>NC_063445.1:39611088-40811088 GCF_020379485.1 Brassica napus
TGAATTATTGTTTACTTTGATAATTAATTTGATAAACAAAGTTTTAATATGTATTAAACTTAAGAATTATACACAGATTTGATTAAACTTACTTTTTATTGATCTTGAAATGGTATACAAGTTTTCGAGATTAGAAGATTAAAACTTAAATTTGGAAAATTTCTTGGAGTTTTAGAGAGAAGGGAGAGCTTTTAGGGAGATGAAGTTTAGAGAGTGACATCGCTCGTGTCCCCTTCCTGATCATGAATGCGTATTTATAGGCAAAGGTTGCTTGAATAAGGTCTTGCAACGTGTCATCTTCTAGTGGTGTGCCGACACTTGATTTAATACGTGTTGAGTCTTGAGTGGTGCCGACAATTGCTGTTAGAGACTGTTGTCATTTTTTGCAGAAGTCTCATGTGGGCCCCATGTGGGCCCCACCATTGTCGGCCGTTCTTTTCTCGGAAATTCTTGCATAGCTTCTTTTTATACATATTTACTCTTTATATTATTTTGTAGGTAGTAGTATAAAATACAGAGAAGAAAATATAGAATAATGTACAGAGTCCACTAGAATATACTTGGAAAAACCGAAATTTTAAATATAGACATATTTTCACACGCTTTTTTTTAAATCAAACGGATCCTGGCCTAATGGGCCGCCGTAAGGATCTTTGGGTTGCGTATTGTCGACTTGTTGGTTATCGTCGTCGGTATCATTATTTTCCGTCCAAATTGCGCTAGCATTTCGGCGAAAAGTTTCTTCATTTTTTCTTTTCTTGATGATTTCTGGGAAGAGGAAGAGGTAGTTGAACTTGTTGGGCTTGATGTGGTCTTTTTTTGCGGAGTTGGATTTGTTTTGGATATTTGAGTTGGGTTGAGAAGAGGTATGGATTTGGATATAGTTTGGATTGCGGTTTTGGTTTTATTTGTAATGTGGAAGTATTTTTGGATATTGGCGAGGGAAAATCTGTCGATGTTAGATTTTTCCCACCATTTGACTCTGAATTCTCCAAGGAGAGAATAAGGCATCTCCTGAAGAGCGATAGCGAGGGTAAAATGCCATGAACATATCCATGGGATGCCCATGTCAATATGAAACCAGATTTTGTTTAGAGGCCCAACTGGTTGATCAATACGTGTTTCTTGTAGAATGGGTAGGAGGTCTTGAGTACTTCTTCGGGGTAGATTGGATCTGCTGGTCCGAACCAGTACCACCATTCGTTGAACCATCCTGGTATTGTCTTTGTGCAGTTTTGATTAAAACTGAAGAACCAAGAGTGGTCATAGGGTCTGAGTAAAAAGCTCGGAAAAAGGCATTTTTGTAAACGGTATATGTGTAGCCGTCGATATGATATCCTGGGGTGGAAAAAGGTTTTGTTGTATGATGATGGATTAAACCAAGGTCTTGGGTAGAACAAATTCGCAGGAATTTGCAGGTTGAATAGTTGATGAGGTTTGGGTTTTTCTTGTCTTTGTAGTGGGTGATTTCTATAGATTTAGAGTCTACTAGAATATACTCATAAAAAGATTGGTTTTTGGTTATGTTGTCTGTTGGCCAGGGACTGTCTTCATAGAAGACTCGATTGTTGAAGGTTTTGAGTTGAGTAAGGTTTACTGGTTTGGTGAATGGGGTCGTCATCAGGTGTTGCTTATGAGGTTTGGTGTAGTAGACTGGTTTAGTGTTTTAGGTAGTGTTTGAGGTCGTTTTTGGGGTTGCTGTAGATGATTGTGTTTCCGCCTTTGATGACTTTTTGGCGACTGCTTTTGCATAGAATAGAGGAGGATATTCTGCTAATGCTGAGTAAGGGTTTGGAGTTAAAGTTCTTCCTTGAAGATGTGGTTGGTTTTTGATATAATCCGATGGTGTCATCGGCTTTTTCATTTTCTCGTCACTCATCTTGAATATATTGTTGTTGTTGATTATCTGTCGATTTTCCCTGTAAATATTCTCTTGTTAGAAAATCGGGTAAAGAATTTTTTTCTCCTTTAATATATTGAATTTCAAAATCGAAAAACTGATAATATTGCTTGCCACCTAGCAAATATTTGTTTTGATACTAGATTTTTGACATCTTTTTGCAATATTTCTTTTGCTGATTTGCAATCTACTCGTCATAGAAATTTTTTATTGACTAAATCGTCTTGGAATTTTGAGATACAGTTAAAAATCGAAAGAACTTCCTTTTTAACTGTTGAATAATGTTTTTGTGGCCCTAACCAGATTCCCGAGTGAATAGAACTATAGATTCTTCTTTTGAGTTCAGTAATTTTTGCTTAAGAAACCCCCCATAACCTATTTCGGAAGCATCAATTTCAACTATCATGCCAGCTTCATGATTTGGTATAGATAGACATGGGAGTGTTTTTACCTTTTGCTTAACTTGTTTAACTAAAAGAGTATGTTGATTAGTCTATGGTTTTGGATTCTTTTGTAACCGTTGAAATAAGGGTTGAATTGTTTTTCTAAGGTTGGGTAAGAAGTCTGAAACATAGTTTAGATATCCTAAAAATCTTTGTAACTGGGTTTTCTCTTTTAATTCATCAGGAAATTTATCTGCAAATTCAATTGATTTTGAAATAGGTGTGATTGTTCCTTGATATATATTATGCCCTAAGAATCTTATTTTTGTTTGGAATAAAGAAATTTTCTTAGCTGATATAACCAAACCATGTTTTTTGACTATATTGAGGAATGTGTTTAAATGACTGATATGTTGATCTATTGAAGTTGAATATACTAATACGTCGTCTATATAGACAATTGTAAATTTCGAATAATAATTGAATATTTCATTCATTATATGTTGAAATTCAGAGGGTGCATTTTTAAGGCCAAAAGGTATTACATTCCACTCATAATGTCCAAATGGTACGGTGAAAGCTGTTTTATATTTATCTTTTTCGGCAATTTGAATTTGCCAAAAGCCAATTTTCATGTCGAATCTTGAATAAGTTTTTGCGTTATACAGTCATTTTAATAAATCTCTTTTGTTAGGTATTGGCTATTGTATCAATTGTAATACACCATTTAATGGTTTACAATTTATTACAAACCGTGGTACTCCACGTTCTTTTTCAGCTTGATTATTTACATAAAAGGCTGAACAGCTCCAGGAAGATTTGGATGACCTGATTAATTTTTTATCTAAAAAATCTTTTATTTCCTTTTTACAGTGTTCTAATATTTTTTTATTCATTTGAATAGGTCGTGCTTTAGTTGGTATATTTCTTTCATTAAATTCTTTTATATATTGGAGTTCAACTACATGTTGTTTTCTTTCCCAAAAGGCATTTGGTAAATCTGAACATATTTGGTTTAATATGTCATTTTCAATAGCTTTTATCTTGCTTATTATGTAAGGCATCTTAAGTTGTTCCTCTATTTTTTTGTATGCTATTTCATCTTGTAGATATTGTATATGATTTTGTTTTCCTTTGATTAAGTTAATTGTCTTTTGGATTGAATTTTGTTGTAAGTTTAATATTTCTTTTGTTTTCATTGGTGATAAAAATTCAAACGATAATTTTGTTCCTGCTACTATCGTGGTTATTCCAAATTCTGTTACTTTGAACGGATATATTTGCGTAAAAAATGGAGTTCCTAATATTACTTCTTGTGTTAAGTTCTTTACTAAAATGAACTGATTTTTGAAGCAATATCCTTGATTACTTATTTTTGCATATGGTAATTTATATTGAACCTTTAAATTACTTCCGTTTGCTCCACTTAATTTTTCAGTAGTTTTTTCATAATATTTGGTTGGTATAGTTCCTTCGCGAATACAGTTGTAGTCAGCACCTGTATCCATTAATGCTATTATATTTATTTTGAAATCATGTCCTACGTGTAAGGTAATATTTGTATATCATTTTGATAATTGATATTATTAATTATTTGAATATAGTCTTCACCAGAGTTATTTTGCTTATTTTCATTAATTTCTAGATTTGTATTACTTGTGGATGCTTGATTTGAATTACTTGTGGATGCTTGAATATTATTTTTTGCTTCGATTAATGATAATCTAGCATCTGTTTGTAATTGTTTTAATTCGTGTTGATTTACAATTAATTGTCATTCCTTGATCTGTGTCTTTAATTGTTTAACTTCATTTTGTAATTCTCCGGTAGTTACTTGTTTGACTAAACTTTGTGTAGGATATTTTTCAAATATTTTATATAAACTAAAGGGTTGAGGGTTAGATAATTGATTTTTTTTGTATATTATATCTTTTAGTTTGGTTAAATATTCCGTTTTAATTTTTGGGTCGTCAATTTTATAAATTATATCTAGCAGAAATTTTTTATCAATATCTTTTGTTATAACATTAATAGTTTTACAGTTACATAAATTATCTGACAATTCTTGTGATTTTATTGATGAATCACTAATATTTCATATTTCATCTATAAAGTTATCACTACTCGATTTTGCCGATGTTTCTGACTCTGATATTAATAGTTTAATTAATTTTTCTTGTATATCTGGTTGATCTTGGAATATTTCATTTATCTTCTTTTTAATTTTACACTCCGTGGACTTATGTCCATTTCTTTTACAATTCCAGCATACTATCTTTTGTTTATTATTAGGTTTGTGTTTATTATTTTTTGCATAGTACTGATTTGTTGGTTTTTATAAAAATTTTTATTCTTATGATGATATTTAGTTTTATTATATCTATTTTTTAATCATTTAATTCTTGACGGAGGGTTAAGTTGATTATAACCATATTGATCACAAAATGATCCCATAGTTATTTTGAATTTAAATTTATCATTACGTTTCTTATTTTTATGTTCTTGACATATAGCTAATCTTTTTTTCTTTATAAATGCAAATAGTTGACCATAAGTGATTGTATTCCAAGGGATCAGTTGTCCTCCTGAATATTCTTTTAATTTACTAATTTTTTTTTCCGCAAAGAAAGATGGTAATCCTGAGATAAACCGTTCTTTCCAGAATGTTTGATTACAATCGTTTCTTTGGAATATATTAGTTATAAAAACATCTTTGTACCATTTAAAATCTCCTAATGTTGGACATCTTAAGTTTGTGAATATAATTATTTTCCTTTCTAATTCTTCTTTAGGATTACCAATAAAATGCATTGTTAAAGTATGTATTAATACTTCCACTGCATTTGGTACTTCTATATCATGCATAAATCCTTCTTCATCTTCTTGTTGTCTTATTTCAACATGATTAATTATAGAATCTTGCGTAATTGTATCTAATGAGTTGTCCCACCAATATCTTAATGCTCCAGTAAAGCCAACTACTAACAAAATACATGCTTGTTTATCATCATTTTCTTTACCTTTTTAAGCCATTGCTGCCATTCCCATTTCTTGAAATAAGTTCATCATTTCATATTCTGATCGACCATCTATATTCAATTCATGTATACTCTCTCCAGTGTATTTGTTACTGGTATATTTATGGTGTTCCTCAAATAGTAAATCTGGTGGAGTATGTCTAGGATAATATGGTTTCTTTGATTTATTTTTTATTCGATTTATTTCTTGAATATCATTTTCTGATTGAGAGGAGGTTTGGATAGATTCATTGTCATTTATTTTATTATTGATGCTATCTATTTGTTTAGAAATTGTATATAGTATTTGACTTTGATAATTATTTTTTTGATAAATAGATTTAATATCTTGCATTAACACTGGTTCTTTGTCATCTTTGTTAGCTCCAGTTTTGAAGGGCGTAGCTAAAATTTGTCGGTTTAGAGTATTTATTTTTAAATCATTCAAAGATTGATGGATTGATTTAATTTTATTTCCATTTACTTGTTGCCATACTTGGCTTAATGATGTACTTGCATTAATCGTTCTAAATGGATAATCGATATTGTGAGCTATTGAATAAATTTCAAACCATATGAAAAATGGAATATTCATTTCTTTTAGCAAATATATCCGTTCAAAGTAACAGAAATTGGAATAACCACGAAAGTAGTAGGAACAAAATTATCGTTTGAATTTTTATCACCAATGAAAACAAAAGAAATATTAAACTTACAACAAAATTCAATCCAAAAGACAATTAACTTAATCAAATGAAAACAAAATCATATACAATATCTACAAGATGAAATAGCATACAAAAAAATATACCAACTAAAGCAAGACCTATTCAAATGAATAAAGAATTATTAGAACACTGTAAAAGAAAATAAAATATTTATTAGATAAAAAATTAATCAGGTCATTCAAATTTCCCTGGAGCTGTTCAGCCTTTTATGTAAATAATCAAGCTGAAAAAGAACGTGGAGTACCACGGTTAGTAATAAATTATAAACCATTAAATGATGTATTACAATGGATACGATATCCAATACCTAACAAAAGAGATTTATTAAAACGACTGTATAACGCAAAAATTTATTCAAAATTCGACATGAAAAGTGGCTTTTGCCAAATTCAAATTGCCAAATTCAAATTGCCGAAAAAGATAAATTTAAGGAACAATCACACCTATTTCAAGATCAATTGAATTTGCAGATAAATTTTCTGATGAATTAAAAGAGAAAACTCAGTTACAAATATTTTTAGGATGTCTAAACTATGTTTCAGACTTCTTACCCAACCTTAGAAAAACAATTCAACCCTTATTTCAACGGTTACAAAAGAATCCAAAACCATGGACTAATCAACATACTCTTTTAGTTAAACAAGTTAAGTAAAAGGTAAAAACACTCGCATGTCTATCTATACCAAATCCTGAAGCTGACATGATAGTTGAAACTGATGCTTTAGAAATAGGTTAATGGGGGGGGGATTCTTATGCAAAAATTACCGAACTCAAAAGAAGAATCTATAGTTTGATTTCACTCGGGAATCTGGTTAGGGCCACAAAAACATTATTCAACAGTTAAAAAGGAACTTGTTTCGATTGTTAACTGTATCTTGAAATTCCAAGACGACTTAGTCAATGAAAAATTTCTATTGCGAGTAGATTGCAAATCAGCAAAAGAAATATTGCAAAAAGATGTCAAATATCTAGTATCAAAACAAATATTTGCTAGATGGCAAGCAATATTATCAGTTTTTGATTTTGAAATTCAATATATTAAAGGAGAAAAAAATTATTTACCCGATTTTCTAACAAGAGAATATTTACAGGGAAAATCGACAGATAATCAACAACAACATGATATTCAAGATGAGTGACCAGAAAATGAAAAAGCCGATGACAACATCGGATTATAACAAAAACCAACCACATCTCCAAGGAAGAACTTTAACTCCAAACCCTTACTCAGCATTAGCTTAATATCCTCCTCTATCCTATGCAAAAGCAGTCGCCGAAAAGTCATCAAAGGCGGAAACACAATCATCTACAGCAACCCCAAAAGCGACCTCAAACACTACCCAAAACACTAAACCAGTCTACTACACCAAACCTCATAAGCAACACCTGATGACGACCCCATTCACCAAACCAAACCTTACTTAACTCAAAACCTTCATCAATCGAGTCTTCTACGAAGACAGTCCCTGGCCAACAGAGAACATAACCAAAAACAAATCCTTTTATGAGTATATTCTAGTGGACTCTAAATCTATAGAAATCACCCACTACCAAGATAAGAAAAACCCAAACCTCATCAACTATTCAACCTGCAAATTCATGCGAATTTGTTCAACCCAAGACCATGGTTTAATCCATCATCATACAACAAAACCTTTTTCCACCCCAAGATATCATATCGACAGCAACACCTATACCGATTACAAAAATGCCTTTTTCCGAGCTTTTTTACTCAGACCCTATGACCACTCTTGGTTCTTCAGTTCTGATCAAAACTGTACAAAGACAATACCAGGATGGTTCAACGAATGGTGGTACTGGTTCGGACCAGCAGATCCAATCTACCCCGAAGAAGTACTCAAGACCTCCTACCCATTCTACAAGAAACACGTATTTGATCAACCAGTTGGGCCTCTAAACAAAATTTGGTTTCATATTGACATGGGCATCCCATGGATATGTTCATGGCATTTTACCCTCGCTATCGTTCTTCAAAACATGCCTAATTCTCTCCTCCGATAATCCAGAGTCAAATGGTGGGAAAAATATAACATCGACAGATGTTCCCTCGCCAATATCCAAAAATACTTCCACATTACAAATCAAGCCAAAACAGCAATCCAAACAATATCCAAATCCATACCTCTTCTCAACCCAACCCAAATATCCCAAACAAATCCAACTCCGCAAAAAAGACCAACATCAAGCCCAACAAGTTCAACTACCTCTTCCTCTTCCAAGAAATCATCAAGAAAAGAAAAAAATGAAGAAATTTTTCGCCGAAATGCTAGCGCAATTTGACACGGAAAATAATGATACCAACGACGATAACCAACAAGTTGACAGTACGCAACCCGAAGATCCTTACGGCGGCCCATTAGGCCAGGAACCGTTTGATCTTTAAAAAAAAAAAACGTGAAAATATGTCTATATTTAAAATTTCGGTTTTTCCAAGTATATTCTAGTAGACTCTGTACATTATTTCTGTATTTTCTTCTCTGTATTTTATTACTACTACCTACAAAATAATATACAGAGTATATCTGTATAAGAAGAAGCTATGCAAGAATTTCCGAGAAAGAATCCGGCCGACAATGGCGGGGCCCACATGAAGACTTCTGCATAAAAACGACAACAGTCTCTGACAGCAATTGTCGGCACCACTCAAGACTCAACACGTATTAAATCAAGTGTCGGCACCACTAGAAGACGAAACGTTGCAAGACCTTATTCAAGCAACCTTTGCCTATAAATACGCATTCATGATCAAGGAAGGGGACACGAGCGATTTCACTCTCTAAACTTTCATCTCTCTAAAAGCTCTCCCTTCTCTCTAAGAACTCCCAGAAATTTTCCAAATTTTAATTTTTAATCTTGTAATCTCGAAAACTTGTATTCCATTTCAAGATCAATAAAAAGTAAGTTTAATCATATTCTGTGTATAATTTTTAGGTTTAATACATATTAAAACTTTGTTTATCAAATTAATTATCAAAGTAACAATAATTCAAATATTAAAATAAAAGAAAGTAGTAAAATCAATGGTATCAGTATTAAACTTAAAATGCTTTGATTTTTACTACTTTCTTTTACCATTTATTTTTACTACTTAAATTATATCAGACCCGAAACTATTATTCAAAGGATGCATTTTGATTTAACAAGATTTAGTGAACAGATTTCTGTGAATTAATCTAATTAAGACATGTGTAGATAAGATCCTTACCATCTAAGGAAACACTGTCACTGTAGGTGTTCCAGGCAGCAAGTCTAGAGAAGGCAGTAAGACCGTTGGTAAACCTTGGTTGTGTCCACTTAGAACCGGTTAGTATCTTTTCTATCATGAGTTTAAACCTAGGCATCTTCATTGAGGAAACTATTTAAATCAAAAAATGAGTCAACCTCTTGAAATTCGACAATTAACTCAAGAGAAATTATGTCAAAAATAACAACCTTTAATCAAGAAATATCAAAAGATCATTTACCTCATATTAATCCAGAACATATATACCCAATAGGAACTTTTGATTTCAAAACGGCTTATTCAATTAAAGAACATGAACAAACCTTATCTCTACAAAATGAATTTGAAGAAATTAAATTATTGTCTTCTCTAGCTTTAGACAAATATAGACAAAAAAGTTTTAATTACATCCATTTTGGACTAATTCAAATTGCTATAAAACCTCTATCAAGGACAGGAATAGATTCACCAATATTAATGTTATTAAGAGATAAAACTCTTTTAAAATTTGAAGATTCTCTTCTAGGAGCAGTTCAATCAAATTTATGCAATGGGGCTGTATATTTTAATTGCGCCCCTAATTTTCAAGTAGGCTTGCATGACCCAACCATACTCAATACTTTAACTTTAAATGTGCTTTTACCTGAAATAAAATTTCAAAATGAAAGGCATGGATATTTATTACTCTATCTAGTTTATTTTAAGCAATCAATGTCTGAATTTAACCCAAGATGTCTATTACAAGATGATAAAGGAGAAACAACAATTCTAGCAGTTCATAGTAAAGATACACCAACAGCTACATACACACCAAGACAATTAAAATGGGATGGAACAACTATTCAGATCAATGGAAAATCGAAATTACTCAACCTCCTAGAAATTTTGAACAAAAGAATATATCTAAGAAAATTGAACAAAAGGATGGAAAAATATTATTAAGGTTTGGATCTTATAAAGATCCGTTCCACCTAGAATAAGTTCATATCATTCAAGAGCTTCTTTTTCTGAATATCGTACGATCAATCTAGTACAAATTCAGAAACAAAAAGTGTAAATCAAAGTATTAGACAAGATGAACCAATAAGATTTAAAGCACCTGTAGTAGAACCAGATCAAGATATGTATCCAACATCACCTACCCCATCAGATTTTAAATCGATAAATGTTATAACTAAAAAATATGAAATTGATAAACAACATATAAAAGAGGACTTTTATTCAAAAGAAAATGAAGAAAAACGAAACTGGTATTTTAAAACTTTTTTTAAGCAACAGACCACTGAATATAGAGAAAAATGGTATGATTGTATGCTGCCAAAAGAAATGAAAATTCCATTTTTCATATGGTTTGAAATTTATTCAATAGCTCACAATATCGATTATCCATTTAGAACGATTAATGCAAGTACATCATTAAGCCAAGTATGAGAACAAGTAAATGGAAATAAAATTAAATCAATCCATCCACCTTTAAATGATTTCAAAATAAATACTCTAAACCGATAAATTTTAGCTACGCCCTTCAAAACTGGAGCTAACAAAGATGATAAAGAACCAGTGTTAATGCAAGATATTTAATCTATATATCAACAAAATAATTATCAAAGTCAAATACTATATACAATTTCTGAACAATTAGATAGCATCGATAATAAAATAAATGATAATAAAAATAATAAATTAGACCAACGTACTCAACACACTTTCTCGTCAACAACCTACCCAATCTTTAAACCGATGACAAGACAAATCAAATTTCCTGAAAACAAAAATAAAGGAATAAACACTGTAGATGAAGATGACAATGAATCTATCCAAACCTCCTCTCAATCAGAAAACGATATTCAAGAAATAAATCGAATAAAAAATAAATCAAAGAAACCATATTATCCTAGACATACTCCACCAGATCTACTATTTGAGGAACACCATAAATATACCTGTAACAAATACACTAGAGAGAGTGTACATGAATGGAATATAGATGGTCGATCAGAATATGAAATGGTGAACTTATTTCAAGAAATAGGAATGGCAGCAATGGCTTGCAAAGGTAAAGGAAATGATGATAAACAAGCATGTATTTTGTTAGTAGTTGGCTTTACTGGAGCATTAAGATATTGGTGGGACAACTCATGTGATACAATTACGGAAGATTCTATAATTAATCATGTTGAAATAAGACAACAAGAAGTTGAAGAAGGATTTATGCATGATATAGAAGTACCAAATGCAGTGGAAGTATTAATACATACTTTAACAATGCATTTTATAGGTAATCCTAAAGAAGAATTAGAAAGTAAAAAAAATTATATTAACAAACTTAAGATGTCCAACATTAGGAGATTTTAAATGGTATAAAGATGTTTTTATAACTAATATATTCCAAAGAAACGATTGTAATCAAGCATTCTGGAAAGAACGGTTTATCTCAGGATCACCATGTTTCTTTGCGGAAAGAATAATTAGTAAATTAAAAGAATATTCAGGAGGACAACCGATCCCTTGGAATACAATCACTTATGGTCAACTATTTGCATTTATAAAGAAAGAAGGATTAGCTATATGTCAAGAACATAAAGATAAGAAACGTAATGATAAATTTAAATTCAAAATAACTATGGGATCATTTTGTGATCAATATGGTTATAATCAACTTAACCCTCCGTCAAGAATTAAACGATTAAAAAATAGATATAATAAAACTAAATATCATCATAAGAATAAAAAAAATTATAAAAAACCAACAAATCAGTACTATACAAAAAATAATAAACACAAACCTAATAATAAACAAAAGATAGTATGCTGGAATTGTAAAAGACCTGGACATAAGTCCACGGAGTGTAAAATAAAAAAGAAGATAAATGAAATATTCCAAGATCAACCAGATATACAAGAAAAATTAACTAAACTATTAATATCAGAGTCAGAAACATCGGAAGAATCGAGTAGTGATAACTTTATAGATGTAATAGGAAATATTATTGATTCTTCAATAGAATCATAAGAATTATCAGATAATTTATGTAATTGTAAAACTATTAACGTTATCATTAATCGAAGCAAGAAATAATATTCAAGCATCAAAAAGTAACTCAAATCAAGCATCCACAAGTAATACAAATCTAGAAATTAATGAAAATAAGCAAAATAACTCTGGTGAAGACTATATTCTAATAATTAATAAGATCAATTATGAAAAATGGTATACAAACATTACCTTACACGTAGGACATGATTTCAAAATAAATATAATAGCATTAATGGATACAAGTGTTGACTACAACTGTATTCGCGAAGGAATTATACCAACCAAATATTATGAAAAAATTACTGAAAATTAAGTGGAGCAGTCGGAAGTAATTTAAAGGTTCAATATAAATTACCATATGCAAAAATATGTAATCAAGGATATTGCTTCAAAAATCAGTTCATTTTAGTAAAGAACTTAACACAAGAAGTAATATTAGGAACTCCATTTTTTACGCAAATATATCCGTTCAAAGTAACAGAAATAGGAATAACCACGAAAGTAGTAGGAACAAAATTATCGTTTGAATTTTTATCACCAATGAAAACAAAAGAAATATTAAACTTACAACAAAATTCAATCCAAAAGACAATTAACTTAATCAAAGGAAAACAAAATCATATACAATATCTACAAGATGAAATAGCATACAAAAAAATAGAAGAACAACTTAAGATGCCTTACATAATAAGCAAGATAAAAGCTATTGAAAATGACATATTAAACCAAATATGTTCAGATTTACCAAATGCCTTTTGGGAAAGAAAACAACATGTAGTTGAACTCCCATATATAAAAGAATTTAATGAAAGAAATATACCAACTAAAGCACGACCTATTCAAATGAATAAAAATTATTAGAACACTGTAAAAAGAAAATAAAAGATTTTTTAGATAAAAAATTAATCATGTCATCCAAATCTTCCTGGAGCTGTTCAGCCTTTTATGTAAATAATCAAGCTGAAAAAGAACGTGGAGTACCACGGTTTGTAATAAATTATAAACCATTAAATGATGTATTACAATCGATAAAATATCCAATACCTAACAAAAGAGATTTATTAAAATGACTGTATAACGCAAAAATTTATTCAAAATTCGACATGAAAATTGGCTTTTGGCAAATTCAAATTGCCAAAAAAGATAAATATAAAACAGCTTTCACCGTACCATTTGGACATTATGAGTGGAATGTAATGCCTTTTGGCCTTAAAAATGCACCCTCTGAATTTCAACATATAATGAATGAAATATTCAATAATTATTCGAAATTTACAATTGTCTAAATAGACGACGTATTAGTATATTCAACTTCAATAGATCAACATATCAGTCAGTTAAACACATTCCTCAATATAGTCAAAAAACATGGTTTGGTTATATCAGCTAAGAAAATTTCTTTATTCCAAACAAAAATAAGATTCTTAGGGCATAATATATATCAAGGAACAATCACACCTATTTCAAGATCAATTGAATTTGCAGATAAATTTTCTGATGAATTAAAAGAGAAAACTCAGTTACAAAGATTTTTAGGATATCTAAACTATGTTTCAGACTTCTTACCCAACCTTAGAAAAACAATTCAACCCTTATTTCAACGGTTACAAAAGAATCCAAAACCATGGACTAATCAACATACTCTTTTAGTTAAACAAGTTAAGCAAAAGGTAAAAACACTCCCATGTCTATCTATACCACATCCTGAAGCTGGCATGACAGTTGAAATTGATGCTTCCGAAATAGGTTATGGGAGGATTCTTAAGCAAAAATTACTGAACTCAAAAGAAGAATCTATAGTTCGATTTCACTCGGGAATCTGGTTAGGGCCACAAAAACATTATTCAACAGTTAAAAAGGAAGTTCTTTCGATTTTTAACTGTATCTCGAAATTACAAGATGATTTAGTCAAAAAAAAATTTCTATTGCGAGTAGATTGCAAATCAGCAAAAGAAATATTGCAAAAAAATGTCAAAAATCTAGTATCAAAACAAATATTTGCTAGGTGGCAAGCAATATTATCAGTTTTCGATTTTGAAATTCAATATATTAAAGGAGAAAAAAATTCTTTACCCGATTTTCTAACAAGAGAATATTTACAGGGAAAATCGGCAGATAATTAACAACAACACGATATTCAAGATGAGTGACAAGAAAATGAAAAAGCCGATGACAGCATCGGATTATATCAAAAACCAACTACATCTCCAAGGAAGAACTTTAACTCCAAACCCTTACTCAGCATTAGCTGAATATCCTCCTCTATCCAATTCAAAAGCAGTCGCCGAAAAGTCATCAAAGACGGAAACACAATCATCTACGGCAACCCCAAAAACGACCTCAAACACTACCCAAAACACTAAACCAGTCTACTACACCAAACCTCATAAGCAACACCTGATGACGACCCCATTCACCAAACCAATAAACCTTACTCAACTCAAAACCTTCATCAATCGAGTCTTCTACGAAGACAGTCCCTGGCCAACAAACAACATAACCAAAAACCAATCATTTTATGAATATATTTGATATCTTGCATATTTGCATTGTTTTATCCATTCATTCATAAACATTTTCATCATAGAGATTAGGATTTAGACATGTTTAGGTTGCATTTTGCATACATGAGTCTCTATTAGGTACTGGAGTGCCACATGGAGTTCTTGGGGATGTTTGGAGCTCGAAAGAGGTGTAAAGATGATCATTGGACGAGCAGAGCGTTGGGAGCGACTTCCCGGAGCGACACAAGCAAGTCGCTCTGACCTGCCTTATCAGAGCGACCTTACCAGAGTGATGCGGAGAAGTCGTTCGCCATTTCACCCCGGTGGAAGCACAAAACGAAGCCCGGAGCGACCTCTCAGAGCGACCCACTGAGGTCGCTCCCGAAGTCCGGAGCGACTTGTTGGAGGGACACACCAAGGTCGCTCGTGTCCTCTCGTCCGGAGACACCAAAGTCGAGCATCCTGGAGCGACCCCTCAGAGCGACCTACCAAGGTCGCTCCCAGCCAGAGCGACCAGCTCAAGTCGCTCGCGTCTCTATGGCGAGACGACCCGGGAGCGACGTCTTCGGAGCGACACAGCCAGTTCGCTCGCGAAGAAACGACCCGGGAGCGACCTCTCGCAGCGACGTGCCAAGGTCGCTCCGCGTTACTTTGCTGCCGAAAATCATGATTTCCCGAGGACCTTTTTGCAATTTATTTTGGACGTTTTGCACTTGGAGAAACCTATGTTTTAAACACCTTTTGTAGCCACCAGGCAGAGGATCTTTGGATCTATTGAGAAAGACACAAAAACTCTCTTGAGAAGTTCATCTCTTGGATTTTTGATTGTTATATTCTTGTGTTCTTGTTGATTTCTTATCTATTTCTCTACATGATTAATCTGAAATCCAATATGAGTTTAAGAGGAATCATGGAGATTAGTGAGTAATCACCTTTTGCTTGGGTTAGGGAGATTAAGGGTGATTAGGTTAGTTCTAGGATGTTTTAGTGTAGATCATTCTTGTTCCTTGCTAGTAGAGTATTCTTAATGCATCTTCTGAGTTGGCCACTCAAAAGTTGATCAATAGGCATTTCCCACCCGAAAGGTGTTTGATGAAATGCCTGAGACAACTCTCCTAGGCTTTTAGTATACTTTGCCAAAGACATTTGTTGTTAAAGATGCTAAGATAGCTAATAGACTTGTTAGTAATGATTGCTTTCATATTATTCAACCAAAGACATTTGATGTTTGAGATATGTTAGCAAATGAGCATTCATCTAGACATAGAGCTTGCTTAGAATTGTGTCTAGGCTTAAGGTTGATAGTTTGATTGATCATTTGCCATCCTTAGTTCGATACTTGATCACCCAAGGTCTAATCCCTATGCCCATGAGTTCTCTTTTCCCTTAGTCAAGAAAGTATCATTCTGTTATTGTTTTCTAGTTTTAGTCATAGCTTAAAACCCATTTAAATCATTGGTTGCACTTAGATTAAGTGAGTACTTGCATTCTCGGTGCTTTCATATCTCTCAGAACTGGTTCGACATTCACTATACTACAACATTTGTCTTAGGAGCCTTGAAAACTCCTAACATCAAATTGGCGCCGTTGCCAAATTCTGAGTAGATTTAAACATTGAGATTTAGTCACTTGCTTGAGACTAAGTCATTTTAAATTTTGTTTTGTTACTGACTCCTCTTCTTCACCTACCTTTAACTTTCAGGTGTATGAACTTGAGGAGCAGGGGTCCATCAAACCAGAGCTTTAGAGAGAGTGTGTGCTAGAGCTAGAAGAGAAGAAGAGCAACAATTGGACGTTGATATGGCAGATCCACAACAAGGGGCAGAACACCAACCGCGGGTAGCTCGACCCATTGGTACTTATGACCGCCCCAACATTCATGGTTATAGACTGGGAATCCAAGCACCGGCTGTGGCAGCCAACAACTTTGAGGTCAAGTCAGGACTCCTCAACATGATCGAGAACAACAAGTATCATGGCTTGGCTCTAGAGGACCCATTTGATCACTTGGATAGGTTCGACAGCTACTGTGGGTTGTCAAAAACCAATGGTGTGTCCGAAGATGCTTTAAAGCTCAAGCTATTCCCTTTCTCTTTGGGGGATAAGGCACGTCAGTGGGAGAAGTCTCTACCCAGCGACTCTATCACTACTTGGGATGAGTGCAAGAGAGCATTCTTGGAGAAATTCTTCTCATCCTCAAGAACTGCTAAGCTGAGAAATGAGATCTCCAGCTTTCAACAGAAGGGCTTGGAAGGATTCAGTGAAGCCTGGGAGAGATTCAAGGGCTACCAAGCTCAATGCCCTCACCATGATTTCTCTAAAGAAAGCTTGCTGAGCACATTCTACCGTGGTGCTCTTCCTAAGCACAGAGCCAGACTGGATACAGCTAGCAATGGGTTCTTCTTGGGAAGAACTGAAGATGATGCAGAAGAGCTGGTTGACAACATGGTAAAGAGTGATGCAGTATACAGTGGAGACCACGACAGAGGCAGTAGGGGTGCTGATAAGCAGACGAGGAAAGAGATTAAAGCTCTCCAGGATAAGATAGACATCCTCCTTGCTGATAAAGCCACACAAGAGCAGCTGCACTTTGTTGGTAACCCAAGCCAAGAGACACCACCTGTTGTCCATGAGGTTGAGGGTTTGGAAGGTCAAGAAGAGTTGTGTTTCATCAACAACAATGGTAGCTGGTACAAGAAAGAGCCCAACTTTCAGTACAACAACTACCAACAAAAATCATATCCTAACAACCAACATAGTGGTCATCCGCCTAGGAACAACCAGCAAGGCAACTATCAGCCTCAGCAAAACCCTCCTCCTGGTTTCTCCAACAAAGGGAACCAATCTTCTCAACAACAAGCTAATCCTTCTACCTCTACTTCTCAAGAAAGCAGCACGGATGTTCTACTGAAACAGATCTTGGAGTCTCAGACCAGAAGTGAGAAGCAGGTTGGATATGAGTTGAAGAACCTTCACTCCAAGATTGATGTAAGTTACAATGAGCTCAACAACAAGTTCAGAGCTTTGGAAAACCAGTTTGCCTCCATGACCACTCACCAGAATCGCCAGCAAGGGTCTCTACCTGGAAAATCTGAACAAAAACCCAAGGAGTATTGCAATGTTGTCCTCTCTACCTCTTCTTCAGGGATTGAATTGAGTAACCACAAGAAAGAGGTAGATGAAATTGAAGGATTGGTGTTTGGAACTGAGATTGAACAGGTTGAGCATCTGATTGTAGCAACAGCTGAAGCAAAGATTGTGGAGGAAGCTGACAAAATGGTTGAAGCAAAGATTTTGAAGGGAGATGAACCCATGGCTGAGAAACCAGTTGAGAAGAGAGCTAACCAGAAGCTGAAAGAGATCAAGCTGGAGGACACCACTGAGGTTGAGCAGTCACCCTATGACAAGCTCCCATTTCCACAAAGGGTCCTCACCAAAGCTCAGAAGAAGGTGATTTCCAAGTTTAGAAAAGACTTAAGTGATATTGGAGTTAAGCTTCCAGAGATCTCGGGTATGCGTGAGGCTCATGTCCAAATGATGATCATCAAGGACATTGTAAACCACCAAGCAGAAGTAGCAGAGCTCCTCAACATTTCAACTTTGAAACTTGATCCAGCCATCACACCAAAGTCTCTCCCTAAACTAGAATCCCAAGGGAAGTTCACCTTGTCCTGCTTCCTTGGTAAGCTCACCTTTGATGATGCTCTTGTTGATTCCGGTGCAAGTGTGAATGTGATCTCAATGGAGATGGTGAAGAGTCTTGAGATTGAACACATGGAGTCAGATACTTCCTCTCTCACGTTTGGGGATTCTTCTTCTACTACCCCTATTGGTCTCATCAAGGATTTCCCTTTGAAGATTGGATCTTGCACCATCCCTATAGACCTCACTGTCTTGAAGATGGCAACTGAGAAGAGAGTTCCATTGATCTTGGGCACACCATTCCTTACTACTGTGGGTGCCTGCATCGATTTCGCCAACAAGAAGGTCACACTCCTCAATGTCAACAAAGCTGTCTCTTACCCAATTCAGTTTCCACTGGATGTTGAGTATTATGGAACCATCACTTGTGGAGACCCCTACATTGAGAAGGATCCTCCTTCTCAACTTTCCACTTGAGGTACTTCTCTACTTTCCCTTGTATATACCATTTCATTTTTGCATATTAGCTTTCTCTTTTGGGTATCTCTCTCTACTTGACAACACAGAGACTGTGTCATTTAAGTTTGGGGGAGGTACCAAGTATTTGATCATGTTTGCTTTGATGTTGTTCATTGAGTCATGCATTGCATACCTATTTGCATATTAAAAAAAAAAAAAAAAAAAACAAATCATATAGATTGCATCACTTGCATTTTTAGGAGAGTCTAGAGCATATAGGTTGCATTCACTTGCATTGGGAGCAATGATTTTAAACGCCTTGTAAAGAACACTACTTTGCACCTGAGTAGCTTATGCACCTCTCAAAAAGACTTGTATGCTTCGAGCCTTGAAAACTCTTCCTGAAACTAGTTGATTGTTGAAACTCAGTTTTTGAAGCCAACTACAAACCTATTTGAACTGAATGAACTTAATGCTTCTTGCTCATGGTCCCTTGTGTACTGAGTCATGGCTATACACACTTGAGTTGTCACATCCTTTATGCCAATCTTATTTTGACAAACTCTAGTGATAGACCACTCCCAAAACCTTTCCCTCCTTTTAAGCTTTCATTATTTGATGAGTGAGGTCTTCTTCGGAAAGTCTTACATGTGCATAATGTTGAGAGTATCGGGAACGACAATGCTTGATCATCATTCTTGCTAGATTGGGCACTCTATTGTCTAGTTATAGGTGGGGGGTGAGAGTTGTGATTATGATTTGGGAGCAATGAAAAGGAAAAGAAATGACTCTTTGTGTTTAAGTGAATTGTCTTATTGGGATAAGTAGAAAAACCTCTAGCTCAAGTTATGAAAAGTCTTGGCCCCCATGATCTAAAAAAAAAAATTAAAAATTAAAAAAAAAAAAAAAAAAAAAAAAAGAAAAAGGGCTAGCAAAGTTGTTAGGAGCTAAGTAATGTTTTGAGGTTGTGAAAAATCCCTTGTAGATTTCAAAGAGAAGGAGTTAATGTTCTTAGGATCTTTTGGTGAGAGATGTGAGTTGGGTTTGACATTTGAGAATGATGGTGTAATTGTATGTTTGGGAAAAGGGTAGAACAATGGAGATTGAGCATTGTATGCATGAGTTGGTCCCTTTCTTAAATATATTATGTGCAATGTCAAGGCTACTTGTTTTGAGAGTAAACTACCATAAAGATTTTATGTTTCGAACCTCTTGAATCACTTGAATAAAAGCCTTCCCTCACCCAACCAAATGACTTGGACCAACTGACCATTTGCAAGAATTCACCTGATGTCTTATGCTTAATGAATGTGAGAGTTGGTTGATTTGAATGTGTGGATGCTTGATGATGAGTATAAGGGCAAAAAGGAGTAGAGATAGGCCTAGAGAAGCTAGAGTGTAATAAGAGAGTGTGCTCATGTTGGATTAGATGTTGAATTGAGTGCTAGTTGTGTTTCTTTTGGCTAAGAGCTCCCATCTTCAAACCTCTCTCCCTATGAGTTCTAGAAAGTTCACTTGTGGACAAGTAAAAGAACGAGTTTGGGGGAGTTGATATCTTGCATATTTGCATTGTTTTATCCATTCATTCATAAACATTTTCATCATAGAGATTAGGATTTAGACATGTTTAGGTTGCATTTTGCATACATGAGTCTCTATTAGGTACTGGAGTGCCACATGGAGTTCTTGGGGATGTTTGGAGCTCGAAAGAGGTGTAAAGATGATCATTGGACGAGCAGAACGTTGGGAGCGACTTCCCAGAGCGACACCAGCAAGTCGCTCTGACCTGCCTTATCAGAGCGACCTTACCAGAGTGATGCGGAGAAGTCGCTCGCCATTTCACCCCGGTGGAAGCACAAAACGAAGCCCGGAGCGACCTCTCAGAGAGACCCACTGAGGTTGCTCCCGAAGTCCGGAGCGACTTGTTGGAGGGACACACCAAGGTCGCTCGCGTCCTCTCGTCCGGAGACACCAAAGTCGAGCATCCTGGAGCGACCCCTCAGAGCGACCTACCAAGGTCGCTCCCAGCTAGAGCGACCAGCCAGAGCGACCAGCTCAAGTCGCTCGCGTCTCTATGGCGAGACGACCCGGGAGCGACGTCTTTGGAGCGATACAGCCAGTTCGCTCGCGAAGAAACGACCCGGGAGCGACCTCTCGCAGCGACGTGCCAAGGTCGCTCCGCGTTACTTTGCTGCCGAAAATCATGATTTCCCGAGGACCTTTTTGCAATTTATTTTGGACGTTTTGCACTTGGAAAAACCTATGTTTTAAACACCTTTTGTAGCCACCAGGCAGAGGATCTTTGGATCTATTGAGAAAGACACAAAAACTCTCTTGAGAAGTACATCTCTTGGATTTTTGATTGTTATGTTCTTGTGTTCTTGTTGATTTCTTATCTATTTCTCTGCATGATTAATCTGAAATCCAATATGGGTTTAAGAGGAATCATGGAGATTAGTGAGTAATCACCTTTTGAATTCATGGGTTAGGGAGATTAAGGGTGATTAGGTTAGTTCTAGGATGTTTTAGTGTAGATCATTCTTGTTCCTTGCTAGTAGAGTATTCTTAATGCATCTTCTGAGTTGGCCACTCAAAAGTTGATCAATAGGCATTTCCCACCCGAAAGGTGTTTGATGAAATGCCTGAGACAACTCTCCTATGCTTTTAGTATACTTTGCCAAAGACATTTGTTGTTAAAGATGCTAAGATAGCTAATAGACTTGTTAGTAATGATTGCTTTCATATTATTCAACCAAAGACATTTGATGTTTGAGATATGTTAGCAAATGAGCATTCATCTAGACATAGAGCTTGCTTAGAATTGTGTCTAGGCTTAAGGTTGATAGTTTGATTGATCATTTTCCATCCTTAGTTCGATACTTGATCACCCAAGGTCTAATCCCTATGCCCATGAGTTCTCTTTTCCTTTAGTCAAGAAAGTATCATTCTGTTATTGTTTTCTAGTTTTAGTCATAGCTTAAAACCCATTTAAATCATTGGTTGCACTTAGATTAAGTGAGTACTTGCATTCTCGGTGCTTTCATATCTCTCAGAACTGGTTCGACAATCTTTTTTACTACAACATTTGTCTTAGGAGCCTTGAAAACTCCTAACATCAATATTCTAGTAGACTCTAAATCTATAGAAATCACCCACTACAAAGACAAGACAAATCCATACGTCTTCTCAACCCAACCCAAATATCCCAAACAAATCCAACTCCGCAAAAAAGACCAACATCAAGCCCAACAAGTTCAACTACCTCTTCCTCTTCCCAGAAATCATCAAGAAAAGAAAAAATGAAGAAACTTTTCGTTGAAATGCTAGTGCAATTTGAGACGGAAAATAATGATACCGACGACGATGACCAACAAGTTGACAGTACGCAACCCGAAGACCCTTACGGCGGCCCATTAGGCCAGGATCCGTTTGATCTTTTAAATAAATAAAAAAAATGTGAAAATATGTCTATATTTAAAATTTCGGGTTTTCCAAGTATATTATAGTAGACTATGTACATAATTTCTGTATTTTCTTCTCTGTGTTTTATTACTACTACCTACAAAATAAGATACAGAGTATATCTGTATAAGAAGAAGCTATGCAAGAATTTCCGAGAAAGAATCCGGCCGACAATGGTGGGGCCCACATGGGACCCACATGAAGACTTCTGCGTAAAAACGACAACAAATTGTCGGCACCACTCAAAACTCAACACGTATTAAATCAAGCGTCGGCACCACTAGAAGACGACACGTTGCAAGACCTTATTCAAGCAACCTTTGCCTATAAATACGCATTCATGATCAAGGAAGGGGACACGAGCGATTTCACTCTCTAAACTTTCATCTCTCTAAAAGCTCTCCATTCTCTCTAAAAACTCCCAGAAATTTTCCAAATTTTAAGTTTTAATCTTGTAATCTCAAAAACTTGTATTCCATTTCAAGATCAATAAAAAGTAAGTTTAATCATATTCTGTATATAATTTTTAAGTTTAATACATATTAAAACTTTGTTTATCAAATTAATTATCAA
Organism: Brassica napus; assembly: GCF_020379485.1. Lineage (NCBI taxonomy): Eukaryota > Viridiplantae > Streptophyta > Magnoliopsida > Brassicales > Brassicaceae > Brassica > Brassica napus. Next base: position 39,634,038 of record NC_063445.1, read on the forward strand.
AGTAACAATAATTCAAATATTAAAATAAAAGAAAGTAGTAAAAATCAATGGTATCTACAAAATAGATAATGGTAAAAGAAAGTTTGATTTAAACTCTCTCTCTCTCTCTCTCTCTTTCTCTCTCTCTCTCTCTCTCTCTCTCTCTCTCTCTCTCTCTCTCTCTCTCTCTCTCTCTCTCTCTCTCTCTCTCTCTCTCTCTCTCTCTCTCTCTCTCTCTCTCTCTCTCGTCAAAAATGACGGATCCTTACTACAGCCAGATGAAGCAACACAAAATGGAATGTGATTGGCTCTATGCAGTGGCGGACGCAAACCATGGCATACCAAACAAGTGTGCTTGTGGTCAATCTATCGTAGTGGAAACAGGCGAGCAAGGAAGGCGGTATTATGTATGCAAAGTGTTCGAGGTTAGAATGATGTGCGATATACGAATATATGCTTGTTTCTCTTGTTAATTTTTTGACTTTCAAAATTACCCTTGCACCTTCAGGATGATGGCTCGCACTTTCGCATTTGCTGTCTTCAAGCACTCGAAAATGAGGTGAATGATCTGAAGAAAGACGCTCGTGACGAGGTCAAGACCCGCTTGAAGCAGCAATTAAAGATTCAACAAATGAGTGAGGAGATCGAAGAGCTCAAGAAATTAGTCAAGTGTTCTCCTTAATTTCTTGTGTTAGATTACCTAAATATGTTATGAAATTGGTGGTGCTCTCGTGTTTATCTCTTGTGTTCTAAACTTATATATTGCTATGTGTTTTCGTTCCTAGGTTGTCATGTTTTACCAGTACTACACCTTCAAATAAGAAACATCAGAGTTAGGTATACATCAACGAACAACAACCAACATAAGTTTAAACATAAAACAACAACTAGATATAGCAGTAGGTAAGACTTTTTCACCATATTTTCAACAACCTACAATAGCAAGTTTACAACCAGGTATAAAGATCTCATTTTTTGTTCTTAGACCTACTCATTGTCTTGTTCAGGTTGTCATCAAGTGTGTGCACTGTTCTTTTAATCCCCTTTACTTTTTTTCTCCTTCTCTTTCACATCCTGAGGTGAGTCCTCAGGTGATTCTTCACCTACTTTTTCAACGCCTTCATCCACTCTCCCATTTCTTCTTCCCCAGCATTAACTAGTTCTCCCAATTCAATTAATGATATCTCTAAGCTATTGAGTGGAGTGCTGAAATCCTGCAACAGTCATACAGTGGGAAGAAGGATACAAATCATACTTGTTTTAGACCAATTACTCACTAAACATCAGTCACTACAATTTATTCCAATAAGAAAACGAAATAGTCATCCTAATTGTACACAGTGAGATAGAATCACTAACACTCGTGTCTCCATAGTTCTCGTCTTCTTCTTCTTCTTCTTCAACTGAATCTATCGGATTTATGTTTTCATTCGCAGCGGCCAAGTTCGTATCTCTATCCTCTTCCTCAGTAGTAGGGGTTTTCTCTCCCTTTAGTTTCTTTGTGTTAACCATTTTTTAAAACCTTCAAATCAACGACATCAACAAACCAACCAGACTGAGTTCTTCAACAAACCATTCAAGTTACCTATTATGACAATAGAACCGTAGGACACAGTCGAGAGGAGACGATATCCGAAAAGCTTCTTCTTTTTACGACTTCCTTTCAAAACGCTAGAGCGGTTAAAATTAGGGATTTCATCGTGGTAGAGAGATTCGAGATGATTTCTCGCTTTCTTTTGATGTTTACATTTGCTATCCAAACAATCAGTTAACTGATAGACCATGGATTTGACCCATTTTCATCCATGGTTTATAGGTGTTTTTACTAATAATTATTATATTATAGAGTCTGTTTATTATATTTATAAGATCAGGAGTGATTTGGAGATAAGTGATGATTTTGGAGCATTTTGGAGCATTTTGGAGATATTTGGAGCAAGCACCAGAGATGACCATCGAGCTCGACAATCGGTCGATATTGGAGAGGAATAATCGATCGATATTCATACCATGACATAGATCGACAGTGAAGCGCGCAGAAAGCCCGTTTGGTCACAGCCGACTTGAAGCCCAAGTCTTCACCAATTTACAAGATTGCCCCTGACGAGTTTTAACCTAATTATATAAGTTTTGCCACCATATTAGAGGCAAAGTGTGCTTTTCTAGTTTTATTATTTTCACAGCAAGGTTTTCTAGGATTTTGATAGATTGGAGAGAAGATCCAAAATTATAATTTGTGATTGGAACTCCATTAATATATATTTACTATTCTAATGAAGTTTTCTTACCTAATTGATGTTATGAAATGCTTAGCCATGTCTGAGTAGTTCCATTGTTAAATTTTAGGGTTTAAATAGGTTAGGAGGGATTAGCCCTAACTATAGATTGCTGAGTTGTGGTAATTGTTATTAGGATTGTTCATTAATGCCTGTCTCTAGATTAGCTACCTAAAACCTACCCTAGGATTGATAGATAAAAGCGAGAGCTTCATTCTCATCCTGAAAACATTCTAACTGAGCTAAGTTTCTTACTATGAGTAAGGCGAGAGCTGATCTAGTGAGCTTAGTAAGCATTCATTCAACCCGCGCATAAAGCTTAACTAGAAGCGTGTCGATCGATATCATTATTGAATAATCGATCGACGGAGCGAAAGATATATCGATCGATATCCCCATAGGGATATCGATCAACACTTTCTATTGATCGACATACGATAGTTGAGATCATTAGATCTAGTTAGTAGACAAGTCCAAACATTGCGAATGCTGATGGATTTGTTGACCAAGTAGTTGAGCTTTACATTATCATGCATGCAACTCGTTAGGCATCTGTAGGATTATAATCCCAAGTTTCCTGAATAAAAACCTTAAGTCTAACTATTTCCTTTTTAAGCACCAAAACCTCAATCAATCTATTGAACAAATACTTGTTCAATATAAAACTGCAATTTACATTTAAATCTCTAAAACCATCTAGCTTAACAAATCATATTAGATTTCTTAGGTTCCCTCGCTTCCTGTGAATTCGATCCCTAAGTACTACAACTCGACCTCTTATTTGAAAGAGTATAAATCACTCCTTAGGGGAATTTGAGTGGTATCAAATTTGGCGCTGTTGCCTGGGAGCTTTGATCGCCTAATCGATCTAATATTTGTTAAGTTTCTGACACAAATTTTCTTTTCTTGGACTTTAGGTATATGCCCAGTAGTACTAGAAGTAACAAGGAAACCCAACTACTATTCTCACCAGATTCTGCAAGTTTGGAGCGTTCAATCCGCAAAGAAGCACGCTCCTCATCTATCAACAACAACACTTGTTCGTCGCTCGATTTTGTTCAACCACCATCGACCTAGACACTAGTTCCGTCGACCGATACTCGCCCAACACCGTCGAACGAAGACACTCATCTTCCATCGACCGACATCGTCCATCCGACATCGATCGATACTCCATCCCAGACATCGATCGATACTGAACCGCGAGACATGGTTGCGACTTTGATACTTGTGCGAGATGATAATGGTGACCTGCATGACCAGGAAGGTCAGCTGCGTAATGCAGCAGGTCAGAGGATAGATGCCCAGGGGGCTGCAATCCCTGAGTCTGATGCTAATGCTATAGGTGCTACTTTACCTGTAGATGAAGTTGCGCGACCCACGACGTTGGCTGACTACAACCGTCCAGATAAGTTCTACACCAACAGATCAGCCATTCGTCCTCCCACTATTCAGAGAGATTTTGAGTTGAAGGCGCAGTACTACACACTCGTGGGACTTTAAGGATAAGGATAGATCAACTTTAAGGGAAATCGCGTAGACGGCCAGATAACTCACTTTATTATCCGTTGTCTTCTCACTTGTTTGGTATTCAACATAGACGATTAAAATTATTCATATGCATCCGATATGAACGATTAGTACACGAATGAAGAGCAATAAAATACAGAGAGCAATCAGAAAGGGATCTCGATTAACTATCACAAACAAATGTACTATGTTAGGAAGGGATGTTAGTTCATTATATAGGAAATGTTTAGATGGTGAAACTTCCTAGAGAAGAATCAATTAATAATTTAAAAAAGATATTAAACTCAAATTTCGAATATATTATACGAATATTTGTTTATAGCATTCCTTATTTGGCGTATTATCTTTTTGATAAAATTTATGAAGGTGATATTTGAAAACAATATCAAAACGGAGTTTCAAATATCAATCAACGAAATACCTAAATGAAATAATACTGACGTATACACTAAAAGTTGAACCCTAACTATATGGAATACAAATCCCTAAACTCTAAACCGTAAACAACACCATACAAAAAACATAATCCATAATTCTTAGAACATGTAACTTTGAAATTGGAATTACACACTAATCCATAAATCATAAAACATGTAAAAATGAAATTAGAATTAGATATTATGTAATTTTGTGTGACAAACCATATCATATGTGTTTAAGCCATATAACATGCATCATTTGTCAAGTAATACGATTTGTGACCATTCAATACAATAAGGTTTAAAATAATACGATTCGAGACCAAACCAATCGATTATTGATTATGGACCAAACCGATTTTAGATGATACAAACAGAGCGAGGTTTGATTAGTATAATCAGAGAGAAGATTAAGAGAAATCGGGATTGATAAAAAAGTAATTAAAAATGGTTTAGGGAAGCAAAACACGCATTAGTCATGTCAACAAGGCTAATGATTAATGACATATCACCATTGTAAAATAGTTGAGTCACCATTGTAAAATAGTGCAGCCAATCAAATTATAAGAATTTTACTTAAATGTGTTATCAAATAATTGTATGATAATAATACATAAAGATAATATATATACACAATGTTCACATGGCCGGCTTAGACATAGTGGCAAGGGGGCGCGGGCCCTGAGCCCATTTTTTTTACATAATTAGTATTAAAAAGGACATGTTTTAAAAATAATATTAAGAAAAAGGATCCAAGAATTTTAAATTATCCAAAAAATATATGTAAAATTATTTTGAAAAACTATTTTGCCGAATGTCCATGACTTGCTTGAGCCGGCCTTGGATGTTCATCATGTGTAAGACATAAGTCTTAACCTAGTAATTATTATTTTCCATCTATTTTATTATTTTATATTATATTATTCCAAAAATATTTACAAACTTCATATCAATAATATTGTTTATTAAACTATTTAACATAATTTTGGACTCTACATTTTAGAATATCATGAATTAGGGCTGGAAATATTATCATACCAATATACACATTTTAAAAAAAAAAGTATATCATACACCCCGAACCACTTTTGGGTTTGATCCGAATATCCAAAATATTTTGAGTTACGAACTATTCAAATATTTTATAAGTATTTTGTATCTTCCAACTCAAATCTGGTTGGTTTGGTTTGGGTCATCTGGTGTAGACTTAAAAACTGCACATTTAAATGTTACAGTCTCTACTCTAAAATCATTAGACTCCCCACATTCCAAAAATTAATTTTTTTTTATAACGTCACTCCAAAAATTAAATACATAGCAACTTACACTATTCGGATCTTCTGTCTTTTATACTTGCATGGTGCACAAAAAGTTGTCCGACACATTTCAATTGCTGACGTAATGAACATTTATCCCAATACCAATAAAATTCAAAAATATATATATATATATATATATATATATATAAAATTCTAGTGTTTGAAAGTTTTTCAATATATCATTATCGCGAGTCCACATAACAATATAGATGCCTCTGAAAACTGGAACACGGCCATAGAAACATAATACGTCACAAACCAAACCAATCTCATCAATGCTGTCTATAATGAAAATAAGATGGGTAATTACGACTTTGAGATAAAGACATCTTTTGGTGAGTAAACAGAATATAGTTTATTCTTATGTAGGAGCTGACAAGAAAATGACCAGAAAAGGCAGTTTTAGAATGAAAGAGTCAAAAAACAAGGAATGTTAAGACGGAAGCATTTTAGTTTTGTTATTTCCATTTTCATGAAACTGTACCTTTCTCTGTGTGGTCCACTCTTTTGTTTTTTTAATTATTTAATACAAATAACGTTGAACACTTTAACCCCAAAAATATTCGTAGAAAAAGTTGAATTTCAGGGGGATTTATGAACAGTTAATTGATGACAACCGTGATCATCATCATCATCATCGTCATGATTAGAAGAAATTATGTTGGTGTATCTATACCATCACATTCTAAAAACTGGATTGCGAATATTTCTTCAAGCTAATATCCTATAATATTTTTTTCCACAAATATTTAAATTATTTTCAAGTGAAACAGGCACTGATTTAAAATTAATAACAATGAATTTTACAAAACTACTATATTTGGGCCAAGATTTGGGCCAAAAATCCAAGATATGAATATTTATTATAATTATTATTGGCTTGTTTTAAATATGAATGTAATTTGTTTGAACTGTAATTATATATAAAAACTCATACATGTGAATAATCCACTTTATAGGTTATGTTTGTTTAAACTCTTTTCTAATATACAATATCGGCTGATTCAGACGATCTTATGAAGAACGTTAATGCATTTGATATTATAGAATTGACTGATTATCACACTATCTAACGAGAGTTTAGAATGCATTTTGACTAATGCCAAGAAATAGCTAAACCAGTATTACTAGACTATAATGTAAAATGCACGAATCGGAACCCAAAAAAAAACTGAAATGGCCAAGAACCATCAATCTTTAACAAGTTCTTTAACCGATATTTAATAAATTAATTTTCTAAGAGATGCAGCATAGCACATGATATCTGTTTAAATTTTCATGGTGATATTTAGTTGACTTCAAGAAAATCCTACACAACTAAAAATAAAAAATAAAAAAATCCTACACAACGTTTAAAAAAAAGAAAATCCTACACAACTTGGTAAGCAAATAAAGCATTTAAAGAAGTTACCAAATAAAATACCAGTTGCGTATTGCAGACACCGTACATTTCTCCAATGCACTAATTAACCCAAGTTCTTTAATATAATTGCAACAAAAGAAAAACAACAAATTAAAATGTAAGAGGAGCTCGAGCTAAGAGAAGACAAACACATGGAATATGGAATAAAGAACAAATGCTAGATAGAGAGAGAGGGGGGAACTGTTGACCGGATATTACACACGCCATTTTCGATACATCCAAGCAGATCAAAAGTGAATTATTCGATTAGTACTGATATGTATTGTTAATTATTAATACTATTAATCGAATTTGATTATTTGATATAAGAGGTTAAAACTATCACATTTCCCAAAGAATCTTGAGCGCATTTGGCGCTGACCCTTGCTTCTGAATCCAATTTTCCCATTTAATAATAGTTTACCTAATACCAAAAACAGAATCAGGCTTTTCCTTTCTTTTAATACTTTTCCTGTAAATCTTAATTCCTCCTAAAACTAGTTTGCTTTTAATTATTTTTCTTTCTTTTTTACGGCAAACTCCATGTTTTTATTAAGATGATTCAAACAGGTTAGCTTTGGGAGCTAACCATACTGGAATAAGAGAGTTTACAGGGAAAATTTTTGAATTCTGAGCACGAGCATATTCACTAGTAAAAATCTGTTGCATAGCCATTACATTATCGGGGTTATAAAGCTAAAAATCGTGGCTATACAAAAAATAGCTACGCTTCTGAATGAAAAAAAAACCGTGGTCATAACCTTGTGGCTAAAAAAAATATCATGGCTATTCGTGGCTAACAGCCACGGTTTTGCTACTGTATTTTCGTGGCTATTTTAGCAACGGTTTAGCCACAAATTAGTGGTAGCTACACATAGCCACGATTTCACCCCTATTTAACAGTAGCTATAACAAAATAAAAAACAAAACAAAATTATTAAACTAATTATTTATAATTTAAAAAACAAAGTATATATTACAAAAATTTATGCATAAATAAATACATAAATACATCCATATATGTATATATGCCGTCAAGTTCAACCACTGCCTTCCTCCGCCTAAAAAGCTGTGGAGCTTCCCCTGCGTCGTCTTCTTCACCGTCAAGATCTCTTAAACCACAGCTGTCAAGCGTCTTCTCCGTGACACCATTGTCTTAACCGTCGTCTTCTTCACTGTCAAGATCTCTTATCCACCACCGTCAAGTTTCTGCTTCGTCATACTGTCGTCTTCACCATCGTCTTCTTCACTGTCTGCTCCGTCACCCACCTTCTCCTTGAAGTTTCATCACTGCTCCTCAGATCTATAAACAAAACAAAACAAATCAATTAGAAATAGCGGAGGTGAAAGCTGAGAATAGGAAGACGAAGAGAGGTGGCCTGGTGGGCGGTGGTTATGGTGAGTAGGTAAAACCGAAGAGAAGGTGAAGCCATGAGTCGATTGTTACAGAGAATGAGTAGAATGAAAGAAGAAAAATCAGAGGAAGGAGAGAGGAAAGGAGAAAAAAAGGAAGAAGAAAGAAACACAAATGATTGTGTTCATTAGATGGATGTTACAATCAACGGTTGAGAGTAGTTTCAGTCAATCCAAGTCTTTCTTTATCGACCAATCATATATTTACCTTCTTTTTTGCATTTTCTTATCAGCCAATGGGAAAACACATGGGAGTGAGTACACGACAACACATAGAAATGTCTCATTTCTTATTGTGTTTATGATATTTAGACAGTTTGACAAAAAAAAATATTCAGACACATTTTAATTTAGTTTTTTTGTGTGTTTGCAACTAGTATTTTTATTTGTAATTAAATCATAATGTTAATATTTGATATGAATAGATTATGAATTCGGGTATAAGATTTAGATTAAGAGATAGGGTTTAATTATAGTGTTTGGGGTTTATATTTAAGATCTGAAATTAAATTTTGAAAATAATAGATTTTGAATTTAAATTTAAAACTTGAAGTATACATGTATTTAAAGGTTTGATTTAAAATTTAGTTTTTGTGATAAGGTTTGGAATATGAATTTGAGAATGAAGTTTGAAAATTATAAGTTTGTAAAGTGAATTTTATAATATGGAGTTGTGAAATTAGAGTTTGGTGTGTTAAAGTGATAAGGTTTAGATATATAGCATGAGGTTAATATTTTTAAAATTTGTGTATGGTATAAAGAAATGTTGGATATTAGACTTAGGTAACTTAGATAAATTTTAATTAGATTTATTGTTTTGTAGATAGGTTTAAGTTTAGGGTATATGTTTGGGGTTTAGGGTATAAAAGTAGGATATTCGATATAGCCACTATTTTTTTCGTGGCTACGCTGTGGCTAACACGCTAACCACAGAAGTAAATGTGGCAAAGGTGTGGCTAGTTGTTTAGCCACTGATTTTTCATGGCTAAAATGTGGCTATTGTAGCCACAATATTTTTTTTGTGGCCAGTCTGTGACTATTTTAACCACGGTTCAGCCACGTTTTTTCTGTAATCGTGGCTAATTTTTTAAAGCGTGGCTAAACGTGGTTATTTCGTGGCTTTTTTAAATTCGCCACGGTTTTGTAGTGGCACTACCGTGGCTATGCGGAATATTTTTACTAGTGATTTGGCAAGGAGGTCGGCCCTTATATTTGAGTTACGAGAAATATAAGATAGTGAAAAATTAGTAAAAGAGGAGCGTAAACGAATGAGTTCATTCCATTCCGAGACCAGAGATGGACATTCTTCTTCATCATTGATCACATTTACCATTTGGAGGCAATCAGATTCAAAATTCATTGAAATGATTCTCAGGTGCAGATAGTACTCCATTGTCCATAAGAGGGATGAGAACTCCGCATGCAGGGGGGAGAGAACCTGATCCTTCCCAACTGAGCCTTACAAGTGTTTCTTAGGCTCTAAATCCATGACAAAACCACCTCCAAAGACTACTGAGTTTACCATCCAAGATGCATCCACGTGGCATCTTGGTAAGCATGGCTCGCTCCGAACATCTTCGCGACACCCAAGTGTCTCGATCGTCGACACTGAATGTTGAATCACTTGTGCCACTCTCCATTCTTCCGCTTCTTGTCTTGAGTGATTTACTGTATCTGGCGGTAGGATGTCTTTTCCATTGAAAACTTTATTGTTTCTTGATTTCCAGATAAACCAGAGAATCCATGGAAAGCAAGCAATCACCGTGCTGGTAACTCCATTCTTTTTCGACCGTATAAGGAGGTAGTCAAAGTTTTCGTACAGAGAATTACATGGGAAGATCTCCAGAACTGTTGGATTATCCGATAGAACCCACGCTTGGAGAGCAGGAGGGCAGGTGAACAGGAGATGATTTACTGATTCATTTTCGCTGCCGCATCTCAGGCATGATCGCTCCTGGCCGCAGTGTCGGTTGATGAGACGGCTAGATGTTGCGATACTGTCCGAAAGAGCTTGCCACAAAATTTTTTTAATCTTTCTAGGTGCTTTTAGTAGCCAAATTTGCTCCTTTAACCCATTCAGGCTAGGTTTGTACCTCCACCTTCTCTTCTTTTAGTTGAGTTGCAAGTTTGTACCCTAATTTAACATTATAGGCTCCTGATTTCGTAAAAATCCAGCAAAACCCATCCTCGCTGAAATTATGGCTGAGGCGCAAACTCCGTATCAACGGGATATCACCCGGATCAAACAAAGACTGGAGAACCTCCACCTTCCAGGTCTTCGAAGATTAATCAATCAGCTGGTTGACAAACATGTCATGATCTCTGTAGCTGACGTTATCCTTAGGAGGCCGCGGTGGGGTTACCGGAATCCATGAGTCTGACCATACTCGAGTATTATATCCTGATCCGATCCTTCTCCGTGGACCTGCACGAAGGAGATCTTGAGCTGCCATGATACTTTTCCACCCAAAAGATGGAGAGTTCGAGGTTTTAACCTCCATAGGATTAGTATGGGATAATATCTACCCTTTAAAACCCGAGCAAGTAGAGATGTGGGATGTTGTAGCAGTCTCCATAATTGCTTTGCAAGTAAAGCAAGATTGAAATCACTCAGATCTCGGAAGCCCAAGCCTCCTTTATCATAAGATTTACAGATTTTTTCCTAGGCAATCCAGTTTAAACCTCGATTATTTGCTTTTGTACTCCACCAGGATTTCACAATCGCTCCTTGTAGCCTTTTAATGATTTCTTTGGGTAAAAGAAAGCATGACATCACATATGTAGGCAGAGCTTGTGCTACAGATTTCAGAAGGACTTCTTTACCTCCTTTGGAAAGGAACTTCACCGACCATGAATTTATACCTTCGTTTAACCGGTCCCGCAAAAAAGCAAAGACTTGTCGTTTGGAGCCACATATCTTCTCTCAGAGTCCAAGATACATGCCCATACCACCTTTTTTGTGTATACCAAGTGTTTGTTTCAAGGCATCTTTCATCTCCTGTGGGACTTTGCTTCCAAACATTATAGAAGATTTGCCTTGATTCAACTGTTGGCCCGATACTTTACCGTATATATCAATGATTTTAATCAACTCAGCACACTGCTGAACATCTGTTCTACAGAAAAAAATGATGTCATTTGCAAATAAGAGATGTGAAATGGAAGGGCATGCCCTAGCTATCTTCAATCCTGATATCCGCCCATCTTCTTTTGCTCCTCTAAGCTGTGAGATTAGTGCTTCTGTGAGGATAATGAGAAGGAATGGAGATAGAGGGTCGCCTTGTCTAAGGCCACGAGATGGTGTAATATTTCCCTTCGGTTCACCATTCAAGAGCACCTGGTCAGAGATCGAAGAAATACAGATTCATATCCAATCAACCCATTTTTCTGCAAATGATTTTCCTAGTGCTAGGATCTTCTCAAATCTCAACAATCATCTATTTCTACCAAGTTGTCTGTTGAAGTTTTTTAGAAGAGAAGCTTGATGAACCTGTTAAATAGATGGTGAAGAGGCTTTGCATTATTTGTATAGTGACGCCATCTTTTTTTGTTCTAAAGTTGCATCATATATGGGTCTTTTTCATTATCAACTAATAATTAGGTATCGTGCAGAGTGTCACATTAAAACAATAATCGTTAATCTCTTGCTATTCATGAAGATCGGGCAAAAACTTAGACTTAGTGTAGTCAGTTTGAAAGACTATAAATCCTATGCCCTTAACCAAAAAAGGAAATTCCAGACTCCAGTTAACAAGTGTATAATTTTGATCTTGTTGACTCACTTTATAAAGACAATAACAAGCCGGCTTGTCCGGTCAAATTCCAATAGCAAGCCGAAACACATTCAATTAAAAATAAAACAATAAACATAGAAAACCAACCAAAATGTGTAACCTATAGAGAACTAAGAAGCTTGGAATCAAACCTATATATCTGATTAATTAGCCGATTTGATGTCCAGTTAGGTTTTAAAATTTTGGTTGGGGGGTGGAGCGTACATCTGACCTCTCTAATCGATTTCAATGGTATATAGAACCATGTTTTCTGAAGAAGAACTTGACAATTACATAATAGAGTGCGTGTGCGACAAACAAGAAGCATATGTAAGATGTTGGAAAATGGAATTTACAATTAAGCAAACAATTTTTAATCAAAGTGTCACGTGAGAGGGGAGGCAATGTTAGCGCCGAGGAATGTGGGGCTCGACAGCTTCCTCCAAACAAAATATTAAACGTCAAACACATTAAATATATAAGCAAAACTTAATATAGTAAATGTTATATATAGGTTAAGATACAACAACAATTTTGATATATCTTTAGCAAAAGAAAACAATTTTGATATATTATTTGGGAAATCAATGAGAAAAAAATGTGGAGGGAATATTGGGGCTCCCATGCAGCGCCTACGTGCCACGACAAATACTACCTGTTGAATTGAGTGTCTTCTTCCTCTGTCCTTCTCTCTATCAACATTTTTGTAATTAATGATTTCACTATTTAAGTTAACTATACTAATATTGTTTTATTTACTACTTCATCCGTTTCAATTTAGTTGTCGTTCATGCACACAGATTAAGAAAACATTTAATTTTGTACATTTTCAAAATAAAAACATCATTACCCATACACCTAACCATATTTCAACCAATAGAAAAATAAACAGAAGAATCTTACTAATAATTTTTTTATTGAAATCATAAAACGACATTTATTTTGAAACGAAAATTTCACTACAAGAAAAATGTCTTATCTTAGCGTAAGAAAAATGCTATTATACGTCATTGTTAGCATTATTGAATCCGCTATGTCTGCCCCAGCTATCTTAGGTCTACCCTCTATTATAGCAATTTTCTAAATGCTACCGTTTATGTACGTTATGATAGCATTTGTTATTTCACATTTATATTTTAGAATTATTATTATAAATTAATATATTTTAAACCAAAAAAAATAATTTTTTTTTGTCAACCAAATAAAAATATTAATTAATTTCTAATAAAATTAGTTTGAGAAAAAAGTGGTTTATTATTAATATTTTGGTTTACAAATGATATCGGTTATCAACACTGGTTTACACACAAACCCGGTTTAGAAATCTAAACCTAAAAAGGCTTAACCTAACAAAAAAATTAACCATAATTTTGTTTCTTCAGCCGCCATGACACACGAGAGCAGACGAGGAGAGTAGCCGTCGCGGAGCAGACGAGGAGAGTAGCCGTCGCGGAGCAGACGAGGAGAGGAACAGACGCGGAGAGGAGGCGTGACAGAGCAGAGGAAGAGAGGAGTTGTCGCGGAGCAAACGAGGAGAGGAGGCGTCAAGGAGCAGAGGAGGAGAGAGACGTCACAGAAGAGAGGAGCCATCACGAGCAGACGATGAGAGGAGGCGTGAAGGAGCAGATGAAGAGAAGCGTCACGAAGTAGTGGATAAGAGAGTCATCGCGGAGCAGAGGAGGAGAGTCGTCGCGGAGCAGAGGAGGAGAGAGTCGTCCCGGTGTAGAGGCCTCGTCACTGGCACTATCGGCGGCGGCTTCACTAGCTTTTCTCCATACGGTCGTTGGTTTGTTGCCAAGAAGAATGATGAGTTAGATACAGACGAAGAGATTGTGAGACGGAGATGAAAGCGAGATTCGTTAGAGAGAGGAAGAAGAACAAAAACAAAAGGAAAGAGACAGAGAAGAGGAGAGTGAGATGAAGACACGTATGAGGGAGAGGGGTGAAGAAACAAAGTTTAACTAATTCTGGACCATTTGATTACAATTAATCAACGGCCAAAAATATTAATTCTAATTTTGAAGGATATGCCAATAAGAAAGAAGGATGAAGATCACAAGAGAGTGATTTTGGATCTTTGGATCAAAATCAATCAAAGGCCACAAAAAGCTAATAAAAACTATTGTTAAGTATGAAGTATATTTGTTTACAAGGTTTGAAGTATGATGTTTAGGGTAAAGATTAATTTGTATAATATAGAGTTTTTGAGATTACTATTTATGATATAGAACTTTTGAGATTATTGTTTTAACATAGTAAACTGTTATTTATGTTCAGATTTGGTGTTTAAGTTTCAAAATATTAGATTAGTATTAAGATAATGAATTATGATTTAGATATAGAGTTTAGGGTTTGAAGTATGGTGTTAGAGAATATTATATTTGAAATTTGATTTATGAATTAAATATATGGGGGTTGGAGTTAGGGTAAGATTTGAGTTTATCTTTTGAAAATAATAAATTGATAGTTTATATTAAGGTTTGGTATTTAAGTTTGAAAATATTAGATTAATATTTAAATTATGATTTGGATGTAGAGTTTAGGGTTTGAAGTGAAATGTCAAGGGTTGGTTTTAATATTTTGAGATTAAATTTTGAAATAACTAAATTTTGAATTTTAATTTAAGATTTGGAACTAAAGTATGAACAATAGAGGTATTGAATACAATATGTTAGTGTTTATATTTATAAATTGGAGTATAATTAAAGACTATGGATAGAGTTTAGGGTATATATAGAGTTTGACTAAGATTTAAAGTTTTGTGTTTTGGAAGTGAAATATTAAGATTAAAAGGAATAACTTTGAGTTTAAGTTTACAATTTCAGGTTATTGTATGTAAATATTAGAGTTTTAAGGTTTATGTTTAGAGTTTATGGTTTAAAACATGTTTAGGGTTTAAAATTACAAAGGTTAAAAATTGAATTTTCATAGCAGTTCTTAAAACAATGCTATCATAATGTGCTATCAAAAAAAGAGAAAAGAAATTATGTTTTGGCGCGTGTCTAAGTTTCACTTAAATATTGGCGGTATTAGTGATTTTTCCTTCCCGCTTATTGATTTTACACAAAAGCATTAATTAACTGCTATTAATATAAATCCCTCAAAAAAATTATTTTTTCATAGCAGTTCGGAAAACAACGCTATCATAATGTGCTATCAATACCACTTTTTGTAGTATTTTTCTCTACAATGACAATTAATCTGAAACGGAGGGAGTATTACGTCTATTACTCTTTATAGAAGACAATTTTGTGCCTTTTTGGCTTAATGTCTAATTTTGTAAAAACAATTCCCTTATACAGTTTATTGCTCTATGTAAGTTGTTAAAATTTAACTGGAGTCTGGATATCAAATCAGATCTTATGATTAAAAAGAAAATAAGTGAAACAGAGAAAACACATACATTTTTGAAGTATTTTATCATCATCATGAGATTTACGTCTATTTTATGTCGCTGCAGATTTCATTATGGTAAAGAAGTTATAAATTTATAACTTTCTCTCCTTTTCCTCTATCACTCAGCAACTAATTATGAGAGTCGAGGTAGAAATGCATATAAGGAAAATATACTTGGAAAAACAAGCTGTAAAGACTAGCTAAAGTATCTATATAGTATCAATGAACCCTCATCAACGTCCTTTTTTGGCAAAAACATGTTAGAATTTTGTTACTAGATTTTTTGTTTTTGACACACCGTACAAATAGAATTATAGCAGAGAAAAGAAAAATACAAACAACGAAATACCAAGGCAACTAAGACAACCTTAGTTGATCCCTCACTACGGATCGCTATGAAATTCTCTATCGCTAACACAAACTCTTTTGCTAAGCACCCTTAAACTTGTGTTCATTCTTTTATCACGATCAACATGACAGTATGTTTAGCCTCATGAAAATTTCTTCGTATTTTTATGCATGTGTTCATTTTCCCACGAACACTCTTACAAGCATCAAGAAATTTCATATTTTTGTGTTTTCATTTCCATCCACTACTATATTTTCTATAGTACCTTTGAACTTTTAATATCGGTATACTGTTTTAAATAAGTCCTCTGTTATTTTCTGAAAACCACAGAATGAAGACAAAAAAAGAGAAAACAAAAAAGTTAGAAGCATATAAATTTTTTATATAGTCTTGGAGTTTTGAGTCTGTGGCCGCTATCGCGAGTTGATCTGGCCTTTAACCTCTTAAATACTCTTTTTTTTTGTTTGTGCAACACTTCTTAGATACTCTCTCACTACGATTTTTTTTTTTTGAACAACCTCTCTTACTACGAATAACAACTCTTTTTCCTCTCATTTTTCTTATAATACTTTTGTTAACCACAAGTCCAAGTGTGTCCACACAGTTATTTATTGTAAGTCTTAGGCTTTGAATGGTAACCACATGTTGGACAGTTCAGAACAAACAGATTGGTTAGTGCGGTGCGGTTTAAAAACGGTTTGTGTTAGTAAAACGCATACTGCAAGACAAGTACGAGATACATATAATATATTTATATTTTACAAACTTATAAAATCAGTAATACTAATATAATTTTTAAAAATAAAAATATGAAATATGAAATTTAATATGCTATTACTGAGATTTATAGACAATTATTTTATTTCTAAAAATTATAATTGCTCTAGTTGTCTTTACATAAAATTTAATTAAGATATCAGTGATACTAATTTAATTTAAACAACTATTTTATTTTATTTCTTCATCATATTCACATATTTTCTCATCTAAAATATCGTATTTTTAAATATCAAAATTGTATTTAGACCTAGGTACATTTATCTGGAACCAAACAAGAACGAACCAAAAAACAAAGTTCGGCTTAAGTTTGGATCCTATCAATTATATTAGTGGATCCGATCTGAACCTTTTTTGGATCAGTTCCAATTCAGGTTTTCTGATCCGAATAAAATACCCAAACCTAAACTTGTTTATTTTATTTCAAATATTTTTTTATTGGATAAAGTATTGTATTTCAACTATGTTTTTTGATATCCAGATATACATAATTTATTTCATAATTTTATGATCATTAGTTAGTGCACATATTATTAAAAAAATGTAAAAAACAGTAAAACTCCACCTTGACCGCATCAAAAGTGATACATACCAAGAAGATAGTGCGGGAATTCATTTTGTTCTTTAAACATAACCGCCACAGTAGAAACTTTATTAATATATATATATTTTTTGATCATATAATTATATACGGGATAAATTTTGTTCGAATGGCAACACAAACTGTGTTATAACGCACAGCATATGGCGTCTTTGCTTCCTACTCAAGGCCTTAATCTGAGGAATACTACTCGATGGGTCCAGGCACATGTACAGGTTGGTCCATATATGCTTCGTACGTGCGCCTAGCTATCATACAGATGCTGAATCTTTGATTTGACTTCGCTTCCATGACTTTTTTTTTTTGGTTCAAACTTCGCTTCCATGACAAGATTACTAAATTGTTAACACTATAAATATAATTTTGATATAAAAAATGGTGGATTTCAAAATTTGCCATCACCCTATAAAATTTCTTTTGAGAAACTAAACATAAGACATATCCAAAAAATTAAAAACAAATGTACACATAGATCTTCATTCAAAAAGCAAGACTATACATTAAAGAAAATGAGATAACATGTTAAAATATGTTAAGCATCATGTGTAATTATCGGGTTACAAGTCCAATACACTTTTATTTTTATCAAAAGTATGGCGATGGCATTAGCAATATATGATATAGTAGTTTAGAAATGTTACCATGTGATTTATATAGCTTGTGTATTTTTAATACATTAACTTTGTTTAGATATATGATCATGTGGTGGTGTATTTTCGTGTAGTTAGTAATTATCTTTTCAATTTCTAAATTCAATATTTTATTAGTCCATCTATGACTCTTTTCATATTATTAGGTATCAAACCATAGTTCTCGACATAATATGGTGTGAAGAGACGACTCTTTTCACTAGTGAGATATGATAACAATACTCAAGTTTTAACTCGTTTATTAATTAGGAGAGAATAGATGTATATAACTTTAGAGATTTTCGTAAAAGAAAATTTGAAACTTTTTTAGTTTCTATAATTGTTGTTGTTCAATGAGAGAGTAGAATATATGTTTTATACATTCTAGATTTAGTAGTCTTGGTAGTCAACATTTTGTATGTTTCTCTCAGATTTAACAAAATCAATCTATCTAAAGCATTTCATTTTTCATTAACTTATAGTCATCAATTACTACTAATTTTCTCAAAGAGTATCATTTTATCATTTTTTCTTGTTACACAATACAATTTTTAATGCATTTTATATTTAATTTCAGTTGAATATTAATTGTAAAATACATTGATCTAAAAAATAAATTTATTTAATTTAAATACTATTAATTCAACAGATATAATTAATGAAAATATAAATGTATTTTTATAAAACAGAGGAAGTATATATTTTTAAAATTCATATATATATATACACCATTAAATAAATGTCATCTATAGAGAGATTGGAAGCTGAAATGTGTTCGACGTCCTAGAAATTTAAATGCTACGTGAATTCCGCTGTTACATATATGGTGCATCTAATAAGTAACAACGATATCCATATACCAGTAGAACGATAATCACTACCTACTGTGATAGCTGCAAAAATTTGGAATTACATGAATGTAAAATATTTTTCTAGAGTTGAAATTCCATTGGGTTTCGCAAAAAGCGATGTATGAGCTCGATGGCGTACGTGGGAATGATAAAAATCTTTCTAAAATATGGATACTAGCATTCTTAATTTATTATAATATGTTTATAATTTATGAAAAATGCTAAACAAAGTATAATATAAAAGGGACATTTGACTATATTACACACCACATGCGTATGAATACATGGTTCTGTCCATGGACAATCAATTGTATATATGATTTAGTATATTAATGGCTACATTATAGTGCCGTTCAAAAAAAAAAGGATACATTATAGTTGCATCTGCAAATGCAATGCTAATGCTTAAAATTGCAATGGGAGTTTATAGTACACATCAATGCATCTTATATATGTAACCCGTTAATTCTCGATTAAATATATAATGCACAAATAATTTATGAAATCACTGACAAGCTCGTGATTATTGGCTTAAACCTTATATACAGATCAAAGAGATAATTATTTCTACGGTTATATTTAATACTCCTACTTTTATATGTTAATGATTCAAATCATTTTAGAACATGTTACATATGTACACAGTCAACAATAACCAGTGTCACATGGCTACCAATCCTGGCCTTTTGAATAGTGAATTTCTTTTTATACTTATTATTTATTTATATCCATATATATTATGCTCCGTTTCAAACGATGTTGAATTTTCCCTTTTTAATTAGCTGAAAAAGATGGTCTGTTTTTCAAGAAAAAGAAGATAAGTATATTTTAAACAAAATAATTTATTTACAAGTACAATAGTTTCTTGTTTTCAATAGCAAACCTTGAGCGTTCCAGAAATTTTTTCCTAAAAAGTAGCCTTGAGAGTGTCAACAATGAAGAGGGGAGCAAACAAACAAAAGGATGAAGATATAAACTAATGAATTAAACAACGAAACACGAAAAATTCAAAAGGTGTCCCCATCGATTAATAACAAAGGAAATTATCTTTCAAAAATATTCCATCGTATATTACCACTTCGGCTTTTTCGATGCCAACCCATTAATCTCGCTCCTTGAATAATGAGACACGCAATATAAATATACTATAACACAATGTAACAATTCGATCAAATTGTATTTCTTTTTGTTTTTGGAGTTTTCAGATGTTGTGAATATAGTACTATAAAAGTTCAATACCCAATGAGATTGATTAAAGGGGAAATTTATTTTCTTTTAGGTGTGGGGATTTTATACCGACTGTACAAAACGTAAACGGCTATTATGTCTTTTTTTAACTATCTTATTTTTTATTTACTTTCACATTTAGTCTTATTAGATTTTGACATTAGGCTCTTTAGTTTGCTTGGGTTTGTATTTCAGTTTTGATAAAAGAAGTCCCCAATAGAACCAAATTTCGTTTTGATTTCGTTCAGACCAGTTTGGAATTTGTGTGGTTCAAGTGCATCACTGAATTCAGGAAAAGTTATAAAATTAAGATCAATAAATATTAGTAGTTAGTATATCTAAATGTACAATTAATATATTAAATGTAAATATTTAATGAATTTTGGTTGGCTATATAAAATTTTGTTTGGAAAGTTAAAACAGTACACAAATTTTCCGAAACACAACAATACGATGCTGATATAAATCAGACTATTTTCTACCGTATCGTATGAAAAAGAACTTTTATGAAGCTTTTTGGTGGTGAAGAAAGATAAAGACAAGTAAATGCAAGTAACTGGATTGGAGTAATTAGTTGTCCTTATCTTTCTTCACCCGCGAAAAGCTAAACAAATTTTCCTTTTGGAGCTATTTGGTGTTCAAACAAGAATCCCCATGACAAAATCGCAGTTGCTTTTTTAGTTTGAAGGATTGTAAGAAATATTAAATGCAAAACTCATCTGATATATTTTCCATCAAACCCTAAGAGGCAGAACTTTTAAAACTTATCTTTTTAGCATTGGAAATCTAAAAGTATTTTATTTTATGTAAATAATAAAACATGCAAATCATAGGGTACTCATTATCTAATTATCACACCCACCCTCTTTCCCTCTGTTTGGTTTTACCTTTTTAACCACTAATCAAAAGATGCGTTGTCTATCATAAATCTTCTTACCTTTTTTTTTTTTTTTTTTCTCATAGTAGTTTATGTGAATATAGTATTACTTTTTTCTTAATATTTTTGAAATACCAGTGTTAGTATTAGATTATTTTTTCTTTGTACCTTACCAATGAAATACTCTCTCTGTTTTAAAATAAATGTCATTTTATGTTTAATTTTTTTTTATTTCATATATATATTATGACATTGATTGGTAACCTTTGCGGAAAGTTTTTATCAATCAGAAAAATACATGGAATGTAAAGTAAAATGTCCTTTTGTATATTTTGAGTTTTTGCTTAAATATTTTCAAGTAAATTTTCATTTAGTAAGTGTATTTTTCTCATTTATCTGCTGAAATGGTTGAACTTCCTACCTCTGTTACATAAAAGCATTTGTGTACAACCACCGATAGTTACCTTTATATAAGAAATTAATTTAACTACCGTCTTTTATCAGATATGAAAAATTAATTAACTCACCATCACTTAACAAATAGTTATTGTTGCTTCAAAAATTAATGACATTGTAAGTTTGATTTGGGATTCAAAACATCAATAGTTTTCTTTATCCAAATTTAGAAGAACAATAATGGTATATAATAATAATAAAAGTTTAAAATATTTTTTTAAAGCAATTTCGCAAAACACTATCCAGTCACACTTAACTTTTGTTCCACAACTTTTATTCAGCAAGTTTTAAATTCCACAAATTTTATTTTGCAACTCACTTTATTTTTCCGCCATTCCACGATTACTGAAGTGTCACCAATCAAAGCTTAAGTTTCACTTTAGATTTCCAATGCTTAATTTTAAACAAATTTCCAATTTTAACCTCATGAATTTAATGTATTAACAAGAGATATTAAACAATAAGTGTATTTATGAGGGGTATAGTAGAAATTTTAATATATTTTCTTAATATGTGTAAAAAATTCTTAAACAACACTTAAAATGAAAATGAGTATTGGTTGCGGAAAATAAAATAACCAACTTTACATTTTTGGTTTGCAAAAAAAAAAACTTTACATTTCTTATAGCTTTGAAATCAAATAAAAAAATATTAATTTGAAATGCTTTGTTAAATAACATAACATTTTAGGGAGATGGTGTTTCACAGATGGTTCCAGGAAAGAGAACGATATTTTCTCTGGACAGGGTTGGCTTAGTACTCTAGAAGGATTTGATGGGCTGTTAGGGGCGAGGAATGTTCAGACTAGTCTTTCACCTCTTCATGCGGAGATGGAAGCACTACTCTGGGCAATGGAATGCATGAGAAACTTACGTCAATTTCATGTCACATTTGCAATGGATTGCTCTCAATTGGTGAAGATGGTTTCGGAACCAGAAGAATGACCAGCTTTTACAAATTATTTGGAAGATATTAAGGTTCTGAAAGAAAGTTTCCTTCAATAAGAGATTATCTATGTACCAAAGACGCAAAATACAAAGGCGGATAGCCTAGCACGCAGTGTCAGGAAGCAACCATCTTTCGTCGTTCAAATGTATCAAGATCTACCGGTTTGGTTCACGGAGTCAGTATGAGTCTGTATAAGTTGATGACAAAAAAAATAAAAATAAATAACATAACATTTTTTTGTCGTTCTTTACCATCAAAGTACATATTATTTGATCTGATATTACACTATTTAGTGCAAAAGTAAGTTGATATATCATTCAAAAAGTATGGTGATGTATATCTATGCACTAGTAAAAATCTACCGCATAGCCACGGCAGTGCCACTACAAAACCGTTGCTGTATAAAAAAAACCACGAACACGCCACGTTACAGCCACGAAAGAAACAGAACCACGGAAAACGCGAAATCTGGCCACGAACTGGTCACGATACTATTTTTGTGGCTATAAAAGCCACGGTATAGCAACGAAATTTTCGTGGCCGAGCCATAGCCACGTATTTACCACTATATTTTCCGTGGCTATGTTTTGTTTTTTCTGCCGACATCAAAAAGCGAATAAATGTACGAAGCCACGGTTTCATCATGGCTAAACCGTGGCTAGTATTAGCTTTTACAGTTCAAAGCAGAGAAAGGTTCGTGTGTCAGCGATATTTTTAACTAGCCACGAAGATTGCGTGGCTGTAGCGTGGCTATTTTCTAAAATATATACACTTCCCATGAGACATTAATAACTTTTGTTCTTCAACCAAATTTTCTAAACAAAACTATGTCTTTCTACTTTGATTCAAGGGAATGGATGGATCAAATGATTGATCCTGAGAGTAATTCCGTTTCAGAAGTGTTTCTTGGAGGCATTAATGCATTTTTCCAATTTGCGTGTAATCAAGCGGATTACGTAGAGCGGCAAACGTTATTGTGTCCGTGTGCTCGATGCGCAAATGTGAAGCAACGAGATGCAAACGTTGTCTCAAGACATCTATTCTTATACGGTTCTAAGGGAAATTACTACGTTTGGACAAGTCATGGAGAGAAATTCTACACCGTTGGTGAGAGTTCTGGAGCGAATCATTCAACCGGCGAAGAGGAAATGTGGGAGAATCCTACTTGGAATGCTCATGAAGATCACTACCAGAGTAATCAGGAAGTACCAGCGGACATTGCGCCACCATACATACCGGAACCTATAGAAGAGACGGAGGTAGCAAAGCCATATCGTGATAGTGTTTTTGAAGCATTTGAAGCAGCCAGTCAACCTCTCTACGAAGGGTGTGCAGACGGAATAACTCAGTTGTCTCTTGCTTCGCGGATGCTGAAAGTGAAGACGGATTATAATTTGGCGGAAGGTTGTGTAGATGAGATTTCTGAAGTTTTTTAAAAAATGCTTCCGCAGCCGAATAATGCTCCAACAACATATTACGAGACAAAGAAACTGACACGAAGGCTTGGGTTACCCCTACATAAGATTGATGTTTGCGTGAAGAATTGTATGCTATTTTGGAAGGAAGATGCGAATTTGGTTAGTTGTAAGTTTTGTAGAGAAGATCGCTACTATCCGAACAATGGAAAAGGAAAAAACAAGCCAAAGCAAAGAATGTTTTACTTGCCTATTGCAGATCGTCTGAAACGTCTGTACCAACTCGAGGCAACAGCTTCCAATATGCGGTGGCATAAGGAGCATGTGACTCCGGAAGGCGAAATACATCACCCATCTGATGCCATAGCGTGGAAACACTTTAATGAGGTATATCCTAGATTTGCTGCTGAAAGCCGGAATATATATCTATGCTTATCAACAGATGAGACAGACTACTAAAGTCTCATACAAGAGATTATGATGGTGGAGTATCATGGTGATGCTGGCTTGAAAGTTATGGTTTTTAAATGTTCGTGGTTTGACACGACGAAAAATCGCGGTATGAAAATACATCCATTTGGTCTTGTTGATGTCTCACCACGAAGACAATATGCAAAATATGATCCTTTTGTATTACCAAGTAAGTGAAAAAAAAAATTATTTTTTTGAGATTTGATTATTGTTGAAAAGCCATGATTGGAAACTATGATATTTTTGTACCACTAACAGGTAACTGTGATCAAGCATGTTTTATTCCTTATCCACAGGTACGTCAACAATCAGTCCATGACTGGTGGGCCTGCGCCAAACTTTTTCCCCGAGGAATCCGAGAAACGTCTGAAATTGCTTTAACGGCCTGGCAAGATGATAGACGTGATCAGGTTGCTGAAAGTTCATTGTTACGGGTGGAAACGCATGTTGTTAATGATGTGTCCGATTATGATATTGCTCCGGTGAATCCTCCAAACGATGAATATGTATCAGATGGTGATGTAGAAGCAGACCGTGATTCAGACGATGGTTCAGAATAGAAAAATATATTCTAAGAGTGTAAAATATGTAAAATATGTTGTAAGGTTGAATGTATTAAAAAAAATAAGTTGTGAGGATGAGAAATAAGTTATAAGGTTGTAAAATATATTGTAAGGATGAAAAATAATTTGTAAGGTTGTAAAATATATTGTAAGGATGAAAAATAATTTGGTAGGTTGTATAATATTTTTGTAAGATTATGGAATATGTATAAAGGTTGAGATATGTTGTTGTTGTAGGAGGAGAGGTTGATGGGTAAGAGTTTAGGGGTTAGAGGTTTGGTGTTTCGCGAAGGTGATTTAAACAAGGCCACACTAACTTTTGTGGCTACACAGTGGCTATGACAAATCCAATAGGTTTACCTCCAATTTATTTGGTTTCGGCTCCACAATTGTTTTTCATTCCGTGGATGATATTAAACCAAAGCCACTGTAATTTCGTGGGATTTTCGTGGCTATGACGAAATTTGGCAAAACCATTCGGTTTGGCTCTAATTTATTTGGTTTTGCCTCCAATTGTTTTACAATTCGCGGGTATTATTAAAACCGAGCCACGGTTTGCTACGGTTTGATCGTGGCTATGCTGAAAGGGTTTTAATCCTTTCCCCTTTCTTCTCAACACTTAGACAAAAAAAACAAACTCTCTCCCGAGTCGCCACCGACGAAAGCAATTGTCTTCTCCGATTCGAAGACTCGTAGTCTCTGATTCCAAGCCACGACATCTCTCGTTTCCTTTTGCTCTCAAGGTAACACTCTATTTCTTCTTCGAGAATCGTCTCGTCTCAATCTAGGTTTTCGATTGCTTTTTTTTTTCCTTAGTCTTCTCGATCTAGGGTTTCGATCACTTCGTTCAGTCTCTGTCACTTGAATGTTCTTGTTGCATGTTTGGTTTTTGTTTCTGATTTAGGGTTTTAATTTTTTTCTGTTGTTACTGTCGATTTTTTTCTTAGGGTTTCGATTTCTCTCGATTGTCTCTGTCTTAGAGTTGTCTTTGTTTCTTAGGGTTTCAGTTTCTTTCGGTTTTGTCTCTATCTCTCTTATTTTGTTTTATTTCTCTGCCTTTATTATTTCGATTGTATAACTTTCAAACTAATGGTTCTTCTACATCTCATAGTTGTTCGATTAGGGTTTGTTTCTGTGATAGAATTGTTCGATTAAGCCAAAGCGATTTAGTTAGCATTATTGTCTCTGTCTCATAGTTTTGTTGGACACTCTTATGTGTCTTTGTTGTTTCAATTTCTCTTTGTCTCTGTGGGTTTTCGATTAAACTTATACTTTCTTTAACTTTTTCTTCTGTTAACTGCAGATGGCCTCAAGAAGAGGACAAGGGACATCTCCTCCTATGCCTCCTGGTGCCACGGAAGTGGCTGCAACCGGACAAGCTTCATCCTCCCGTTCAAATAGCTATCCGCAAATGTCTCTCAATGCCATGTTCAATGCTCCTGCTAGGATATCCCAGCCACACCTCCATCCTAATAAGCTCAATGGAGCTTTATGGTAAGCTTTCTCTCTTAGTGTTTAACTGTCATTAGATTGTTTAGACTTCTCTCTGATATCTCTGATGTTTGTGGTCTTTTTAGGTTCTCTATTGACCCATCAGTGAATGCTTTCATCCGTGCAACATGGCAAGCATACTACATGGGACCTTGGAAGAGTTGGAGGTCTGTCCCTGACGAAAGGAGGGATTCATGGTGGCAGACGTTTGTGGTAAGTGATTTACCAACTTAAATTTACCTCTAAAATTGTTCTTTGATAACACTAACTGTATTGTGTTTCAAAAAAAATAATAATAATAACACCAACTGTAATGTTTTCCTTTTGTAGCAAAATTTCTACTGGGAGCAACAATTTAATGACTTGGTCTATGCTCTCTGGAAGAAGGAAACATGGACTTCGATTGGTGAACGGATTAGCACCAAGAAGAGGAAAAACAAGCAGCCAAAGTACATCAATGAGAATGACTGGACGACCCTTATGGAGTATTGGGCGACAGAACCAGCCAAGAAGAAGAGCAAAGACGCTGCTAAAAGCCGCAAGTCTGACCCTCTGGGTAAAGGGGTATACAAGCACAATGCAGGACCGGTTGGTTTTGCAAGAATTGAATACAACATAGTAATTTCCCTTGTCTTTATTTCTTACACATTTGCCTAAATAATTTTTTTTCCTTTTTTTTGGCAGACGGTTGAGACTGGTGAACCTCCATCCTACACAGACCTTGTCAGGAGGACACACACGAAAAAGGATGAGACTTTTGGGGACCCCAAGCTAATCCTCAGCAACATCCCCCTTCTACTCAGGCTCAAGACCCTTCGACTCAGGCTTAGATTCATGTTTAGCATCTTTCTATCTAATCTTAAAACTCTCTTTTGGCTTTTAGATGCATGTGTAGCATCTTTTGATCTCTTATGTACCATCCTTTTGTTCTTAAGACTCAATGCACTTGTTTAATATCTAATCTTCTTATGTTTAGCTTTTGTAAACCAACTTTCTTATGATTATAATTTCATGTTTAATTTAAATTGTGTTTTAGGGTTAAAATTAGAAATTGAAATAGAAATTGAAATAGAAATTGAATTAGAACAAGAATTTTTAAAAAACATGGTTAACACTAGCCACGATAAAACCGTGAGTACATAGCCACAATACTAACAAGAAAAAACAGTGGCTAAGTATTCCGACGAAAATATAGTGGCAATCTTCGTGACTAAAACTTCCCACGAAAAGATAGTGGCAATCTTCGTGGCTAGGCATAGCCACGATCCAGACAGGGTAAAACAGTGGTTAAAACAACCACGAAAGAATCGTGGTGAAACCGTGGCTAATAAGCCACGCTAAGCCACGGTTTTTCGTAGTCACGAAGCTATAACCACGGTAGTTTCTCGACATAGAATCGTGGCTGGTAATCAGATAGCCACGGTTTTTGGCTTATGTACCTACGATTTGTTAGTGGCTTTTTCGTGGCTATACGGTGTATTTTTACTAGTGATGGTACAATATCGCTGTTTTCCTAAATTAAATATTATTTTGTCAGATGTTATGTTAAATTTTAGAATTAGTTTTACTAAGAACAAAACGCCACATAGATTAATAATAAAATACATTAATTTTTTTAAAAAAAATCTAAATTAATTTCAAAAAAATAATGACGCCAATTTTAATGACGCTAACGCTACTAACTAAATCCTAAATTCTAAATCCGAAACCTTAAATCTAAACCCTAAACCCTATAACCTAAATTCTAAACCCAAACTCTAAACCCTAAACTCAAATCCTAAACCCTAAACCCAAACCCTAAGCCCAAACCCTAGACCTTAAATCCAAACCCAAGATCATAAATTCAAACCCAAACCTAGACTCTAAATCCAATCTTTAAACCTTAAAGGAACAACATCAACTTTAACCCAAACCTTTAGGGTATAGGATTTGGATTTAGGGTTTACGATTTGAGTTTTGGGCTCTAGGGATTAGGTTTGGGTATATGGTTTTGAGTTTAGAGTCTAGGGTTTGGGTTGAGGATTTAGAGTTTAGGATTTGGGTTTAGGGTTTATTGTTTGAGTTTAGGGTCTAGGATATGAGTTTAGGGTTTACGGTTTGGGTTTAGGGTTTGAGTTTAGAATTTAGGATTTAGATTTAAGGTTTAGGGTTTAGAATTTATGATTTAGGGTTTAGTTAGTGGCGTTAGTGTCATTAAAATTAACGTCATTATTTTTTTCTAATTATTTTAGATTTTTTTAAAAAAATTAATCTATTTTATTATTAATTTATGTGGTATGTTGATTGGTAATAAGAAGAGGGGGTACCTAGCTAGTCTTTTTTTTTTACTAACACGCGTAAAAGAAAATACAATTTCTCTAATTTACAGTTATCTTATCATAATTATTAACTGAGTTTATCGCCTACATTAGGCTACCTCCATAATCATTTCTTCTAGTTAACTAAAAAGTTTGGGTGTTATTCGAAAAAGTTTCGATGTTTTATTACCTCGGGGAGTATTGCACACAAATGTGTTGTAGAAAATAAAATAAATATTTTATTATTGAAGACAATGGCATTTTTTAAATGAGATAATGACGAGGATTGAGAATTACACTCCTTTCGTCTTCTTTTTTTTTTTTTTTTTCTTCTTCTTTTATCCTCCCTCTCTGTAAGTCATAAGTGCTGTTTCTGCAGTTATATCTTTCTCTCTTTTTATCTCTCTCTCCAGTATTTAAATAGAGAAGTAATATAGACAAAGTGGTAGTGAGATGATCATGTTCGAGTCAAGAAGCAGTGTGAGAGGTTCAAACTCAGTCCCAGATCTGTCTCTTCAGATCAGCCTTCCAAACTCTCACGCCGAGAAACCCCTTCACGGCAGTGAACGGAGCTTCACCACAAGCAGTGACTCCGGAAGCAGCCTCAGTGAGTTAAGCCATGAGAACAGCTTCTTGAAGAAACATCTCTTGAGCCTAGGCTTTGATCATCATCATCCATATCATCATCATCAGAGGCACAGCTCAAACATGTTCCAACCACAAATCTACGGACGAGATTTCAAGAGAACCTCATCTTCTGTGGTTAGTCTTAAACGAAGTATCCGAGCTCCAAGAATGAGATGGACTTCTACTCTCCATGCTCATTTCGTCCATGCTGTTCAACTTCTTGGAGGCCATGAAAGTATTAATTTCTTCTTACGTTCTCCTTCTTTTAAAGAAATAATCAAATGTTACGTCTCAGTAAAATGTTTGGGACCAAGGTATTAAGATTTGTGAATTAATTGTCTATCTCAGGAGCAACGCCTAAATCAGTCTTGGAGCTGATGAATGTGAAGGATCTAACCCTAGCTCATGTCAAGAGTCACTTGCAGGTTCATTTCTATTCTTTTTAACCTTATATTTCTTCTTAGGGATTTTAAAAATTATTAATGGATTCTCATAAAAATGCTAACACTTATGCATATTACCATTTTACTGGAAGTGTATATATGGGCCACTAGCTAACACATGATTGCAATGTTTTTTTTTTTTGAATTTTTTTTTTTTTTTTTGAAGATGATTGCAATGTTGAAATAAACTTAGATGAACAATTAATTTTATATTTACTTTTGTTTTGGTTTTCAAGGATGTATGTTTGTTAATGCAGATGTATAGAACAGTGAAATGCACTGATAAAGGATCATCAGGTATTCCTTCAAAACCAGATTGACTGGTTTTTGTATTCATATTGGTTTAAAATGTAGATGTCCTATTTATTTTTGTTTCTTCTTTTCTTGGGAATAATCAGGAGAAAGAAAGGTGGAGAAAGAGGCAGAGCAGAAGACAGAGGACAATAATAATAATAATGAAGACGCTGACGCTGACCCAATTTCGCCAAACTCACCATCTGTGCAAAAGACCCAAAGGTACTTTTTATTTATGTCGTTTTTTGTTAAAGAAAAACTCTTCATCTAATCTCGTTGCCTTGGTTATGCGTGAATTTTGATGAATATGACCCTCTTTCTAGGGGTTCTATGAACGTAATTGTCCCCTTTTTTGCCTTTAGATCCGTTAGCTTCTTTATTTTTGTCAAAATAGAAAAAATTCTAAATTGTGTACTTATAAATATATATTAATTAATAATAGTGAAGAAGTGGTAGGTCCAAATAAAACATTTTTCAATATGAATGGTATTAGTAGTGACGAGCAGTCTTATAGGGTCCAACAATATGAGTTATCAATAGATTTCTCAAATGTGTTTTATCATTTAATTTGAACAGATCTCCTTGGTCTTCCACTAAGGGAGTGTCTATGAGCATATCACAAGCAGATCCTCACATGGAAATATATCGTATCACTAAGGTACATTCCTAAACAACTGTAACAATGTTATTGTTAATGTGTATACTCTCACATATACTTATATAACCTTTTCTGAAATATTTATATATATATATAACCTTATGTTTTTAAATTTTGAAAATAGGATGATGTGGAGAAAGATCATCTCAGCTTGGAATTCACCTTGGGGCGGCCGAGTTGGGGGATAGACCATGTGTAAATCATCCAGCGATCTAACCTTTATCAAGTGCTAATTGTTTCACTTGGAGAACTACAATAAATTAATAAGTCAGCTTAGTTATTTTTTAATCAGCTTAGTTATATCTATTTAACATATTAACTTGTTTGATCATATGGACTTTGGAAGAATCATTATCATCTTATATGTACGATCTTCCGTACTGTTCACGAGATTTTTGTGATGCATAAACAAGGGATTTGGGTTAAGTAGTAGGCATGGTATTGTGGTAGTGGATGAGAAGAGAGTACAAGTTCAAGAATTTTGTTGCGATCTTCAAAAAACATCCCAATCTTCCTTTATCACACTAATATATTGGAAAAGATTCTCTGGTAACTAAAAAGCTTCTACTGCCTCTTTCCTCATTTGGTATGCTTCACTGCTCCCACTCTGGTTTATATGAAGAGGTTTTTTGGAACATGGTCAATTGTTTTTCACTTGCTCCATTAAGCAAAATCTGTTGGTTTAGTAAATCATTTTACTTTATTGAGTGCTAATTGTTTGAATAATTGGTCGAAAAATATATTGGAAGATGTGTGTTAGAAATTGATCGAAGTGTATATTTTATTTTTGAAAGAAGATGGAATGTTTATTTTTTATTACTAAAATAGATATGATCTTTGATCTTGATCGATAGCATTGTTACGTAATGCCACAACTCCCTTTACTTCCTACAGAACTTCGGGCTTCGTCATGGGCCTCAAACAAATACGTCGGAACTTGATATCGATATTTGTTTCTAAATGTGAAATTAAATGTCTAGTAAAAAAAGAGAAATTCTTGGGTTCAGGTTCACCAACCAATAGTATTTGAGTATTTGATATTTGATATCTTTTAAAAAAGGAAATAAAATTGAATATCCAAATTAGATTATATTTTTAAAATAAAATAATAAAAATACATAAAAATATTTACAAAAAATAAATTAATTAATATTGTTAAATCTTCAGCAAAATACTAAACCCTATACCCTAAATCCTAAACCCTAAACCCTAAACGTTAAACCTTAAACTTTGGATAGACTCTAAACCGTTAGAAAATCTTAAACCCTAAATCATACATTAAAAACTAAATTTTACTAACACTAAACCCTAAATCCTAATCACTAAACCCTAAAACTCTTGGGTAAACCCTAAACCCTTGGTTAAACCCTAAACCCTTGGGTAAACTCTAAACCCTTGGATAAATCATAAACTCTAGGGTTTAATTTTAAATATTTTTGATTTAGAGTTTATGATTTATCCAAGGGTTCAGGGTTTATCCAAGGGTTTAGGGTTTAGTGATTAGGGTTTAGGGTTTAGTGTTATTAAGATTTAGTTTTTAATGTATGATTTAGGATTTAAAATTTTCTAATGGTTTACGGTTTATCCAAGATTTAAGGTTTATAATTTAGAGTTTGGAGTTTAGGATTTAGGGTATAGGATTTAGTATTTTGCTAAAAGTTTATCAATATTTATTTATTTATTTTTTGTAACTATTTTTATGTATTTTTATTGTTTTATTTCAAAAATATAATCTTATTTGGAAATTCAATTTTGTTTCTTTTTTTTAAAAGATATCAAATATCAAATACTCAAACACTATTGGTTGGTGAATCTAGAGGTTCACCTAGGGGGTGAACCCAAGAATTTCTCGTAAAAAAAATGTCTAGTCGAAAGCATAACTCGTTTGTATTTGTAATCATGACAAGAAAAATTCAAACACATATTAATAGTTACAGAACTATATCATTTACAAAGGATAAAATATCATTTTGGGCTCGAGCTCCTTATTGCAAAGACGTCTGCGCAAGTGTTACAATCTCATGAAATAAAAGATAGAGATTACAAATAAAATAAAAGCCATAGATGGAAGAATTCATTCCATTCTGAAACCAAACTTGATCAAAAATAATTAGTACCGATCAAATTCACCAACTTAAGGTAATTTGATGCGAACTGCGTCGAAGTTAATCCATGCATATAGAGTTCATTGCCTAAAGTAATGAATTAAACTCCGCATACATATGAGAAGTTACTTGTTCCTTCTCCAAAGAACCGTAGAACCTTCTCCCTGTTTCCAATTGTAAAACAATTCCTCCACCAAAAATTGAGTTGTTAGTCGCTCAAGATGCACCCACTTGGCATTTTGGTCGAAGCAATCTATTTCTCTCTTTTTGGTTAGTCGGGGAACCTCTATTGCAATTTGCATCTCATGTCTCGTTTACTGCTTGTGCCACTTTCTAAACTTCAGTTTCATGAGTTGCATGAAGTAGTGTGTTCATTGACATCACTTCCTTTGAATTGAAAAGTTTGTTTATTTTTTGCCTTCTATGTAAACCATAATATCCTCGAAGTTTAGTTAGGCTTTGTATAAAAAAAATAAACGGCGAAATTATGGGAACCGAAATTCGCACTGTCGATTTTCGTTGATTTAGGAAAGATAGGAAACATTAAATTTCCCAGAGGTCCCAGATATTTGCTAAACCACACGCCAAGCAATCAGAACACGAAAAACAAATTAAGTATGAAATTGATAAAACGAAAAGAGAGCAAAGAAGATCTTATTCCGAATTTGCGTATAAGCGTTTACAACAAGTACTACCTCGGACGTAAGAGCTGTCGGCGAGATCCTAGTTCTAACCACCTAAGACCTGAAAACCTAGTTGACTCGCAGCTCGATAACAAAAACGGAAAATTGCCTAATTTCTCTAAGTGCTAAGCTTTTGCTCTGAGTAGAAAAATTGCCTCTCTCTGCATCTTCGACCTCGACATCCTTATATATTCCTCTAGAGGCGGTTTCTTCTTTCTCTTTATGCCCTCAGTTGAGTTTATCACTTCGCGAAAATCTTCCATTTTTTATCTTTGTATTTATCTTCGGAAACTTCACATTTATCCTCCGAACTTGACATTTATCTTCTCCTGCGTAACCAAAGATAAACCGTCATAACGATTGGGCTTGATTTCGTATAAAATCGTAAGTGGGATTTTAGCCGCGTTCTGGGCCCTCTCGGGCCATTTTCCGACTTAGGCGTTTTAACGATTTTATAAAAAGAGCGCTTTCGAAACGATGTCGATTCTGAAGAACATTCAAATTCCTCATATAGCGTAGGCAGTTCGAGGTGTTCAGCTAACCGTTACCATTTTATACGATCAATCTGAATGTTATTCGAGAGAACGAGTTCTTGCGGTTTTTAAATCGTAAAGTTCCAACGGTGACTTCGATCGGGATGAAACAAGAGCAGGTTCGATCTAATCCTGAAGGGGAGAGCTACGAGGACGGCACGAAGGCAGGCTGATTAATCCAACTCGCCGAACGGACGAGTTGGACTGCATTCCTCGATCAAACTCGCCGAACGGGCGAGTTGGACGGCTTGCTCGATCCAACTCGCCGAACGGGCGAGTTGGACGATGGGTGTTTCGCTCTCCGGGATCCGTTGTCCGAGGCCTTGTGTAACCTTTCTCGAAGACTTATCGTGTGAATCCTTTTCTGAATTGTTACGAACTTGATTTTGGGTTCACATGTCTCTATTCTTTTGAATTTTACTTCTTCTTTTAAAAGAGGACATTTTTTCGGAAGTTTTCTGACGTTGATTTCGTCGTGACTGATCTTGACCCCAATACTTAGCTTCCCAGCTCGTTAGAACCATGGTGTTCTTGCAAGCGGTTTAGACATGCGGGGTAAGTTAGGCGGAATCCAATGTCTGCAAATCTGAGGAAGAATAGTGAATTCTCTTGCCTATAAGTATGTGGAGTAAATTTTCAAATTATTTACTTGCTCATTTCAACAAACTTTCTCTCAAGATAGAAATATCAGTCCCTCTCTTCTCTCCCTTTGATAAATATTTCTTTTTGATCATGCCTTCAAGGAGAAAAGCTTCCACTAAATCTCATCACGATCGTTCCGTTCCCAATGGCTGTAGCTCGCAATATGACAACATTGCGCCAAAGGTGGAGTTTGTGGAACACTCGATCGATCCTGAGGAGGCCAATGCGTATTGGGTGGCTAGAGGTAACTGAAAGCCCCCTAGACCCGGGACATGGCATCCTCATCCGTTTCATGTTGACCCCGTGGAGGGATGTCTGAGCAGGAGCTGTCCGAATGGGCTTGCCGCCATTCGGAGTTTCTGCAGAGTTCCGGAGTCAGAAGAATTTCATCTCCTAGTAGCTGGGGAAGTTGCCGAATCCCCACCCGATGGCTATTTCACGTGTTTCGAAGCGTACTTAATGCAATTTCACTTATGGTTTCCTCTCTTGGAGTTTATCGTGCGGCTCTTCAGTCGTTTCAGGCTATCGATCAGTCAAGTCAACCCGTGCGGTTTTCAGCACATTGTCTGGATTCTGGTGCTGAGTTACGAACGGGGCATAACCCTCGACGTCGATCATCTTGATGGCATGTTGATGCCAATAAGAAATTTGGCCACAGTACGACTGAGTCCTCGAAATCACATGGCGATCATTGCGGAATTTGTGTCGAACTTCCGTGATTGGAAGTCGTTCTTCTTCTTTGTCCGAATCGACAATGCGTCTATGGAGGAGAGTTGCATTCCTATCCTTAGAACCAGATGGGGTCGGAAAGATACTTTCGATTGGTTACACGCTAGTTTAGACGATATCCAATCTTAAGCATTTGTTTTCTCGTTTTACAGTGACTAATCCTCTTCCCCCAACTCCGGATGGCTTGTACACCATCAGAGATTTACTCTGTGATAGTCCATTCTTTTGGGCTACGTTTAATCCGGAACGGGTTCGTCGCGCTGTCGCTCTCCACCGTTCTCGATTTCAGCCGGATTTGCCGGTCGAAGAAGGGGAAGAATCGAGCATGGACGGGTTCGTTCCACACGAGGCTCCAGCAGAAAGAAGGGGGTCGAGGACCCACAAGGACAAACATATAGCTGTTGATGATGACGGGTCCGACGAGGAATGCTTTCCCGAAGACATCCTTGGAGATTATCTCAACTGTGGTGTGTCGATTGATCTTGACGAGTTACTTGGTTCTGACGTTCCCGTGGCCGAAGGTGGATCCGGCAAGGGGCCGGAGTTTACTAAGGCGTCGAGGATGGTCAACGGGGTAAGTCTTGAACACATGTTTTTTTTATATAGCCAAAAATTTCTTGACTTTGAAAGCTTTCGCAGGGCCTTCTCATGATGAACCGAGCCCTTAACGCGAGCAGCCAGGAGGCTCGCATGGCTCAATTCAGGGCCGAGATGGCTGGTAAGGAAATTGCTCTTCTGAGGGATGAGTTAGAGCGTTCTCGTCGTTGTGAGGGAGAATTGACTGCAAAGGAGATTCGTCGTGCATACAGGCGAGAAAAGAAAGAGATGGACGAGGTTATGAAGAATCGTCGCGCCCAGTTCTCGTGCGAGTTTGGGAAGTTTAAGGAGAGTTATCAAGCTCTCGGGGCTTATCGCGAGTGTCGCAGTACCGTAGGTGGATTGTATTTTACGCAGGCTCCCGACTATTCTTTCGCTGCCGAAAATGTGACCCAAACTCGGCGCATGAAAGAAAGAGATAGAGATTTCGCGCTTCCTCAGATCGAGGAGAGGATTTGGAAGCAGTAGGAGCCGATTCTCGTTTTTCCTGATACGGTGGAAGCTGAGACGGGAGCTCCTGATGACACAGGTGAAGTGAACCAGCCGTCGGTTCCCCTTAATGTTAATGACTACTCGGTGGGGGGGGGGGATCGATGACCGAGTACTATGATTTCGATGGTTGATTGTGAAGCCTTCTGTGGCTTATTGGGAGAGTGTTCCCTTGTAACATATCTCTATTATCGGTTTGCTTCCGGCCAAGTGTGACCGTGTTTTATGTAGTGGGACTGGCCATGTGTTGCTTTGAATCCCTGCCGTTTACCGACCTCTGTATAATTCGTGCTTTTTATAAAAAAAAAAGTTTCAGGAATGTTTGGTTTTTTGTTAAGTGTAGGGAGAAGGATTCGAGTTGTCATCTCGCTCCTTGCCTTTTTGTGAATCGTCCCGTTCGTTGCTCGTCCGAGTGGTTTGAGAAGTTCTCAAAGTTTCGAGAGCGTTTAGATGCGGACGGAGAGACATGCTTTCAGGATCTCGTATCTTTTGGATATCATGTCTTGAGACATTAGAGAACAGTGTGCTGGGTTTAGGGTAAGACCTAGGTCTAATTACGGCTTTAAGGGGTTCGATGACTACTTCGACTTACGTTTCCTATATCGTTTTCGACCTGATTCCGTCCTGGTTTAAAATCCGCGATATGTTCTCGGCTTATACGATTTGTATGGTAGGAATCAAGCATCTCTATGAGGACAATTTTTAAGTCTCCCGAAAGTACTGACCAAAATTTCGGATTTCTTTTATAGCGCGCTATTTATCCTAGTCGGATGTAAGAGGATCTTTCCTTAGGATGGATCTAAATGCGTTTGTTTAGGACGGCTAGCGTGCTCGTCGGGACCAATCAACGAGCGTTGGTAACTTTTAGTCGCTAACGGACTGAGAGCATGTTCATGAAGATCTAGACGACATCACGCTTATTTTTTTCGAAAGCATACTATTGGTGATATTTTGAGTATCCGAGACCGGGGTCTCGTGTTCTGGTTGAGAGTAGGAATCGACGGTGCGACCGAGAAATTTTTGTGAGAGAGTTTTTGAGGTCGGCGGAATCTGTTGATTCCGGCAATGCCTTAGCTAATGTGACGAAGTTTCTTTGTTGGATAAGCTAGTGTGGAGTTGATCAGTTTTGAGTTAGGACGATTTTTTGCGAGTTTCCATTTTTTCGGGTACGTATGATAATCGTTTTGGTCGTATACGAATGTTTTCCGAAAATATAACCAGACATTTCGCAAGATGAGAGAAATTTGAACGAAGTCTTTATTGCCGAAAAAGCTTCAAAAATATTGAGTACAAGGCAAATATTTTAGAATGCGGGAAAATACAAGTATTCGTATAATTACCCACTCCCCCCCTCTTTTTGATGGGGGGGGGGATAGCTGAACTCGTCCTTTGACGAGCTGCCTATGTACCCCTTTCGGGGATCAAGCCATATCTCGTAGTTCTGCTGTTTGTGCGAGTGTGTTTACTCGGCTATCGTGTTTGTGTCTGCCGCCTTAGTTGCAGGACCGACATCTTCTACCGGGTTTTTCTCCTCCAGTTGGGTTGAAACGATGGGCTCCGAAACTGGTTGTTTCCTGCCCATTGTTTGAGTCGACGATTCTGGACCGTCTTTTTCCAAAGCGTTATCAGTTAGTGCCTGAGTCAGATTCGTCCGTTTCGGTTTCACTACTGCGGTGGTAGTGATTTGCCTTAGTTTTTGTTCTGCCAGGAAGCAACGTCTTGACTGTGTCTGGCATCCCCAGATCGCGGCAATTCCGTTATTAGTCAAAAATTTGATGCCTAAGTGATAATTCGATGGGACTGCCTTCATGGCGTTTAGCCAAGGCGTGCCCACGATGACGTTGTAAATGGCCAGGTAGTCGACGACCGCAAAGTCGACAATCTTCGTGACTTCTTTCGCAGTGACGGGCAGTTTAATCGATCCGAGAGTCATTGACATCGTGCCCTCGAAACTGATTAGCGGTTTGGGCGATGGTACGACTTCTCCTAGCTCAACATTAATTCTCTTCAGAGTATCGCGGAAGTTGACGTTGACCGTGCTTCCCGTGTCAATGAGAACCCTTGCGACTTCGAGATCTCTTATCACGAGCAGATCGCAGTGGGGGTGGTCGATTCCGCAGGCCTCTTCTTCATCGAAAGTGATCGCTCCTTTCGGGAGGTCACTAGGCGCGGACCAGGTTCGCGCTCGTCTCGGCCTTGTGCTGGTAAGATTTGATGGCAGAGATGGTATCGCTGCAGTATTGCGATCCTCCGATGATCATATTGACTCTGCGGCGACTATTGTCGTTGCGATTCTCGTCCTGCCTCCTTCCACGCTTTTCTCTCGATTGGTTCTCTTGGAGAGAGTTCTCCGTTTTAGGGGGCTTATTGTTTCTTGGAGGGCGGTCTGAATCGTGGATGAGATTTTTTACGCTAGACACTTCGGTCAGTTCTCCCGCGAGAAGCTTCACGGCAACCCTAGTGCCGAGAACTTTGCAGTTTATGGTCGAGTGGCCGCGGGCCTGGTGAAAGTCGCAGAAGGCGTTCTCGTCGTAATTCGGATTTCGGGTCCATGTATTGCCCATCGTTCGGCCTTGCTCCGATACGGAGTTGATGGCGTAGTTATGCGCTCCCTGGGTCTCTTCTTCCCTCTGATGGACGTTTTTGTCATTACGAGGGTTTTTCCTTTTAGACTTCTGATCCGACCCGGGATCTTTCGACAATGTCTTCGTCAGCTTCTGCTTTTGCGACAAGACTTTCATCTCTTCTTCGATAATTATGTAGTCCGCGGCTTTATGAAGAGCGTCTTGGATCGTAAGCGGCTATCAAAGGTGATCAACTTCATGAACTTTGACTTATAACATAGCGTCTTTCGGAGTGCGTCTATTGCTACTTTGTCGCTTATTCCGCTGACTCTAGGAATGACGGTCTTAAACCGTTTTATGAAGTCACAGAGAGATTCGTCCTCTCCCTGGGACATGCTCCATAGATCGACATCTGAGGATTCTCGGTCTATGAACAAAGAGTACTGCTTAAGAAACTCGTAGGTGAGTTGGCAAAAACTTCCAATGGAATTTTGCCTCAGGCGAGAGAACCATTCAAGTGCTGCTGCTCTGAGGTTTTCGACGAAGAGGCGGCATTCGCCGGCATCTCTTTCGCTTTCTCTAAACTTGGCTCTCCCCATCGCGATCTGAAAGGCCAGTTGGTGTGCCCTTGGATCGGTTGTTGTACCATCGTAAAGTGTTAACTTGATCTTTCCAGGATCCAAAACCCTAGTTCCGGTGATGCGAGTAGTGAAGGGCGTTATTCGAGATTCATCAAGATTTCACTGCTCTAAATTCTGCAATCGTTTTCATGAGATGATCGCGAAGATCGCGAATCTCAGATTTCTCGCTAGCCAGATTTCCAACCTTGTCGGCGTTTGCAGCGAGTATTCCGAGTTTGCTCCTCGACCAATTCTTTTTTTTGTCCCAGAAGATAGCTTCTTCGTCTTTGGTCATAGGGTTATCTGATGTGCCCCAATCCATGGATCAGTACATGGAACCAGCTCAGCATGGAGATCAGGACGTTCTGAACAATTCAACCGAGGTTCACCCATCTGACCGTACCAATCAAACTAACCGAGCCGTGTACCGGATCGACCCGCGTACGTCCGGAATGGAGTTTTAGTTGGAACCACGATGAGACGACCACACCAGAGCTCGTCTTTCCTGACCATCTCGACATTCTAAGAATAATAGTCGAGCTAGACTTAGCTTGGGTCGCGAAGAACCCAAAGACGGACATGCATTCTCACCTGGTGGATCATTCGGACAGTCCCATGTGTGTCCTTCTCCTTACTGCCATGCACCCATCTGGTTCGGATGAACGTGGACAGTAGCCGAATGTTCATCCTTGACCAATCTGCACAGAAGACCGAGTCTTTGACTAATTTATTATTTCTAGTCAATATCTCTATTTCCTATGTATTATTTTCCGTGTTCTTATTTATTTCTCTTTAACTACAAACACTATATATATGCAGTCTCATTCTATGAATAAAATCAGTCTAAATTTGAGTTTATTTTCGTTTTCTTCTTTTCTCTAAGTGAGAGAGAGAGTTCTTTAGCTAGTTCATTGGTGTGAACCGACTTGTTGATTTGGTGGTCAGCCAATTCATCTTTGTATGTTGTTTGGTGGTTAGCCAACGCACTATATTCTTTCTTAGGTGGCTAGCCTTAGATCGTGGGTATATCAAGAGCCATTCCGCATCTCTTGATGATCCTTTAAATCCATCTCAGTTCCAGAAGTGCCATTTGCCTTCTCGGATCATATCCAACACCCAGCTAAAGTGATCCTTCAGTTTAGGGCATATCAAGTGGTATCAGAGCCACTTTGGCTGGTTTTTTTTCATTTCATCTTTTTATCTTCTCATCTCTTCACAAATTTCTTTTATTATTTCTTGTTGGATCCGGGCTGTACCTTTACTCCCTTGTGATTGCATGTTATTAAAAATAACGATTAAAAAAGGAGTTTTTGGCTTAATTCAGTTCCGAAGAGAAATACAGGGGGAGTGGTGGAAGAGAAACCCTGCTGGCTGAAGAGAAACTCAGCCTTAGACAGTTAAGGCAGATTGATAGACTATGGATTTGACCCATTTTCATCCATTGTTTATAGGTATTTTTACTAATAATTATTATATTTTAGAGTCTATGTATTATATTTATAAGATCATGAGTGTTTTGGAGATAAGTGATGATTTTGGAGCATTTTGGAGATATTTGGAGCAAGCATCCGAGATGACCATCGAGCTCGACCATCGGTCGATATTGGAGAGGAATAATCGATCATACTCATACCTGTGTATTGATCGACAGCGAAGCGCGCAGAAAGCCCGTTTGGTCACAGCCGACTTGAAGCCCAAGTCTTCACCATTTTACAAGATTACCCCTGACGAGTTTTACCCTAATTATATAAGCTTTGCCGCCATGTTAGAGGCAGCTAGTACTTTTCTAGTTTTATTATTTTCACAGCAAATGTTTTTAGGATTTTGATAGATTGGAGAGAAGATCTAAAGTTATAATTTATGATTGGAATTCCATTAATATATATTTACTATTCTAATGAAGTTTTCATACTTAATTGCTGTTATGAACCTGCCCTTGGATTGATTGATAAAAGCGAGAGCTTTATTCTCATCCTGAAAACATTCTAATAGAACTATGTTTCTTGCTATGAGCAAGGCGAGAGCTGATCTAGTGAGCTTAGTAAGCTATTATTCAACCTGCGCATAAAGCTTGACTAGAGCGCGTCGATCGATATCACACTTGAATAATCGATCGACCGAGCAAAAGGTGTATCGATCGATATCCCTATAGGATTATTGATAGACCATGGACTTTACCCACATTCAGCCATGGTATATAAGTGTTTTAATATATATTTACTACTATATAGAGTCTATTTAGAGTATTTACAGGTTCAGGTACGTTCTGGAGAAATATGGTGATTTTGGAGCCTTTTGAATGTAGAGCTGCACAGACATGTGATATGTCTAGCTATGGAGAGAGACCTTCCGACCGTTATATGGAGCTCATCTTTTGACACAAAATAGAGATTTGAGTTAGCTTTCCAATGCCACAAGTTTGAGGTCAATCAGCATCCTGTAGCAGACGTTATACCCGTTGTACTGAGGAGTGGTCAGTCTGCCTCGCGAGAGGAAGCTGTCGAGAAGAGGAACGTATGTCGATCGATGCAGAACTCTTGACATCGATCGATGCAGAACTCTTTACATCAATCGATATGGACGCCAGAATGTGGGCCAAGCATATTTCAAGACCGTTTGAAGCCCTGAAGCCACACCAAGTTACCAAAATACCCATGGACGACCAGAAACCCTATTTATGTATTTCTAAGCCATTGTTGACGGAAAAAAGCTTTCTATTATCCTATTTTATAGTTTTCTCTTAGGTTTAGAGAGAAGATCAATTCTCCTTCAGAGATTGATTAGAACTCCATTGGTTTTACCATTGATTTATTTATTATATTATTCAGACTATGATTTGTGTTATTGTTTGCATGTCTGAGTAATTCATCTTGTTAGGTTTAGGGATTTCATGAGCTTAATGTCAAACTGATAATCAATTAGGAATGCTAAATTATTTATAGATCTCTACACCAGGGTGATTTGTAATACTAGGATATGGAATAGTTAGAATAGCACGACAGTGTGACTAATTGTTTGAACCTAGAATCATAGGATAGTTGAGAGGCACGAAAGTGCAATCAATTAACGGATTCCGAACTCTGCTGGATTAAATACCTAGGCGCATACGAGAGTTGGTCTAGGAATCTAGTTGAACATAATCGATCAGATCGATAACGCTTGCCTAAGGCAACATCGATCGACTCTTATACCAAAGCATCGATCGACGCTTGTACCGTAGTATCGTCGATCGATTCCTTAGCATATCGACCGATGAGACCAGCTCGATATCGATCGACAACACTTCAGATCCAACGATGGATTGTCACTTGATTGTGTCGATCGACACTGACATCAACGAGCAGGTTATCGTTTTTACTTGTTAAATTGTGTTTTTATGTTTATGTTATTACTATAACTCTGACTAGATATACACTGGGGACAGTGTAGTTTAAGTCTGGGAGGATGTTTACTGATATTAGTCTGTTCATGAGTTTTATCAAAATGTTTTCAAAAGAGTTTTATTGAGTCAAGAAGGGGATAATGAACTTATTAGATTTTTGCTTGTTATCTAACCACTCTTTAACACCATTCAAGACTTACTGATTGCAGATAGTACTAAAGATACTAAAGTGGATCAACTTGTCAACTATTCACACTTGCAGAGATTGTTTGAAGGAACCAAAGCTGACATCCAACACTAAACCTGACACAACTGCTTGTCTTGGGGCTTGGTATACATGGGATCGGATTCTTCAAACAAGTCTGGAAGGTAAAGCCTTGTGTAGATTTATTACCTTTTCTTTCTCTATTTCAATCCTAGATTTATAGGTAGAGATATTTATTTTCAAAAAAAAAAAAAGGAAAGAAAAATATAAATTATATATATAGGTGTTTGTTAGGTGGAATCCGAACATGACTTGGTGGCTACAACCATTAAGGCTTGCTTCATAAGGATTCCAACAAAAAGAATTCGAACGGGCTTGGTGGCGGCAATCATCAAGGTTTGATTCATATGAATTCTTGGATATATGTGTCAAAAAAAAGTGAACAGGACTTGGTGGCAACCACCATTAAGGCCTGATTCCTGGAAGCCTGTCCAATCTTTGTCAACGATCTTGAAATATAAGCAGACTTTGACTAAAGTGAAAAATTAGTAGAGAGAAAAGATAGGAACTACCTTTTCCCTGCAGATCCAAATACTTGTTTGAAAATCCTTGCATCCTGTGATCGATATTCCCAAGGTAAAGCATGCACTTTTATTTATGTTAAGAAATGAGGTTGGTAGAGGGGAATGTCAGACAAGATTTGCTAAGTTGGTGGCTAGGTGAATTTGGTAGCTAAGCTAGGATATGATATAATGTGCTTTTG
This sequence comes from Brassica napus, assembly GCF_020379485.1. Classification (NCBI taxonomy): domain Eukaryota; kingdom Viridiplantae; phylum Streptophyta; class Magnoliopsida; order Brassicales; family Brassicaceae; genus Brassica; species Brassica napus. The sequence goes on from NC_063445.1 coordinate 39,677,831, forward strand.
TGATTAGGACTTTTTAGATGTGGATTGCAATATCGTAGAGGTGATGATTCTAAGTTTTAAATTGTGTGAGTCCCTGATGTTTTCAAACCTCTTTCATAAGACTGCCCTGTGTTTTGCTTGAGGACAAGCAAAAGGGTAAGTCTGGGGGAGTTGATAGACCATGGATTTTATCCACTTTCAACCATGGTCTATAAGTGTTTTAATATATATTTACTACTATATAGAGTCTATTTAAAGTATTTACAGGTTAAGGTACGTTCTGGAGAAATATGGTGATTTTGGAGCCTTTTGAGTGCAGAGCAGCACAGACGTGTCAGATGTCTAGCTATGGATGGAGACCTTCCGACCGTTAGATGGAGCTCATCTTTTAACACAAGATAGAGCTTTGATTTATCTTTCCAATTACACTGGTTTGAGGTCAATCAGCATCCTGTACCAGAAGTTATTCCCGTTTTACTAATGAGTGGTCAGTCTGCCTCGCGAGAGGAAGCTGTCGAGAAGAGGAACGTATGTCGATCGATGCAGAACTCTTAACATCGATCGATATGGATGCCAGAACGTGGGCCAAGCATATTTCAAGACCGTTTGAAGCCCAGAAGCCACACCAAGTTACCAAAATACCCATGGACGACCCGAAATTCTATTTATGTATTTCTAAGCCATTGTTGACGGCAACAAGCTTTCTATTATCCTATTCTATAGTTTTCTCTTAGGTTTGGAGAGAAGATCAATTCTCCTTCAGAGATTGATTGGAACTCCATTGGTTTTACCATTGATTTATTTATTATATTATTCAGACTATGATTTGTGTTATTGATTGCATGTCTGAGTAATTCATCTTGTTAGGCTTAGAGATTTCATGAGCTTAATGTCAAACTGATAATGAATTAGGATTGCTAGATTATCTATAGATCTCTACACCAGAGTGATTTGTAATATTAGGATCTGGAATAGTTAGAATAGCACGACAATGTGACTAATTGTTTCAACCTAGAATCATAGGATAGTTGAGAGGCACGAAAGTGCAATCAATTAACGGATCCCGAACTCTGCTGGATTAGATACGTAGGCGCATACGACAGTTGGTCTAGGAATCTAGTTGAACATAATCGATCAGATCGATAACGCTTGCCTAAGGTAGCATTGATCGACGCTTGTACCGTAGTATCGATCGACGTTCAAACCATAGCTTCGATCGATGCTCGAACATTGTTGACATGCGAATGCTGAAACACTGAACTTAGTCAATAGATTAGACTCACAGCGTGAGCTGGCTGTCTTTTATATTAGATATTGAGTTCTAGAATTAATCTATAAACCATTAGCATCCTTGAACTGTAGTTTTGAATCTCTTGATTGATAAATCCCTAGGTCTAGCTATTTCTCCTAATTGTTTACAACCTCAATCAACCAATCGAACAAATACTTTGTTCACCTTGATTTGCAATAACTATTTACTACTTTATAAACTATTAGCCTAGCTTAATCATATAGCTATTAGATCTAATTGGTTCCCTAGCTCCCTGTGAATTCGATCCCTAAGTACTGCAACTCGACCTCTTATTTGAGAGAGTATAAATCACTCCTTAGGGTAATTTGAATGATATCAATTATCGATCGACACTTTCTATTGATCAAAATACGACAGTTGAGATCAATAGATCTAGTTAATAGACAAGTCCAAACATTTGCGAACGCTGATGAACTTGTTGATCAAGTAGTTGAGTTTTACATTATCATGCATGCAACTCATTAGACATCTGTAGGATTATAATCCCAATTTTCCTGAATAAAAACCGTAAATCTAGCTATTTCCTTTTTAAGCACCAAAACCTCAAACCAGCTATTGAACAAATACTTGTTCAATATAAAACTGCAATTTATATTTAAAAAGTCTAAAACCATCTTGCTTATCAAATCATATTAGATTTCTTAGGTTCCCTAGCTCCCTGTGAATTCGATCCCTAAGTACTACAACTCGACTTCTTATTTGAGAGAGTATAAATCACTCCTTAGAGTAATTTGAGTGGTATCACAGATCCATATAAAAATCTCTTCATCTTTCTTTCTCTTTTTTTTACCCATAAAAGGTTGTTTTGGTTTTTGATTGCTGATTTTTGACTGGCTATCATCATTTGAACCAGTGAAAAGAACTCTGAGTGATCACCTAAAAATCGTGAGCTAAACACTTTGAGAGTGTGAGGATTTTTATTTGCTAACTCTTTTGTTAAGTTTTTTCAGGATGTTTGGACTTCACAAGAAATCAAATCAAGCTTCAAAACCACAACAAGACATTTTTTATCCTTTTAAAACCGTGTTTGAAAAAGAGCAATTGATTTTTGGAGATAAGAAACAGTTTGCTTCTAATGGGTTTGATTTTGTGCAGAAACAAAGAAACCAAAGGAAGAGACAAAACATGTTAGGTGATGATGAGAAGAGGGTCAGAAATGGTGATCGTCCCTTCACCAAAGCCAAGAGAAGCAACTGTGATATGCTTGATTGGAACGAGCTTCAGACTTATGCCAGTTTGGAGAAGATGTTGCATAAGGCAATTTTTGCTATTCAGCAACTCAAAAAGAAGGGAAACACCAACACTTCTTCTGCACCAAAACATGAATGTAATTTTTCTTCTCTTTCAAATTTCGATTTGAAAACTAATGTGTTTTCTTTTGATAAAAGCAAAGCTGTGAAAACCACAAGCAAAGCTCATTATACCAGGTGCTTCAAATGCCATAGGATCGGTCATTATGCTAACAAGTGCCAAAAGCAGAAACCGTTGGTGACTTTCGAGAATGCCAAAGTTGAAACCGAGCCAGAAAAGGAAGAATGTTCAGACCTATTGTCAATTTTCGATGACTATGCACATGAGCCAATGGCAGGTTTGAAATCTTGTGAACAAAAGAACTTATTTTCTTCCCAATCCGAATCAATTCCTGACGAATCTTGCTTGCAATTAACCATTTTACAACCGGGGAATCCAAGTAGTTTGAATTGATTTCTGAGTTTGAAAAAGATTCTAAAAATATTTTGAACAAGAATGATTTTTCTGGTCCTTTGAATGCTCTTGATATTGGTGCATATGACCTTGGTCTTGGAAGCTTTGTGTCAATACATGAAGGGCCAGATAAAGAACAAAACCGTGGTCATCAAGCAAACCAAGACAGATCTTCTTCAATTCAAAAACCGGACCAAACTCAAGGTGAGAAATGTTCTGATTTTTATTTCTTTGCTTATAATCCTTTTCCTTTTAATGTTCCAGATTTGAGGACAATCTTTTTGAAGAGGGAAACAATGATGTGCCCCAGTCCATGGATCATTACATGGAACCAGCTCAGCATGGAGATCAGGACGTTCTGAACAATTCAACCGAGGTTCGCCCATCCGACCGTACCAATCAGACTAACCAAGCCCGGATCGACCCGCGTACGTCCAGAATGGAGTTTCAGCTGGAACCACGACCAGACGACCGAACTGACCATACCAGAGCTTGTCTTTCCCGACCATCTCGACATTCTAAGGACAATTGTCAAGCCAGACTTAGCTTGGGTCGTGAAGAACCCAAAGACGGATTTGCATTCTCACCCGGCGGACCATCCAGACAGTCTCGCATGTGTCCTTCTCCTTACCGTCGTGCACCCATCTGGTTCAAATGAACCTGGACAGTAGCCGAATGGTCATCCTTGACCAATCTGCACGGAAGACTGAGTCTTTGACTCATTTATTATTTCTAGTCAATAATTCTATTTCCTATGTATTATTTTCCGTGGACGAACGAGGTCGGTGAAGCACCTCAGTCTCCACGAGTCGAAGGGGCCATGCTTCCCGTTTGTGCGGGAGGAGACTTTGATCTGATCCTCGTGGACTTAAAGTCCAAGTGTGTTCTTCCCCCCTGCTTAAGTGAGCCCGTTGGTCAGGATCTAGTTGACGGGGGCGCAGGAGGAAGCGTGGCTCCGACCTGGAAGGGGTGGTTGGCGAAGATGAGGCTCTGCGTGCCGAGGATGATTGAGTTTGCAATCTCGAGTGGGACCTTTGTTTTACGTTTCTTGTTCCGGCCAAGTGTGGCCGTGTTTTTATCTTGGGACTGGCCGCTTGTGGCTTTTAATCCCCGTCGCTTCTGCGACTTTTAAATGAAACTTAGTTTTTACGTTTTTAAGATCTTATGGAGTATTTATATGGGTGTAGAGGGAAGATTACGAGTTGTCATCTCTATTACCCTTTTGTCGGGTGTTCGAGAGCTATCTCTACGAGATGGCTTAATCTGTTTAGGACGTTGAGAGTTTGTTGTGATCAGCAACAAACTTATTGTGGTTTTAGATTCTTTGCAAAGGATTCGTGTTAAGGAGTGTGTGTTTTATAGTCGTGGATGGATTGTTTTAAGGACGAGTGTTCACTTTTGGAAAGATCTTGGACAAAGGTCCCTCGGGCATTAGCGACGTCTCGCTTTGCCGAAGGTCGTTGTTTTTTCAAGTGGTGGAGTGTTCTGATGACACTTAGGATTTCGGGATGTGTTCCGCTATGTTAATAAGGAGTTTCAAAAATGTCGAGTCTGGGATCAGACATTTTAAAAAATTTCGAATTTTTGTTTTTGGAAGTATACAAGTATACGTATACGTACCTACTCCCCCCCCCCTTTTTAATGAGGAGGGACAGCTGAGCTCGTCGTATGACGAATTGCCTACGTACCCTCTTCCGGGATCAAGCCGTCTCGTAGTTCAGTGCAAAGTGCTGCTTAGCGGTAGTATTTCTTGAGGTGCATCGCGTTCCAAGTTCTCGGAATTTTGACGCCCTGCATATTTGCGATTTTGTACGCGCCTGGTCGGACTACTTTTATGATTTTTTAGGGCCCTTCCCAGTTGGTTCCCAGTTTTCCCGCATTTCGCTCGGTGGTGTATTGGAAAACTTTTTGTAAGACTAAGTCGCCTTCTTTGAATTTTCGGCTGCATACGTTAGTGTTGTAGTACTTTGCGGCCACCTGTTGTATGTTTTGAATGCATATAAGAGCTTGTTCTCGTCGTTCATTGACTAGATCGAGTTCATCCAGTAACATTAGATTGTTCAAATCTTCTCGTTCCGCGAGTAATCTTCTGCGTACACCGGGGAATTCGACTTCTTTTTGGATCATACATTCGCTTCCGTAAACGAGAGCAAACAGAGTTTCTCCCGCTGCGCGTCTCGGAGTCGTATGATGTGATCATAAGACTCCTTCAAGTTCTTCGGCCCATCTACCCTTTTTGGCGTCCAATCGTTTCTTAAGCCCATCGAGGATGGTCTTGTTAATCGTTTCGGATTGGCCGTTGCATTGCGGGTATCTGTGAGTCGATTTGGTCAGTCGTATCTTCCATTTCTCGCAGAAGGCCTCGAACCTGGTCGAAATAAATTGGGAGCCGTTGTCCGTTACGATTTCGTACTGGACGCCATGTCTACAGAGGATGTTTTTGCACACGAAACTTTCGACTTAGGCGTCTTTTATGCTTGATTAGGAATCGGCTTCGACCCATTTTGAGAAAAAATCTGTCAAAAATCGTTTTTACGTTGACCTGTGTATGGGTCTGACTATGTCCATCGACCATCGTATGAATGGATATGGGGGCGAAATCGACGAGAGAAATTCTGCCGGCTGATGATTGGTAGGAGCGTGCCTCTGGCACTTCTCGCATTTTCGAGCAAAATTCTCGCAATCTTTGACCATTGTCGGCCAAAAGTGTCTGTGGCGTTTGATTTTGATTGCGAGGGATCTTCCGCCCAAATGGTTTCCGCATGATCCAGAGTGGACTTCTTCCATTATCCCTCGTGCTTTCTCCCCTTCTAAGCAGGTCATGAGTGGCCCAAAAAATCTCCACTTATATAGTTCTCCTTCCACCAAGACGTATCGCGTAGATTGGGTTTTAATTTTTCGGGCTGCCCATTTTTCCGCTGGGAGTTTCCCGTCGGTGATGTATGCGAAGATTGTTTCTGTCCAAGGTTTGTCGAATCCATACTCGGATTTTTCTAGATACTTCGTTGTCAGGACATTGACTTCATCTGGATCACCGTCGGGTGACTCGATTAATTCGACGGGATTCACCCTCCTCAGGCCTGGATCCGAACTAGATGCCAAGGCGGCTAGGGCGTCAGACTGCACATTTTCAGCCCGAGGGATCCGGGTTAGAGCAAACCGGTCGAAGCCTTGAGCCATGTTTTGAACGAGTTTTGAGTAGGCATCCATTCTCTCATCCCTTGCCTCATATTCTCCACTGTATTGACTTGCAACTAACTGGGAATCGTAGTAGGCGTGGATATTACATATTTTTAGACAGTGAGCCAATCGTAAACCCGTGATTAGGGCTTCGTATTCGGCTGCGTTGTACGAAGCGTGGAAAATCAGTTGGAACGATTGTTCCAGTACTTCTCCAAGTGGCGACGTGAGTCTGACCCTGCCTCCGGATCCTTGTTTGGAAGAGGATCCGTCGACGTGGAGGGTCCACATTGAATCGGGCTCCTGGTTAGTCATGCACCCTGTAGGGAGCTCTACTAGGAAGTCGGCGAGCACCTGCGATTTCGCGCAAGATTTTGTTCGGTACTCGATGTCGTACTCGCTTAGCCCGATTGCCCATAGTGGGAACGAAGTAAGTACTACGATTGTATGGGACTGGAAATACGGCCTTAGCTTTCGTGCGGACATTACGACTGCGAGCGCGAGATTTTCCATCATCGGGTAACGTGTTTCTGCGTCGAGTAAGGTTTTGCTTACGTAAAAGATGGGTTTTTGTTCGCTACGTTCTTCTCGGATGAGGATGCCGCTTACAGCCGTGACTGACACTGCGATGTATAGGAACAATGGTTCTTCTTCTACTGGTTTTGCGAGCACTAGGGGAGTGGCCAAGTAGTGTTTCAGCTCTTGGAAAGCTTTTTCGCACTCTTCGGTCCATTCGAATTTCTTATTCCCCTTCAAGGTGTCGTAGAAAGGCAAACACTTATCCATTGATCGTGAGATAAAATGGTTGAGCGCTGCGACCCTTCCGGTCAATCTTTATACCTCCCGCTTTGTTCTTGGGGATACCATTTCGATCAGCGCGGTGATCTGTTTAGGGTTGGCCTCGATCCTACGGAAGGTGACGAGCTACCCCAAGAATTCTCCAGATGCTACCGCGAACCGACACTTAGCGGGGTTAAGTTTCATGTTGTGCAGGTTTAGCCTTTTGAAACAGTTTTCGAGGTGAGTGATATGATCCCATTCTTTGAGGGATTCGACGAGCATGTCATCAATGTACACCTCCATTGTCTTTCCGAGTTGTTGGGAGAACATACGGTTGACGAGTAATTGATAGGTCGCGCCGGCATTCTTAAGACCGAATGACATCACCTTATACCAGTAGGTTCCGCGGTCGGTTATGAATGCAGTTTTTTCCTGGTCGTCGGGGTTCATCATGATCTGATTATACCTGGAGAACACGTACATGAAAGATAGGAGTTTGTTCCCCGCCGTCGCTTCAACCAAGTGATCAATGTGCAGCAATGGGAAGCTGTCCTTTGGACATGCCTTATTGAGGTCCGTGAAATCGACGCACATTCGCCACTTTCCGTTCTTTTTTTTAACAACGACTGGGTTAGCGAGCTAGTCAGGATACCTAACTTCCATTATGGATCCGACTTTGAAAAGTTTTTTTGACTTCGTCGTTGACTGCGCCAGCGCGCTCGGTTCCCAGATTTCGTCTCTTTTGCTTGATAGGTTTAAAAGTTGGGTCCACGTTGAGTTCGTGGCACGTGATGTTGATATCTATCCTCGGCATATCCTCCGTGGCCCACGCGAACGTGTTCAAGTTCTTTTTTAAACTGGATATAAGCTCAATTTTCAGAGATTCGCTCAGATTCGCGCCGATTTCGACACTGTGGTCTGGGAATGCTTTGTCAGCATTCCGATACAACGGGCTCGCAAGTTGGTTTGCGTTTTCCCTCTAAGACTTCGGCTGCTCTCGATTGCCAAAAGATCTATGTTTCGCCTTGTTCTAAGGAGTTGTCCGCGGCGGATGATTTCTTTTTCTTTTTAGGCGTTTCCTCCGCTAAGGGGTTCCTTCGCTTTAATTATGTGGCAAAGCATACTTGCGAGATTCTCCGATCTCCCCAGATGGTCTCAATTCCGCGAGGGGTTGGGAATTTGAGACACATATGGTATGTCGACGGGACTGCTTGCATTGAATTCAGCCAGGGAGTTCCTATGATCGCGTTATACGATGCATGTCGATCGATGACTAAGAACTCTACGATTTTCGTCATGCTGCCGGCTTTAACCGAGAGGTTGATTGTGCTGAGAGTCATGGTTGCCTCCCCCGAAAGTCCTACTACTGGGTTTGGATCGATTTCGGATGGGCAGATTCCCATTCTTTCGAGGGTGCTTTTGAAGATGATATCGGCCGAGCTTACAGTGTCGACCAATATCCTTGCGATATCGATATTCTGAATTTTCAGCTCAACGACAAGGGGATCATTGGGAGGTTTGACCGGATCGGCCGTTGCTCTCTCCTTGAAGGAGATAACGTCGCTGCTTGTTCGATCAGACATACCGTGCCTAAGTCGTCTGGTGGTTTTTTGAGTTAGATAATCTGTCTCCCCTCCTTCTAGCGGCCAACTGTGGAAACCAAAATTCGCACTGTAGATTTCCGTTTAAATTAGGAAATATAGGAAACCCTAAATTTCCTAGAGGTCCCGGATATCTGCTAAACCACACGCCAAGCAAATGAGAACACCAAAGTATAGATGAAAAAATAAATATATGGAATCGAAAAGAGAGCAAGAAGGGTTTTTATTCCGAATCCGCGTTTGAGCGTAACAACAAGGTAAGAGCCTTCGGCCATGAGAGCTGTCGGCGAGATTTTTAGTTCTAGCAACCTAAGACTTGAAAACCTAGTTGAGTCGCAGCTCTAATAACAAAAACGGAAAAATGCCTAAATTGCTCTAAGTATTGCTCTGGGTGATAAATCTCGTGTGTTCTCCCCCTTCATCCTCGATCTCCTTATATACTTCCTCTAAGGCTGTTTACCTTTTTCCCTTTCTGTCCCCGGTCGAGTTTATCGCTTCGTGGAAATATTCCATTTCCCTTCGATCTTGACATTTATCTTCGGAAACTTTATATTTATCTTCGGAAACTTGACTTTTATCTTCGGAAACTGGAAATTTATCTTTTCCTGCATAACTAATGATAAACCGTCGTAACGATTGGGCTTGATTCCTATAAAATCGTAAGTGGGCTCTTAGCCGTGTTCTGGCACCCTTTTGGACTGTTTTCTGACTTAGGCTTTTTTACGGTTTTATACAGAGAGCGCTTTCGAAATGACGTCGAATCTAAGGAACATTCCAATTCCTCTTATAGCGTAGGCAATCCGAGATGTTTAGTTAACCATTACCATTTTACACGATCAATCCAAATGTCCTTCGAAAAAGGACGAGTTCCCGCGGTTTTTAAATCGTAAAGTTCCAACAATGCCTCCGATCGAAACGAAACAAGAATGAGTTCGATGCAGTTTCGGGAGAGGAGTTACGAGGACGAGGCGAAGAAGGGTTTTGGTTGATCCAGCTCGGCTGTTCGCCGAACTAGACTGGTACAGCTCGGCTAACAGCCGAGCTGAATCCGTCTTGGGTCCAGCTCGGCCGTTTGCCGAACTGGACTGGTCCAGCTCGGCGAACGGCCAAGCTGAATCCGTCTTGGGTCCAGCTCAGCCATTCGCCGAACTAGACTGGTCCAGCTCGGCGAACGGCCGAGCTGAATCTATCTTGGGTCCAGCTCGGCGAACGGCCAAGCTGAATCCATGTTTCGATGATCGAGTTTTTTTGTTTCGACGAACTAGCCCTTGATATTTTTTTCCGTTCTTTCCCGACTTCATTTTTAATGAAGAAAAAGCTTTCTCGGACGTCTTTTCCGACGTTGATTTCGTCATAACCAATTTTGACCCCAACATCGTCCTCTTCGATAGCGGAGATCTCTTCGGATTGTGGTTCCTCCAGGGTGGCTGGCCATTGAAGCACAAGCAAGGGGATGCTCATCTGGCTGTTTGTTTCGAGGGTGGACTCCAGATTAGCCAAGGCATCGGCTTGCGAGTTCTGCTCCCTGGGAATTTGTGTGAGCTTGCAACTCTTGAATATCTTGATGAGTAGCTGGGCGACCGCCAGGTACTGGATCATGCTATCGTCCTTTGCTTGGTATTCTCCCTGCACCTGGTTGATTATCAGCTGGGAGTCGCTGAAGAACTGGATGTTTTCTGCCCCCATTTGATGGGCGAGTGTTAGCCCTGCGATTAAGGCCTCGTACTTGCTCTCATTGTTGTTCCGTTGAAGTTGCACCTCACGGCCCTTGAGGCTGTATTCACTGTTGGCGAGGTAAGCACTATTCCTACTTCGGCTCCTCTGACATTGCTGGATCTATCAACATGCATGACCCATTCTCCCTCTTCTTTGGTTTCGCTTCGGAGGCGTACTTCTTGCTCCAGAGCTGGGAGAAAGGTAGGGGTGAATTCGGCCACAAAGTCTGCCAGAACCTGTGACTTTATAGTTGTAGCTGTTCAAAAATCACATCGTATTCCCCTAGTTCCACAGCCCATTTCGCTTGGCGTCCAGAGACTTTAGGCTCGTGGAGGACCAATTTTATGGGGAAGGAAGTGACGAACTAGATTGGGTGAGCCTGGAAATAGGGCAGCAGCTTACGGGCAGCGACTATCAGAGCTAAGGCCAGCTTCTCCAGTTGGTTGTAGTGGGTCTCTGCATCCAGGAGAGCCGTACTCACGTAGTAGATTGGTAGGTACTTGTTTCCTTCCTCGCGCACTAGGACAGCGCTTACAGCATGCTCCGAGACCGCTAGATATAGCAACATGACCTCGCCGAGCAGTGGCTTGGTTAGGAGAGGAGGATTGGTGAGATAAGCCTTGAGTTCATGGAGAGCGGATTCGCACTCTTTGTCCACTGAAAGTCCTTTGGGCTTTTGAGGGTCCCAAAGAAGGCGTGAGACTTGTCGGAGAACCTGGAGTTGAACCTGCTCAAGGCTGCCATTCTTCCTGTTAGCTTTTGGACCTCTTTGACGTTCTTCGGGGAAGGAATTGAGTGAATGGCCCTGATTTGCTTCGGATTGGCTTCAATTCCCCGGTGGGTTATAATGTACCTGAGGAACTTGCCGGAACTGGCCCCAAATGAGCATTTAGCTGGATTGAGCTTCATGTTATACTTCCGGAGAGTGGAGAAGGCTTGCTGTAGGAGAGATATGTGGTCTTCGGCCTCAAGAGATTTGACCAGCATGTCGTCGATGTAGACCTCCATGGTCCCCCCTATCTGATCGCAAACATCATGTTCACCAGCATTTGGTAGGTTAATCATGCGTTCTTTAAGCCAAAAGGCATGACTTTGTAGCAATAGAGCCCTCTGGATGTCATGAAGGATGTCTTTTCCTGGTCTTCCGGATGCATGAGTATCTGATTTTAGCCAGAGAACGCGTCCATGAAACTCATCAGCTGATGCGCGGCTGTGGCATCGATCAGGTTGCCGATGTGAGGCAGAGGAAAGGGCTCCTTTGGGCAGGACTTATTAAGGTCTGTGAAGTCTATGCAGACTCTCCATTTCCCGTTCTTCTTCTTGACTACGACCACGTTGGCTAGCCACTCCGGGTATTGTACCTCGCGAATGAACCCTTTGCCGAGTAGGCTTTTGACTTCGTCGTTGATGATTTGATAGACCATGGATTTGACCCATTTTCATCAATGGTTTATATGTGTTTTCACTATCTATTATTATATTATAGAGTCTATTTATTATATTTATAAGATCAGAAGTGATTTGGAGATAAGTGATGATTTTGGAGCATTTTTGAAATATTTGGAGCAAGCACCCATGATGATCATCGAGCTCGACCATCGGCCGATATTGGAGGAGGAATATCGATCGATGTTCACACCTGAACATCGATCGACAGCGAAACGCGCAGAAAGCCCATTTGGTCACAGCCGACTTGAAGCCCAAGTCTTCACCAATTTACAAGATTACTCCTGACAAGTTTTAACCTAACTATATAAGCTTTGCTACCATGTTAGAGGCAAAGTGTGATTTTCTGTGTTTTTAGTTTTATTACTTTCAGCAAAAGGTTTTAGGATTGTGATAGATTGGAAAGAAGATCTAAAGTTATAATTTGTGATTGGAACTCCATTAATATCTATTTTACTATTCTATCAAGTTTTCTAACCTAATTGCTTTCATGAATTGTTTGGCCATGTCTGAGTAGTTCCACTGTTAGATTTAGGGTTTAAATAGGTTATGAGGGATTAGCCCCAACTATAGATTGCTGAGTTGTTGTAATTGTCATTAGGATTGTTCATTAATGCCTGTTTCTAGATTAGCTACCTAGAACTTGACCTAGTATTGATAGATAAAAGCGAGAGCTTAATTCTCATCCTGAAAACATTCTAACTTAGCTAAGTTTTTTCCTAAGAGTAATGCGAGAGCTGATCTAGTGAGCTTAGTAAGCATTATTCAACCCGCGCATAAAGCTTAACTAGAAGCGTGTCGATCGATATTCATATTGGATAATCGATCGACGGGGCAAAAGGTGTATCTATCGATATCCCTATAGGATCATCGATCGACACTGCTATTGATCAAACAGATTTGTTTGGGTCATTAAATCTAGTTAATAGACAAGTTCAAACATGCGATGGCTGATGGACTTGTTGAATTGATAGTTGAGCTTTACATTATCATGCATGCAACTCATTAGGCATCTGTAGGATTATAATTCCAAGTTTTCTGAATAGAAACCCTAAGTCTAGCTATTTCCTTTTAAGCACCTAAACCTCAACCAATCAATCAAGCAATTACTTGCTCAACCAAAACTGTAAATTTACATTTTAAATCTTTAAAACTTCCTACTTAACAAATCATATTAGATCCATTAGGTTCCCTAGCTCCCTGTGAATTCAATCCCTAAGTACTACAACTCGACCTCTTATTTGAGAGAGTATAAATCACTCCTTAGGGTAATTTGAGTGATATCATGATTGCATCCCTTTCGGGGGCAAACTTCTTCCTCTTTTGTCTGACGGGTTGATGTAGGGGTTCCACTTGCAGCTTGTGCATGATGATATCTGGATCAATCTCGGGCATGTCTATGTGGGACCAAGCGAAGCAATCGGAGTTAGACCTGAGGTAGTCTATTAATCTCCTCCTTAGTCCCTCAGTCAGCTTGGAACCGACTTTGAGATGTCGGGTCTGGTCCCCTTCGATCAATGGCACGTCGTCCATCTCTTCGACCTCCGGTTCCTCGGTATGATGACCTCGAGGTTTTTTCTGTAATTGCTATAAGACCTTAGTCTTTACCTTCAAAGTAGTCTGGTAGCCGGAGCGGGAATACTCCTGATCTCCTCTGATTTCTCTTATGCCCTGGGTGTAGGTAATTTCACCATCTGGTGAAGAGTCAAAGGGACGACTCTCATGCCGTGAATGCAGGGCCGTTCTAGGTGTTGGGGTAAAATACTCAGGTATTGAATTCCTTTAGACCCCAGGCAGGACACCGGCCTCTGGGTCCCCACTAGGAGATGCCCCGGGTCCCCGCTAGGAAGCACTCCGGGTCCGGTCCCAAGGACCACCCATTCCTACGAGAAAAGGAAAGCTTCTGATATGGAGAACTTTCCATATTTCCGAATATGGAATAGTTTAACCTGATCAAACCGACTAAGGCCGACCTCAGGACAACTATATAAGGGGAGCCTAAACCCTAAAACAAGGGATGGACTCTTCGAGACTTAGAGACTAGAGCTAGGCGGCTAGAACTAGGGTTCATACACCAATATATTGTAGTTCCAGCTCTTTGATCTAATAAAATGTCTCCTTCAATCTTATTACTTGCAAATTAATATAAAAACCAGGCTTGTCCATCGTTCTGTGGTACTCACAAAGATCCTGCACAAAAATCTCCTAACAGTTTGGCGCTAGAAGGAGGGGAGTAATCTAAATTACGTAATAATGGCGGTGGATGAGCAGAACGAGCTACCAGAAGCTACCCAGAGAGAAGCCGAGCTCCAAAGGCAACTCGATGGTCTACAAAATCAAGTAACCGAGCTGCACAAAGCGCGAGAAGAGGTTGTGGAGAATCCCGAGCTCTCCTCATTAGTCCAGAAGTGAAGGAGAAGCTCGACGAGAATTCCAAGCAACTGGAGCAGAGCGCCGAGAAGCTCAGCCAGCTCGAATCGGAGAACCTAACCCTCCAAGACAAAAACCAAGCCCTCAACACAGCAAGTAACAAGAAGCATCGATTCCGAACTCAGATCCGATCCATGCTGACTCTGGAGAAACCTAACTCTAGAACAGACGCGAATGTCCCGCCTACGACGTCGCAAGGAGACGCAGCAATGCGCGAGAAGACTAAGGGTGCTCGGATCTACGACGTAGAAGACAGCGAATCTAAACCGGAACCCGACAAGGAAGCATCCGAGGGAGTAGAAAAGACAGAGTCTCCTATGGCTGCTTACCTAGAGCAGATGTTCTCCAAGAGGCTCGACGCCATGCAATCTATGGTAGAAAGGCTCCCAAGGGGAGCTCCCCCATCCGGAAAAGCAACCCTGACTCCTACTCCGACACTCCTTTCACGGATGAGATCACCCTGATCGAGATGCCCAGGAAATTCTCCATTCCCAGCATAAAAGCGTATGAAGGTATTCGCGATCCTGACGATCATGTCACCCAATACCGACAAAGGATGCTCGCTGTACCACTCCCAAAGGAGTCGCGCGAAGCTACCATGTGCAAGGGATTCGGCTCAACCCTGATCGGACCCGCCTTGCAATGGTACATCAACCTACCCTCCAGGTCCATATCCTCCTTCGCTATCCTCATTGACAAGTTCGTGGAGCAATTCGCCAGCAACAGAGACCTGGAGAAAACCTCTGACGGTCTATACGAAATTCTCCAGCATTGTGCTGAACCCCTGCGGGGCTACATAGCCTGCTTCAATCAAGAGAAAGTTGCCATTCTCGGATGTAACATCCCCACTGCAATCTCTGCCTTCAAGAGAGGCTTGCTTTCCCCGAGGAGGACCTCTATAAGGAGGTGACCAAATACTAGTGCATGGCCATGGAAGACGTGATATCCCGAGCCTGGGCACATGTAAAATGGGAAGAAGATGTCGCCAGTCGCGCTAAGGCGCAGCTAAAACAAGACCCCAAGGCGGTCAGGCCAGACCGAACCGAGCGAGATGAGAGACCCTCTCCAAGACCAACCAGGGATTATGGGAACACAAGCCGAGGCAGTTACCAGAACCGGCCGATCGAGAAGGCAGAAGGGATGGTAGCGTCCACGTGGCCATACATCTCTCACCTCTCCATCTCAAGGCCGGAGTTGATCAATGTTCTGAGGTAGATGGGCCAACAAGTCAAGTGGCCTCAGAAGATGAAAGCACCCGATTCTTTCTGGAACCATGGTCTTTGATGCGACTTCCACCGCGACCACGATCACAAAACAGAGGACTGCGTCGCACTAAGGATCGAGGTCAATGAATTGCTTAAGAAAGGACACCTTAGGGAGTTCCTTTCGGAAAAGGCCCAGAGCCATCTAAGCAAAGGGACGACGGGGAAGCCCACTGAAGCTGCTCCCGCCTCACCACCTCGACCGGACTGAGTAATCCATGTCATATCAGGAGGCTCAGAAATCAGCGGTATAAGCCACGCAGCCGTAAAGAAGAGCACTTTGAACACCAAGCACGGCCTAGAAGCAGCCAAGCCAAAACGCCTGCTCCTAGGTACGGACGAAATAAGCTTCACGGCCAAGGAGCAAGAAAGGGTTCTAACCCCACTTCATGACGCCCTAGTCATATCGCTCACTGTAGGGAATTGCAAGGTAAAAAGGATACTGGTAGATAATGGAAGCTCCGACAACATTATCTTCCAAGCCGCATATAAGGATCTGGGGATGGAAGAAAGCGCTCTAACACGGAGAATAACCCCACTCATAGTTTTCAGCGGAGAAGTCAAGAAGACCGCTAGAGAATCGACCCTCCCGGTGTACACTGAAGGGATTAACATGTCAACCAAGTTCCTTGTCGTTGACTGCGAATCATCTTACAACATGATTCTGGGATGGCCCTAGATTCAAGGCATTGGAGCCGTCCCTAAGACTCTTCACCAGATGGTGAAATTCCCTATACCTTGGGGAATAAAATCAGAGGGGATCATGAGTATTCCCGCTCATGCTACCAGATCAAACGGAACCCGAAGTACATGTACTCTGTCCACCTAGTGCTTGCGAGTCTTGATCCTCACACAGTGGCTCAACCACTGGCTGATCCTCTCTGGCGTGACTCAGTAAGCACTGAGTTCAACAACTTCCTGCGTACGAAACCTTTGAACTCGTACCTCCAGTCACCTGAGCAAAATTTTGTCGGCTGCAAATGGTTATTTCGAACTAAGTTTCTCCCAGATGGCACCATTGACAAACTAGTTGCAAAAGGATTTCTCCAGCGTCCAGGCATTGACTTCCATGAGACATTCAGTCATGTGGTTAAAGCCCCGACGATCCGCATCATAATCAGCGTTGCAACCACTCGAGACTGGTCCCTCAGACAGCTGGATATTAATAATGCATTTCTACAAGGATCCCTAAAGAAGATGTCTATATGCAACAAGCTTTGTGGACAAGGATCACCCGGACTATGTGAAGAACCCTAAGATAGGAGGATCACTTTAGCTGGGTGTTGGATATGAACCGAGAAGGCAAATAGCACTTCTGGAACTGAGATGGATTGAACGGATCGTCAAGAGATGCGGAATGGCTCTTGAAATACCCACGATCTAAGGCTAACCACCTAAGAACGAATGTAGTGTGTTGGCTAACCACCAAACGACACACAAAGATGATTGGCTGACCACCAAATCAACAAGCCGGTTCAAACCGATGAACTAGCTAAGAACTCTCTCTCTCACTCAGAGAAAAGAAGAATCGAAAATAAACAACCAAAACTGAACTGCTTTTATTCATCAAAGGGACTACATATATATAGTGTTTTGTAGTCAAAGACAATTAAAGAAAATGTGGGAAAACAATGCATAGAAAATACAAATTTGACTAGATCTGATCAAGGCACGGAAAATGGAGAAGACTAGATCTGGTCAAGGCACGTAAAATGGAGAAGACTAGATCTGGTCAAGACACGAAAAATGGAAAAGACAAGTCAAGATGTCCAGGTTCATCCGAACCAGATGGATGCACGGGGTAAAGATAAGAACGCTTGCGGGACTGTCCGGATGAGAATGCATGTTCATCTTCGATTTCTTCACCACCCAAGCTAAGTCTGGCTCGACCGTGGGTCTTAGAATGTCGAGTTTGTCGGGGAAGACGAGCTTCAGTACGGGGAAATCGGTCGTCTGGTCGTGGTTCCAGCCAAAGCTCCAATCGGGACGCACTCGGGACATCTCGGTCAGTGTGTCTGGTACGGTCAGATGAACGAACCTCGGTCAAATTGTTCAGAACGTCCTGATTTCCATGCTGGTTGGCTCCAATGGACTGATCCACGAACCGGGGCACATCACTATGTCTGCAAACTCAAGAAACCAATCTATGGCCTCAAGCAGGCTCCTCGCTTTTGGTACAATGAGCTCAAACGGTTCTTACTTAACTCTGGCTTTCGCAACTCCTTAGCGGATGCTTCTCTCTTCTTCTTCTACGATCAAGGAGTCACAACGTATCTTCTTGTTTATGTCGATGACATAATCATCACTGGAAGCTTTCCCTCTACTGTTCGCGACTTCATTGATCTGATCTCAAAAAGATTTGCTCTAAAAGACCTTGGTGATCTCTCCTACTTCTTGGGCATCGAAGTCACTTGCTCGTCGTCTGGGGTTGTCCTCTCACAGAGAAAATACATCTTGGACCTGCTTCATCGTACACGCATGGCTGGTGCAAAACCCACAGCTACTCCCATGTGGTCAACGTCACCTTTAACACTCGAAGATGGCACACCTCTGTCTGATAGCAGTGAATACATAACTGTTGTTGGTGGACTTCAATATCTGTCACTTACTAGACCATACATCACATTTTCTGTCAGCAAACTTTCCCAATTCATGCACTAGCCAACAATGACACACTTGGAAGCAGTGAAAAGAGTTCTCAGTTATCTCGCTGGCACAATCACAACTGGCCTCGTCTTCAAGCACTCCAACTCACTGTCTCTTCATGATTACTCCGATGCATATTGGGCTGGAAACCGCGAGGATTACACCTCCACAGGCGCCTCTATATAGTGTTCCTTGGCCAACATCCTGTTTCATGGTCAGCTAAAAAGCAAACTAGTGTGGCAAGATTGTCTACTGAGGCTGAGTATCGATCTGTTGCTAACACTTCTGCTGAGATTCGTTGGGTTGCATCTCTTCTCTTTGAATTTGGCATTCCTCCTCCAGCAACCCTGCCGCCTTGACTTGAATGACGGTTAAGTCGAGAGCTTCGTTCAATCAACACCACTCCGGCGGCCACTCCTTAGGACGTCGAGGGGCGCAACCCGAAGAAGTCATCTGGCGACATCACTGGAGCTCCTAAGACGCCAGGACAAACGTCTACAGCTGCTCTGCTTGAAACCACCGTGTACCCTCCAAACCCAGCCCGACACAAACCGGAGCTCCGTGAAGCCTCGTTCCGCATAAACCCTAGAAACCGTCGACATCTCATCTCCCCCGTCGTCCTCGAACGGGATCTTAGCCAGAGAAGCCGAGATCTGAGATCCAGTGTCGTCTATTTCTCCGCCACGCCGCTTCGCTTCTTCCTCACCTCTACGGCCAAGAGAGCAAACTTCCGACACCTAGCTTCAATCCAAGAACAACGATAAGGCCCTTTACGAAAACAAAGTAAAGGAAGCAAAGCCCTCCCAACTACACGACACATACGCCGGCGGTGAAGAGGCGGAGGAGAAAGATGAAGTTTGGTCTCGAGAGAGGGAATGGAGAGAAAATGTATGTACATTTTTCTACTATGGTAATATATTTTTGATTTTACGTTTCAATGCTCAGAAGTTGTGGGACCCACACTAATGAAGGAGTTGTTGACGTGGACACTTTTAGATTGAGCATAAACTCAACTATTATAATATAGATTTCATATATATAATTATGATTCCTCAGTTTTGAGAACAATGACTTCTATTTCTATAATAGGTCTCTTCTTTTCGTTGACGCGGACGCAGCCTTCGGCGGCACAAAAAATACACTACACTGTAAATTCATCTTTTCTTTACTGTTGCTAAAATAAAAAATCCAAAACGCGGCGATAAAAAATTGGAGACTTGCATGACGCCATAAATTCCGGCGACAAGAAAGTTGGAGAACGCGGATGTTCTTATAAAGCCGGCTACACAAACTTAAAAACGATGGCGTTAATTATAAGATTTCCTTCCTGTTTTGTAGCCGCCGAATCGACCGCGTCAACGAAAAGAAAAGCCCTAATATTAAAAGTGATGATGATTATATTTACCTTTTTACTAAGATAAAACTTTTAACTGCGGTATATTCCATGAAAATTGTATGATCGAATTCCAAGTTCAAAGTGCATTGCTCCCCACTGGTGATACCATTTGACATTAGCTCGATCTCGCACCAAGGGGCCCCCACTTTTGTCGTCGCAGACTGATCTGCTCAATTAATAATTTAATACTCTCGCGTAGTCATCAATATAGTAGTTTGATTGTATAAATGATTAATTTAAGCGTTGTATTATTTACTTCGGTTTGTTTTAATATTTATTAGTATATTTTTTTCCTGTAAGGTGATAAGATATATTTATTAGTATATTTTCTACAGGCTAACAATTTTTAACATTTTTGACTTGACATTTGTTTTTATATTTATTATTACTAGGTGTATTACATTTCACGGAAATGTTTATATTTATCCAAGCACTGATGGTGCGAAAAAATGGAAGTACCCAGAGAGGCCTACTTCACCAAAAATTAGAAAGGGTGGGTGTGGACGGTTATTATTGAGACAAGCCTTCTATTAGCCGTCTTCTCTTTGATACGTCGATAGCTACAAACCTTATGATCATAACTAATCTGTACTAACTGATAGCCATTTTGAACTGATTTTTACTTTGACAAAAAAACACAGGCGAGCCAAAACTTATTTGATCCCAAATAAAAATAAACTTACTGTTACGAGAAGCCTAAAAAAAAGCTCACTCCACTCTAGAGAACACTATATGCTGCTTATTGAACCAGACGACCGGTTGAACCAGAACACGGAACTGCATGCCACATTGTAAAACCATGACCATAGTTAACAAAAACTCAAATACAAGCCCATTTTAACTAAATCTACACTGTCACATACCCAACGTACAACAGTAAAAACTTCTGATGGGGCATTAAAATATCAAAAAGCAATAATCACGATTTTAAACAAGCTAGCCATAACCAAGCTTATATCTCCTCATTTATCACACAAATGAGAAACTACAATAATGAGGCTGTTAAAATGGAGGACCAACCTGCTTGTATACCAGTGTTACAAAAAAGTGTTACAACAAAAAGCCTGTTTGGATTCCGAATACATGAAGCATTAAACATCAGTCCGTAGAATGTAACCACCTAACTTCACTTTTCATAGTACTGCCACACTTGAACTTAAACGCCGCGACACTGGACTCCACGTATATATTAAGAAACCCCAACTCCAATTTACTTAAAATAGGCCCAATCTTATAATAAGGTAAGTAAGAAAGACTTCTTCAACAGCAAGCAACTGCAAACAAAAGACCGAAACATTAAACTTATAATGCGATCCAACGGGCCACTTAAAAAGAAACAGACCATAAGCCCCACTAATAATCATTCAAAACACTGTTCCAAACAAAACAAGAACAAACAAATATCAATTTTTTTTTGTCGAACTATACAAAATCCCGCGCGTAGCTATCTCCGGTCAGGTTATTAAAACTAAAATGCTTACAACAACAACCAAGACGGATCCTATCCTGCTACCACGGATCATATTGTCACCACCAGAATCCAACCACCCATTCACCTTGAAACGACGCCAGTTTCTAATCCGAGTTTGTTATGCAATGACGGTAAATAAAAGTCAAGGACAAACTTTGTCAAACATTGTTCTATACTTGTCTAAACTAGTCTTCAGCCATGGTCACCTATACATGGCACTGTCAAGAGTCACTACAACCAAGGGCCTCAAGATTTTAAACATGAGAAGAAATGGGGATGGGAGTAGGACGATAGCCAACATCGTGTACAATAAGGCCTACAATGGCCTGCCACAATCAATCGGTATGTTAACAAATAAAATATCAAATCATAAATCACAAGCCATGGTTTCAGTTCACATATAACCGACCAAACGAATAACAAAACAACCAAGCAAATTAACATATTCAAACCCTCTCTCTTGCAGGTCTAACTTCCGACGCTGACGAAACCGCCGAAGATCAACGACTACACCGGAGGAAGACGGAGCTGGTGTAAGCAAATCTATCATCAATAAGGCTGTAAAATAATTATCATTTTTCAATCTCGCAAACTAAAAACTCAAGTACTGACAGGAAGAAAATTGTGTCGACTTTCCCGACAACGGAAAGACAACGGAAAAAATAGGAGTTTTCTCAGAAGCAGACAAAACTACAGATTCAAGGCCGAGTTCTTTTGAAGGAAAATATTTTAAAACCCAGGTTTTACTTTATTACTATATTGGGCCATAACTATAACAAAATTTATATATTTGGTCCACCTATTTCAGACTTTTTTTGTCCACCCCAAATTATTTTTAACAAATTTCAGTAAGAATTCAAAAAAATAAATGATTTTGTAACTATATAATTTTATAAATTTCTATAGTTATTAATGTTTAAGCATACATTTTATTACAATTCTATATTTCTGAAATTAATTTTGGGAAAATATAAAATATTTTAATTTATTGTTCGGATACATTGTTATTGTTAATTTTTTAAGAACAAAATTTTATACCATTTTCTTTACACATTTTTTAATTTATATACTAACAACTACCTAACTAAACACTAACCAACTCCATAAACCTCAGCTTTTGAACATGAAAGCGCTAATACTTTAAGATATGAAAATATCAACACATATGAATTTGCCGGTCATTCTTATTTCAACCTAATCAAGCTACGTGCCTTCCAATGTTTATTTTATCACTTATAGACAATATACAAAAACAAAAATTCAAAAAAAAAACAAACGACAAAATCCCGTACACAAAACTATACAACACATCAACAATGTATCCGGCTCCGCGCTTGCGCGGAGGCTATGCCCGTCCATAGTCTATACTAATAAAATGGAATTTAGCCCCTCTCATTGTACCACATCAGAAATGCATAGGATATTTTTTGACACCCGAAAACTCCTAATTAATCATCTCTTGCATTTATTTTCGTGACATAGGCTGTTAGGACATACTTCTAGTTTCGAAAAGATTTTATGTGTTTTGGGAAAATCTCCAAGTCTCAAAAACATGTGTATGTCTTCATACAGTTGGGCGGCCACCAAATATCTGTGATGGAAGCCCAAATGGTTTAATGAAAAAAAAATCCACACTTCTTCTTTATCTCTGCCTCCACGAGGTCGCGCATGTAGTGTCGATCTATGTTCAGCGAATCACTCCGAAGACGCAGAGGCGTAACCGTCGTAGGCTACACTAAAGCGAAGGAATTTACACAGCTTAAAAACCACCGACCCACTTCTCCCACTAGGTCTAATTCAATTCACCTTCTCGTTGCTCAATGGCCAGCATTTCGACCTATAAATAAAGTTGCTCGATTCTATCAGATTCATCAGTTTCTCCTCCTCAGTCATTATAATCCCCATAAAACCTCTTACCGGGAATGGCTGCCTGAGGTTTTGGAGTCCCGTCATGTGAAGAAAGGAAGCGAATTATAGGGTTGACATGTTGTCCGTCGACGAGCAGGTAATGCCGGCGACCATTAACATTACCCGAAGCAACCACAACTTCTTTCTGACTGTACAATGTCCATACACTTCTGGTATTCTCTAACTTTGGTCATCAATATCTGCTTTTTATTGTAATTTCTATGGAGGATTAAGGGTATGATTTTCTCCTTTGCTTAAATCGGTTACCCAGAATATTGCAAGTTGCGTGGTTTCACGAGCTGCTACATATGGGCTTGTCCTCCACTCAAGGGCAATGATTTTATCATATACTGTCAATGTCATCAAGAAATTCAGAAGATGCCAATATCTGATAAACTTATGCTTTTGGGATAAACTTCATAAGTTTTTGCAAGAAAAATCACTTACATGATCCAATTGTGCATGTCGTTCTTTGCAATCACTCAGCAATGATGAAAAAGCTTCAAAGGAAGGCACTGTTGCAGAAACTATAAAAATATATGACCACGTTTTTATGCAAATTTATGAATGTAGAGCTATGGTTACGGAATCTAGGCTCCCATATTTCGATGGTGGCTACTGGCCAGCCGTATCAGATCTTTTATACCAAATAAATTAAGAAGAAGATGGCAAAAAGGCCAATAAGAAAAGAATGATCTAAGAAAACAACTACAAAAAGGGCTCTAAAAGCTTCTGGGCAGACTGATCTTTCTGGAAACGTATCCAAGGTTCTGCTGCTAATGCATAAAGTAATGTTTATTTTCTATGAACTATACTCTTGTCTTTGTTTGTTTGTTCTCCTTTCGCCTTTGTTTCCAGCAAGGTGAGACCATTCACCCAATGAATGAGGACTTTATCTGAAACACCCGTAACCTCCCAAATAACATAATAAATAATAATTCTGAAATATCGATAAAAGCATAAAAACCGCAAGTCTGAGAAAAGAAATAAAACTCCCAAAGCACCAGTCGGATAGCAGTCACTAATGCTCGTCAGTCTCACCTTAAAGGAGAACGAAAGGAGGGGTGAGTAACAGGGAAGTTACTCCGTGAGGTATGGGATGCTAAACACGCAAACCACTGACTTGAGTAAATGGAACTCCCACTATGGAAGTTTAGCTCTAACATGAACAAGCAAAACACCTAAAGCATCACACATACACAAACACAAACAATCCGATGATAGCATAAAGCTAGTCCATACACCCCGCATCTCCTCATACGGATATATAAATGCGTAGCGTCGCTAGTACAGTCTGTCTCTGTACCCCCGCCCGCTCAAGTAGCGTCGATGGTACAAACGTCTCTGCATGCCCATCACCAGTAGCGTCGCTAGCCCAGACGTCTCTGCACCCCCGCCCGCATAAGCATAGTAGCGTCGCTAGCCCAGACATCTCTGAGTCCCCGCCCGCGCACATAGTCCCTACTCATAGCTATACATACTCGTATATATATATATATCATCGCTTAACATCACACAATCCAATCAACGGTTGAATTTTCTAGACCCTTAATTCTGGTTTACAATGAATGAACTAATTACCAATCATGACTCAACAGACTCAATTCAAACAAACAGATCATGATTCGAAATCTAAACTAATATATGAAGAATTCTACAGTGGTACGGGATTTACGGAATAGACCCTCACCTTAGCCAATATTAGAGATTCATCGGATAATACTCGGGAACTGATATGCCTCGTCAAACGTCTAGGCTTCAGAGAGAATGACTTGGCAAACAAATCACCCATAAGGTCTTTGATTCCTTCCTACGCATGCCATGTTAAAAGTGTACGTTAAATATATTTCTTGTATCAAAAGAAACAACTTATGTCACAATTAACCTTCTCGGAAATAGCTACGGTTCGAACGTCTAGATCTTTGGTGACACGGCGTAGCTCTCCGGTGGCTAACGGTTCAGGGCAAAGCAGATCGGTGGTCGTCGATGAAGAGGCTGTAGCTCAAGGCTTACAACGGTGCATCTGATCGGTGCCGCGGTGGTGAGACGGTGGCTCCGTCTTTGTGCATCTCCTTCTCACGTCATATATACATCTCTTCTGTTCGATGCGAGGCAACAACACGTCTGTTTGACCACTGATGGCGAGGCTGTCTCTCTCTCTGACATGGCGATAGCTCCAAGACGACGGGAAGAGCCGGTGGTGGCATCCGGGTGCAAGCGGTGGATCAAAGTTTGGAGGTGAGCGATGGGTGCGTCCCGTCTCGGCTTCTATGATAGAAATATGCACACATGGAGAAGAAGTGAAACATGTGATGAGCGAGAATGATGGGAAGGAGGTGATTAATTGAGACATGAATGTATACGGCTGGGTTTTATGGAGATGGAGATGTATACGATCTATATAGTTGCATACACGGTTTGGTAAAACCAAAAAGGAAATTGAATTGGTTTTTTTTTGTAAATTAATTAAAAGAAAAACAAACCAATTCGGTTGACAATTCCGGGTCTTACAATTCTTCCCCACTTGTGAGAAATTTGTCCCCGAATTTAAATCATGAACCGGCTGTCCAATATCAACCTGAAAAAAAAAAAAAAAATTCCTGGATACTCAATCCTCATCTGAGTCTTGGTTCCCTCAGGTCACCTCCAAGATCCTGTCTCTTTCCCAACAAACTTTGACTAATATAGTCATTATTCCCTGAACCGCGTTCACTTGGCGGTCCATAATCTTAACTGGCTTGCTAGATACAATTTTTTTTTACCATGAGCACTTGGCGGCTGCTGCAAAAAGAGCTTTGGCTCTCTCCCACCCTTCCTCAAACTGTCATATGGATTACACCTTGAAACTCTCACAACCTGATAACTGCAATCTATAAGCCACTGCTCTAATCCGCTCCACAATGAGGTACAGTCCCATATACTCGGCTTAGGCTTCTTTAGCTTCCGAGTTCTAGATCCTCCCTGAAATGTCCTCATTTTCAGGTATAATAAGTCTCCCACCTGAATCTTTAAATCTTTCTAGCGCTTATCTGCATAACTCTTCTGACGATCATGGACTTCCTTAAGCCGAGCCTTGAGCCTCTCAACTTGCTCTACCGTCTTCTGAACCATTGCTGATTCTAAGTCTCGTCTCTCCCCCACTTATGTCCAACAAAGTGGTGTACGAGAAGCCTTACCATAAAGTGCCTCATATGGTGACATCTCATACTCGAATGGTAACTATTGTTGTGGCAAACTCTGGTAAAGGTAGATACTTTTAACAACTCCCTTCTCAATCAAAAACACAAGTCCTGAAGATATCTTTAAAGTCTGAATAGTCATCTCTAGCTGCCCATCTGCGTAGGATAGGTTGTAATCATGTGAATCGTTGTCCCAAGTGCCTTCTGAAAGGCTTTCCAAAATGCCGATGAGAACTTTTGCATCTTGATGTATACAATGTTGACGAGAACTCCAGGTAACCTCACAATCTTTCTGATGTAAATCTGAACCAACTGATCAACTGTGTCCGTCTTCTTAATCGCTAAGAAATGAGATAACTTGGTGAGTCTATCCATGATCATCCATATATCATTCTTCCCACCTGAGGTGGTCGGTCGTGTAGTTACAAAATCCATAGTCACCATATTCCATTCTCACTCTGGCAAAATCAGGTTCTGCAATAACCAACTAGGTACTTGATACCCAACCATAACAATCTGACATGTCTGACACTGCGACACAATGTAGCTACATCCATTTTCACGCTAAGCCATTGATTGTAACACAAAATCTCTGTACCTCTTAGGTGTCGACCTCTCTGAAAAATGAAGTAATATATTCATAATCTACAGCAACTCCTGCTTCCAAAACCACATGACCCAAAAATCCAATTTGTTTTTCCTCTGGGACAAACTACACTTACTCAGATAGCAAAAACTAATACTTTCCAAGATCACCTAACACAATCCGTAAATGCTCTACATGCTCCTCTCTGCTCCGAGAATAAATCATGATGTCGTCGATGAAGACAATCGCGCACTTGTCCAAGTGCGCACTAAAGACATCATTCATACGTTCTCTGAATGCTGCCAGTGCATTCGACAACCCAATTGACATCACCACAAACTTATAATGTCTATAACGTGTATGGAAACCCGTCCTCCATACATGCTCCCCAGGGTGAACTACTCCGTCAGATGAAAACTTTATCTAATTGTTTCTCCAACTGCTTTTTCAACTCAGCCATCTCTGCTGGTGACGGTGTGGAGCTCGTGAAGCTGATGCTGTCTGTGGTTCCTACTCAATCGTATGAGCGTATCCTCTGGCTAGTGGTGGCCATTTTAAGGCCTCAAATACATCCTCATACTCTGCAACATCTCTAATATCCTGCAGCTCATGCTGGCTATCATCCTTAACCATCGAAATAGTTGCCAAAAAAATCCCTTTGCTCCTCTCTCCAATAACTCCTCATAATGCAACATGGAGGCGATATAATCTCTCAATGCTCCAGGAATGTGCACTCTTGCCGTCTGGTAAATCAACACTACTCGATGCCGTGACAACCAATCCATCTCAAGAATGACATCCTACTAGTTATACTCTAACCCTGTTGGATCCCCAATGAACTCGTCAACACAAAGTAGAACTGGCACATCTCGATGAATACAAATAGCTTCCAGGGTATCTATGCAGCTGTCTGAATCATCATAACTTAAACACACTCTGAAACGATCAACACATCCAAAATATGGCAAACCAAACCAAGCATAACTCAAATATAAACACAACGCAAGATGTTGCACCCCCAATCCAAAAGCGATCCCCATGAGTTCACAAACTGAACACACCTTCAAAATAGTCAGTTGACTCATACACAAGAATAACACATGCCAACCAATGGCTCACCACTCATCATACCAAATAAGCTCCAGTAACAAAAACTCGTGGATTGATAGCTTAGAGTTAGGTGGTGGCGGAAACGTCACATATCCCCTCACGGAAAATCTCTGAACACGACTGAAAGAACTGATAGACACCTGAACAATCTAACAAACTTTGACATCATCAATTTGTTGAACATCGGGCTGAAACCTTGTTAGCCTAAGGTCGAATGGCAAAGGTTTTACTCATCAGCATAAAAGAGACAATTGAGTAATAATTTACTGAACGGAAAGGTGCTATTCATTTTTATTTTAAAAATTCCCAAATCCCTAAAAATGTTTTGAAAATCGTCTTAACCGATTAAAATCGAGTCCCCACAAATCGCCATCCCGGGTCAGAGCCGAGACGGAACCCCGCTTTGATACCAAATTGAAACACCCGTATCCTCCAAAATAAAATAATAAATAATAATCCTGAAATATCGATAAAGGCATAAAAATTGCAAGTCTGAAAAAGAAAGAAACAAAAAACTCCCGAAGAACCAATATGATAGCAATCACTCATGCTCGTCAGTCTCACCTGAAAGGGGAAAGAAAGGAGGGGTGATTAACAGGGGAGTTACTACGTGAGGTATGGGATGCTAAACACGCAAACCACTAACTTGAGTAAATAGAACTCCCACTATGGAAGTTTAGCTCTAACATGAACAAGCAAGACGCCTAAAGCATCACACATACACAAACACAAACAATGCGATGTTAGCATATAGCTAGTCCATACACTCCGCATCGAGGAATATATAAATACCTAGCGTCGCTAGTATAGTCTGTATCTGTACCCCCGCCCGCTCAAGTAGCGTCGATGGTACAAAAGTCTCTACACCACACACCCATCACCAGTAGCGTCGCTAGCCCAGACGTCTCTGAACCCCCGTCCGCACAATCAACGTGGCGTCGCTAGCCCAGACATCTCTGAGTCCCCGCCCGCGCACATAGTCCCTACTCATAACTATGTATACTCGTATATATATATCATCGCTTAACATCACACAATCCAATCAACGGTTGAATCCTCTAGATCCCTAATTACAGTTTACAATGAATGAACAAATTACCAATCAGGACTCAACAGACTCAATTCAAACAGACGGATCATGATTCGAAATTTAAACTAACATAGGAAGAATTCTACACTGGTAGGGGATTTACGGACCATCACCTTAGCCAATATTAGAGATTCATCGGATAATAGTCGGGAACTGATATGCCTCGTCAAACGTCTAGGCTTCACAGAGAATGACTTGGCAAAAAAATAACCCATAAGGTCTTTGATTTCTTCCTACGTATGACATGTTAAAAGTGTACGTTAAATATATTTCTTGTATCACAAGAAACAACTTATGTCACAATTAACCTTCTCGGAAATAGCTACGGTTCGAACGTTTAGATCTTCGGTGATACGGCTCAGCTCTCCGGTGGCTAACGGTTCATGGCAAAGCAGATCGGTGGTCGTCGATGAAGAGGCTGTGGCTCAAAGCTTACAACGGTGGATCCGATCGGTGCCGCGGTGGGGAGTCGGTGGCTCCGTCTTTGTGCATCTCCTCACGTCATATATACATCTCTTGAGTTCGTTGCGAGGCAACAACACGTCCGTTTGACCACTGATGGAGAGGCTGTCTCTCTGTCTGACATGGCGATAGCTCCAAGACGACGGGAAGAGCCAGTGGTGGCATCGCGGTGCAAGCGGTGGATCAGATTTTGGAGGTGAACGATGGGTGCGTCCCGTCTCGGCTTCTATGATAGACATATGCACACATGGAGAAGAAGTGAAACATGTGATGAGCGAGAAAGATGGGAAGGAGGTGATAAATCTTGAGACGTGAAGGTATGCGGCTAGGTTTTATGGAGATGGAGATGTATATGATTTATATAGTTGCATACACGGTTTGGTTAAACCAAAAAGGAAATTGAATTGGGTTTTTTCTAAATTAATTAAAAGAAAAACAAACCAATTCGGTTGACAATTCCGGGTCGTTACATTATCATGGTCCATTTGCAACCTTCTTGCACACATTGATGTATGTTGGGTCAGCGCTCAGATACAATCTCTTTCAGATTCGTGATAAGTAAGAATCTTCCTTTATCTTGTGCTCTTTGGTTTTTCTAATCCTTTTGTTGTTGCATTCCATTAATAAAATGTCATCCTCCCTTTTGGGTGTTATGAGGCTGACCAGAGGCGTGAAGACAGGGAAAGGCACAGCTGTCTGATCTTCAACACCAATTCCACTACAGATTCTTTGCATGCCGACAGTTTGCTCATCTCAATAAATCCCGTGTTCATCTGACTTCTGTTATAAATCATGGAGTGGATTGCCATTAACCAGGTTCGGTCCAAGACCGGCCCAATACCTAGAAGATAGAGGGACGGCTGAAGCCTAGAGAGAGGAGAGAGAGAGCCGACTTCAGGAGAGAGAAAGACAGCCATAAAGCTTAGAGAAAAAGAAACCCTTTTCCTTTTCTTAGTAGATGTAATCTTTCCATTATTATGTTTTAGTAGTTTTCATATTTCTTCTTGGATTATGATATGTACACTTTCCTTTTCTCTTTATCTTGTAATCCTTATATAAAGGAACCCCCATTGTTCATTAATAATAACACAGAAATATTCAGTCTCTAAACTCTCTAATTACAACACGTTATCAGCACGATAGACTCCAAAAACCCTGAGACAAAACCTAACGTAAAATCCGTCACACATAAACCCTAAAACAGGCGCAACTTAAAATCGATCTCTCTCTCAAACCCCGAGGAACCAGACGACGAGCCACATATCAAATTGAATCTCTTGACGAGATGAATCCATCAGTGCAAACCGTTCGTCGATCCGATCTCAGACGCGTCCACACTCGCAGAAACAATACTCGGCGCTGTTTTGGTCTTTTGGAACCCTAATTCCGAAAAAACCCCAAATTGTTCTTGCTTGCGTTCCGGCTTACAAATACCCGATCAGCTGCAGCCCTAAGGTGTTCCTGATCCTAGACGACCTCAATTTCCAGTTCACATCACAGCCAGCCCGAATTCCCAATCAACCCGCTCGCGAACTCAAGAAGAAGACGCGTCCGACGACATCCGCGACCAGACGCCAAAAACCATCCGATCCCGATCAGACACGTCTCGCATCAGCACGCGACCGTTCCAGCTCGTCCCATCTCGTGTCCATTCGAGGTTCTCTTGGTGGTCCGGGTTTCTACAATCTGCAAAACAAAGGCAATTCTAATTCTGAGAACATGAATTGAACATGGTTGTTTTGTAAAGATTGAAACCCTAAAATCAGAACTCTAAAGATGAAAGTCATAGGAAAAATAGATCAAACCCTAAAGAGTAAATCAGAGCTCGAATAAGTCCGATCTCCTAAACCATAATTCGAGATTGATCCATTGATCAATTAAAATCAAAGTCTTAATGATTTTGAATCTCAAATCAAACTCCCTTGATCTCAAAGTTTTTGAAATCCCCTGAAACCCTAATTTGGAAAAACGATTTTAAAATTGTTCAATTTGAAATTTGATTGTTTGTTTGATCACCTAGAGATATTGATAGGATTGTTTAAACTCGAATCTGTATTGCTTGACATGTTTAAACTAAAAATCCTAATTAAACTTGATAAAGATCTTGATTATATCATCTCATGTCCGTGTGGCCTTATTGCTTTCATAATCGAATTTGATCATACCTGATTGATTGCAA
Source organism: Brassica napus (assembly GCF_020379485.1). NCBI lineage: Eukaryota > Viridiplantae > Streptophyta > Magnoliopsida > Brassicales > Brassicaceae > Brassica > Brassica napus. Next base: position 39,709,268 of record NC_063445.1, read on the forward strand.
TTGAACCTAGATATTACTCTAAGGATGACATTGAATTGAACTAAATAGCCGTGTGGCTCCTACTTGGCCATAAGGCATATACCTTGGCCAATGAGGCATTTTTTGAAAGTTTAAATGTTTAAAACTCTAAATCTCGTTTTAAATCTTAAAAGGCCTTGAAACCTTAATCTTAAAACCGAATCCTACTAGTGTTTAAATCAGAAACCCTAGGATTGATTAAGGATTTCTTGCATACATATGAATCTGAATATGGATTGCATTCATACTGTTTAAATAAGAATCGACCAGCATGTAGTTTATACAATCTTGAAACCGGTTGCATTAGATATAACTGCATGGCCGAGTGGCTTGATGAATTGATCACACCATGGTCGTTTTTAGATTGATTGTTTTCATAAATGCGTAAGACATGTTTGTGGCCGAGCTTGTTAATATATCTTGCGGCCGCATGATCACATTGTGAAACTCAATTTTAAATGATGATGTGATTCAGATGTCGAAAATCTCAAACAGAGACTATGCGGCCCTTAATCTCTCCGGAGATAACTACTTGCAGTGGGCGCTAGATACAAAGATCAGTCTAAGGTCAAAGGAACTTGGTGATACTATCATCAAGGGCAACAATGAGACCGATAAGAATCGGTACATGGCTATAAGTATTATACGCCATCACCTCATTGAAGGTCTAAAAGATCAGTACATCACGATGGAAAATCCACTAGAACTTTGGATGCTTTACAGCATAGATATGATCACCAGAAAACGGTGTTACTTCCAAAAGCTAGAAACGACTGGAAGAATCTCAGATTCTTGGATTATAAGTCGGTGGATGAGTACAATTCAGTCTTATTTAAGACGGTCTCGATGCTGAGACTTTGTGGTGAAGTAGTAACCGAAGAAGAGTTACTTGAGAAGACTTACTCTACATTCCATTCATCGAATGTGATACTGCAACAGCAGTACAGAATGAAAGGCTTCGCCACATATACTGATCTGATCTCATGCCTGCTTCTGGCCGAGGCAAACAGTGAGCTCCTGATGAAGAACAGTGAAGCTAGACCTGTTTGAACAGCACCATTACCAGAGGCTAATGAGGTTGAAAGGAAAGATCCCAACGAGTGCAATTATGTCCAAAATGACAAGAGATCACACGGCAAAGGCCGAGGTGGATACAAGGGGCATGGCCGTGACAATTACTCGAACAGCCGAGACAACTACTCGACCGACCGGAAAGGAAACCACAATAACCGTGGTCGTGGTTCCAATTATGGCTGTGGCCGAGGTAGTTATGGCCGTGGTCGAGGCGGCATATCCAAACCATCTTACTCGACCAAATCCGTTTGTCACAGATGTGGAATGGGAAACCATTGGGCCAAGAACTGTAGAACCCCTAAGCACTTATGTGAGCTCTACCAAGAAAGTCTTAAGAACAAGAACCCTGAGGCTCACATGGTTCACGATTCCAGATATGAGGCCGATAATGATTCCGACATTGCTAAAAATGACCAGATGGACTTTGAGACTTCTGATTGTCTCAAGGACTAAATTTTCGATACGACTTGTCTTATTGCTCTATGATTTGTTTTGATGTTTCACGATTTTATATATATATATATAATAGAATTGATTTTGATTTCATTATATCTTGCCTGATCTTACTTGAACATATGAATGTTTTTACTAATAAAGAATTGCCTAAAGGGCATAATATCCAAGTAAGAAATCGTGAAAGTAGTATAGTGAGCCTAGTAAAGAAACTATGGCTAAGGCATTGTCTAAAGAACATTAGATACACCCAATAATATGTGACCCATTGAGTTATGATAATATGGTTTCTAAATAGAAACAATGGGCAAACAAAAGGAAACAAGTTCCTTCAGATTTTGAAAGAAAAATCGCCTAAGACCTTATAAGAAAGTGGTTGAGACTATACCTAATGATCTCTACTGATTTAAACTATGCTATAAGATCAGAATGATGAGAGGCAAGAACCGTGGTGACCATATTGAGATACACCACGAAATTTTACACTATATGGCATGATAGGAATCCTAAAGTCTAAACTCGATGCAAAGATTGAAAAGGCACAGAGTTATCCCGTAAAAGATCTCACGTTGTGAAACATGTACACAAAGGGAAACTCATTAGGCTTAATTGTCCCAAGCACCACGACCTTATAGTATGGTCATGAGGGGGAGAGAGGATAAACCCATGATCAATACTACAAGTTCGTGTACCACTATGGTCTAAAGACCATGTTATAAATGGCTCGGCCATAAAAGGCCATTCCTTGGCCGTAGAGGCCATTGGCCATGTTTTAAAATGGCCAAACCATAAGGACGTTACTCGGCCAAAGAAACCATGTTATGAACAGGTCGGCCGCAAGGGCCATAACCGGCCAGAGAGGCCATTACCATAAAAGGTTCGGCCAAGTAAGCCATTATCTATAAGACTAAGATTCTAAAGTCTATAAGCTTGGAACATTATGATTTTACATGTATAGAATGATAATATGATCATATGCATCAAGCCATATAAGTGAGCATAGATATTCCCATCTCAAATTAAATACGGGTCATAAAACCAGACATACAGCATCTTAAGAGATTTTGAATAAACCACCACATACATATATGTGCTGTCTAAAGATGGAACCTCAGAAGAGGATTGGGAATATATGTTGGATAGGAGTATTACTTTCTCCCACGATTTATAAAGAAAACTTGAGCCAAACATGGGTGATCAGATTGTGGCCAAGTACACGGATTGCATCCGTCTATCCAAAAAATAAAGGAGAAATATTATAAGTTGGATAAAGAATGATAAGAATGGTTTTAAACCATCATTGTCTTGGCAAAGATCCTCGGACTAGAGATTATAATTTAAGACGTCCAAAGAAAGATTATATAAAGCTAGCTAATTGAGAAGCTAATCGAAATGCCAGACACTGACCCGAGAAATGACTAACCAGCTTAGCACCAAATGAATTCCTAGAAGAGACATAATCAAGTTGCTATAGAGTCTATACAAGATAGACCAAGTGTTCCATAAGATAAAGGGATCTCGGATAGAAAGGAATGGTGCATGGGATGATAGATCCGAGATCATACTAGAAACCAAACAGACATTGAGAAAAGGCTGCGCAACTACACATCTAAGGTGCCAAACCATGTGGCTTGGGACGCCAAGCTACTAGGTAACAAAGGTCCTGGATAATGAAATCTCAAAATGATCAGATCATGTCTGGAACATAATGGAACCACATGAAAGTGTCGACACACACATATTTGTATAAAGATACATAAAGTTATAGCACTTGAACATAAAGAAATGAACGAGGATCATGAACCCACGAAAGAGTACTCATACAATCATACAATCATAGAGATTAGAAAAGATAAAACGTGGAGGTTCAAAGTATCTAAAAGAGAGATGGACGTATTGGCCATATACATATACAGAAACGCCATCTGATCAACCAGTGAAATAGATGGATCTTGTGAGGTAATGAAACCGTGAGAGAAGACACATAATCACGAGGTCTAGAGTGTTCATGTCTTCCTAATAACAGCATTAGATTATAGCTTGTTACACAAGGTACTCACAGAGATCAAAGGAACAGATTATAAGGAGATAAACTCCTATGTGGTGGATGCTGCTACAGATTTTCGAAATTGAAAATGGTCTAGTCATAAGAAAGATATTAGATACAAATGATGTAGTAAGCAGCATATGGATCACTGGATAAGATGAAAGAACAACTTCGTTCCTAAGCTGATTCATGGACTGAAACATAAAGCAGCTGCATATAGTATGTAAACGAAATTGATCACGCATGATCATTGATCTTGGAGTTGTATAAAAGACAATCCAATACAGTCCATATATTTGAAATTCCTTGTGATTATACTAAACCTAAAAGAGGCATAGAATAAATCAATATGGGTGCCCGGCTAAAGGCGTCTGACCCTCTGGCTAAAGGCGTCCAACACTCCGACTAAAAACGTCCGGCCCATCGGCGAAAAGGCATCCGGTCCTTATCCCTTGATTATGGAATAGTAGATCAACCATCAGGTTGCAATCCGACATCAGATCCCCTAAGTAAGGATCCGGCATAGCAGAACGGTCTGCTGCCGTATAAACTCCACAAGGCAAGTAGTGGACACTTATAGACGAGGTCTATGACTCGGTCATGATTCGGCCAGATTGATACATGGTCGATAGTAACCATAAATCGCCAAAGTAAAGAGCAGTTGATAGTAGACGATCATGTCTAGATTATGGACATATGCAAACACGATTTGCAAAGACCAAATAGTGATCTCCGAGGACAATATGGTTCATATTGCTTAGCACATATGCTTTACCGGGACACTCGATGTCAAAGGACATGAGAAACGACCTAAGAAGTCGAAATGGTCTAATTACCGTTCAGTAATGAAACTAGCCGATTACTCCCATCCTATACATACAGGAAATATCACGCACCAAGATGCGTAGAATGTAGAACCTACAATAAGGTTCACATCAGGGGGAGTAGTGCGTGTTGTACTCTTTTTCCTTCATGAAGCGTACTACGAATCCTGTATGGTTATGGCATCCAAGGGGGAGTGTTATAAATCATGGAGTGGAATGCCATTAACCGGGCCCTGTCCAAGACCGGTCCAATACCTAGAAGATAGAGGGACAGCCGAAGCCTAGAGAGAAGAGAGAGAGAGAGAGCCGACTTCAGGAGAGAGAAAGACGGCCACAAAGCTTAGAGAAAAAGAAACCATTTTCCTTTTTTAGTAGATGTAATCTTTCTATTATTATGTTTTAGTAGTTTTCCTATTTCCTGTTGGATTATGATATGTACACTTTCATTTTCTCTTTATCTTGTAATCCTTATATAAAAGAACTCTCATTGTTCATTAATAATAACACAGAAATATTCAATCTCTAAAATCTCTAATTACAACAGCTTCTTTTTTCTACTTAATATAGGCTTTCATTGGCGTTCATTAGGCTTCATTAATTAGGAGTTCCTCTTTTTGGCATGTTTGTCTTTTCAACGAATCGAAAACACTAACCCCACAAAGGGATGTATCTTTTCATTTCTTAAAGTTTAATAGCAATCCAATTCTCCAAAAAAAGACTCCTGTTGATTTCAAGGATATACATCTATTATAAACCCATATCCATATATATAAAATACTCCAAATTTTGTAATGCTCATGTTTCATTCTTAGAATTTTTTTTTTTATAAACTGTAGTTACACTTTCAAATGTATGATTTTAAATATAAACAAAATAGGTTAAAAAATATAATATTTGAATATGTTTTCACAAACACAAAATTTATGTCAATTCTATAAATCTTGGTGATTTTAAAACTATTAATGAATAAACTTTATTATTAATTTAAGTTTAGCACTATAAAACTACTTACATATTGTATAACAGAAAACTTTAATTTTACGTGTCCACAGAATAAAAATTCAAATAATGTATAAATTTTTATAACTACACACTGTGATTGATATACATAGTTAAGAACAAAACCATTGAAAATTCACGTTAGATCAAATAGAAATAAAAAATCTATATATATAAAATACAGTTTCTTTTTTTTTAGGGTCTGATTGGTAATGGCTGTAGCTTTAAATATTTTGCTGTAGAAAAAAATCTGTAAATGTTTTACTGTGGCTTTAGATTTTATTGCTGTTGAATTTTATGGAAAGCACTAAAAAATTGCTTTGGATATTTGACTCTGCAGAGCATTTGTACAACTGTAGGTTATTTCAAGAGCTGTGGTTTCAAAAAAAAATTTAAAGCTTGATTGCTCTGAATTTTGTGATTTAGAAATAAATAGGGCCGTGGACGGCATCTACAAAAACTACCAATCACCCCTTTAGACATGCCGCATGGGATTCCATGTGATAAATTTGAAGATCGAGAGCGTGACATGTGTCACTTTAACCAAAGTGCACCGTTTCATTTAAGCGTTTAAGCGAGATACATTGTCTGTTTGCTGGGCCTTAATTACTTTTCCTTAGAATAGTCATGTTGAAGTTGGGCTGTCTGTATATTCCTTTGTTGGGCTCTACTAATAAAATTAACTGGAGTCCAGAAAGATTGCCTTCATCACATATTAATTATCTTATTATCTAACGATAGAGCTAATATTAATCATTGCCCGCGGGCCCCGCCCCGTTTGATCCGCCGCGGGGCGGGTGCGGGTCGAACCATTTGAAATTTTTAAATCGCGGATGCGGGTGCGGGTCGAGATTATTTTGAGCGGGACGGGTGCGGGTCAGCCGAATTTGAATCGCGGGTACCCGCCAACCCGCAAATTAAAAAAAAAAAATATTTTGAAAAAAAAAACATTTTTCGTAAAATATATAAAAAACAATAAATATTTGTATAATTTTAATTATAAATATATTTTTTTAATAGTATTTTTTAAAAATAACTATTATATAAATAAAAAATAATTATTTTTAATTAAAATAATTATTATATAATTAGAAAATAATCATTTTTAATTAAAATAACTATTTTTAATATAATTAATATTACCCGCGGGTTTGGCGGGTTACCCGCGGGTTTTGGCGGTGCGGGTGCGGATATAAAAGTTTTTGTTTGCGGGTTATGCGGGTCGAGTTTTTGAATTGAAAAAATGATTCGATCCGCGGCGGAGCGGGGCGGGTTGACCCACGAACCCAGCACTATCTAACGACGATCTTCTGCAGCCGCAAGCGTTCAACTCCGTCTTCATCTAACCGCAATTAAGAACAGTGACAAAAAAGTGTTGCAAGAAACGTTATTTCCCGACCAATCTCTGTTCGGAATACAACGGATCTCTCTTCTCGATTGATTTCCTCCCACCGCCTTATGAAACCAGCACCGTTACGGAAGTCGGAAGACCTATACACTCAATGATCATCATTAATGCCACCTTCCCACCACTCCTTACATGATGTCTCATTCAATACCCCCTTCTTTCTTCCATGATATGAATCTACAATCTATAAATATGTGAGATTCTTAACGTGAAATTCATCAGTTCCTCCCCTCAATCATTATAATCAATCTCTTTTTCGATGGTTTGTTTCCCTTCTTTTCTCATCGCTGCTATATTGCATGGATCGATTTTATTTGTAATGCATCTCTAATCTCTTTTGATGTACTTTGCTAACTTATATTACTCTAAACAGTGGCTCGATTCGATTTCTCCATGGGTGACGCTGATGATCTGGAAAATTACTCCAAGTTTGTGTTTTTTTTTTTTTTTTTTGGAACACACGTTTGTGTTCATTCTCAGTAATGGGACCCGTATAAAAGCTGGAAACTTTGATCCTTTCACGGAGCTTTTGTTCCTGATTCCAGCAAATCTTTCTTACTTATTCATATTGCAAAGGTTCATCATGATCTTCATAGGATACATTCGTTTTAAGAAGTTGCATTAGTATTAAACTTTGTTTTCAACATTAGATTAGGCATCTGACATTAGTGAACCGTGCTAGAGCATAGAGTTTGGCTAGACGTGCTGATCTTTGTTTCAAAAATAACAATAAAATTAGCAGGATATGAAGAATGTAGTGGAAAACTTGATAAACATTATTATTGAAGAATTAGAGAGTGAGATTGTTAGATAGCCATTAGCAATTAAAGTACTGAGGTAAGAAACAAGAGGCTGAAGGGAGGAGTTAGTGTTAGAGTATAATTTTTGCAATGCTTGGTTTCCCAAAATTATATAATAAAGAATTAGCTTCATATAAATTCTAATACTTGAACATGTAATTCTGTATTCCATATGTATTTTTCGTAATCCAGAAGAAACACGAACAAATGTTAACCGTATACCATGAACCTTATAATTTACACAGGCATCACGTCTATTCAACTCTTACACTCCCAAAACCTTAAAGTAAAAAAAAACGAGAAAGTAACTAAGAAGTTGATGGCTCTTTAGCTTCATGTTTTTTTAAAATTTAAGCTAAAGTTGAATTAATCATTACATATGTCAAAAATATTTTTAGATACCGGCTATAAGAATAAGTAAAATATTATATCACTTTTGTGTTACTAAAAATTGATTAATTCAGTATTATGATTTAAAATCATTTATTTTAATTAGTGAAAAGCTTACAAAATAGTAGATCAAAACAACCTTAATGATAAAATAATTTCTGTTTATTTTTTAAACTATTGTTTAAAAACTATTTACCATTTGTTCATCCAATATTTACTGTGTTAGTAAATTTAATATCTGAATACTATACTATCAAATACATATTAAAAATAAAACAATATATATTTTCTAAATAGTAAATATTAATATTATGTTTTCATAATGTCTTACCCACTCAAGATACTTTAATCACGGTAAATAAACTATTTCTTTTCTTACATCATTTAAATTGCAAGCATTGGGTTTGAAGTATGAATTAATAATATTACGAGTATACAGTTATATTTGTAAATAGTTATTAAAATTTAAAATGTCTATAAATTTTACATTCATTTACTGCAATCAGAGACATTATCCAAGACAGGTTAGTCAAACAAATTCCCAGGAACAAACTAGAGAATGATGAGAATGATGACACAGCCGATCAAAAGACATAGATCATTTTACTCATGAACACGTTTACAAAACTCCTATAGTCTCTCACTCTATCTCTCTTTATCTCAGTAAAATGCATTTACTTAACATATAATATCAAATGTTTTGTAAAAACAAAAGGGGAGGTAACCCACTATTCAGCGCTTATCATATGACGTCAAGCGGGGATGAGCTAGACGCCATGGCCGAGCAATTGCTAAGGGTTAACAAGAAGGTTGGTCAGGTCAATTATCATGATCAAGCCAAGGTTCATGAGCTTCAAGTCATGTTTGCAGGGGAAGCAACACATAGAACCCATTACTCTACAATTCATCCTTACTTTAGTGGTTTCAGGCCAAGCATATTAATTATGATTTTCGAGTGACCGTTTTAAGATATGTTTTTTGGTCAATGTGTTTAGAGAAGCTTAATTAGTTTTGTTAGGTTGAAGAAAAGAATATAAAGATATTTAATTGAATTTGCATTTTTCTTTGTTCATCGCTACCAGAGAGAATGAACTCTATTATATGTAAGATATTTATAAGGAGGAAGAAACATAGGACAAAAAAAGTTAGTTAATACACACAAAATATAGGTTTATATAATATACATAAAAATTGACTATCGAATTAATTCTCACATGATCGTAGAGATATGTAACATTACCACGGGTTTAACTGATTTTTCCGCTACCACCTACAAACACACATTTTACGGTTATTAGCGGTTGTTGATATTTGACAATAATCACAAAATATTATAAATCGCTTTAAACCGCTCCAAGCTTTTTAAAATCAAAAATGGTTTCTACTACGGACAATTGCAATGAATAAAAAAACATATAATTTTTTTTTTTAAATGTCAAAACTGAAATACTTTAAACAATATATATATATATATATATATATATATATATCTTATATTTTAATTCACTATAAGAATCATAAATTATATTATAAAAATTTAAACCAATTATTCACTATAATTTTTAAACATTAGAATATATATATAAGGATTTGTACATATATAAACAAGACAAAATATTTTATAAGAAGTTCCAATAAAAATCTTCAAAAGGTTTTTAGTGAAATTATAAATTTTTGAAAACTAATAAAATAAAATAAATAGATGTAATATTTTTATTAATTATATTATATTAATAATTATTATATTTAATCATAATATTATGTTTTTAATATTTTATAATATTATAATGTATTAATATTGGTCGTTTATTATTAAATCGCAGCAGTGTCTCATAATTAACTTGGCATAACTATTTCGCAACAACACTAATTTTTAATCGATGTAACAGTCTTACAAATTTCTTAATAACGCTAAAAACCGTAACCATCCACGTCTGCAAACTTTAACAACCGCACCCGCAACCGCTGCATTTTAACCAGTCATACCCCTAAAACATGTAGAGGGGATACTAAATGTTTCTATGCTACTTCGTTTATGTTAATATACTACAAAACAATTAAGTTACAGCACATCAAGAGTGTAAACATTACATCCAAATGCAAACCAACTATTAAAACATTGCTTACCCAAAGTAAATATATCTCAAACAATATATATGGTTGTAAATTTAAGGAAGGGAGAATCCATTAAATTACTTAGAAACTAATTGGAAACAACATTATAAATAGTTTTAAGTGAAATGAAACATGTCTACAATTCAACCAATTAAATACCATAACTAAAATTTAATTAATTTTTCATTATGCTTTTCACCTTATATATAGTTTCCTATAACAAAAAAAAAATTGAATACTACAAATTTTGAATTGCGTAAGACAAAAACAATGAATGATTTAAAATTATTTTATATTTGTCTATAGCTACTTATGTTTTTATAATAGATTCTAAAATTTATATTATAAAAACATATTAAATATCCTAGAAAAAAAACATACATATTAAATATATTTAAACAGACATAAATTTAAACAGAACATATTAAATATTCTGTTTAATATAAGTTAAAACAAAACATATTAAATATATAATTAAAAGTAAAATTTAAACAGAAAACCCGGGCGTAGCCCGGGCCGACCCTAGTTAAACATATTAGGATGTTTTTCATTTCTAAAAGACATTTACATTGCACAGAGAAATTGTTCTAAGGCAATAAAAGTATGTTTTCATCAAATTAAAACCCACAACAAAAAAGATAATAATTAAAATAGTATGGTGTCACGCATGTAGATCCTAAAATCTACACTAAGTATTTTATAGTGCTTGAAAGTTTAATCTGAGGAAGAAAAGATGATGTGAGCAACAATATCTTTAGAACACAACGTATAATCAGATCCCAGTAGGAAAAGATGGATTTTATTGATGAATAAGATCGAGTACAACAAGAGGGATAATATCCAACGTTACAAACGAAATCAATAAGAGAAAAGACTTAAAGCGAGGTGAAATGAGGTGGATGTGTGTGTATAGCTCTCTCTAGGGTTTTATCCGTGTTCTTCCTCGTTCGCATCAATCTCTTCTTATAGTGGATTAGTCTCGGAGTCTTCTCAACTTCTCCGCGATCTTCGTAACCGCCATCTCGATCTCCGGATCTTCCATCTCTGCGGAGAGCTCGTAATGGACCTCTTTTCCCGTCCTGGATTGCGCGGCCCAGACCGATATCAGCCAAATTCGGTATATGGAACAAAATTGGGTCCAACATTTGTCCCCCAATCTCTTTTTTTTTTGGGTTGAAGGAAGAGAGATGGTCTATTAAATCTAGATTTCGTACGTTGCTTCGCGCGTTTTTTGATTTCTCGGCGCAACAGCTATATGCGCCGCCTTAGGGAGAATCATTAAACATATCGGTTTTAGCGATAAAGCCGTTAGGGCTTGCGATGGCTTATAAGTACCCGAAAGCGCTCCTCTGCTGCCTCAATTTTCTTCTTTCTCTCTTTTTTCATATCAACGACCTTCAATTGTTGAGTTTTGCTGAGATGGCTTCATCGTTTTCCTATCCTCTTCTGACGATCAAGGCTGATCGGCTCGAGTAGCTTTACACCGTTCACGGCATTGATAGGGCTGTTGTTATTGATTTGGCTTCTACGTTTGAGTCTCCGGAAGCTGTTCGGGATGGATACGGTGGGGCGTATCTCTCCTTCTTTGAGACCTGTGGTCTTTTCTTTCCGATCCCGGAGCCTGTCCTTAATATTTTAGCGGAGCTAGGTTTGTCGCTTACTCAAATGTGCCCTAATTTCTTGAAACATCTTTTGGCGCTCCTGGTCAAGGCTCGCGAGGACGGTCTATTGTTTGGCCTCGACAAGCTTCGTCACCTCGTTCTGATGAAACGAAACAACCCAAACGCTGGGACTTTTCTTATGTCTCCCCGTCCAGGACGTCAAATCGTGCAGGGCATCCCGTATCGTGATCAGAACTGGCGTCAGGAGGTTTTCCTCTTTAAAATATACGAAGCGTCTGTGGGAAGCTTTGACTTCTCCAAACTTCCCTGCTATTGGGCTGAGGATATAGGTGAGTTCCTCTTTGGTACTCTTGCTTATTTCGCATGCACGAACAGTTTTTGATCGATTTTTGTCTTCCTTTTTGCTTGCTCTAGTTCATTCAGGCAGAAATTCTATGACCGACGGGCTTTGGGGTTTAATTGGAGCTCTTCGGAGAGGTCACTCAGATTGGTCATCTTTTGATCATTCTCGAATTCGAGCTGCTTTCCTGATGCCGGGTGAATCGGGTGTTGCCTCGGAGATCGCAGGCGTCTGAGGATGAAGCGGAGAACTCTCAGGAAGATGTAGAGGCTTCTGCTAGCTATCCCCCTCCTTCTGATAGGTTGGAGAGACAGCTTGCGAGGAGGTCATTGTTTCGTAACTCCAGGTCGGCGTCGGCGGGCAAGGTCGCTAGCGGGCTACCTCCGATCCCAATTCTGGACTCAGATGATGAGGGTGCCCCTAGAGTTCAGGGATCCCTTGTTTCTTTGAGTCCCGGTTTGCATGACAACTCCATTGCTGGGAGCCGTAAGCGGCATCCATCGTCGAAGGCCGTTATGCACGAGCCGTCTCGTTCTATGGGAGAATCGAAGGGATGGGAGCTCGTCCTTGAGGGCGATGGTCATTTATCTATGGGCCAAGGCGATCTCATTTCTCTTGCTCGTCGCACAAGGTCCATGGAATGTCACCCTCTGTCCCTCGCTTCTGTTGATGAGGAGGGGGCTTACGCCAAAGTGGTCGCCGCAAGCTCCAAGGTCGGTTTCGTTGAGCTATATGTATTTCTGTTAGGGGTGCTAAGGCACTGCCTTTCGAGATTTCCCCTTTCCAGGTTATGGAAGCTTTTAACGAGTTTGCTGTGACGATGAGGATCACGTGCATGCTCTTCGCAACGAGAGTGAGGTGCAGAAAGGAAAGGCTGAGGTTCAGAAGCTTACAGAGGAGCTTCAGACGGCCAAGGAGGAGGCTAGGAAGAAAACTGGAGAAGCGATGATCTTGAGGAACGAATGGAAAAGAGCTAGTCAGGAAAGGGCAGTCTTTGAGACCGAGGTTGCTGCCCTCATGACCAAGGTTGTGGAACTCGAGGCCGGTCGTGACCGGGATATCTGTAGGAGTTCCCTCGCCGCTCGTTGTGAGGTTGCAAATGGCTTCCGAGAGGTTCTCACTTCTTTGGAGAAGAGATGCGTTGACAAGAAGAAGGAAGTGTCCGCTGAGATTCAACTCCACGAAATGGTTGCTAACCTCGATCTTCTGAGCGAAATCAAGGAGGATGGGCTGGTTGTAAAAGACGAGATCGTTCGTCTGAAGGAAATGGAGAAAGACTCCGAGGCCGCTGCTAATTTGGCAGCTGTTACGGATTGGTCGGTCGTGGGTCTTGATCGTCCTCAACTTTCCAAAGACTCGATCATCGATGATGAGGCTGCGAACTCATCAGTCAGAGAAGAAGCTAGCTCTTAGGTTGTCTTGTGTTTTTTTTTTATTGTTTCTGTTTCGTCTTTGATTTTGTGTTCCTGAATGGATAATTATGACTTTCGGAATATCTTTTCTTTTAAAGATTTTATTCCCCCTTCTATTTAAGATCCTGCGGTGCCCTTGCCCTTTATAAGGTTTCGTTTTGTTTGGTATCGGTTCCATGTTTTGAACGAGGCTTCCTTTTTTTCTTTTATTGACATGTCGTCGAGAAGAGTGAATTCTCGTGAGTCCGAAAGGGTACAAGGCCGGAATGGGAGTCTCGGCGCAGAACGAATTCGTTCTTGTGATGTGAGCGAAGCGTTTACAGAAGTTCTTCGCAAGAAGACCTGACTTCCCCGGTCTCCGGTAGTGGAGAGGGGAAGGATCTTGGAGGAGAAAAGGTGGTGGTTCGTACGAGCTCGAACAGTCCGAATGGCTCGGAGGGGCGAGATCATCCTCCGAAGAGAGCAAAGGTTGCTGGTACTGATCAACGTCCTGGTGTCTCGGGCGACAACACTGTTGCAAAACCGTTTCATTGGAAATTTTCTCATTCCAAGGATTGTCCGATCACGGAAGATCTGGACAGCGTTGCTCATCTGGTCAGGCATTTCAAGCCGGTCGGATGCCCGCTCCCTTCTCTCCGAAATATGACAGAGCGTGATTCCTGCATTAAGATGGCTGTTACGCATGCTAAGGTTGGCTTTTTAATATTTATAATATTGAATCCTCAATCCGTTATTCATTGTATTGACCGGTCGTGCTCTAGGCTATGGAGGCTAATAATGAGTTCGCGGCGACTTTAGAAAAGTGTTTGCAGGATGTCCCGCGTTCCGACGAGCTTTACGAGATTAAGAAGGTCGTTCGAGAGCTAAAGCTCGGATTGAAGATGGCTCAGGATCGAGTCCATGTTAACGCCGCTTAACTGACGGCTGCCGAAAAGCTAGGGAATCAGGCTGCTTCGCTCGAGGCTCAATTACGAGTTGTGAGTAACAAGACGAATTCGTCCCTCGAACATATTTCATTTTTGGAGGCGAAGATCGAGTCTTCCACGAGTAAATTCGCCGATGATCTTCGTTGTGCGACTTACGATTCTAAGTAGGCATTGGCCGACAATTATTTAGATGTATTGGTATCTTTGAAAGATAAGTGGGAGAATAAGAAGGTCGCGGCTGACTGTGAAGCTCGTCTTAAAGAAGTTATGGCAAACATCAATATTCTGAAGGAGATAATGAACAATAACCTGCTGGCTTCGGATGAGTTGTTGCGTCATCGAGCGAAGGAGGTCAAGCTCGGGTACGAACTTGACGTGATGGCGGTGTCGGACTTCTCTGTTGGGAGGCTATATCTTCCTCAGATCTGGGAAGATTTACCGGAGGAATTCTTTGCGAAAGTTCCTTCTGAGGTGAATGAACTGGGTGACGAGGCAAAGCGTGGGGGTGGTCAGTTTGAGGACGGCGAATTTGATGCCGAAAAGTAGTTTCAGGGATTCGCGTTTTTCTTTTGTTTTCCCCTTCTGTTTTTGTTGCATTATTCTTTCAATAAAGGAAAGGAACTGCGAGTTCTTGAATTATTTTTTCGTTCTTATATGGGCCGACCTTTTGAGGCCGTGGGTCGAGTTGTTGTAGATACTTTTATCGACGTATGTTTTGTATGATAAAAGATTTTGTTAATGAGCTTTGCCGCGTTTCTGGAAGGGCTGACTGTACCCGAAGACTTGATCAAGGTCTCGGTTTGCAGCCAGCCGTTTTTGAGTATTTCGAGGATTTGCACTTTGCAGATATGTGATATCTAATGAACTTGATGTGTTTTGAATCAAAATTGGATTTTATTCAAAATGTCTGTAGGGTACAAATTTGGCACAAAGATGGTTGCTTTAGTTTTAGTATGAGGTTGATGTTGTCGTGTTAGCGTACTTCGAGTGTTGATCGGACTGGGTTGCGGTATGCATCTTTTGTACTTTGTGGTTGGTGGGTGACTGAAATCGTGTCAGGAGTTGCCTACATACCCTCGACGAGGGATCAAGTCATAGCGTAGTTTGATTGTTTTCCCTAGAGGTAGGGTCGTTTATTCTGTTGTTCGTGTACGTGTGTACGTTTATTCGGGGTCTTGAGCGCTGATTAAGGATGTGGCTCGATATCTTTAACGCTTGCGAGGTAGCAGGTTCTGGAGCTTTTCTGGCTTCCTTTGATAGTTTTGATCCCTTTTGGAGTTGGGAACTTCAGGCATTGATGATAGGTTGAGGGAACTGCCTTCATGCTGTACAACCAAGGTCTTCCAAGGATTGCGTTGAATGGGGCTGGATGATCTATTACGATGAACTCGTTGATTTTTCTGACTTCTCCGGGGGTTACGGCGAGCTCGATTGATCAGAGGGAGTAAGTAGTTTCTCCTGCGAATCCGATTAATGGGGTTCGTTCTTGTTTAAGGAGGGCTTTGGTGAATCCCATCCATTTGAATGCGTCGTAGAAGAGGACGTCGGCCGAGCTTCCTGTGTCAATCAGGACCCGAGATAGTTCGCAACCGCTGATGTCGAGTCGTATTACGAGGGCGTTTCGTTGAGACATGCAGTTTGTCGAGATCTGCAGTTTCATTCTCGTCGAAAGTTATTTCGTGGTTGGGACCTGATAGGGACACTCTGATTCCTATGTTGTTCTCGGCTTTTCGTTGGTATGCTTTGATCGAGTTAACCGAGTTGCGGAATTTAGAGCCTCCGTATATAAAGTCAATTTGTTTTTTGTCTTTGTCATAAGCCGGGAAGTCCCATTCTTTGGTCGGTGCTAGTTGGTAGTGTTTCTGTCCCCCAGACATATCGCGATTAAGCCTTCGCGTGCTGTCTTTTTTTACGAATTTGTGGGCCGATCGGTCTCTCTAGTAGCTCCCGGACCTTGGCCATCTTATGCTTTCGCTTAAGGTTGGGGATTTTCCTGAAGGGAATCTTCGTATTTGGATTGTGTTAGGGAGGGGAGGCTCTGTCGAGCTTCTAAGGTGCGGATTGCTACCGTGATATCGATGCACACTTTTCCTTCGGTCTGACCTTCGATTTTGTTGGGGATATCGCGTTTTGGTACCCATGAAATCATGTCGACTCTTTTCTTTGGCTCTGGAGGTGGAGAGCTAGGTGATTCAAGCTCGGTTTCCCTATTTGTTTTATTCGAAGAGCCTTTAATTTTCCGGTTGGTTTTTGGAGTTGCTGGCGCTTCTTCTTCTTCGTTATCTTCGCCGGTTTCTTTATTTTCGTTTAGACTTCGAAGTGCTGCTCGATATTCCTCGGTCAAACGACCCTTTCGATTATGGAAGGGACAGAATTTGTTGAGATCGTACGTCGACGATTTTTTTTGCGGCGAATTGTTTATCGCATAGGAGTGCTGCCCTTTAGTTGCTGGTTCTTTAGGAGCATTAGTGTTTTTGGCGGCGTTATTTTTGTTCGCGCTATACTGTTCCTTTAAAGCGGCGACCTCTTCTTCGTGGGTTGCGAAATAGGAGGCTCGGTATAGGGCGTCGTCCAACGAGACAGGTGGTCGTACCGCCATTTCTTCTCTGAATTTGGATGAGAACCAGGCATCGTTCTTTAGTGCTGCCAAGGCCACAACTTCGTTCGGATGTGAAATCTTGGCCTTGATTTCTAAGAACTTGTTTATGTACGCTCTTAGCGGTTCGAAGGGAGCTTGCATGAGATTCCAGAGATCCGCCCCGGTAACCCTTGTTTCTATGAAAACTGAGTATTGTTTGAGGAACGTAGATACTAACTGGGTGAAGTTATCGATTTAGTTTTCTTCCGGGCCAGAGAACCACTCGAGAGCGGCCCCGGTGAGATTTTCAGAGAAGAAGCAACAGTAACCGGCCTTTTTCGTCGTCGTTGAGATGCGCTCTCGATATTGCTAGTCGGAAGGCTCGTACTTGAGCTTTGGGGTTCGAGTTCCCGGCAAACTCGGGAATTTTAGTTTTTCCACACGGTGTAGTTTTACGCTGGCGATTCGATTCGTGAATGGAGTCCTTCTTGTCTCTTCGATAACCATATCTATGTCCGGAGCTGAGCTTGTTGCCATATGCACGATGGTGTGTATTCTCTTGAGCTCGGCGTTGTTTCTTTAAATGTAATTCTGGAAAGTTCCGGTTTCATTCGGGATCCTCTGGTCTTCTCTTTGAGGATCTGCATCGATGGATATGTGGATGCCGTATCCTCGGGCTTGTCCTATTGGATCATCGAATCCAATTGCTGGATAGTTCCCGTAGCATGTCGGGTTCGATTCTCAAAGGTTTGATGGCCCAGTGGTGGAGTTCGCGTTCTTGGCTCGCCAGGTCTTTCCGTGTACCCGTTTTGTGGTTTGATCGGCGTACTTCGTGGGCCTTGTAGCCAGGTATTTCGTCAAGTCCGCTGTAGCTTAAGCTTCGGTAGGCCATGCCTTGTTGCGGGGTTCGTTGCGAGTTTTCTCCGATGTAGCGTCTGGATCGAGCGCTCAAAAACTCTGGAGTACTGAAGGCTCCGAGATTTAGGGGATTCGGCGTTACACCTGATGGACTGGTCGGCGGTTGGTTTCTTTCTTGGGCGCTAGCTTGGTGTTCTGTGAGTTCCCGTTCGGCTTGATCCCGTCGATTAGCAATGGTTCGATATGCGGTCTCTTTGTTTCGAGATTTATCAATTGATGTCGAGACCATCCCTCGAAGCTCGATTACTTCTTCTCGAATTTGAGCTAGAGGGGTCGGAGATATTGGCCTCGTCGATTGAGTTCGGGTTAGATCATCGGCAAGCTGCCTTTCTCCGGAGATATTCCAGGCTCGAGCTTCGGTTCGGTCGGGGATCGAGGTCTGATCTGGAACCAAGGTTCTGATGCGCCTCAGTACATGGATCAGTACATGGAACTAGCTCAGCATGGAGATCAGGACATTCTGAACAATTCAACCGAGGTTCACCCATCCAACCGTACCTATCAGACTAATGGATCGACCCGCGTACGTCTGGAATGGAGTTTCGGCTGAACCACGAATGACGAACGAACTGACCGTACCAGAGCTCGTCTTTCCCGACTATCTCGACATTCTAAAGACAATAGTCGAGCCAGACTTAGCTTGGGTCGTGAAGAACCCAAAGACGAACTTGCATTCTCACCCGGCGGACCATCCTGACAGTCCCGTGTGTGTCCTTCTCCATACCGTCGTGCACCATCTGGTTCGGATGACCTTGAACAGTAGCCGAAGGTTTATCCTTGAATAACCTGCATGGAAGACTGAGTCTTTGACTCATTTATTATTTCTAGTCAATATTTCTATTTCCTATGTATTATTTTCCGTGTTCTTATTTATTTCTCTTTGACTACAAACACTATATATATATAGTCTCATTCTATGAATAAAATCCGTCTAAGTATGAGTTATATTTTTGTTTCTCCTTTTCTTTGAGTGAGAGAGAGAGAGTTCTTTAGCTAGTTCATTGGTGTGAACCGGCTTGTTGATTTGGTGGTCGGCCAATTCCGCTTTGTATGTTGTTTGGTGGTTAGCCAACGCACTACATCCTTCTTTGGTGGTTAGCCTTAGATCGTGGGTATATCAAGAGCCATTCCGCATCTCTTGACGATCCTTTCAATCAATCTCAGTTCCAGATGTGCCATTTGCCTTCTCGGATCATATCCAACATCCCGCTAAAGTGATCCTTCAATTTAGGGCGTATCAAGTGGTATCATAGCCACTTTGGCTGGTTTGTTTTTATTTCATCTTTTCATCTTCTCATCTCTTCACAAATTTCTTCTATTATTTCTTGTTGGATCCGGGCTGTACCTTTACTCCCTTGTGATCGCCTGTTATAAAAAAAACATTTTTGGCTTGAATCACTTCTGAAGAGAAATCCAAGGGGAATGGTGGAAGAGAAACCCTGCTGGCTGAAGAGAAACCCAACGTTAGGACACTTAAGGTGGATCCATATAAAAATGTCTTCATCTTTCTTTCTCTTTTCTTTTACCCATAAAAGGTTGTTTTGGTTTTTGATTGCTGATTTTTGACTGCCTATCATCCTTTGAACTAGTGAAAAGAAAGTGGGAACCGAAATTCGCACTGTCGATTTTCCGTAAAATAAGGAAAGTAAGGAAAACCCTAATTCTACAGTGGTCCCGGATTATCTGCGAAAACACACGAAGAACGAAAGAGACAGTGGCGTATTATTGATTGATAAAAGAACAAGGTTACATGATTTCCGAGAGACAAGACGGACGGAGTTTGGCTAGCCAAGTTAATCGCAGAACAAGAACGAAAAGAATCTAAGTTAAAATCAAGTCGCCTAAATTCTAAGTTTTCCTAAGCTAGCCGAGTTTATCGCTTAGCGGAAATATTCCTTTTCTTTTCGATCTTCATCATTATCTTGGAAACTTGATATGTATCTTCCGATTTCGTGAGATTTATCTTCTTTTGCAAGTAAAGATAGACCGTCATAGCATCTTTGGGCTCGATTTCGTTACAAAGTCGTAAGTGGCGCCTTAGCCACATTCTAGGCCTCTTTGGGCCATTTTCCGACTTAAGCGTTTTTACGATTTCTTTGAAAGAATGTGTCTTGATGCGACGTCGATTTGCCGAGGAAGTTCACACTTCTCGTATAGTTTGACGAGTGTGGTGTTAAGTTAACCGTCGTCGTTTATACAAGAGCTATGAACTTTGTTCAGGAAAACAAGTCCTCACGGTTCTTATTGTAAAGCTCCAATGGTAATTCCGATCGATACGAAACGAAGGATTGGTTCGCCAAGGCTCGGTGAAAGGCATGAGGTCCAGTCCACGGCAACAGGAGTTGGTCCAACTAGCCAAATGGGCGAGTTGGACGGTGTGATCGGTCCATCTCGCCCATTTGTCCAACTCGCCAGTTTCAAGCACGATTCTTGCGGGCGATAGGTGGCGTTAATCTGAATCCACAGCTAAAATTGACTTTTCTCGAGAAGTTTTTTTCTGATTATTTTAATGCGGAAAATTCATCGACTTTTGTTTCTTCTATAAGTATTGAGCTTCTCTTCTTCATTCTCTCCACATTCTCTCAACTTTCCAAACTCTCTTAGCATTTTCTCCTAGAACTTTCTCCCCACCAAGATGTCTTGTTCAAGCAACTTTCAGAAGAACTGTGATGTCGAGATGACCAATGCCGCCGGAGCAAGCTAATCGGCTCCTCACGCTGCCGGAGAGGTTCCAGCCCACATCGCGGAGTTCTTGTCTTTTCAGAGTGAGCTGTCTCGTTGAGATGCCGAGGGGACGGTGAACGTTATGCGCAACGCGTCTCTGTGACCTGTGGCTCCAACCGACGCCCTGACTTCTGAGGTTACTCCTATGTGCGTTGTCGTTCCTGCCGGCGGGGCGGTTGTCAAGGACGTGTTGGCTCCTGAGGTTGAAGTTCAGCCATCGGGTTCCCCTACGACTCCAGTTCGTGTTGTCGATGCCAAACTGGCTCTCGAGTCGATGCCAAACTGGCTCTCGAGTCGATGCCTCCCCCCAGCCAAGAGAGAGATCGTCGTAGGGCTTCCTGCTCCGAGCGCCACTCCGGCTGTCGTGCCAAAGAGTCGCAAGGGGCCGAGACGCTAACCCGGATGCGGCCAAGAAGAGGAGATGCACCGAGGCTGGCCCTTTGCCTGAGAAGGCTTCTGGTTCGGGTTCGGCGTCACAACATCGCGGCAAGGTTTGTTTCGAGCAAAAACTTTTCTCTTTCTTAATGCGTGCGTGTCGATCGTTTCTTGATCACCTCTTTTGTCTTGCAGCTCATTTTGTTGATTGACGGGATGATCAGCGAATGCGGATCGGAGGTCGAGCGTCTTGCTAAGGAGTTAGAGGAGTCGCGAGCGAAGTCATCGCAGCTTGACGGGAAGTTGAAGGTCATCGAGGATGCTCGTTCTCTCGAAGCATCCCGGTTCGAGTCTCGGATTGCCGAGCTTGAGCGGGATCTTGGGAAGACTGCGAGCTTGTTCTTAAGGCAAAAGAGGCGAAGAAGACTAAGTCCTCGGAGTTGCGTCGGTTAAAGCGTAAGGTTAAGAGTGGGGAGGAATCATCAGTTTGCGCAATCGGAGAGGCCAAGGAAGCGATGCGTGCCATGTTTCAGACCCGCTTGGCGGCCATCCATGTCAGGGATTTGGCCTTCCCAGGCGTCGAGGGAGGGACAAGCGAGTTAGCGAAGCGCCTCTGTCCCCGCGAGCCGAAGAGACCACGCTTCCCGTCCATGGGGCAGGGATGGTGTATGCGGAAGGGGACTTTGACGCTGTCCTTGCGGGCCTAAAGTCCGAGTGCGTTCTTCCATCTTGTTCTGGTGAGCCGGAGGGTCAGGATCCCATAGCCGAGGATGGCAGAGGAAGCGTGGCTCCGAACCGAGGAGAGGTGATTGGTGAAGGTGAGGCTCCGCGTGCGGAGGATGATTGAGTTTGCACTCTCAAGTGAGACTTTTCTTTTTATGTTTTTGTTCCGCCAAGTGCAGCTGTGTTTTTATCTTGGCACTGGCCACTTGTGGCTTTGAATCCCCGTCGCTTATGCGCCTTTTAAATGAAACTTCGTTTTTGCATTTTTAGGATCTTATCGAGTATTTATATGGGTGTAGAGGGAAGACTACGAGTTTTCATATCGTAGGCAAACTCTGGGTGAACTGCTATATTCGTGATCTATTTTGAGAGTTTTCCGTAGTGCGAAAACGTGCGAAATTTCTGAAGATGCACAAATATTAGCCAAGAGACAAATTTTGGAATCTCGTATCAGGGTGTTTGATACTATGCCTAGAGATGTTAGAGACCAGTGTGCTGGGTTTAGGGTAAGACCTAGGTCTAATCACGGCTTTAGGGAGTGCGATGACTACTTCGACTTACGTTTCTCGTATCGTTTTCGACCTGATTCCGTCCCACATTAAAGTCCGCAATATGTTCTCGGCTTACGTGACTTGTATGGTAGGAATCGAGCATCTCTTCGAGGATAATTTTTAAGTCTCCCAAAAGTGCTGACCAAAATTTTGGATTTTTTATATAGCGCTATTACCCTTGTGTCGGGTGTATGAGAGCTATCTTTATGAGACGGCTTAGTCTGTTTAGGACGTTGAGAATTTGTTGTGATCAGCAACAAACTTATCAGTAGATATTACCGTTTTAGATTCCTAGCGAAGGATACATGTTAAGAAGGACTGTGTGTTTTATAGTCGTGGATCGATTTATAGTCGTGGATAGATTGTTTTAAAGTGAGCATTCCCTTTCGGAAAGTTTTTGACAAAAAAGAGTCATTCATGCGTTAGCGACGTCTCGCTTTGCCAAAGGTCAATTTTTTTAGTGTCGTTTTTTCAAGTGATGGAGTGTTCTGATGACATTCGAATTTTGGGATGTTTTCCACTGCGTTAAAAGGAAGTTTCAAAAATATCGAGTCTGGGATCGGATATATCTTTTCAGGAGTATACGAGTATACGTATACGTACCTACTCCCCCCCCCCCCTTTTTAATGAGGGGAGGGTGACAAATTGCCTACGTACCCTCTTCGGGGATCAAGTCGTCTCGTAGTTTGGTGCAAATGTTGCTTAGTGGTAGTATTTCTTGAGGTGCATTGCGTTCCAAGTTCTCGGAATTTAGGCGTCCTGCATATTTGCGATTTCGTACGCGCCTGGTCAGACTACTTTTTATGATTTTGTAAGGTCCTTCGTAGTTGGTTCCGAGTTTTCCTGCATTCCGCTTGGCGGTGTTTTGGAAAACGTTTTGTAAGACTAAGTCGCTTTCTTTGAATTTACGGCTGCGTACGTTAGTGTTGTAGTACTTTGCAGCCGCCTATTGATAGTTTTGAATTCGTATAAGGGCTTGGTCCCGTCGTTCGTTGCTTAGATCGAGCTCTTCCAGCGACATTAGATTGTTTGAATCTTCTCATTCTGGGAGTGATCTTTGCCGTACTCCGTGAAATTCGACTTCCGCTGGGATCATACATTTGCTTCCGTAAACGAGAGCGAACATAGTTTCTCCCACTGCGCGTCTCGGAGTTATACGATGTGACCATAAGACTCCTTCGAGTTCTTTGGCCCATCTACCCTTTTTGGCGTCCAATCGTTTCTTAAGCCCCTCGAGGATGGTCTTGTTAATTGTTTCGGCTTGGCCGTTGCATTGTGGGTATCTAGGAGTTCATTTGGTCAGTCGTATCTTCCACTTTTCGCAGAAGGCCTCGAATCTGGTTGAAATAAATTGGGTTCCGTTGTCCGTTACGATTTCGTATGGGACACCATGTCTACAGATGAAGTTTCTCAACATGAAGATTTGACTTGGGCGTCTTTGATGCTTGTATAGGAGTCAGCTTCGACCCATTTTTTCTTTGACCTGTGCATGGGTCCGATTATGTCCATCGACCATCGTATAAATGGATATGGTGCCGAGATCGACGAGAGAACCTCTACCGGCTGATGGATAGTAGGAGCATGCCTCTTGCATTTTTCGCATTTTCGCGCAAAGTTCTCGCAATCTTTGATCATCGTTGGCAAATAGTTTCTTTGGCGTTTGATTTTGACTGCGAGGGATCTTCCGCCAGAATGGTTTCCGCATGATCCAGAGTGGACTTCTTTCATTATCCTTCGTGCTTTCTCTCCTTCTACGCAGGTCATGAGTGGCCCAGAAAATCTCCACTTGTAGAGTTCTCCGTCGACCAAGACGTATCGTGCGGATTGGGTCTTAATCTTTCGGGTTGCCCATTTTTCTGTAGGGAGTTTCCCGTCGGTGTGTACGCGAGGATTGTTTATGTCCAAGGTTTGTTGAATCCATACTCGGACTGCTCTGGATCCTTCTATGCCTGGACATCGACTTCGTCGGGATCGCCATCGGGTGAATCGATTAAGTTTATAATGACAGGCGGCCCGATGCTAGGATGCTCTATGAACTCTACGGGAATTACCCTGCCCAGTCCTAGATCTGAACTAAATGCCAAGGCGACTAGGGCGTCGGCCTTTGCGCTTTCGGCACGAGGAATCCGTGTGAGAGCGAATTATTAGAAACTTTGAGCCAAATTTTGAACAAGTTTTAAGTAGAAATCCATTATCTCGTCCCTTGCTTCGTATTCCCTGTTGTATTGGCTTGCCACAAGTTGGGAATCTCAATAGGCATGAATGATGCGTATCTTTAGGCCGTGATCCAATCGTAAGCATGCGATTAGGGCTTTGTACTCGGCTTCATTGTTTGAGGCGTGGAATACTAGTCAGAATGACTGTTCCAGGACTTCCCTAGTTTGCGACGTGAGTCTGATCCCGATTCCAGAGCCCTGTTTGGATGAGGATTAGTCGACGTGGAGGGTCTAGGTCGAATCGGGTTCTTGGTTAGTCGTATACCCTGTAGGGGGTTCTACTAAGAAATCAGCAAGTACTTGTGATTTTGCGCAAGCTTTTGCTCGGTACTCGATGTCGTATTCTCTCAGCTCAATTGCACATTTTGCTAACCTACCGGATTAACTGGGGCAATGCAGGATCATCCACAGTGGGAATGATGTGAGCACTACGACTATATGGGACTGGAAATACGGCCTTAGCTTTCGTGCTGACATTACGACCGCAAGCGCCAGTTTTTCAATCATCGGATAACGTATTTCTGCGTCAAGAAAAGCTTTGCTTACGTAAAAGATGGCCTTTTGCTCGCTACGGTCTTGTCAGATGAGGATGCCGCTTACAGCCGTGACTGATACTGCAATGTACAGGAACAGTGGTTCCCCTTTTACGGGTTTTGCGAGCACCGGGGGAGTGGCCAAGTAGTGTTTCAGCTGTTGGAAATTCGCACTCTTCGGTCCACTCGAATTTCTTATTCCCCTTCATGGTGTCGTAGAAAGGCAAACACTTATCCATTGACCGTGAGATAAAGCGGTTGAGCGCTGCGACTCTCCCGGTTAATCTCTGTACCTCTCACTTCGTTCTCGGCGATGCCATTTCGATTAGCGCGGTGATCTGTTTGGGGTTGGCCTAGATTCCACGGATGGTAACGAGATACCCAAGGAATTGTCCAGATGCTACTGCAAACCGACACTTAGTGGGGTTAAGTTTCATATTGTGCAGGTTTAGCCTTTCGTAGCATTCTTGGATGTGAGTGATATTATCCCGCTCTTCGAGGAATTTCACGAGCATGTCATCAATGTACACCTCCATTGTTTTTCCGAGTTCTTCGAAGAACATACGGTTGACGTGTCGTTGATAGGTTGAGCCAGCATTTTTAAGCCCGAACGGCATCACCCTGTAGCACTAAGTGCCGCAGTCAGTAATGTATGCACTTTTCTCTTGATCGTCTGTGTTCATCATGATTTGATTATACCCGGAGAATGCGTCCATGAAGGATAAGAGTTTGTTCCCTGTCGTTGCTACGACTAATCGATTGATGTGTGGCAGTGGGAAGCTATCCTTTGGACATGCCTTATTGAGATCGGTGAAATCGACGCACACTCGCCACTTTCCATTTTTTTTTTGACAACGACTGGGTTAGCGAGCCAGTCGGGATACCTCACCTCTATTATGGATCCGACTTTGAGGAGTTTTTCGACCTCGTCGTTAACTGCACCTGCGCATTCGGGTCCCAACTTTCGTCTATTTTGTTTGACAGGTTTGAAAGTTAGGTCAACGTTCAGCTCGCAACATATGACCTTGATGTCAATCCCCGGCATATCCTTTGCGGCCCATGCGAACGTGTGCAAGTTCTTTTTCAGACAAGCTATGAGCTCGATTTTTAGAGACTCACTTAGGTTCGCGCCGATTTCCATGCAGTGATCTGGGAATGTTTCGTCTAAGCATACCGAGATTACGGGCTCGCAGGTGGCTCGCGTTTCTCTTCCAAAGCTTTGGCTACTTGTGATTGCCAAAAGATTTTAGTTTTATCTTGTTCTAGGGCGTTGTCAACGACAGACGATTTATTTTTCTTTTGAGGCGGAAACTCGGCCGATGGGTTTTTTCGTTTCAATTCCGTAGCGAAGCAGACTCGTGAGATTCTTCGATCTCCCCAGATGGTCTCGGTCCCGCGAGGGGTTGGGAATCTGAGACACATGTGGTATGTTGACGGGATTGCTTGCATGGAATTCAGCCATAGAGTTCCTACGATTGCATTATACGATGTGGGTCGATCGATGACCAAGAACTCCACGATTTTTGTCATGCTGCTGGCCTTAACCGAGAGGTTGATTGTGCTGAGAGTCATGGTAGCTTCCCCCGAGAGTCCTACTATAGGGTTTGGATCTTCTGC
Source organism: Brassica napus (assembly GCF_020379485.1). NCBI lineage: Eukaryota > Viridiplantae > Streptophyta > Magnoliopsida > Brassicales > Brassicaceae > Brassica > Brassica napus. The sequence continues at coordinate 39,735,931 of NC_063445.1, forward strand.
GATTTCATATGGATGATTTTCATTCTTTCGAGGGTGTTTCTGAAGATGATATCGGCCGAGCTTCCGGTGTCGACCAATATCCTTGCGACATCGATATTCTAGATTGTCAGCTCGACGACAAGGAGATCGTTGAGAGGTTTGATCGGATCGATCGTTGCTCTTTCCATGAAGGAGATGACATTGCTACCCGTTTGATTAGGCATATCGTGTCTCAGTCGTTCGATCATTTTTGAGTTAGGGAATCCGATCCCCCCCTCCCTCTAGCGCCAAACTGTTGGAACCAAAATTCGCACTGTCTATTTTCCGTAAAATAAGGAAAGTTAGGAAAACCCTAATTCTCCAGAGGTCCCAGATTATTTGCCAAAACACACGAAGAACGAAAGAGACAAAGATAACAGAATATTGAAAGTAAGTTGCACAATGGCGAATTATTGATTGATTAAAGAACAAGGTAACAGGATTTCCGAAAAACAAGACGGAAAGAGTTTCGCTAGCCAAGTTAATCAAAGAACAAGAACGAAAAGAATCTAAGTTAAAATCCAGCTGCCTAAATTCTAAGTTTTCCTAAGCTAGCCGAGTTTCTTTCTAGGTCTGAAGTCTCTCCCTTTGCCTTTGGCTTTAGCTCCCCTTATATATGCCTTCTAAGTCGGTTTCCTCTTCCTTTTTTGGCCCTTGGGTCAAGGTTATCGCTTCGCGGAAATATTTCTTTTCTTTTCGATCTTCGTCATTATCTTGAAAACTTGATATTTATCTTCCGATTTCGTGAGATTTATCTTCTTCTGCAAGTAAAGATAGACCGTCATAGCATCGTTGGGCTCGATTTCGTTACGAAGTCGTAAGTGGGCCCTTAGCCGCGTTCTAGGCCTCTTAGGGCCGTTTTCTGAATTAAACATTTTTACGATTTCCTCAAAAGAATGTTTCTTGATGCGACGTTGATTTGCCGAGGAAGTTCACACTTCTCGTATAGTTTGACGAGTGTGGTGTTAAGTTAACCGTCGTCGTTTATACAAGAGCTATGAACTTTATTCGGCAAAATGAGTCCTCGCGGTTCTTATTGTAAAGCTCCAATGGTAACTCCGATCGATAGAAAACAAGGGATTGATCCTCCAAGGCTCGGTGAAAGGCATGAGGTCTAGTCCACGGCAACAGGAGTTGGTCCAACTCGCCCATTTGGCGAGTTGGACTGTTTGTCCGATTCTGAGATCCATTTCTATCGATTCTTTTCACTTCGACAACTTTTTTCGAGAGTATGTTGAGAAAGCTTTCGTACAAAAAAGCAACTTTTAGACGTTGATTCGAGATAACCGTATTTGACCCCAACAAAGAACTCTGAGTGATCACCTCAAAGTTGTGAGCTAAACACAACTTGGAGGATCAATCCCTTGTTTTCTATCGATCCCTTTTTTTGCTAACTCTTTTGTTAAGTGTTTTTCAGGATGTTTGGATTTCACAAGAAATCAAATCAGGCTTCAAAACCACAACAAGAAGTTTTTTATCCATTTAAAACCGTGTTTGAAAAAGAGCAATTGATTTTTGGATATAAGAAACATTTTTCTTTTAATGGGTTTGATATTGTTTAGAAACAAGGAAACCAAAGGAAGCGACAAAACAGGTTAGATGATGATGAGAAGATGGTCAGAAATGGTGATCGTCCCTTCACCAAAGCCAAGAGAAGCAACTGTGATATTCTTGATCGGAACGAGCTTTAGACTTATGCCAGTTTTGCTATTCTGCAACTCAAAAAGAAGGGAAACACCAACACTTCTTCTGCACCAAAACAACAATGTAATTTTTCTTCTCTTTAAAATTCCGATTTGAAAACTAATGTGTTTTCTTTTGATAAAAGCAAAGCTGTGAAAACCACAAGCAAAGCTCATTCTACCAGACTTCAAATGCCATAGGATCAGTCATTATGCTAACAAGTGCCAAAGCCAGAAACCGTTGGTGACTTTGGAGAATGACAAAGTTGAAACCGAGCCAGAAAAGGAAAAAATTTCAGACCTATTGCCAATTTTCGATGACTATGCACATGAGCCAATGGCAGGTTTGAAATCTTGTGAACATAAGAACTTATTTTCTTCTCAATCTGAATCAATTTCTGATGAATCTTGCTTGCAATTAACCATTTTACTACCGGAGAATCCAAGTAGTTTAGAATTGATTTCTCAGTTTGAAAAAGATTCTAAAATGTTTTGAACAAGAATGAATTTTCTGGTCCTTTGAATGCTCTTGATATTGGTGCATATGACCTTGGTCTTGGAAGCTTTGTGTCAATACAGGAAGGGCCAGATGAAGAACAAAACCGTTATTGTAGGAACCGAAATTCGCACTGTCGCATTCCGTTGAATTAGGAAAGTTAGGAAAGCCATATTTTCCCAGAGGTCCCAAATATCTGCTAAAGCACACGTCAAGCAATCAAGAACATGAAAAGACAGACGGAAAAATATAAGAATCGAAAAGAGAGCAAAATTGATCTTATTCCGAATCTGTGTATGACCGTTACAACAAGGTAAGAGCCTTGGCTATCAGAGCTGTCGGCGAGATTCCTAGTTCTAGCACATAAGACTGCAGAAACCTAATTGAGTCGCAGCTCGAATAACAAAAACGGAAAGTTGCCTAAATTGCTCTAAGTATTGCTTTGAGTAAAATATTTGCGTCCCTCTGCACCTTGAACTTCAATCCTCTTATATATTCCTTCTAAGGCGGTTTGCTCCTTCCCTTTCTAGCCTTGGTCGAGTTTATCGCTTTGCGAAAATATTCCATTTTCCTTCGATCTTTTGTGTTTATCCTTGGAAACTTAGCATCTATCTTCCGAACTTGACATTTATCTTTTCCTGCAAAATAAAGATAAACCGTCATATTGATTGGGCTCAATTTCGTACAAAGTCGTGATTAAGCTGTTAGCCGCGTTTCGGGCCCTTTCAGGCCGTTTATCGACTTTAGCTTTTTTACGATTTATCGAAGAGAGCGCTTTCGAAACGACGTCGATTCCAAGGAAAGTTTATATATCCCACACGGTATAGGTGACTCAAGGTGTTTAGTTAACCGTCACCGTTTCGTATGATCGACCCGAACTTTACGCGATAAAACGAGTCCTTACAGTTTTTAATTCGGAAAGTTCTAACGGTACCTCCGATCGAGACGAAACAAGAGCGAGTTTGGTACAACCTCGGGAGAGGAGCTACGAGGATGAGGTGACGATGGATTCTGGTCGATCAAGCTCGGCCATTCGCCGAACTAGACTGGTCCAGCTCGGTGAACGGGCGAGCTGAATCCCATGGTCGATCCAGCTCGGCCGTTCGCCGAACTAGACTGGTCCAGATCAGCGAACGGCCGAGCTGAATCCCACGGTTGTTCCAACTCGTCCATTTCGACGAGCTGACGATTAGACCTTTGGTAGTTTTCTCCGTTCTTTTTCGACTTCTTTCTCATTTTATGGAAGAGAAGATTTTCTCGGGAAGTTATCAGACATTGATTTCTTCGTAACTGATTTTGAAACCAACAGTTAGACCCCCAGCTCATTATAACCGTGAGGTTCTTGCGAGTAGTTTAGACACGTTGAGTAAGTTAGACGGAATCCAATGTTTGAAATCCGAAGAGGAATAGTGAATCGTTTTGCCTATAAGTATGTGGAGTAAGTTTTCTAATTCTTTACTTGCTCATTTCCACAAATTTTCTTTCAAAGAAGATCCTTTGCTCTCCCTATGCTAAAGAAAAAATTCTCTATCTTTTTTTTTTTTTGAGAAAGAAAGATCATGTCTTCAAGGAGAAAATCCTCCACCAATTCTCATCATGGCCGTCCGTTCCCGATGGTTCCAGCTTGCAGCATGTCGATGTTGTGCCAAAGGTGGAATTCTCGGCAGGCTCGATCGATCGTTCCTTCTCCTTTTAAGGCCAACCCTGTGGCCGGCTGTCCGAGCAGGAGTTGTCCGAATGGGCTTGCGGCCATTAGACATTTCTGCAAAGTTCCTGAGTTAGTCGAATTTCGCCTCCCAGAAGCTGGGGAAGTTGCACTATCTCCGCCCGAAGGCTATTTCACGTGCTACGAGGCGTACTTGATGCAGTGTCATCTAAGGTTTCCTATCCCGGAGCTCATCGTACAGCTTCTCAACCATCTCAACTTGTCGATCAGCCAGGTTAATCCATTCGGTTTGCAGCACATCGTTGGAATTTTGGTGCTCAGCTACGAACTGGGAGTCACCCTTGACGATGACTATCTGGAAGCTTTGGTTGAGGCCCGATGGTCTTCTTCGCCAATAGTCCATGTGAGGCCTTGTTCAAACATGGCGATCATCTCTGGGTTCGTATCAAAAAACCATTTTTGGAAGGAGTAGTTCTTCTTTGTCCGTGTTAGTGACGTCTCCGTGGAAGCGAGTGCCATCCCCTTCTTTAGGACTAGATGGGGGCAAAGACGTATTCTTGATCCCGAACGTTTGCTATATTTGGTTTTGCAGATGCTTGATCTTTACTCGTTAGGTTTTTTTTACAGTGTCCAACACTCTTTATCGGGTTCCCGAGGGCTTGCTCAACGTCCGAGAATTATTTCGCGGACGTCCATGCTTTTGGGCGGACTTCACCCTGAAGCGGGTCCGTCGCTCTGTTGCGCTCCACCGTTCACTGTTTCAGCCGGACCTGCCGATCGAAGAAGGGTCAGAGTCAAACATGGATGGGTTCATTCCATATGTGCCTCGGACGAAGAGAGATAGGTTGAAGCCTCGCAAGGACAAACATCCTATGGTGGATGAAGACATGGTTGACGGGCAGCTTTCTCCAGACAACATACTCAAGGACTATCCTGACAGTCAAGCTGGTGGAAGCAGCAGCGAGCAGTTTAATCTCAAAGGGTTGCTCGAATTCGATTTTCCTCCGACCGAGGGTGGATCCAGCGAAGTGCCAGAGTTTATCAAGGCGGCGAGGATGGTCAATGGGGTAGGTTCTCATCTATGAACATTTTCGGATTTTTGTTTTGGCCAAAGCTTCCTTGACTTTGAGAATTTTCGCAGCACCTTCGTATGATAAATCGAGCCCTTGACACGAGCAAGCAAGAGGCTCACATGGCTCGATTCAATGCTGGGGTGGCTGATAAAGAGATTGCTCGTCTGAACGATGAGTTGGAAAGTTCTCGTCGTCGTGAGAGAGAGTCATTTGAGAAGGAGGTCAACCATGCCTATAGGCGAAGGAAGAGAGAGGTGGTCGAAGTTATGAAGAAACGTCGTTATTAGTTCTCCCAAGAATTTGGAGAGCTCAAGGGGCGTTACAAGGCACTCGCGGATTATCGCAAGTGTCGTGGAACGGTGGGTGGTTTGTATCTTACGCAGCTTCCTGACTACTCGTTCACAGGCGAGTATGCGATGAAGACCAGGGGTGTGGCCGAGAAAGACAGAGATTTTGCAATTTCTGAGGTTGAGGAAAACATTTGGTAGCAATGGGATCGAGTTACCGTTTTTCCCGATATTTTAGAATGTGGGAATATACGAGCACTCGTATATGCACCCACTCCCCCCCCCCCTTTTCGAAGGGGGGATAGCTAAACTCGTCCTTCGACAAGCTGCCTACGTACCCCTTTCAGGGATCAAGCCATCTCGTTGTTTTGTGGTTTGTGGGAGTGTGTCTACTCTGCTATCGCGTTTGCGTCGGTCGCCTTAGTTGCAGGACTGACGTCTTCTACCAGGTTCTTCTCCTCTAGTTGGGTTGAAACGCTGGGCTCCGAAACTAATTGTTTCTTGGCCGTTGTTTGAGTGGACGATTTTGTTTCGTCCTTTTTCCGAAGCGTGTTCAATTGATGTCTGAGTTAGCTTTGCCCGTTTGGCCTTTACCATCGCGATGGTCGTGATTTTCCGTAGCTTGTGTTTGGTCAGGAAGTAGCGTCTCTACTGTGTCTTGGATCCCCAGATCACGGCGATTCCGTTATGAGTCGGGAATTTGATGCCAAAGTGATAAGTCGACGAGACTGCTTTCATGGCGTTTAGCCAAGGCGTGCCCATGATGACGTTGTCGATGGCCGGGTGGTCAACGACTGCGAAATCGACAATCTTTGTGACATCTTTCACCGCAACGGGCAGTTTGATCCATCCGAGACTCATAGATGTCATGCCCTCGAAACCGGGCAACGTCTATATATCCCGTCAGAGCAATGTTTGTAGAGATATAGCTCGCCCCAGTGATATCTCCTAACTTCTCTTAAAAACTTCTTCCTTGGATACCCTCTCAACTCTTCGGGTTCTATGCCAGCAGCTAAATAGTTCACTATATCAGCGTACCAAGGTCTGCTTTTTGAACCTTGTCCGACTGCGTGCACTTCCCGTTGCAGACTTTCATCTACGGGGGAATCATGGTCAGGGTGCAGCTCGTTGTGTGCGACGTTTACTTTTATATCGAAGGTGAGGGTTAGGGGATTTATTTCTTTATTTAGATCATCTGGAGTGTCGATCGACATAGCATTGTCGTCATCGATCGACATAGCATCGTCGTCATCGTCGATCAATAGTTCCTCGGAAGTGAGACAAATATTTCCGACGAATGAATCCGTTTGGTAAACGTTTTCCGTTGGTAAACGTTTTCCGTTGGTAAGAAGTCATCGATAGAAACGTCATCTTCTATTCGTATCCGGGAAAGATGATCTGCAACTATGTTTTCTACTCCTCTTTTATCTTTAATCTCGATGTCGAATTCTTGAAGTAGAAGGATCCATCGCATGAGTCGTGGTTTCGCATCATTCTTTTGCATTAAATATTTAATTCCAGCGTGGTCAGTATGAACGATGACTCGCGAACCAACCGGGTTTTGGCGGAACTTTTCAAATGCATAAACTACATAGTAAACTGTATGTAGCTTTTTGTCTTTTCTTTGGCCTAGAACTGCTCCTACAGCGAAATCGCTCGCATCGCACATGATTTCGAAAGGAAGATTCCAGTCAGGTGCTTGTACGATGGGGGCAGTTATCAAGGCTTTCTTTATGTCCTCAAAAGACTTTACACATTCTGGTGAGAAGTCGAATTTAACTACTTTACAGAGGAGGGAGGTGAGAGGTCTAGCGATTTTGCTAAAATCCTGTTTGAACCTCCTGTAAAATCCGGCATGCCCGAGAAAACTTCTCACGTCTTTTAGGCTCGTGGGTGCAGGCAGGCCGGTCATTACATCAATCTTCGCCCGATGTACTTCTATGCCAGCAGCGGACATTCATGTCCTAGGACGAGGTTCTCCTCTTCACATCTTGCCAAGACTTTACATAGGTTATCGAGAAAGTTTTTGAAACTGGATCCATATACGGAAAAATCGTCCATAAAGACTTCCATGAAATCTTCTATCATATCTGTAAATATTGACATCATGCATCGTTGGAAAGTGGCAGGGGCATTACAAAGACCGAATGGCATTCTGCGGTATGCAAATGTTCCGTGTGGGAACCGAAATTCGCACTGTCAATTTCCGTTTAAATTAGGAAAGTTAGGAAACCCTAATTTCCCAGAGGTCCCGGATATCTGCTAAACCACACGCCAAGCAATCAGAACACGAAAGTAAAGACGAAAAGAAATAAGAAATCGTAAAAAAAGAGCAAAGGGTGTCTTATTCCGAATTCGCATATGAGCGTTACAACAAGGTAGAAGCCTCGGCCATGAGTGATGTTGGCGAGATTCCTAGTTCTAACAACCTAAGACTGCAAAACCTAGTTGAGTCGCAGCTCGAAATAACAAAAATGAAGAGTTGCCTAAATGCTCTAAGTGCTAAGTTTTCTCTGAAAAAGTTCTCCCTTTGTGCCTCTTGCCTAGGACTCCTTATATACTCCCTCCAAGGCCGGTTTGAGCCTTTCCCTTCCTGCCCTTAAGTCGTCATACCTCAAAAATGGAGATATTCCATTTTTCCCGATCTTCATGATTATCCGCGGAAACTTAACATTTATCTGCGGAATTTTGACATTTATCCTTTCTTGCGGACTAAGTATAAACCGCCATAGTATCTATGGGCTTTTCCTTAAAAAACGTAAGTGGGTTTCTAATCGCGTTTTAGACCTATTTGGGCCGTCTTTCGATTCGGAATGTTTATCACGATTTTTATCGATAAGAATGAAATTTCCGCGATTTTTATCGTAAAGTTTAAATGATAACTCCAATCGATCGGAGTGAGAAATGATATGACTGCGGTACATGGGAGCTAGCATTGAGGAACATACAAGAATGCACTGATTTAGGTCGTACCCATTGATCGATGTCCGAGACAGTTCGGTCGCTACGTAGCGACCGACTCGTTCTCGGGTTGGTCGCTACGTAGCGACCGACTCGTTGTGGATCGGTCGCTACGTAGCAACCGACTCATTGCGGATCGGTCGCTACGTAGCGACCGAGTCGTTGCGGATTGGTCGCTACGTAGCGACCGACTCGTTGCGGATCGGTCACTACGTAGCGACCGACCGAGAGGCTTGGTCGGTCGTTACGTAGCGACCGACTCATTCTCGGGTTGGTCGCTACGTAGCGACCGGCTTGTTCGCAGGTCGGTCGTTACGTGGCGACCTTGCTTGCATCTTTTTCCGACGTTTCATGAACATGTTCTTTAGTTTCGATGAATGAACCAAGATTAACGCAATATTTCACCGCAAGACTTTTCGTAAAAGTAATCTTTACAAAGAATACTTTTCTTAAAAACGTTCATGTTAATTTTACGGATATTTGGATGTTAACTTCGTCGTGTCCGTTTTTGACCCCAACAGTTAGCCCCGCAGCCCGTTAGAATCGTGGATTGCGACAAGATTCTAGTGCGCAGTTTGGCGAGTTAGGTAAGATAGGCGTATTGGACGAAGTTTATATCCAAAAATTCCGCGGAAAAATATTGAATAAGAAATATATATATATATAAATTGAAACCTCAAATTCCTACCTCTATAAATAGTGAGCTCCCATCCTTCATTCCCTTCACATATTTCTTTCTTTCTAAACTCTCTCTAGCTTCTTTTCTCACTTTAGCTCTCAAGATGTCTTCCTCCCAAAACGACAAGAAGAGTTCTGATGCTGAGATGGCTGAGGCCTCCTCCCAGGCACCGGAGTTGACCCCTTCTGACAACGCTCCGGCCTGTGTCGCCGGCTTCATCTCTTTCCGAGAGAAGATGGCTCGTCGTAAGGCTGAGAAGGAAACGGCCACGCCGACGCCGAGCTCCCGTCCTCATCCGTTCTGGCCGTCGCTCCGACTCTCGAACCCAAGGTTCAGGTTCCGCAAGGTACGGGAGCGCAAGTCGAAACGGGCGTTCCGTTCGTGCCAGACCCTTTGGTGCAGCCTTCTTGAACATCTACGACTCAGATTCTCATCGAGGGCAACGAAAAGGCCAATGAGTCGATGCCTCCTCCTCCAGCTAGGAAGGAGATTGTCCTGACATTGCATGCTCCTAGCACTACTCCGGTTGTTCAACCAAAGGGCCGGAAGAGAAAGTGCGTCAGGGGCAACGACGGGGAATCTTCGCAGCAGGAAGGATTGAATCTGGCGTCAGGACTCCGCGGAAAGGTTCGTTCTTCACTTTGGTTTTTTATTCTTAGAGCGTAAGGTCTTGTTTAGCCCTGTTTTGCTCCGCATCTCTAATTGTTTTACCTCATCTCGCAGTTTGTGTCGCTGATTGATGGGATGATCAGCGAATGCGGTTCCGAGGTCAGTCGTCTTGCGAGAGATTTGACCGAGATGCAGGGCAGACTGTCTGAGTCTAGAGCCATGCTGAAATCTCTCGAGGATTCTCATTCCGCAAAGGTGTCTAAGCTCGAGGTTCAGATCGGAGAGCTTGAGAGGGACCTTGGGAAGGCGGCGAGTTCTTTGCTTAAGGAGAAGAAGGCCAAGAAGACCAAGTTCTCGGAGGTACGTCGACTTCAGCGTCAAATCGAAAGTGGTGATGGGTCGGCGAGCCATGTGGTCGAGGAGGCCAAGGACGCACTCTGCGTTGAGTTCCAGACCCGTTTGGGGAAGATCCTCGACTTTCTGGGCTCCCTCGAGTGCATTCGCAGAAGGGATTTGGCCCTGGCTACTATCGATGGTGGGATGGCCGTGGTGGTGGGAAGGCCGTGGTTCAGGCACTCCAGGGTGAAAGACCTTCGTCCTTGCAGGCCAAGGAAGCCTGGTTGTCCGCTTGTAAGGGTGATCTGGCGGCAGTGGATGGAAGTTTCGACCTTGTCTTGGCCGAGCTAAAGTCCGAGTGTTTCCTCCCGACGTGTTCAGAAGACCCAGAGGGGCAAGATCCTGTGGTCGGGGAAAACAGAGGCGGTGCGGCCCCGAGCTTGGACGAGGCGATGGGTGAAGGGGAGGTTTAGATTCCAGATGACGATCAAGGTTATGATCTCGCTTGAGAGATTTTTATTATTTTCTTTTTGCTATGAATTAGTACTTGCTCCGGCCTTGTATGGCCATGTTTATGTTTTGGGACTGGCCGTAGAAGGTGTGAGTAAGTAAATGGATGGTGTAGAAGGAAGCTTATGAGTTGGCATCTCATATCTTTCTCCCAAGTGGAATGCTATATTCGTGGCTTGTTTCGAGAACTTTCGCAAAATTCTAACTTCGTGGGATTTCTTAGGACGTTGAATATAAGCATAGAGGCATGCTTTAGGATCTCGTATCTTTGATATCATACCTTGAGATGTTAAAGACCAGTGTGCTAGGTTTAGGGCAAGACCTAGGTTTACTTCTGGTATTAGGGGGTGCGATGACTAATTCGACTTACGTATCCCGTTACAGTTACGACCTGATTCCATACCAATTTAAAGTCCGCGACAGGTTCTCGGCATATATGAGTTGTCTGGTTGGAATCGAGCATCTCTCCAAGGACAATTTTTAAGTCTCCTGGAAGTGCTGACCAAAATTTTGGATTTCTTTTATAGCGCTATAACCCTTGTGTCGGATGTATGAGAGTCATCTTTGCGAGATGGCTTAGTCTGTTTAGGATGTTGGGAGTTCGATGTGATCAGCAACGAACTTGGTGGTGGACACTATCGTCTGGATCTTCACGAAGAGTACGTGTTTGAGAGAATGTTAATGCGTATGATAGTTCCTTTTTTTTGAGACCAGGATTTCGTCTACGCGATGTCTAGCGGGAAATAGTTTCTTAGGCGTTTTTGCGACGTCTCGCAATGCCAAAGGTTGATTTTTTTCCTAGTGACTGGTGAATTAGCGAGTTCATTTACGACTCGAATATAATTTGTGGATCGAAGATGATTGTGCGGTTTGTAAGGTAGAAAAGTTTCAAAAATATCGAAAGCCTGGTCAGATATTTTGAACTTATGAGTATACGAGTACGTGTATACATACCCACTCCCCCCTTTTTTAGAGAGGGGGACACCTGAATTTGTCTTCCGACAAACTGCCTACGTACCCCTTTCGGAGATCAAGCCGTCTCATAGTTCAGTGGTTGTGAAGCGATTTGTTTAGTGATAGTATTTTTTGAGATGCATTGCATTCCAAGTTCTTGGAATTTTTATGCCTTGCATGTTCGCCATCTCGTAGGAACCTGGTCGGACGACTTTAATGATCATGTAGGGTCCTTCCCAGTTTGCTCCTAGTTTTCCCGTGTTTCACTCAGCGGTGTTTAGGAAGACTTTGCGTATAATTAAATTTCCTTCGTTGAATCGGCGTTTTCGAACGTTGGAGTTATAGTATTTTTCGGCTGCGTGTTGATAATTTTGAATTCGGATGAGCGCTCGATCTTGGTTTTCGTTGATGAGGTCGAGATTGTCCAGCAGCATGGCGTTGTTGAGCTCTTCTTGCTCAAGCAGTAGTCTTCTTCAGACCCCGGGAAATTTGACTTCCGAGGGAATCATGCATTATGTCCCGTACATGAGGGCGAAAGGCGTTTCTCCCATTGCTCGTCTTGGGATCGTGCGATGTGACCAGAGGACTCCCTCAAGTTCCTCCGCCCACCTTCCTTATTTAGCGTCTAGGCGTTTCTTAAGTCCGTCTAGAACGGTCTTATTGATTGTCTCGGCTTGACCGTTGCATTGTGGATATCTGGGAGTTGATTTGTTTAATCGTATCTTCCATTTTTCGCAGAATGCTTCGAACCGGGTGGCGATGAACAATGATCCATTGTCAGTTACGATCTCGTAAGGAACTCCATGTCTACAGATAATGTTTTTCCATACGAAACTTTGGACTTGGACATCTTTTATACTTGCGTATGACTCTGCCTCCACCCACTTTGAGAAGAAATCAGTAAGGACTAAGAGAAAACACTTTTGCTTTGAATTGTGAAGGTGTCCGATGATGCCCATGGCCCAGCGCATGAACGGATATGGTAATGTGAGGGAAGAAAGAACTTCTGGTGGTTGTCGGATGGTCGGAGCATGCCTTTGGCATTTTTCGCATTTTCGTGCGAATTTTTCACAATCTCCGATCATCGTTGGCCAGTAGCATCTGTGGCGTTTGATTTTCACTGCAAGTGACCTTCCACCGGAATGGTTTCCACAGGATCCAGAATGGACTTCTTCCATGACTTTTCTCACATTTTCTCCTTCCAAACATGTCATGAGCGGTCCGGAAAATTTCCACTTGTAAATTTCCCCATCGACCGTCCCGTAACGCGCGGCTTGGGTTCGGATTTTGCGGGCTGCCCATTTTTCCGGGGGTAATTTTCCGTCGATGATGTAGGCTTGAATCGTTTCTAACCATGGCGTATCACAGCCGTAGTGGGATTGTTCCGATCTCTCTTCTGGCTGTACCGCGATCTCCTCTACATCGTCATCTCGATCCCTGATGAGGTTGATAACGACCTGGTCCGATACTCGGGTGTTCGATGAATTCGACCGTAATCACTCTTTTAAGACTTGGGTCTGAACTTGACGCCAGGGCCGCGAAAGCATCAGCTTGGACGTTTTCGGAGTGGAGAATTCGCGTGAGAGCGAAATAGTCAAAATCTTGAGCTAGATTTCGGACCAGTTTGAGATATGCATCCATTCTTTCATCCCTTGCTTCGTATTCTCCGCTATATTTACTTGCGACTAGCTGAGGATCACAGTAGGCATGGATGTTGCGTATCTTCAATCCGCGAGCTAATCGTAGCCCTGTAATGAGCGCTTCGTATTCGGCCTCGTTGTTGGACGCGTGGAATTCTAGCCTAAACGATTGTTCTAGGATTTCATTGGTCGGTGACGTGAGGCGAATTCCGATGCACGATCCTTTCTTAGATGACGATCCGTCGACGTGAAGGACCCATGTTGAATTTGGTTCCTTGTTAGTCATGGTTCATGTCGGTAGCTCTACCAAAAAGTCTGCGAGTACTTGGGATTTTGCACTCGTTCTTGGTCAGTATTCTATATCTTACTCACTTAACTCGACTGCCCATTTGGCTAGTCTTCCCAACTGGCTCGGACTATGCAAAATCGTCCACAGAGGGAAGGTCGTGAGGATGACGATCGTATGAGATTGGAAATACGGTCGGAGCTTTCGTGCCAAGGTTACGACTGCGTATGCTAATTTTCCCATTAGCGGATATCGCGACTCAGCATCTAGCAAAGTTTTGCTTACGTAAAAAATGGGTTTCTGTTAACCGCGCTCCTCTCTGATCAGGATGCCGCTTACAGCCGTTGCCGATACTGCGATATATATAACACCGGAGGAGTGGCCAAGTAGTGTTTCAGCTGTTGAAAAGCGTTTTTGCACTTCTGACCACTCAAATTTTTTGTTCCCCTGTAGGATATCGTAGAAAGGTAAGCATTTGTCTGTTGATCGCGAGATGAATCGTTTAAGTGATGCGACTCTCCTGTTTAATCTCTGTACTTCCCGCTTGTTTTTGGGTGAAGCCATGTCGATCAGTGCACCGATCTGTTTTGGATTAGCTTCGATTCCGCGGTACGTTACTAGATACCCGAGGAATTCCCCCGACGCTACGGCGAATCTGCATTTTGCCGTGTTAAGCTTTATGTTGTGCAAGTTTAGTGGCGCGAAATATTCCTCAAGATGAGACACGTGATCTTCCGCATGGAGGTATTTTACGAGCATGTCGTCTATATAGACCTCTATGGTTTTACCGAGTTGTTCGGAGAACATCCGGTTCACGAGTCGTTGATAAGTTGCGCTGGCATTTTTTAGGCCGAAAGACATCACTTTGTAGTAATAAGTTCCGCGATCTGTAATAAATGCAGTTTTTTCGCGATAGTCAGTGTTAATCATAATTTGATTGTAACCCGAAAAGGCATCCATGAAGGATAAGAGTTCATTTCCCTCTGTAGCTTCGACAAATCGATCGATGTGCGGTAAGGGGAAGCTATCCTTTGGACAAGCTTTGTTAAGGTCAGTGAAGTCAACGCAGACACGCGACTTCCCGTTTTTCTTCTTGACCACTACAGGATTGGCGAGCCAGTCCGGGTACCTTACTTCTGTTATCGACTTGACTTTAAGCAGTTTTTCTACTTCGTCGTTGACCGCATTAGCGCGTTCAGGTCCCAACTTTCATCTTTTATGTTTGACTGGTTTGAAGGTTGGGTCGATATTCAGCTCGTGGCAGGTTATGTTGATGTCAATCCCCGGCATGTCTTCGGCAGCCCAGGCAAACGCGTGGAGATTCTTTTTTAGACAAGTTATGAGCTTAGTCTTTAAAGGTTCATGGAGGTTAGCTCCGATTTCGACGCATCGTTTGGGGAATGCTTCGTCTAGACATACTGATACCACGGGTTCGCAGGTTGCCTCGCGCTTTTCTTCTAGAATTTCGGCTTTCCGCAATTGCCAGAAGAGTCCTACCGAATCTTGTTCTTGGGCTTTTTTGTCGGAGGCCAACTTTTTCCTAGGAGTGGTCTCGGAATCTGATTTTTTCCGTTTTAGTTTTACGGCGAAGCAGACTTGTGGTACCCTCGGGTTTCTCCAGATTGTTTTGATTCTGCGAGGGGTTGAGAATTTGAGGCAAAGATGGTACGTTGATGGAATTGCATGCATAAGATTCAACCATAGTGTGCCCATGATTACGTTGTATGACGCAGGTCTATCGACAACTAGGAACTCCGCGATTTTTTCCATAGTTCCAGCATTGACTACGAGGTTAACTGACCCAGGAGCCAAAGTTGTCTCCGCTGAGAGTCCAACTAGCGGGCTAGGGTTTTCCGCAATTTCGGACGGGTCAATCTTCATCCTTTCGAGGGTGTTTTTGAAAATAATATTAGCCGAGCTTCCAGTATCGATTAGGATTCTCGCGACGTCGGTGTTCTGAATCGTCAACTCGATGACAAGGAGGTCGTAAGGAGGTTTGGTCTGGTTGACCGTTTCTCTACCCCTAAAAGAGATGACGTCCGTATCGATCGAGTCTTGTATGTTCTTTCCATCGTCAATCGTCATATCTGATTGGGCGATTTGTGGCTATGGGAACCGAAATTCGTAATGTTGATTTCGTTTAAATTAGGAAAGTTAGGAAAACCCTAATTTCCCAGAGGCCAAGCAATCAGAACACGAAAGTAAAGACGAAAAGAAATAAGAAATCGTAAAAAAGAGCAAAAGGTGTCTTATTCCGAATTCGCGTATGAGCTTTACAACAAGGTAGAAATCTCGGCCATGAGAGCTGTCGGCGGGATTCCTAGTTCTAACAACCTAAGACTGCAAAACCTAGTTGAGCCGCAGCTCAAAATAACAAAAACGGAAAGTTGCCTAAATGCTCTAAGTGCTAAGTTTTCTCTGAAAAAGTTCTCCCTTTGTGCCTCTCGCCTAGGACTCCTTATATACTTCCTCCAAGGTCGGTTTGAGCTTTTCCCTTCCTGCCTTTAAGCCGGCATAACTCGAAAATGGAGATATTCCATTTTTTTCGATCTTAATGATTATCCGCGGAAACTTAACATTTATCTGTGGAATTTTGACATTTTTCCTTTCTTGCGGACTAAGTATAAAACGCCATAGTATCTATGGGCTTTTCCTTAAAAAATCGTAAGTGGGTTTCTAATGTGTCTTAGACCTATTTGGGCTGTCTTTCGATTCGAAACGTTTATCACGATTTTTATCGATAAGAATGAACTTTCCGTGATTTTTATCGTAAAGTTTAAATGATAACTCCAATCGATGGGAGTGAGAAATGATATGACTGCTGTAGATGGGAGCTAGCATTGAGGAACAGACGAGAATGCACGGATTTGGGTCGTACCCATTGATCGATGTCCGAGATAGTTCGGTCGCTACGTAGTGACCAGGTCCGCGATGGGTCGGTCACTACGTAGCGACCGACCGAGAAGCTTGGTCGGTCGCAACGTAGCGACCGACTCGTTGCGGATCGGTCGCTACGTATCGACCGACCGAGAGGCTTGGTCGGTCGCTACGTAGCGACCGACTCGTTGCGGATTGGTCGCTACGTACTGACCGACTGAGAGGCTTGGTCGGTCGCTACGTAGCGACCGACTCGTTCTCGGGTTGGTCGCTACGTAGCGACCGACTCGTTCTCTGGTTGGTCGCTACGTAGCGACCGGCTTGTTCGCGGGTCGGTCGTTACGTGGCGACCTTGTTTGCATCTTTTTCCGACGTTTCATGAACGCGTTCTTTAGTTTTGATGAATGAACCAAGATTAAAGCAATATTTCGTCGCAAGAATTTTCGTAAAAGTAATCTTTACGAAGAATAGTTTTCGTAAAAACGTTCATGTTAATTTTTACGAATATTTGGATGGTAACTTCATCGTGTCCGTTTTTGACCCCAACATTCCGTAAGGGCATGTAAAGGTGGTCTTTTCTTGATCGTCAGGATGTATAGGATTTGGAAAAATCCAGAGTATCCGTCAAGAAAACAGTAGTATTGGTGATTTGCCAATCTTTCCAACATTTGATCAATGAAGGGTAAGGGAAAGTGATCTTTTCTGGTGGCAGCGTTTAGCTTCCTATAATCGATACACATTCGACGTCCAGTGACAGTTCACGTGGGAATGAGTTCGTTTTTATCATTCTTAACCACTGTAATTCCGCCTTTCTTAGGTACAACATGCACGGGGCTCACCCAGTTGCTATCCGAAATTGGGCAGATGATTCCAGCATCTAGAAGTTTGATAATTTCCTTCATAACAACTTCTGTCAAGT
The DNA here is from genome assembly GCF_020379485.1 of Brassica napus. Lineage (NCBI taxonomy): Eukaryota > Viridiplantae > Streptophyta > Magnoliopsida > Brassicales > Brassicaceae > Brassica > Brassica napus. The sequence continues at coordinate 39,752,924 of NC_063445.1, forward strand.
TCTGGTTTAGCCTTCTTTGATGTTCCACTGACAATTTGGAATCGTCTTCTAAGTGAATCCGGTGCATGCACAGATCTTGAGAGATACCAGGAATATCCTCGAGAGAGTATCTGAGGGCTTTCCTATACTTACGCAGTTTATTCAATAACAACGCAAGTTCTCCGTTGGTTAGGTTGGAATTTACAATTACGGGATAAGAATTATTGTATAGAAAAGCATACTTGAGTCCGGCGGGTAATTGCTTTAACTCAAGTTTTGGTGCTTTTTCGAGATTCCAATTTTCTAGAGGGGATGGTTGTCGATCGATGGCGGCCTTTAAATATCGATCGATGTTGATTTCCGAATCGTCATCCTCCACATCATCAATATTTGCTATTTCTACACTTGCGTCCATTAATCGCGCGTATTCATCAGCTCTGATGTTGATGCTAAATGTTTCCCCTTCGGTAGTTGTGAGAACTTTTTTCAGGGGATCATCTGAGCATTGGTCTATGAAGGATTCTTCAGCCAACTCAGAGATATCGTCCACGTAAGAGGCTTTTTTTATCGATTAAGGGTCGTTTTATCAGTTTTTCTATATCGAAAGTCATTGGAATGTTTCCAATGTTTAAACATATCTGACCTTCCTTGACGTTGATGATTGCACCAGCGGTAGCGAGAAATGGTCTACCTAAGATGAGGGGATCTTTTGGTTCATTCTGGTATTTCAACACAACGAAATCCGTTGGTACGTGACAGTCGTTAATTCTTATCGGCACGTCATCTAGAACTCCCTCAGGTACTCTAACGGATCTATCAGCAAGAACTAAAGTTATTTCGGTGGGTTTGAACTTGTCGTATCCCAGGGATATCGCGACAGAGTGCGGCATGAGATTTACGCTGGATCCTAGGTCACAAAGGGATCGAGGAAAACTATTGTCTCGTATGTTGCAATCTAGAACAAAACTGCCCGGATCAGGTCTCTTGATCGGGGTTTCGCCTTGGATTATTGCACTTACTTCCTCTGAAATCATCATGACGCTGTGTTCTGCAGCCGGGAAGCTGTTGGATACCATGTCTTTTACATATTTCTTAATCGAAGATGATACTTTTATGGCATCACTTAGTGGCATTTCCAACGTGATTTTATCGAATGCTTTCTTGCAGATCACTTTATCCAATTCTCGCTTAATTTGCATATTGTTAGGAGGAAAGGGTAGCAAAGTCCTATACACTCTCTCTACTGCCAATTTGGCAGGAGTCGATCGTCGATCGACATTTTTTTTCATTCTGTCGATCGATATTTATTGTAGTCGGTCGATCGACATTATTCCCTTCTTGTCGATCGATTTCCTCCTCTTCTTCCGACTTCTCCTCTTCTTCATCGAGGTTAATCGTTGCCTTATCAGCTTCAGGGGGTTTTTCTGCATAAGTGATTTCTACAGTGCTCGGGGAAAGGCATTTCCGCTTCTTAGTAACACAACACAAACTTGACGTCTAAGGTTAGTGTCAGTTTTTCCAGGAAGGAATCCTTCATCCCTTCTAACAAACCCAACGTTATGCGCAACTTGGCTATCTAATTTCTTGACATGGTCACTCAAAGTTTCACACTTATCATGTAAATCAGAATACACGGAATCCAAGTTTTCATCGAGAATCGCACTGATTTTCTGCTGCCCTTTTAGAACTTGTCCCATCATATATTCCAGCTTGCTCTTATGAGTCTGTTATGCCTTGTAGGTCCTTGTGAAGCTCATGTTTTGCTGCTGATCGGCAAGTCTTTTTTTTTTGTGAAATCTAGTTTCATCGATGAGGTCTACATGCTCTTCTTCATCTCCTCCACGTAGAAAGGTCTGACTCTCATCGGTAAACCGAACTTGCTCATCTCCAATCACAAAAGCATGAACTGAATCTGATGTTTCTTTCACCTTAGATAACTGATCTCCATTCGAATTCTCGGCCATCTTCCTCCTCTCGAGATTAGTCTTCTTGGCACTAGTGCTAGATGCCACATTTTCAATGAGCCTCGTAGCTTCTTCAGGTGTCTTGGTTTTGAAGTTCCCTTGACTCGCAGCATCCAAAGTCGCTTGGTATGTCCAGTCGTGACCTCTGAAGAGAATATTAAGTAGTTGGATTTCGGGAAAACCATGGTGTGGGCAGTCTCGCTGGTAGGCTTTGAATCTCAACCAAGAAGCCTTAAAAGCTTCAGTAGTGCCTTGAGAAAAATTATAGATCTTATTTCTAAATTCCTCGGTTCGTGCATCATCGAAGAAGTTGTTGAGGAAGACACTTTTCATATCACTCGAGCAAGTCAAAGATCCTGGCTGTAATTGTTTCAGCCAGTGCCTCGCATCTCCAGCAAGGGAATACGGGAAGAGTTTGCAAAATAGGTTGTCTTCAGAGACTCCATGCACCTTGATGTTAGACACAAAGTCCTCAAGTGCTTCGATATGGTCTATGGGGTTTTCATGAGGAAGACCATGAAAGGGGTGATGACTTACTAGAGAGAAATATTTGGGTTTCAGTTCAAAGTATTTTCTTAGAATTGCTGGAGGACGGATCGCAGACCGGTTAGTGTAGAACCGATCAGGTCTGTCGCGATCTCCAAGCGTTCGGTGATGCTCAGGTCCAGCATTCAAAACAACAGCTACACCAATAGAAATTGGAGCCCTATGTCTATAATTCATTTGGTTTGATGCATTGCATACTCGACCTTTTTGATCTCCTAGAACTACTTTTTCATTATTGAAATATGTAATAACATACTTACTTGCTTCCGGCAGGATGGCGTCGATCGATATTGGTAGCGGAGAGTCGATCGACATTTCGGTCGACCCGTAGCTCGATGTTGTTGTCTGAGCATCGATCGATATTTGTGTCGACCCGTCGCTCGATGTTGTTGTCTGAGCGTCAATCGATTTCGGGCCGAAATTCATGTCTTCCATCTTAAGTACCTGTGTCAGCAGGGAAAGAGGAAAAACTTAAGCAGATTCACTAACAAAATCTAGACTATATTCTTAACTTAATCTAATGGTAATAAGAAAGAGTCCCTGGCAACGGAGCCAAATTTGATATCACTCAAATTACCCTATGGAGTGAATTACTCTCTCAAATAAGAGGTTCAGATGTAGTACTTAGGGATCAAATCCACAGAGACTCTAGGATTACATAATAGATTTATAGCATTCGAATTAAGGCTAGATTAAATGATTTATAGGTTTTAAAGCAGTAAATGAATCGGTGAACAAAATAATTGCTCGATTGATTTGATTTGAAGTTGTTAACTGTTGGGATAATAGCTAGATTCAGGTATGTTCTCAGGTATGATAAGTAATACTTAAGTTGAGTCTTTAGGGGTTTTATTAATATTAATTGTTCTTGAATTAACACTAAGATATAATCAATCTGATTATCTAATCTGGATCTCGGATTTCAACTATCATATGTTAATCGCGAGAAAGTGTCGGTCGATGATTCGTTAAGAACATCGATCGATACAACTTTCAAAATCTCGATCGATAGAGCTGTCGCTGCGTCGATCGATGCTTCTTCCATAAAGCTTTACGGACAGGTTTGATTTATATTCTCTAACTCACTGGATCAACTCTCATCTGTATCTAGTCAGTTAGATCACAGTAGTTTATTTTCAGGTATTGGGTCAAGCAATGGCTTGATCCCAATTAATCCTAAGATCTAAGTTTAAAGGGTGATCAATCCTAAACTTAGCTTTAAGAAAAACTAGATGAAGAACTATGTTTTTAAACACCCTAGCAACAGTTTAATTCAGTATTAAATGTATCAACCTATTGAGAAACCTAAACCTAACAGCAAGAACTACTCAGACATATTCATAAAGCACATAGTTATGATGGTCTGAATAATACTCAATAGATAAATAAAAACAGAATAGAGTAAGAAACAAAGGGATTTCAAGATCTTCCCTCTCTCAAGGTGTTCATATCTCTCACTCCAATCCTAAGCTCTCTCTCTCTAGAATAGTATGAAGCCTAGCCATCAACAAGGGCTTAGAAAACAGTAAAATAGGGTTTCAGGTCGTCCAGGGGTATATTGGTAATATGTGGTAACTTCTAGGCCAAAATTGGTCATGAAACAGGCTTGGCCAGTTTTCTGGGATCACTTTCGACCGACAACAATGATGTTTCATCGATCGACAGTCCTTCATCTCCTCGACAGCTTCCTCTCGCGAGGCAGACAGACCACTCTTCAGTAAAACGAGCATAACTTCTGCTACAGGATTCTGATTGACCTCAAAGCGGTGGCATTGGAAAGCTAACTCAAAGATATATTTTGTATCAAAAGATGGCCTCAATCTAATGGAGGAAAAGTCTCCATCCATAGCTAAATATCTGATACGTCTGTGCAGTTCTGCACCTCAAAAGGCTCCAAAATAACCATATTTCTCCAGAACGTACCTTAACCCGTAAATACTCTAAATAGACTCTATATAGTAGAAAATATATATTAAAACACTTATATACCATTGCTGGAAGTGGGTAAAATCCATGGTATATCAGGTATCACGAATTTAGAAGGAATGGGGAATTATTTGGGTATTCCTGAGAGCCTTGGTGGCTCAAAAATACAAATTTTTAGTTTTTTAAATGAAAATGTCAAGAAAAAAGTCAATAGTTGGACTGTTCGCTTTCTTACGAGGGTAGGCAAGGAAGTATTAATAAAAGCAGCAGCCTCACCTATGCCAATATATGTGATGTCATGCTTCAGACTTCCTAAAGGGGTCACCAAGAAAATCTCGAGCAGGCTAGCGTATTTCTGGTGGAGTAGCGGGGGAAATAAAAAAGGTATTCACTGGTACTCATGGGACAAAGTCTGTACACATAAGGAAGATTGAGGATTAAGCTTTAGGGATCTTCAAGACTTCAATACAGCCCTCTTGGCTAAACAATTATGGCGCTTGATAGACAAACCGGAATGTCTTTTCTCAAAGGTTTTCAAAGTCTGATACTATCGGCACTCTCATCCGCTGGATGAACACAGATCTTGTTCATCCTCTTACGGGTGGAGGAGCATATGTTCAGCTAGATCTCTGGTTAAAAAAGGGCTAATCAAAAGAGTGAGTATTGGGCAATCAATCTCTGTTTGGAATGATCCATGGATTCCTGCTCCTCGCCGAAGGTCAGCACTACCAAAAACTCAGTCACAATTTCTCAATCGCTCAAGGTGGTGGATCTTATTGATCCGATTGATCGAACCTGGAATGTAGCTCTGCTCAATGAACATTTCCATCCTGATGATGTGAAGACCATTCGTTGTTTGGCAGTTAGTAGAACTCAGCGGATAGATACATACGGTTGGATGTTTCGGAATCTGGGAAATATACAGTTAAATCATGATTCTGAACCAAATCTTTATACCCAGATAAGGTTCCAAGGATGCCACTTTATGGGCCGAATGTAAAACCATTACTAGCATTTTCGTGGAAACTTAATTGTTCTCCGAAACTAAGGCATTTCATATGGAAAGCTTTATCTGGAATTTTACCAGTAGCAAAGGTTCTCAGGACACGTGGTATAGATTGTGATCCACGATGTAACATATGTGGAGCGGAGGAGGAAACTATAAATCATGTTCTCTTTGAATGTCCACCAGCATTACATACTTGGGCTTTATCCAAGATCCCTTTTCCCCAGGGATTTTTCCATCATCATCTCTTTATACTAGTATAGATTGTGATCCACGATGTAACATATGTGGAGCGGAGGAGGAAACTATAAATCATGTTCTCTCTGAATGTCCACCAGCATTACATACTTGGGCGTTATCCAAGATCCCTTTTCCCCCAGGGATTTTTCCATCATCATTTGTTTATACTAGCATGGATTATCTGTTTTGGAGGGTTCCGAAGGAAATTGATTCGGATTTTTTTCCATCGATTATGTGGTATATATGGAAGAATAGAAATGAAAAAAAATATCAAAATAGGAATGTGGATCCCCAGGAAATACTGCGTAGAGCAGTGGTGGAAGGAGCTCTTTGGGCAGAGGCACAATTATTTAAACTAAAGCAGCCTGGTTATTTACAGCCAGTCACAAACTGGCAATCAATGGAGTTTACAAGAGTTTGCTGTGTTGACGGAGCCTGGAGGGAACAAGATGTATTCACGGGACAAGGTTGGTTTTGTAACGCAAGGGATTCCGAAGAAGTTATGATGCGGGCGATGAACCTAAGACGAAGCCTGCCACCATTACTTGCAGAATGTGAAGCATTGATTTGGGCGATGGAGTGTATGAAGAAATTGCAGTTTTTAGAAGTAGTTTTTGCGACGGATTGTTCTCAACTGGTGAAGATGGTCGTCACCTGAGGATTGGCCAGCTTTTGCTAAACACATGGAGGAGTTTTGCCGTAGTAAGACTTTCTTCTCTAATTTCAAGATCATACATATACCAAGAGCATATAATACAATGGCGGACAAGCTTGCACGAGGTGCAAGGAGTTCTCCTTCAGCTAAGCTATATGTTGATTCCATACCTCCGGCTTGGCTTTCCGATCCGGTGGTCTCCATAGTAGATTAGTTCATTTTGTTGTTAAAAAAAATATACTCCTTCTAAGGCGGTTTGCTCCTTCCCTTTCTGCCCTTGGTCGAGTTTATCGCTTTGCGGAAATATTCCATTTTCCTTCGATCTTCTGTGTTTATCCTTGAAAACTTAGCATTTACCTTCCGAAATTGACATTTATCTTTTCCTGCAAAATAAAAATAAACCGTAATATTTAGTGGGCTCAATTTCGTACAAAGTCGTGATTGGGCTGTTAGCCGCGTTTCGGGCCCTTTCGGGCCGTTTATCGACTTTAGCTTTTTTACGATTTATCGGAGAGTGCGCTTTCAAAATGACGTCGATTCCGAGGAAATTTAGTATTTCCCATACGATATAGGTGACTCAAGGTGTTAAGTTCACCGTCGTCGTTTCATATGATCGACCGAACTTTACGCGATAAAACGAGTCCTTACGGTTTTTAAAACGTAAAGTTCCAACGGTACCTCCGATGGAGACTAAACAACAGCGACTTTGATACAATTTTGGGAGAGGAGCTACGAGGACGAGGTGACGATGGATTCTGGTCGATCCAGCTCGGCCGTTCGCTGAACTGGACTGATCCATCTCGGCGAACGGCCGAGCTGGATCCCGTTGTCGATCAATCACGGCCGTTCGCCGAACTTTACTGGTCTAGCTCGGCGAACGGCCGAGCTGAATCCCGCGGTCGATCCAGCTCGTCCGTTCGCCGAACTGGACTGGTCCAGCTCGGCGAACGGCCGAGCTGAATCCCGCAGACGATCCAGCTCGTGCGTTTCGACGAGCTGGCCATTAGACCTTTGGTAATTTTTTCCGTTATTTTCGTCTTCTTTCTCATTCTCGGGAAGTTTTCTGACGTTAATTTCATCGCAACCGATTTTGACCCCAACAGTTAGCTCCCAGCTCGGTAGAACCGTGAGGTTCTTGCGAGTGGTTTAGACACGTTGAGTAAGTTAAACGGAATCCATTGTCTGAAAATCCGAAGATGAATAGTGAATCCTTTTGCCTATAAGTATGTCGAGTAAGTTTTCAAATTCTTTACTTGCTCATTTCCACAATTTTTCTTTCAAAGAAGATCCTTTGCTCTCCCTTGGGTAAAGAAAAAGTTATCTATCTTCTCCTCTTTTCTTTTTTTTTTCAATTTGAGAAAGAAAGATCATGTCTTCAAGTAGAAAATCCTCTACCAAGTCTCATCATGACCGTTCCGTTCCCGATGGTTCCAGCTTGCAGCATGTCGATGTTGTGCCAAAGGTTGAATTCTCGGCAGGCTCGATCGATCCTGAAGAGGTCAATGCATACTGGGTGGGTAGGGGCGAAGTGAAACCTCCCGTTCCTGGGTTATGGGTTCCTTCTCCTTTTAAGGCCAACCCTGTGGCCGGCTGTCCGAGCAGGGGTTGTCCGAATGGGCTTGCGGCCATTAGACGTTTCTGCAGAGTTCCTGAGTTAGTCGAGTTTCGCCTCCCAGAAGCTGGGGAAGTTGCATTATCTCCGCCCGAAGGCAATTTCACGTGCTACGAGGCGTACTTGATGCAGTGTCATCTATGGTTCCTATCCCGGAGCTCATCGTACAGCTTCTCAACCGTTTCAACTTGTCAATCAGCGAAGTTAATCCATGCGGTTTGCAGCACATCGTTGGAATTTTGGTGCTTAGTTACAAATTGGGAGTCACCCTTGACGCTGACCATCTGGAAGCTTCGGTTGAGGCCCGATGGTCTTCTTCGCCCATAATCCATGCGAGGCCTCGTTCGAACAAGGCGATCATCTCGGGGTTCGTATCAAAATACCATTTTTTGGAAGGAGCAATTCTTCTTTGTCCGTGTTAGTGACACCTCCGTGGAAGAGAGCGCCATCCCCGTCTTTAGGACTAGATGGGGGCAAAGAGGTATTCTTGATCTCGAACGTTTGCTCTTTTTTGTTTTGATGATGTTTGATCTTTACTCGTTAGGTGTTTTTTTTACATTTTTTTACAGTGTCCAACACTCTCAATCAGGTTCCCGAGGGCTTTCTCACCATCCGAGAATTATTTCGCAGACGTACATGCTTTTGGGCGGACTTCACCCCGAAGCGGGTCCGTCGCGCTGTTGCGCTCCACCATTCCCGGTTTCAGCCGGACCTGCCGATCGAAGAAGGGTCGGAGTCAAACATGGATGGGTTCATTCCATATGTGCCTCGGACGAAGAGAGATAGTGATGAAGACCTCAAGTCAGTAGCTGGACCACCAACTCATGAGATCAACCATACAAGCTACATTGGAGCCAGCAGCAACATAGGTGCACTCAAATAAGGATATCTTTGTAACCATGAGGAATTTAACCGTGAAACCAGTTTCTATAGATTCTCAACTCAACCAGAGCACGCATGGAATTGGTTTCATACAAAAAGGAGTAATGTTTTAGGAGATATGCAAGTTACAAGTCAAACTATCTACACTGCATCCGAATTGGTTCTAATTAAGGAAAGTAATTCTTTGCTTAAGGAGTGTGCAACTCAAAATCACATGTGGAAACCAGGAGATCATTCATTACATCTAAGAGCAGTGGGAGAGTTTCTACCATGCACCAGTAGCCACATGATCAAGATGAATCCCTTATTTGTCAACTTACCTTACATGGATGCATTCACATTTGGAGTTATTGAAGACCAACGGCTCTTTCCCCTTCTGTTCAGGAATGAATTAGAGACATTCCAGACATCAAAGGAGATCCCAAGGATGCATTTCTTTCTGCCCAAACTCATAAGATACAAGGAGAGAAGACAACTTCCATACATGGACAGATTCTGCACCAACTAAGTCCAACGGCTAGTTATTCACTTATTATTTCTTTCCAAGTTATTCTTTTAGGCATTTGTGTTCTTTTCTATTTAAACTGAGGTAAGTCTCATTTGTAAATCACCCTTGCACGAAATTAATAAAGTATTATTCAGTTTACAAAGTTGGTCTTTGTTTTGTTCAATTAGTCTTTAGGTGGATTCCTTTAGATTTCTTGTTCGTTTGCTTGTCTCCTTAGATTGTGGATTTATTCTAGGATACAAGTGTAGGTCTCTGTCTTTGTGTGGATTCACATAGGCGCAGGATCCTGGTCTTATCAAAGGGATACTTCCGCAACCCTTTGTAGCGACAATCAACCCATTCAAGCTTGACAACTCTTGTTGCCTTGTGATCTAGCCTTTGTCAGCTTAGGCTTGTATCATTTTTGGTATCAGAGCTTAAAACTCCTATCCCCAGGTTGTGTTCATCCAACCTTTATCTCTTTTAATTTTGTTTTGCATTTTGTTTCATTACTTAAAAAAAAAAAAACTATAAAAATCATTTGTTCTTTGTTTCATTTAGTTTTGTTTTGCATAATCATATAGAACCTATAAAAAGTCATATTTGTTTCTGTTGCATCTCGTTTATCTTGTTTCTATTTCATAAAACCATAAAAATAATTTTTTTTTTGTCATTTGTTGTTGTTGTATTTAGTTGTTTATTTCTGTCAAAAAATATAAAAACCCATAAAAAGTTGTGTTCTTCATTTGTTCTTCCTCCTGTCGATTTTAATGTTTCAAAGATCCATATCTTTTCAAAAAAAAAAAAAATCGTAATAGCTGTTAGAATTAAGTTAGTATCCAAGTTTACAAATTTTGGTGGAGTTTTTGAAAGTTTTCCTTCTTCTGGTCAACCCAAATTTATTCCTTTCCAAAAGATTTTTTTTTACTTGCAAACTTTATTTCCCTTTTGCTTATTTTGACCATTATAAACCAAAAAAAAAAGAGGAAATCAGAAATTGCCCATTTTGTTTAGTGTTTAGTCTCTTTTTTTTTTTCTTCTTTCCTTTAACTTTGCTAGTCACGTTTTCTTGTTTAATCACTTGATTCAGAATACTTTCTTCTTCTTCTTGAGATATTTAATCCTTAAAACTTGGTAGACATGGCGACTGAAGAAGAAGCTGATGAGTACAATATTTCTGAAGTTGATTGGGGTGAAGAACCGGGATACTCATGGGAAGGTCAAAACTATGGAGATGGCTCTGAAGAAGACGACCAGTGTAGAGAGTCAAGGGCTGAAGATGGATATGAGGAAGAACCATGTCGTGGGGAGCTTGATTCCAAGCCACAAGACCACTACAAGAACCACACCATCAACAAGAGCTATTCTAAACCTTGGATAAAATTTACTGATAAATTTTATGACTATAGTCCAACAGTTTTCACCAAAACACTTGTGTCTTTTTCCGGAAAAGAGAACTACTCCAGATGGGAGGAAGACATGGAAAATTATTTTTGGGAGTACAAAGTTCCTGAACATAAGAAGCTGTCCATAGCCTTAGACACCCTTGTAGGAGAAGCTTACCAATGGTGGCTTCAAGAGGAAGAATGTCGCATCTACTTCAAGGAACCAACTCCACATTGGGCATATGTCAAAGAGCTGATGTATGAACATTTCGAAATGAGGAGATTACCCCCTAGAACCTGTCCTAAACGTTTTGTTAAACTGAAACCAAGACAACTACATGAGCGTGAGGTAACTTTAAGTTCTCACTATAATTCATATGATCAGTTTCGTTTGTATAAGTTTTCAGGAAAAGGTGAAGACTCTAGAAAATATCTTCAGTGGGAAGAGGACATGGAAAGGTACTTCAAGTGAAACTCCATTCCAAAAGGAGAATACTTGTCCTATGGTCTAGGACAGCTCACTGAAAATGCTCAACGGTATTGGAAAAGAGAAGAGAAGTATAGGGAACAATTTCAAGAGCCTCCTATACGCACTTGGGAGCAATTCAAAGGGGTCATGAGGGATAGATTTTCACCTTACATCCCTACACAACACGCTCGGAAGGAGTCTACAAAGAGAATAGTACAACCCCAACTCTTGCAGCCGGCAAACCAGAGGCAAAGCTCAAAACCAGTGCATACACCTCATGTAAAGCACAACCAAGGTGAGTACTCTAAATCTTTAAAACCACCTGAGGTTATTTGTTATAGGTGTCAAGGCCAGGGTCATCTTGCAAAAGATTGCCCCACAAAACGAGCTGTGAAGATGGCACTACATGAAGCAAAAGAAACTAACTTGGAGGCAAGTGATTCCTTTACTAGAATAGATAAAAAGTTTGATGATCTTATCAACTTGATTAAAGCTGGATCTAATTCTGTTTCTAGTAATTCCATGACTGTCTTAACACACTTGTCTAGTGCCCAAAAGGTTGAAAACGTTTCAGGTACTAACATGGAAATCAAGGAACAAGAACCCAACCTTGCTACGCAAGCAAGTTCAACACTTGAAAATTCTCAAGTCCCAACTAATGATAAGGTCATTTCTGAACTTAATGTGATTAATCTTAACCATCAAAACACTGGTATGATGCACTTGTACTCTGTCCAGAATGTTGATGAAGGTCTAGGTAATGAGGAGACACGTCCAGAAGCTCAACAACAAGAGAATAATGAGCAATCTACCCTAGAGACCTCTACACCAGCTGATCATGCTTTAGAGGTAGCAAATACCAAAGCTGAATCAATGCAAGATAACCAGGTAAGTGAAGCTCTAAATCTTACTCAATACTATTTTTTTTTAGTCCTCCACTTCAAGTATGAAACACTTGCTCTTGCCCATAAGTGATGATTCAGATATAGGTACAATGGAGAAGCATCTAGAACCAAACTCACAACCTTACACCCAAGCAGTGGTCAATGGAGAAACCAAGTGTGAAATAGGATATTTCAAAAAGGAGACCACGTTCCTGCCAAGGGAAATCATAGACCGACCATGTAAATGGGGTCATAGCTTCCCTACTGATCAAAGAAGAACCACCAGTTGGACAATGCATCACAAAACCGTCCATATACCAAGGTAAGACCCTAGCCTCCCAAATTAGAATGAAACCTAATTTTCTCTATCTTGGTGCAGGTAAATTGGTTTTGAGGACAAAACCTTTTGAAGAGGGAGGGAATGATGAGGACCTCAAGTCAGTAGCTGGACCACCAACTCATGAGATCAACCATACAAGCTACATTAGAGCCAGCAGCGACATAGGTGCACTCAAATAAGGATATCTTTGCAACCATGAGGAATTTAACCGTGAAACCAGTTGTTATAGATTCTCAACTCAACCAGAGCACGCAGAGAATTAGTTTCATACCAAAAGGAGTAATGGTTTAGGAGATATGCAAGTTACAAGTCAGACTATCTACACTGCATCCGAATTGGTTCTAATTAAGGAAAGTAATTTTTTGCTTACGGAGTGTGCAACTCAAACTCACGTGTGGAAACCAGGAGATCATTCATTACATCTAAGAGCAGTGGGAGAGTTTCTACCATGCACCAGCAGCCACATGATCAAGATGAATCCCTTATTTGTCAACTTACCTTACATGGATGCATTCACACTTGGAGTTATTGAAGACCAACGGCTCTTTCCCCTTCTGTTCAGGCACGAATTAGAGACTATCCAGACATCAAAGGAGATCCCAAGGATGCATTTCTTTCTGCCCAAACTCACAAGATACAAGGAGAGAAGAAAACTTCCATACATGGACAGATTCTGCACCAACTAAGTCCAACGGCTAGTTTTTCACTTATTATTTATTTCCAAGTTATTCTTTTAGGCATTTGTGTTCTTTTCTATTTAAACTGAGCTAAGTCTCATTTGTAAATCACCCTTGCACGAAATTAATAAAGTATTATTTAGTTTACAAAGTTTTTCTTTGTTTTGTTCAATTAGTCTTTAGGTGGATTACTTTAGATTTCTTGTTCGTTTGCTTGTCTCCTTAGTTTGTGGATTCATTCTAGGATACAAGTGTAGGTCTCTGTCTTTGTGTGGATTCACATAGGCGCAGGCTTCTGCTCTTATCAAAGGGATACTTCCGCAACCCTCTGTGGCGACAATCGACCCATTCAAGCTTGACAACTCTTGTTGCCTTGTGATCTAGCCTTTGTCAGCTTAGGCTTGTATCAGATAGGTTGAAGCCTCGGAAGGACAAACATCTTATGGTTGATGAAGACGTGGTTGACGGGCAGCTTTCTCCTGACAATATACTCAAGGACTATCTTGACAGTCAAGCTGGTGGAAGCAGCAGCGAGCAGTTTAATATCGAAGGGTTGCTCGAATTCGATTTTCCTCCGACCGAGGGTGGATCCAGCGAAGTGCCAGAGATTACCAAGGCGGCGAGGATGGTCAATGGGGTAGGTTCTCATCTTTTAACATTCTCGGATTTTTATTTTGGCCGAAGCTTTCTTGACTTTGAGAATTTTTGCAGGGCCTTCTTATGATAAACCGAGCCCTCGACACGAGCAAGCAAGAGGCTCACATGGCTCGATTCAAGGCTGAGGTGGCTTATAAAGAAATTGCTTGTCTGAAAGATGAGTTGGAAAGTTCTCGTCATCGTGAGAGAGAGTTGTTTGAGAAGGAGGTCAACCATGCCTATAGGCGAGGGAAGAGAGAGGTGGTCGAAGTTATGAAGAAACGTCGTGATAAGTTCTCGCAAGAGTTTGGAGAGCTCAAGGGGCGGTACAAGGCACTCACGGATTATCGCAAGTGTCGTGGAACCGTGGGTGGTTTGTATCTTACGCAGCTTCCTGACTACTTGTTCACAGGCGAGTATGCGAAGCAGACCGGGAGTATGGCCGAGAAAGATATAGATTTTGCAATTTTTGAGGTTGAGGAAAAGATTTGGGAGCAATGGGATCCAGTTCCTTCTAAGGTGGTTTACTCCTTCCCTTTCTGCCCTTGGTCGAGTTTATCGCTTTGCGGAAATATTACATTTTCCTTCGATCTTTTGTGTTTATCCTTGGAAACTTAGCATTTATCTTCCAAACTTAACATTTATCTTTTCCTGCAAAATAGAGATAAACCGTCATATTGATTGGGTTCAATTTCGTACAAAGTCGTGATTGGGCTGTTAGCCGCGTTTTGGGCCGTTTATCGACTTTAGCATTTTTACGATTAATTGGAGAGAGCGCTTTCGAAACGACGTCGATTTTGAGGAAAGTTCGTATTTCCCATGCGGTATAGGTGACTCAAGGTGTTTGGTTAACCGTCTTTGTTTCGTATGATCTACCCGAACTTTACGCGATAAAACGAGTCCTTGCGGTTTTTAAATCATAAAGTTCCAACAGTACCTCCGATCGAGACGAAACAAGAGCGAGTTTGATACAATCTCGGGAGAGGAGCTACGACGACGAGGTGACGATGGATTCTGGTCAGTCCAGCTCGGCGAACGGCCGATCTGAATTCTGTGGTCGATCCAGCTCGGTCGTTCGCCGAACTGGACTGGTCCAGCTCGGCGAACGGCCGAGCTGAATCCCGTGGTCGATCCAGCTCGGACGTTCGCCAAACTGGACTGGTCCAGCTTGGCAAATGGCCGAGCTGAATCCCGGGCTCGATCCAGCTCGGCCGTTCTCCGAACTGGACTGGTCCAGCTCGGCGAATGTCCGAGCTGAATCCCGCTGTCGATCCAGCTCAATCGTTCGCCAAACTGGACTGGTCCAGCTTGGCAAATGGCCGAGCTGAATCCCGGGCTCGATCCAGCTCGGCCATTCACCGAACTGGACTGGTCCAGTTTGGCGAACGCCTGAGATGAATCCAGTGGTCGATCCAGCTCGGCCGTTCTCCGAACTGGACTGGTCCAGCTCGGCGAATGTCCGAGCTGAATCCCGCGGACGATCCAGCTCGTTTGTTTCGATGAGCTGACCATTAGACCTTTGGTAGGTATTTCCGTTCTTTTTCGACTTCTTTCTCATTTTATGGAATAGAAGATTGTCTCGGGAAGTTTTCTGACGTTGATTTTTTTGTAACCGATTTTGACCTCAATAGTGGTCATCAAGCAAACCAAGAAAAATCTTCTTCCATTCAAAAACCGGACCAAACTCAAGGTGAGCAATGTTCTAATTATGATTCCTCTACTTATAATCCTTTTCGTTTTAATGTTCCAGATTTTAGAACAAATCTTTTTGAAGAGGGAGGGAATGATGTGCCTCAGTACATAGATCAGTACATGGAACCAGCTCAGCATGGAGATCAGGACGTTCTGAATAATTCAACCAAGGTTCGCCCATCCGACCATACCAATTAGACTAACCGAGCCGTGTACCGGATCGACCCACGTACTTCCCGAATGGAGTTTTAGCTGGAATCCCGACCAGACGACCGAACTGACCGTACCAGAGCTCGTCTTTCCCGACCATCTCGACATTCTAAGGACAATAGTCGAGCTAGACTTAGCTTTGGTCGTGAAGAACCCAAAGACGGACATGCATTCTCACCCGGCAGACCATCCGGACAGTCCCACGTGTGTCCTTCTCCTTACTTCCGTGCACCCATCTGGTTCGGATGAACCTGGATAGTAGCCGAAGGGTCATCCTTGAACAATATGCACGAAAGACTCAGTGTTTGACTCATTTATTATTTCTAGTCAATATTTCTATTTTCAATGTATTATTTTTCGTGTTCTTATTTATTTCTCTTTGACTACAAACACTATATATATGTTGTCTCATTCTATGAATAAAATCAGTCAAAGTTTGAGTTATATTTTTGTGAGTGAGTGAGAGAGAGTTCTTTAGCTAGTTCATTGGTGTGAACCGGCTTGCTGATTTGGTGGTCAGCCAAGTCATCTTTGTGTGTTGTTTGGTGGTTAGCCAACACACTACATCCTTTCTCAGGTGGTTAGCCTTAGATCGTGGGTATATCAAGAGCCATTCCGCATCTCTTGACGATCCTTTCAATCCATCTCAGTTACAGAAGTGCCATTTGTCTTCTCGGATTATATACAACACCCAGCTAAAGTGATCCTTCAATTTAGGGCGTATAAGGTTCGATCTGGTGCCGAGGTCCGATCTGGTACCGAGGTCCGATCTGGTATTGAGGTCCGATCTGACGCTGGAGCTCAATCGTGGGGTCCGATCTGATTCTGGAGCTCGATCGTGGCTTGACGCTCGATCCTGGTTTGAGGTTCCGATTGAAGGGATTTGTGTGTTTGGGTCATTTCGACCGTCCCATCAGCACACGTCGGACCGGCGGGTAATTTTTCGGTTCTTGGGTCAGATCCGGCAACATCGATGTAGTTGATTCTTGATTGCATGGTTCCGATGGTTTGATTGGGATCCATCGTCGCGCTTAGGAAACCTAGATCGGTTTCTTAGCAAAGATGTTTTTCGTTTATCTTCCCCACAATCGGCGCCAAAATGTAGATCCTAAAATCTACACTAAGTATTTTATAGTGATTGAAAGTTTAATCTGAGGAAGAAAAGATGATGTGGGAAACGATATCTTTAGAACACAACGATACAATCAGATTCCAGTAGGCAAAGATGGATTTTATTGATGAATAAGATCGAGTACAACAAGAGGAATAAGATCTGACGTTA
This sequence comes from Brassica napus, assembly GCF_020379485.1. Lineage (NCBI taxonomy): Eukaryota > Viridiplantae > Streptophyta > Magnoliopsida > Brassicales > Brassicaceae > Brassica > Brassica napus. Next base: position 39,769,796 of record NC_063445.1, read on the forward strand.
CAAACGAAATCGATAAGAGAAAAGACTTAAAGCGAGGTGAAATGAGGTCGATGTGTGTGTATAGCTCTCTCTAGGGTTTTCTCTATGTTCTTCCTTGTGCCTATCGATCTCTTCTTATAGTGGATTAGTCTCGGATTCTTCTCAACTTCTCCGCGATCTTCGTAACCGCCATATCGATCTCCGGATCTTCCATCTCTTCGGCGACCTCGTAATGGACCTCTTTTCTCGTCCTGGATCGCGCGGCCCAGACTGATATCGGCCCAATTCGGTATATAGACCAAAATTGGGTCCAACAACGCACAACAACATGATCAGCAAATAAAAATTAGAACACATCACAATAAATATAAAAAATATTAAATATTAAATTAAATAAATATAATTGTCCCTCGCGAAGCACAGGCTCACTACTAGTACAAGATAAGATCAAGTACACATGGAAGAAATTGAGAAAAGACCTATTACGAGGCCAACATCACATCTGGTTGGATACCTCATTGGAGTGACCGTCACTGAGAACTTTGACCAATTCGTGTATCCCAACATGTTCTTTCTTCAAACCGAAGCTTACAAATCATCTAGGGTTGCTGGAACCATTAACCATGGACCTGGATAAAATTCAAAAGATTAGAAAGCGGATCATTTGTCAGGACATTTTTGTTGAACTTTCTCTCTTTGACTTGACCTTTTTAACTGTTGTGAAGTTTTGTGAATTCACACATTCTTTTATTCTGTTTTTCTCTGTTTTTATTTGTGTAAGAATTTTCTTTAACAAACCATTTTTTTATTAATCACGTGGGTGTTGTCGGGTGGCAAATGTCGTCTCAGTGTTTCTAAGGGACCTGAGTTCGAATCCTCGCTAACTTAGATTACCCATCCTTGTGGCTACGCGGATACAAGTCCATGCTTTCGACCTCATTTGAATATCCGGAGAAAATGTTCATTCGTGGACTGCACCTCTCTCTTTGGAGATTGGTCTGGGACACTGCCCGGAATACCCCCAGATTAAACAAAAAAAAATACGTTTTCAATCTTTCTTATTTGCTTCTTACAAATGATCACACTTAGTCTTTATAGTAGACTTCTTCCTTACTCTAATCATAATCCCATACTCACTTACACCTAACCCATATTTCTTATCTTTAGAGCACTCTTACACTACAAAATTTAACTATTCTAACAACTCCTTAACAACTCTCTTGCCAACTCTCTAATCATATTTGAACTTAGTTAGCTTACTAACCAACTAACTCTTAACTTGTTTACTTACTTTAATTACTAGCTACATAACTAACTTCCTTATTGATCTTGATCTTGGACTTCTCTTCGTCCTTCTTTCATTCATAGTACTTGATTATTCGTTCACTCTTCTTACTTTTTGTTTTTCTTCTTCTCACTATTTTTATCCTTTAAATTCCGGGTTTTACTCAAGGAATCACTTCTGAACACTCCCTTTTGATTCCTTGAGTTGTTGCCTCGGTTCCAACTCAAAGTTTTGAAGTTTGATATCTTTGATTTGTCTTTGTTTTGCCGTTGCCGGTTGAAGATGTGCTCATCAGAACACCTGTATAGCTCCTTGGTGTTTGAACCGAGACTGTCGATAAACTAGTAAAGAGAAAAGACGAGTTCTCGTCGGTGGGTCAAGACAAAGACGTGTTTTATTAGATCAATGGGTGGGTCGAAACAGTGTTACAAAGGGGGGAGAGGACAAATGAATTAGTCCGGCGAAAGCTGGTTCTAGATCTAGATGTAAAATGGAGAAGATAATCCCTTAATCAAAAGAAAGATCTCTTTATTTATACAATGATAAAGTCTAGGGCTTCCTAGCCAAATGGGCCTAGTTCCTTGTCTTGTGGGCCTTGCTAGAGGATCAAGATCCACCCCCAACAGTAAGCCCCCCAAGTTCGTAGAGAGAGACGAGATCGATCTCTGCGAATTTTACGAATAGGGTTTATAATACAATGAACTAGGCACATACCCATGTCGTAGACGATTGCCATGAACGGACTGTCGTGGTTTGGTTGCCATAAACGAAGTGTCGTGGACGGACTGTCCCGGGCGAGCTGTCATCGACATACTTCTGATTCCGATCGGACCTCCAGGGATGGTTGCGCGAACGATCTGTGAAGACAGTGTTATGAACCACCCAAAAGAGTCGCCACAGATGAAGTGTCGATCGACAAACTGCCAAAGACGAGTCGCCGTAGACATCGTCATGAACGTACCGCCATGAAAGAACCGCAATAATCGAATCGCCGTGGACGGGTGTGTCTTTGCGGTATTGGTGTGATCCATGTGTAGGCGGAATGATCCCATGATGAAGTCTCGAGCTTTGATGAGTAAGAGATGCGTAGACGTCAAACGAGATGCTGAGATCATTTTGACAAAACGTCTTTGCCGAGGTCCAAGCTTAACGTGATCAAAGCACTTTGATGTGAAGAAGTGATCTTGTGAAGATGGGTGGTGGAGTCGTTTGAGTCAGCGGCGTGGAGAGTGAGGAAACTGGACTGAGCTCATCAGACAGGTTGTGCTAAACAGAAGTCAGCAGCGATGAAAGCGTGCCGTGAATCTAAGAAGCCAACATGCGACGTTGTGGATGAGTTCATGCTGTTCAGCACAAAAAGACCCTTCTCACTTCTCAGGTTATAGCCATGATCAACTCTAAGCTTCGAAATGTTGAGGGCGTGCTTGCCGTGAAGAGACGATGAGCTCGAACTCCTTTCTTCTTCAGTCTCTTATAGGCAAAGGGTTGTGAGACGATGAGCTCAAAATCCTTTCTTCGTATTGCTCTCATTTCTGAGCTCTTTTCTTTTTGGTTCAACAATGGCAGTTGACTCTTTGGTGATGAGATGCCGAGCTAGTAGCAGACGAGATAGCCTCTGAGTCCATCGGTTCTCGTGAGTCTGAAGGAGTTTGATGTCGAAGCCAACACCACCACCAGAACTGAAGAAGCTCGATGTCGTGGTCCAACCTTGAACTTGGAGCAAGACCGTGGAGAGGTAACGTTTCAGTACGCTCGTCAGTTTTGCCAAACCCACAAAGTATTGACAAACCGGAAGAACAAGAGTCTTTTCTAGTGTTTATATCACTTTCAAGGTGGCTTATCACCGCACCTCAAGGGACAAGAGGCTATTTAATCTCAGATAAAGACTCAAGGGCTCTTGAAGAAGAAGCTAAAGCTCAGAGTCATATGCTTGTGTCCCAAGAAGTCTGATCAGTCCCATCGTTCTTCCGAGGGCAGAGAGAGACGTGAAGAAGCCGAAGCCATCGAGACCAGACTCGCCATCTCGTCAAATCTGAGGGCTTGATCTCTAGAAGCCTCGCCATCTCAACGAAGCTGAAGACTTGATCTCTGGAAAGCTTTGCAAGAGCTTGAAGCTGCTGACGATGTACAGAGATGAACCGCAGGTTGTGGAAGGGAGCGATCTTAACTCCAAGTCTTGTTCTTACTGAACTCTTCTTCTCTTCAGCCTTTATCAAACTTGGCGAGGCTTCGGGTTCAGGCATGTGCCGAGATGAAGAGAAGCTTCTGGCTGGGTGAGTTCTGGGTGATATCAATTCGAGTTGACGACCTCTTCCCGGAGGGAAAGCTCGCGCCTTTGAAGCTCTCTGGTCCGGAGATACTGAACTGACCCACTCGCTGGGTGTCTGGTGAAGACTGGAGATGGAGCTCGACGGTTCTGAGGAAGCAACGACGACCTCGTCCTTTTACAAGCTCGCCGGAGATTAGAAGCTGTCTGAATCTCGTCAGCTTAGGATCGACCCGCGACTGCCTCTGCTTCCTTTGTCGGAGCTCTATCTGAGAGTCGTCGTCGGTCATGACTCCTCCGCCGTTGAGGTGAGAAAGATCTCTCTCTTTTCTCCTTCCGTCATAGGCTAGCTCGTCGTTGGCGGGGATGGAACGGAACTCGACCGATGCGAGAAAGCAGCCACAGTCCCATCGGCGTCGTCCGTCTTTGATTCGATCTCCCAGAGTCGTCATCGGTCACGACTCCTCCTCTGTCGGAAAAAATAATTTTATTATTTTTTATCAAAAAAATATTTAGTAGACTAAGTGTGTGCAGCCATATAATCTTGAATCCAATTTTAACAATGAGATAAGGTCGTGAAACTTATCTTTTAAGCGTTTATATAAACCGAGATCGATGAGCACATATCTCGGATTTTTCCAAGTATGAAATGCTTTAAAGATAGTTCTCCTTGAACTCCCTCCTTCTAGCGCCAACTGTTTGATCCAAAAACGGTGTTTATGCTGGTGGTGTTTGTTAGAATCAATCAATAAAGAATCTAAAGATAAAAATTAGATTCTTGAGGTTTAGGAGAAATTTAGAAAGAATCAAATGAGAAAGAGAACATCAAGAGACTTGATTAATCAAAGATTACATTACAAAAATGATTTCTAGTGTAAAGTGAATCAAAGAATGTATAAAATTCTTATAGGATGTGTTCTAGATCTAAAATGGAGAAGAGCATCCCTTAATCAAAAGAAAGATCTCTTTATTTATACAATGATAAAGTCTAGGGCTTCCTAGCCAAATAGGCTTAGTTCATTGTCTTGTGGGCCTTGCTAGAGGATCAAGATCCACCCCCAACACTTGCTAAACTCATTTTCTTAGTCTCCCTCTTGCTCTGGATCTACATGGATTCAGTTTCTCCTTTATCAGGTTTCTTTTCTCCCTTTTGAATAGATGTTTCTTCAGTCTCAACTGACTTCAGCTTCTCCTTTTCTGCAGTTACTCTGCTGAGAAGTCTCTATGTCCTATTTCTTTCTTGTTGATTTGTGTCTTTTCATACCCATGTAGTCTTCTTGCCTTTTCTTTACTTTAATTTTGAAGTTTACCTCGTTCTTATCAATTTTCTCTATCTTTCTGAAATTGAATCCTTTGTGCTATTGTTCTCGAGTCATGTTTTCTTTTCCATTCGCTTTCTCTTCAGTCCTCGCTTCCTTACATAGTTTTTTTGTTATTAATGTCTTCTTTGATCACCAAGTTCTTCAGTTTGGCTTCTTTAGCCATTCCTTTGGTTTCTGTTTCTGTTTTTTTTCTTGCTGATCTTTTTGCCTTCTGGACTCCTTATAGGTTTTTCCTTCTGCAATAGTTGCTTTGATCTTTCATGGTTCTGGTTTTGACATGTTCAGTATATTCGATACGTTCAGCATATGTGACTGTTTCGAGATCTTTAGTTTTTCCCATCAATGAGGACAGAGATGCGTAGCTCTTTGACGTCAAGGCTAGCATCTTCACAACCATATCGAAGTTAGATCTTCCTTCTCCGAGAGCTCTCATCTGGTTAGCTACAGCTTGAATCCTGTTAGAGAAGCCTTCACCTTCTCTCCTTCTTTCATCTTCAGATTTTCAAAATCAGTTTTTAAGGATTGCAGTCTTACCATCTTTGCTTTTTCATTTTCTTGGCATGAATGCTCCAAGTGTTCCTAGGCTTGCTTTGCAGTGGTTGCAGACAGAATTTTGTAAGATTACATTTGCTACAGCAAATTGAATGATTTGTAGAGCTGATATATATTTTGTCTTTGAGTGATTTTAAGCTTGCCTTTTCTTTTGCATAGTGTCCTCCTGGCGTCTCTGTCGATTTTGATGGAAAAAATGGAACTCCATCCTTTACAACTTCCCATAGTTATCTGTTCTTCAGGGTGGTTTTCATTCGAGCTGCCCAGAACTCATAGATTTGTCCATGAAAAACAGCAACCAGTTGAGATGGTTGTAGGTTTATCGACATTCTTCTCTTCTTTTATTTCTTCACGTCTTTTTCTCTTATATTTTCTTGAACATGCTCCACGGAGAAGGTAAACTCTGATACCATGTTGAACTTTTTCTCTTTGGCTTGAACTTCTTGAACTCTTCTGAAATATTGTGAACTAACACACTCTTTAACAAACCACTTTTTCATTCATTCTTGCTTGATTCTTACAACTGATTACCCTTAGCCTTTATAGTAGACTTCTTCCTAGCTCTAATCATGATTCCTTACTCACTTACACCTAACCCATACTTCTAATCTTTAGACCACTCTTACACCCCAAATCTTTTTTTTTTTTTTTTTTTTTTTACACCCCAAATCTTAAATATTCTAACTCCTTAAAACTACTTGCCAATTCTCTAGTCATATTTGAACTTAGTTAGCTTACTAACCAACTAACTCTTAATTTGTTTACTTATTTAAACTACTAGTTACATAACTAACGTTCTTGTTAACCTTGATCTTTGACTTATCTTTTTCTTTCCTTCATCCATGATACTTGATTATTCTTCCACTCTTCTTGCTTATTGTTCTTCTTCTCACTGTTTTTCACTCTTTCATTTGCAAGTTTTACTCAAGAAATCACTTCTCAACAGTTTTTCAAAACAAAGCCCGTAATTCTACTGAATCAACCCCAGATCGCCAAATTTAATCATAAGTCTATTCCAATAAGCCATATCAAATGGCCATTAACAAAGCGAAGTAAGATTTGTGTCGATTTGTGAGAGGCATAGACAATAACCAACAAAAAAAATTTTTGATTTGGAAACCATCTGGATTTCAAAGAGAGTGAAAAGGAACATGAAAAAAAAATCCGATCAGTGACCGAAAGAAATTAGATCCGGACGTCGCGAGAAAATTATATCTGCTAACCGGAAACAAAATCCGATTATATCAGAAGAAAGATGAACAAACAAAAACCTGGTGAAGAGTCTCTCTCTCTCTCAAATATAGAGAGGAGAGAACAGAGAGAGTCTCTTGTTTCCTTTGTCTACATTGGAGGTTATATGTTATTTTCCCACTTTTGATCTTTAAAACTTTTATATGCTCTTTTGCCTAAGCCAAAGACCATAAAACTAAGAGCATTATATGTGGGTGCATAAAAATTAAGATTCCAACTTTATCAAATACACATACAAGTTGGACCCCAATTTAAGTCTACATACACCAGGTAAATTATACAGTGGCCAAAGACATGATGTGTCTAGGCGGGATAAACTTCTATTGCTAGCTAAACCGTTGAAACTTCAGATTTACACGCCAACGGTGTAAACAAGGAGTTGAGCTCAGTGTATCTCAAAAAATCAAACCCATGGCTCTCCATAAGCTTCTTCTGTTTGGTGTTAAACCGTTGTTGATAAAACCCTTCAAAAGATGGTTCTGTCGAAGTCCGAAGAAAGAAGTAGTAACCAAGGAGGAAATGAAGGGATGTGACAAAGAAGCAAATAGGTTCCATCACATCCCAGCTTAGTTCCCAGAAGGTAAGACGCATAAAGCCAACCGTTTGCGCTGCTAGGAGTCCCAGACCGCAATATAACTCTGCCTGGACTATACGTCGTGCCCTTATGTCAATACACTTCTTTGTAGTCTCAAGCTGAGCTAACTCTTCTTTTCTTGGATCGTTTGGAAGTGCTGATGTTTGGTGGATCATTGCCGCCATAGACATGGCTATCTAAAATTATATAGCAAAATAATATAAGAAAATAATACTTTGTATAGAAGTCCTTGGTCATAACTAGTGTTTTTAAAACCGGACCGACCCGATGGTTGAACCGGGTTCGACGATGAACCGGTTACATAACCAGGTTGGTTCTAAAATTGATTCGACCATGAACCGATCACATAGCCGGATTGGATCTCAAGATTATTAAACTGATAAAAACTACTTAAATTATCAAAAATCTATAAACCATCCATTTAAACATAAAACTAGTTTATATTTATAATGTTTTATGTTCGAAATTCATTTATACTTTAATTATGTATCATATTTACTAACATTACTTTTAGATTTATGTACTAAAAACATATTAAACCAGATTATTGAACCAGGTTTGACCCGGTCGAACCATATTGAACCGTGACCCAAAAATTATCCGGTTCAGCTTCCGGTCCGGTTTTAAAAACACCGGCCATAACTAGGAGGGCTCTTGTATGAAACATTCATATAAGACCCAACAATTCTCAAACGCCCAAAACCATAGTTTTGAAAATTATAGATTTTAACACACTAAACATTTTGTAATTATTTTACATTAGACAAAAAACATTATCAAGAATACACAATATGGTCTTTCTGTTTGGACATATAATAAAATAATTTTTCAAGCTACACAATATGGTCTTTCTGTTTAGACATGTTCTGTTATTGGATCTATGTATGCTTTTTGAGTATTTTCAAAAGCAAATGCTATATCCTAACAGATTATGAACCAAAATTAATAATCAAAATAAGAGAGAGTTTTTAGAGGACACTAGTTAGTAGTTAGATTATCCACCTGATGAGGATGAAGGAAAACGATGTCTCCTAAAACGACGACGCTTCCAGCATGATCCAAAGACTGAGCCATTTGAGAACCTTGCTCGTCGTTGTTCCCACAGGTCTCACAACAGATTTGAACAAACTCCCAATACGAAACAGAGTTCTTTGGAATCTCTCTGAGTCTAGCTTTCACCTTCTCCATTTGATACATTCTCAACAACTTTTTGGTCTCACTCACTGATAAACCCGTCACAGCCGTTGCTTCCTCCCTTCTAGGAGGACTAACGGACTCGATGCGGATCGCCGTGATAGGATCCGTAAGATTCGATGAGGTCATGTAATGACGGAGGATCTTCGTGTTCGATGGTCGAACGCATTTGTAACCGTCGATGAGACGCTTGGTGATAGCTCTGCGAAGCGCCATTAAGAGAATCTTTGGGTGGGAGAATATCGAGTTGATTCTGTGAGAGTTGGGGGTCGGGGGAAATCTTTGGGAAGCATTTATAGTGGTATTACCGAGGTTAATTATAAAAAGGTAGAAACGTCAATATTTTCTTATTTTAGTGTTTTGTTTCATGAAAGATTTACGCTATGAGTCACTTTTCATGTTTGTTATTACATCGTAAAACATTTATAGCTACTCAGACACTATATTAACTAAGACTACGGGAAAGCCCATAAACCAAATCAACAAGTATGCTTCTAGCTGTCTTTTATGCTAGCTAAATTACAATTGATATCAATTTTGGCGGGATTCAAGCACAACCCTTGATTACATTTGCTTATCTAATGGCTAAGATTCTACAGACAAAATTTGATATATAACACATATCTACTACTACATAGTGACCATTAGATATATTAAAATAAAAATGATCAGATGGCCCAGATTTAATCAACAATTCGAATCAATTAATTTTATTTCTTTCTCATCTCACATTATTTTCTCATTCCAATGGAGTGCGACAACTCCGGGTGGTGAGCCGTGGTAGCTGGTGAAAGCGGAGGTGAAGAGTTGTGCCAGTGATGGTGGTGGTGACGCAATACCACAACTTAAGTTATGATTGTCTCTTCTCCGCAGTCTCGGATACAAACATTAAAGATGACGAAATTTTGCGATGGCTCCGGCTCGACAAGGATATCCAACTCTATCTACCTCCGGTGAGAGTGATGTGTAACAGCCCGATCCTCCGGCGTCCGACCGGGGTTATCGAAGGGGCGTTATGGACACGTGTCTACTCATTTAGCCAACCCTACGTGTCCCGTTACTGGTCCCGAGAGACGAGCGCATAACCTTCTTTGAAATACCGTCACACCCACATCCATATACTTCTACTTACAGTCCTGCGCACAGGGAAAAATGGAAATGGAGGGGTGAGTAACAAGTTACTCAGTGAAGTGGTTCTAGCCCAGCCTGCCCGCATGACACTCTATACTACTCTATGCGGGAACTAGGACTGACTAGCTACTACAATCAGCTAATGCATTTTATCATTTCCTAACGTCATCTATTGATTTTTCCACATTCACTTCCATTCATTTCTAACAACCTAGTGATCAATCAATACAATGATCTCACTCATTGCCACACACGTCAAACCCTAGGCTTAACCTACTCATCATACCAATCCGACTCGATCCTATGACACCTTTAACTCCATGTTACCCGACCATGAGCTAAAAACCCTACAATGCACATCCTTTTCATCTTTTCGTCCTTTTCAACAGTGGGTAGCCCCAACTAGGCTTCTACCCCATATTCTTGTGGATTGGCCACATCTCCTATGGGTGCTTCCATATTCTTGTGGATTGGCCACATCTCCTATGGATACCTAGCGTAGACTACTACCCCACATACTTTCCTTAGACCCTCTATATGCTTTCCCACCCATGCTTAACCTTAACATCATTCTCTCATACTTTTACTTATCCTTTCACTTCCTTATCATTTTCACTTATCCCTTCCCATTCTCATTTACCTTCCTTTTTCATTCATACTTGTACTTGGGACTCAATTCACTAGACGCCACCCGCTATCGGTGTCACACACAATACACATCGCATTCAAGTTCTACTTCAATAACTTTTATAATCATTACTCGTCTATCGTCCTAGCATTTATTTCTGTCTAGCATCCTAACTTCAATCACAACAACACATGGGACAACACATCCAAACATACTAGAATCAACTACCAATCAATCATCACCACAACAATTCAATTCAGTTCATCGAGTCCCATTTATCAGTATGAGGGTTCTTATGCATCATGATCCATTCATCTATCATCCTAGCAATACCATGTCCTATCAACCTAACTCCCAATCAGGGTCTAATCAAACCTAACTCCAACATATAGGAGTATACAGAATCATGAAAGAAGGTTGGGTTCGAGACACTGCACCTTAGTCTAGATCTGGATCTGTAAACACGGATTTAAGAAGGTTGAGATCTGGTCACCACCACCACTTCACGGCGCCGGCGAGAGGGAGAGAGAGAGAGAGCGTGCGACGGCGAGGAGAGAGAGGGGGTGTCGGCGAGGAGAGAGAGAGAGCAACGCGCGGGAGAGAGAGAGAAGAGAGAGAGGTGGCGCAGGATAGAAGGGGAGAGAGCTCGACGGCTAGGGTTTTCGGCCTCCGGGAATTCTCTGCAGAGCTTCGCTTCAGATTTGTGATGAGGCAAAAAGGGAGGCTGCATCTCTTTTTATAGGAAAGGGGAAGGGAAACCCTAGGTTTTTGCCAAATGGGCCGTAGAGAAGCCCATATTCTTTGGGAAATTTTACTGGCCAGAAACCGGGCCGTTACATGATGAATCTGGTGGTGATGCTTCATAGCCACCATTGTGAAGCTTCTTTTGGTCGTGGCACACCAACTCCATTCACAACGACAACAGTGAAGTATACGAAGGCGAACATGATGGAGATGACAGTAGAAATGAAGATGATGTATGACGGCGGAGAGGTGGCAACATCGATGTAGACGGCATCAGAAATACAGTAAATGCTATATGCCTTCCCCTCCGTATGTATATTATGCTCTCTTCTCTGGTATCCTTTCCAGTATCTCCTCCACCGTTCGTTACAGTCTCCAACACCATTCTTTGTGGTCTCAACCATTGTTCTCTGACCTCTTATAAGCTTATGGAATCGTTCTATGGCGTCTCCGCCACCATTTCCCTTTATATTTACATCCTTTTGTTCCTTTTTAAATTCTCACGGGTCATTTGAAGGAGGAGATAAAGGTGTAGAGGAGGTTAAAGTACTCATATATATTTTTGAGATCTTTCAATAGTTTGGTCTTTGTAAAGATGAGATTTTGCTTTGTGTTTGTGTGGATGATAAATATCTCTAAGCAGTGAGAATGAGAGAGATGTTGTTGAGGTGTGTATGGACTGATAAACCGATGTTTCAAGTTGTAAAATTCACATTGCTCCTAAGATATCTGAAGAGGAGACTGAGGAAGAGTTTGAAGTCAAGGAATGCACTAACGATGAGTCTCATGTACATGTGGATACTAGAACTCCGGTGTACATGTGGCCATCGGCTTCAGGTGTACATGTGGCCATCGGTTTCAGGTGTACATGTGGATACTGAACTTTCGTGTACATGTAATAGTGTACTTCAATGTACATGTGTTTTGAGATGAAATGTATTTCTATAATAAGTCTATGTGTGCTCAAACTCATATGTACATTTATACACTTCATTTTAATTTATTGATGTACTCCTATTAAGAGTAGCTCTATGATTCCTTCACACTTACATAAATATAACAATAGCTTACACCCCTAAATCTCATGTAGTCATATTGTAATGCATATGTTACCAACTTTGATTAGCACTAACTTGTTTTACACCATTTAAGTTTTTGTTGTTTGTTCATGTGTTCTTGTTATCCATGTGTACACCAATTGTCACGTGTACACACATGTTCATTTGTACATATGTACACCATCAACATAAGCACATGTCTTTTGGCTTATTTTGCTTCAAATTTATAGACACTATAGCTTACATTTACCTTACATGTGATTACACTAGTCAAATTTTTATATATTGTGTCAGATTTGGGATATCGCCATTGTCTACTAAGGGGTGTCAATTCGGGCTGGTCCGGCCCAAACCCGCTAAGCCCATAAACCACTGTTCTCCGACGTCTTATGAGCTTATGCTATCATTCTATGGCTTCTCTGTCACCATTTTCCGTTATGATTTACATCATTTTCTTCTTTTTTAAATTCTCATGAGAGGATAGATATCTGTAAGCACTAAGAATGAGAGAGATGTTGTTGAGGTGTGTATCACCCATAAGCCGATGTTTTAAGTTGTAAAATCCACATTTCTCCCAAGATATCTGAGAGGAGACTGAGGAAGAGTTTGAAGTCAGGGAATGCACTAACGATTTTTGGTGTACATGTGGATATTGAATTTTGGAGTACATGTAGATAGTTTACTTCTCTGTACATGTGTTTTCAGATGAATTTTATTTCAATAATGTGTATATGTGTTCTCAAACTCATATGTACATTTGTACACCTCATTTTAATTTATTGATGTGCTCTTTGAGTAGCTCTATGACTCTTTCACATTTACATAAATATAACAATTGCTTACACACCTACATCTCATGTAGTCATATTGTAATGCATATGTTACCATCTTTACATTGCACTAACTTGTTTTACACTATTACGTTTTCGCTGTTCATGTGTTCTTTTTATCCATATGTACACCAATTTTTAAGTGTACACAAATTTTCATTTGTACATATGTACACCATCAACATAACCACCTGCCTTTGGCTTATTTTGTTTCAAATTTATAGACACTATAGCTTATATTTATATCTATTAGGTGATTACACTAGTCAAAATTTTATATTGCGTCATATTTGGCATTTTTCCATTGACTACAACCAAGTATACACCATGTGTCGCATACACATGTACATCAAAATTTAATCTAAAAAATAGTGATTGTATATTATAATTGACAAATCCATCAATTTTTTACGGTGAAGTTGTACACTTACAGGTGGATTGACGATTAGCTAAATATTCATTGATATGTTACTATTTAGTGGTTTTTAACATCTCATTTTAGTCTATAATAATCATTAGATTGCATTTAATTGCTAATATTACATTTTGATTACACAATGAGAAATATGGTGCAAATTCATAAGGTTAATTATGCACATTTGAAAATTTTGAGGTAAAAACTATAAACTTGCAAATATGAGGGACCAGATGTGAAAAGTAGTAAATTGGCCACTGAATTTCTCCATCCCCGATAGTCTGACCAGTTGGTTACCGGTGAAAGCTTGTAACTCCGATCCCGAACATGACCACCACGGCGAGGAAGATTGCGTCAATCTGACCATGTTGCGACGGAGAGGAGTGGCGGCAGATGATGACGAGACGTGGCTGCGGATGGCAGTGGTGCTATTGTGGCAGAAGAAAACGTTCGTTCAGATTTTAGGGTTCAATTTGATAGTAAAGGAAACATAATCGGTGAGCTGGGATCTCGACACCGTCGGTTCTGCCGCAATCCAAAACGCATGCACGATTTTTGCAAGGATAAGTCATCATCGTTTCTATTAGTAAAAAATGTTTAAGGAAATGGAAACTATGAGTGGACCCTACAAGTTATATGGGATAATTAAAGCAAATAGGTAAAAAGATAATTTCAATCTACTTTCTTTTTCATGTCCACTAATTTAAATTATTTCAAATTTTAAAAAAATTCAACCGAACAAAGAAAGTAACTAGAAAGTATTCTCTGGTTTCACTATTTCAGGAACAACTAAGTAATTGACACCAAAAAACTACCTCAGTAGCTATATGTGACCTGCAGTGTAGTAAAAAGAAAAAAAACTGTTTTAGAGTGAAAATCACTCTAGTTTCATTTTCCTGTAAAATGAGAATCTCGTCGGGGTGAAAATTTGAAAACCGAATATCAAAGAATCTCAATTACTTTGGAAAGTACCAACGAGTATTAAGAGATATAACAAATGTGGATTTGACTGCAAAGATTCATCATTTTCAAAACGTAAAAAAGATTCCCCTCATAATTGAACATTGATGGGGTGGTTTTTGTTCTTTACTCTCTTTGTTTCATAATAAGTGTCATTCTAGTTTTTTTTTCTTATTACAAAAAAATGTCACTTTACAATTTCAATGCAAATTATACTTACTTTCAGCTGAAAATTAATTGCAAACTGTATTGATTTCATAATAAGTGTCATTCTACTTGACAATTGCAAGGACAAGTCATCATCGTTTCTATTAGCAAAAAATGTTTAAGGAAATGGAAATTATGAGTGGGCCCTACAAGTTATATGGGATAAATAAAGCAAATAGGTAAAAGATAAATTTCAATCTACATTCCTTTTCGTGTCTACCAATTAAATTATTTCAAATTTAAAAAAATTCAACCGAACAAAGAAAATAACTAGAAAGTACTCTTTGGTTTCACTTTTTCAGAGACAACTAAGTAATTAACAGCAAAAAACTACCTCAGTAGCTGTATGTGGCCTGCAGTGTAATAAAAAGACAAAAACTGTCTTAGAGTGAAAATCACTCTTGTTTCATTTTTACTGTAAAATGAGAATCTTGTCGGGGTGAAAATTTGAAAACAGAATATCAAAGAATCTCAATTACTTTGGAAAGTACCAACGAGTATCCCTTTCTTATTAATGGAGGAACATTTTAAAAAAGAAACCTTCAATGTGTAAGTTATTTACAAGGGTGTCATGCTGAAGTGACATCACCACAATCGCTCTCAGCCTACATATTAAACTATCCATTTTTTTACTAGAGTATTTACATCAAATGTCATTACCATATACAATCATCGTTGGTCCTTTCTTTCTTGAACATTACCATATATTAAAATTTAAATTATCGTTGGTCCTTCTTAGCTTGAATCCGAGAAGTTTGACGAAAATATTACGTGAACACAGCCACCTGCACTATTTAGCATGACAGCCATATTCAAGGTTTTTTGTCTATATTACGTATGCATTCTAAACAATCAAATTGACAAAAGTACATAGAAAGAACAATGAATTAATAATTTTTTTAAAAAAATTACACGGCACCAAATACATTGTTCTCAGTTCATTAACATACCTTTTTAACTGAAACATTGTTCTTTGTCAAATTAACATAATTTTCATGTATTCATCCTTATGTTTTTTGCGAGAAAGTTTGTTCTCCATACAACGACATTTTTTAAAGGTATTTTTGCATGAATTCGATGAAGAAGAACCAGATTAAACCATGATCTTTTAGTTATTGATTGTTATTCTTATTGTATGCCGGTTTATGGAATTTGAGCGTGGAATGTATCTAGACTAATAGTTTACTAAGTACGTCCCTTAAATACGTATGATATGCATTTTTTAATTTAGGTTGGTATTGACAAGGGTAATTATTTATAAGCCACGAAATCCCTTATATATCGTCAACATTTATGTTGATTGCGTGACTTAATACTACATTTATAGAGAATATTGTATCAATGACCTATCTATGGTAAACAGAGAATATATGTTGTAAAAAAAACAGAGACTATATGTCGTAAAAAAAACAGAGAATATATTAGAAGTCCATTTCAAAGTGATTGGCAAGCTAATTCGATTCCATTTATTGCCTATGATTACGCATATATTTGCCATAAGTCCATTGTATATCCTATATAAACCAAGGAGGATGTTAGTCATTCCTTCATTCACTATACCAGAGCAAAAAACCCAAATAAAGCAACATGGCTGCGTTTCATTTTTAATGGTAATTCAAGCGTTCGGTATGAGGTACTACCATCCTACATTTTCCTTAACCGAGGAAATGTGATTGTGTATATAATTTGTTAGTAGCTGTCTGTTATCTATTTGTATTCAGGATTCCAAGGAACCCATACTGAAGGTATTCCAAAAAAGTTGGTGTAAGCTTTCAGCTTTAATTATCCAGTAAAACTTGAAGTTTGTTTTAGAGCATCCTCTATTTTTTTTTTATATGCGTTTCACAAGTTTTTTTTTTCTATATGTTTTAAGAGACTGTTCTAGAAAATAAAATATTTGCTTTATTCAGTATCCATACAATTATACTACTACTTACTAAGTGTGGTCATTAACCAGGAGATCAATCGTACACTAACCAGTATTCAAATTATATCAATCAATCTCAGAAAATAGAAAGAGGAAACTAACCATGTTATTGTGTGGAATATCTCTTATGCAATCTATAGAGCGTATTGCAGGGACAACAATTGAGCCATGAAGACAAACATTAAAAAAAAAACCTACTTTGTCACAGGCATATTGTATCACTTAGATTTTTCATCTTCTAAGTAGCGTTTACCTAAAGAAGCATCCAAGCTTGTATGAAGGGAAACTCAAACTCTTTGAGAGAAGTACTGGCTGATTCAATAATCTTCTCAACATATTTGTTTTTTTAAACTCAGTTGGGTTCCCAAAGGATTGCTACGTTTTAAAAAAAAACGAAACCCAAAGACTAGAACTGTTTATGTTTTAATAATTCGATATACTTAAAAAATAAAGAAATAAATAGAAACTTTACCATTCACTTGTCTAGAAAGACTACTTCTCGATTGCATGTCTTCAAAGATTCTCAGGCGATGGCTGAACTACAATTACCGATGAGGGATATATAACCATGAGAACATAATAAAACAAGCTATATTAGCGATCAAAACCCTGATTGTTTAATATGTATGATTAGAAACCAAAATTCTTTGGGTCAAACCTCATGAAGAGTAGATCGATTGACTTTCCGAATAGAATGAACTGTTTTGATTAACTGAAAACGGCTTCTGAGATCTTGATTTTGTGTATTAATGGGCTTTAGTTTGTCGTTCTGAACTGGACCATATTGTATGTGTTTAGGGTTATTACTTTGAGAAAAAAAACTTTGTATTCTCAATTGTTTTGTGTCCATATTCACGAAAAGATTTTAATTTTTTTTTTCTCTAGGTGGTTCAAGATAGTCTATTTTGTGTTTTCTTGGCAAAAAAAAAAAACAAGGAAAGCAGAGAAGAAGATTTACATTTTGATGCAACGAAACCAAAGTGAAATAAGAAGAGCAAAGTTCCGCTTATGCCGTCTCCGCACCATGTGATTAGCATAAGAAGAAGATTTACATTATTTTTTTCTCGGCACCAGGTGATTTACTACTTTGATTTATCAATTTTACATGTGTTTAACATATTATACGACATATTAAACATGTTTTATCCAATTTTAGGCAATATATATAGAAAATGTTAAATACATAATAATTTTCAAATCTAACTCTCATCCTGCGCAAGGCGCGGGTCTTATCCTAGTTAAGAGATATAACACATGTGGATTTCACTGTAAAGATTCCTCTTTTTCAAAACGTAAAAAAGATTCTCCTCATAATTGAACATTGATGGGGTGGTTTTTGTTCCTTACTCCCTCTGTTTCATAATAAGTGTCATTCTAGTTTTTTTTCTTGTTACACAAAAAATGTCACTTTACAATTTCAATGCAAATTATACTTATTTTCAGCTGAAAATTAATTGCAAACTGTATTGATTTTATAAATAATTTTATTTATCTCAAATACTATTGGTGAGAAAGATGTAATTAATAACAACTTATATATATTTCCAAGTTTTTCTTAATATGTGTGAAAAGTGTCAAAGTTACACTTATTCAGAAACGATTGGAGCATTTTGTAATTTTGAAATTTATTTGTGTTTAGTTATTAGAAGACAGCTAATTACTTTGTGCAAAAAAGACAGCTAATTACTTTGTGCAAAAAAGACAGCAAACTGGTAATCAAAGTTTAGTTTTGGTATCATTAGATGTTCTAGGTTAGTAGTTTAAGAACTTGTGTTGCTGCTGTTGTGCTCTAATCGAAATTAGGCGAAATAAACCCTATGGTGAGTTAACAATTCGTATTTTCAAAAACTATTTCTAGACTTGAAAAAAAAATTGAAAACTAAATTCCAATTCTTTTTAGTAAAAAAAAGTCCAGTTTTTGTTTAAGTAAATATTTCGTTTATGTCTTAGGAGTTGTTATTGGTTTATATATTTTGATTGATCTAGAAATCCATATAGTATTTATAAATCCAGAATTTATGAATCATTAAACCAATAACACATGATTTTAATACAGATTTGAAAATCATAGAACCAATAACACTAGATTTAGTTCGAATTTTCAAATCCATTAAAATACAACAACCAATAACCCCTACTTAGAATTAGTTACGTCCCATTGAAACTTACGTAGTGCGGATTGGCAATTTTCCAACCATCGTTAAATATCCCCAAGACTATATTTACGAAGTGATTTTGCCACATGTCTTTTTTACAATCAATTTCACAAAACAAATATGACATGGCTACTGAAATTGATGACTTGTCTTATAGCTTAATATGACATGGACAATTGCATTTAATGTTAATTTATATTTTTGGTAAACTTTTTAAAATATGGTAATAACTCATATATTGCATTTAATATCAATTTATATTTTTGGAAATTTTTTTAGAATATGGAAATAACTCATAAATCATCATTAAAATAAATATATTCACATATGGCATTATAAATTTCGAAATATAATTTAATTATATATTTTTAAATTATACAATTTTATTACTACAATTTTCAAAAATGTATACAATTTTTTTAGAAAATTATAAAAATTTAATCGTAAAATCATTATTTTCTAGTATATCTACACATTTTATAAATATTGTTTAATTTTAATTTTTGGTAATTATGCAACTTTTACAAACTTATTTAATATATTTAATTAAAATAAATAGATAGAAAAATCTATCTAAGATTATAATTTCAAATATATAAATTATAGAAAATTTATAATATTAATAAAATTTTATTTTAAAATATAATTTAAATTTATCTGTTAAAAAATATTTTAAATTTTTTTACTGCACATGGTCAGGAAGACACCTAGTATTTGAATAAACATTGAGTCGCTAATGTTGTTACATGGTATTATATTATAATAATTTAATTAAAAACAGAATGTTAATAAGAATTGAACCACATAGTATATATGCAAATGTAAATTGATTTTTTATTAAGTTGCCAAAATGATTTTTTGATGTATTCTACTCTAAAACGTTCATTCGAGAGAATATGGTTTTCAACTTACTCATTTATCTTGAGTAATAGATCAGCCGTTTGATATCAAAAAAAAAAAATCATCAAAAAAAACTTACTCATTTATCCAATATTATTTCATTTTTATTTCTTTTATTGTGATCGATTTATTTTATCGGACTTAGCGAGATATGATTACATGTTAAGATTTATAGGTAGATTGACACATGTCGTTTATACATTACTTATGTTGTTTATTAATTTCCAATGTGATACCTAATACTTCATCTGTTTCAAAATTGTGCACAACTATTAATAAACTTATTTTTTATCTTATAAATATTATTAAAATATAAATTAAAAATTATTCAACCAATCATAAAATAAACTACAAAATATCATTGGTTACCCAGTTTTTAATAAAATTAAAAAGTGTTTCATCTATTTTGAAACATCAAAAACTCTTTAAAACATCATCTATTTAGAAACGGGGACTATTTTCTTTGATCATTACTATGTCCTATCTTAGAGACAATCGTACAAGGGAAATCCGATTTTGTGACCCTGAATAAACCCTATAACGCGACACTCGTATGCCAGAGTCAAACTCGAGTTTTAATATAATATTAAAATTATTGATTTTCACTTAAATTAACTAGTAGTGAGTAAACTGACCTATATTATATAATATAGAACGATCTTCACTAAGTGTGGGATATTTTAATACTCGATCCCTATTTGACATGTGTATTCTGCAGGGGCGGACTCGCTAAGGATATTGTCGGTTCAGTTGACGCCCCTAAAATGAACAAATAATTTAAATTGCGTAGTTGTTCAAAAAAAGAAAAAAAAAAATAAATTGCATAGATTTTGTTAGAGTTTCTAGCAAAAATGGTTAATCTCTTCTTATTGATATCCCAAAACCTAGGTTTAAACACCTTTTTTGATCCCAGTTAATATTCCACTGGGTCCACCACTGATATGCTGCTACTGTGAGGTCAAGCGCCTTGATCTAAAAAATGTTATTGTAAGCTATGGTGAATGGTTCGTGTAACAGCCCGATCCCCCGGTGTCTGACCGGGGTTATCGAAGGGGCGTTATGGACACGTGTTTACTCATTTAGCCAACTTTACGTGTCCCGTTACTGGTCCCGAGAGATCAGCGCATAACCTTCTTTGAAATACCGTCACACCCACATCCATATACTTCTACTTACAGTCCTGCGCACAGGGAAAAATGGAAATGGAGGGGTGAGTAACAAGTTACTCAGTGAAGTGGTTCTAGCCCAGCCTGCCCGCATGACACTCTATACTACTCTATGCGGGAACTAGGACTGACTAGCCACTACAATCAGTTAATGCATTTTATCATTTCCTAACGTCATCTATTGATTTTTCCACATTCACTTCCATTCATTTCTAACAACCTAGTGATCAATCAATACAATGATCTCACTCATTGCCACACACGTCAAACCCTAGGCTTAACCGACTCATCATACCAATCCGACTCGATCCTATGACACCTTTAACTCCCTGTTACCCGACCATGAGTTAAAAACCCTACAATGCACATCCTTTTCATCTTTTCGTCCTTTTCAACAGTGGGTAGCCCCAACTAGGCTTCTACCCCGTATTCTTGTGGATTGGTCACATCTCCTATGGGTGCTTCCATATTCTTGTGGATTGGCCACATCTCCTATGGATACCTAGCGTGGACTACTACCCCATATACTTTCCTTAGACCCTCTATATGCTTTCCCACCCATGCTTAACCTTAACATCATTCTCTCATACTTTTACTTATCCTTTCACTTCCTTATCATTTTCACTTATCCCTTCCCATTCTCTTTTACCTTCCTTTTTCATTCATACTTGTACTTGAGACTCAATTCACTAGACGCCACCCGCTATCGGTGTCACACACAATACACATCGCATTCAAGTTCTACTTCAATAACTTTTATAATCATTACTCGTCTATCGTCCTAGCATTTATTTCTCTCTAGCATCCTAACTTCAATCACAACAACACATGGGACAACACATCCAAACATACTAGAATCAACTACCAATCAATCGTCACCACAACAATTCAATTCAGTTCATCGAGTCCCATTTATCAGTATGAGGGTTCTTATGCATCATGATCCATTCATCTATCATCCTAGCAATACCATGTCCTATCAACCTAACTCCCAATCAGGGTCTAATCAAACCTAACTCCAACATATAGGAGTATACAGAATCATGAAAGAAGGTTGGGTTCGAGACACTCCACCTTAGTCTAGATCTGGATCTGGATCTGTAAACACAGATTTAAGAAGGTTGAGATCTGGTCACCACCACCACTTCACGGCGCCGGAGAGAGGGAGAGAGAGAGAGCGTGCGATGGCGAGGAGAGAGAGGGGGTGTCGGCGAGGAGAGTGAGAGAGAGAGCGACGCGCGGGAGAGAGAGAGAAGAGAAAGAGGCGGCGCAGGATAGAAGGGGAGAGAGCTCGACGGCTAGGGTTTTCGGCCTCCGGGAATTCTCTGCAGAGCTTCGCTTCAGATTTGTGATGAGGCAAAAAGGGAGGCTGCATCTCTTTTTATAGGAAAAGGGAAGGGAAACCCTAGGTTTTTGCCAAATGGGCCGTAGAGAAGCCCATATTCTTTGTAAAATTTTACGGGCCAGGAACCGGGCCGTTACAGTTCGTCTCTGTGCGAATCTATCGAACGACCTTCATGTTACATAGTGCAGCTCTCAAGACAACCAATGGTCCAATATGTGAGCTTGACATATACGCTGTCTCCAACCTTGGTTGCTTATCTTTCTTTTTAACTTGCGAGGGATTACTATTGACAGCCGCCGCTGCTCATGCTATCACTGGGCAAAAGCTAGCTTGTTTCTTCTTTTTTGTGCACCTCTAGCTAGCTAGTGTTTTAATTACGCTACTCTCCATAAATTCGTCTGCATGTCCAAATTTCCACCAACATTAGTTATAAATCCAACCTAAAGTATGCCCATTGTTACCATTATAATCATGGTTGCCATGTATGCGGTATGCCAAAATCTAAATTAAAATATTCTGTTGGTGAAAACAAAAGTTCAGATGATGCTTGAGTCACTAACTACCGAATTGTCGACTCGGATTTCATGTATAAAAGAATTATGACTTTGGCATATGAGAAACTTATCTCACTGGAATATAATCATTAACTTTTAATATACAATATAATTTTTTTTATATGCTATTTAAATGAGCTTGAATAAACAGACTTGTAAAAAGGCTAGCGATAAATACTTAGTTTTTAACATTAAAGTGATTCGGTATATATTTTACATCAATAAGAATATTTAATAATGAGGGCGGGGGTGGGGAGACTTTCAGTTTTACAACAAATTTGATATCAATTTTCAAATTTACCTTTAAATGATAATTTTTTCATAAATATTTTAAATTTATGGTTAAAAAAACTAAAATAAGCATTTTAAATCATTTATAAATATTTATAAATAATTAACAAAAATTTAATAGAAATTTAAAACACAACTTAATCTCCTAATACTAAATTCTAAACAATAATCATTAGATCGTACACCCAAATGCGAGTGTATTTTTTTTTTTTAACGCTGATTTATTACGATCTTACAATTATGATATAGGAAAGATTACATAGACGATTCGACAACCGACAATACTACCTGGCTTACGAAGACCTACGCCTAACTGCATCACATGAGCCGTCCTATGAAGATCCATGCCTGACCAGATTTACTTGCACCATGTTGAAGATCCCTTGCAAGTCTTTCCTCTGTAGTCTGCATAATTGTTTAATAAACCGTTCTCTCCGGGACTTGAAACCTGGATTTCCTGCAATCTGCAATAAATTGCATAGTCTGGGATTCGAACCCCAGACCTGGGTGTAGAAGCCTTTAAACCTTAACCAATAGGTTACGGTGCTTCCACAAAAAGAGTGTATTTTTTAGTGTGAGTATATTTTAAAAAAAATTGGTAGCCAACTTATGATATTTCATACAATTTCCTGTAAATAATCATTTTACAACATTGAACAGAAGGAAGTTAAAAGTATATTAAGAGAAAGAAATGATTTAAGTAAACATAAATAATATACCATGGAATAAGCTTCCAAATTTCTTCGAATTTTACTGACGTGCAGAAGTATGTTTGCCAAGGAAAACAACCTTTCCAACGATGAAACATCAATCGACTAGATCACGTAATCCCCCACATTCCAATCTTAGAGCATTTCGAATAAAAATGGAAGTGGGAGCGAACGAGGATAACATATTTTGAATATGTCCATATCTAATATTATATTGGGGAATAAAATATTGAAACGACATGCATTGTCACCAATTAAAGAGTCCTTAGTTTAAAATAAATAAATGTGTGGTTGGAAAACAATTTGTCACCAACTTTTAAAAATAACCTTGATTGACATACTAATATATAGAAAATAGATTAATACCTTTATTTATATATTTAAATCTGAATATTACATTTTCGTTTATACGATAATTTATTAACTGTACATATATTTTTAGTAGAAAATATTTTGGGTATATTCTTTTAAAACATCATATTATTTAATTTGATAATACAATATTTTACATAAAATTGTGAAAAATGTATTTGAAAAAACATTTCAATAAGATGCATTACTTATTTTCAAAACTATGGGATAATTTCAATTTAACCACAAATTTAATTTCACTTTTCAAATTTAGCTTAAATGATAGTCATTTTCACAAATACCTAAAGTTTGTGATAAAAATTAATTCTTTTAAATCATTTTAAAAAAATTTATAAGTCCAACTTCACCCTTTAATACTAAACCCTAAACAATCATTATTAAACCCTAAAGCTGAATATTATTATGTTTTTAGTTGAGTGTGTTTTTGAAAAGTGGTAGCAAATTTATGGTATTTCAAACTGTTTTTCGAAAACTATCCACATGTTTGCCAACTTTGATTACATATTTGGCTGTTTACCAAATAGAGGAATTGCATTCTATCATGGGTTTGTTGGTTTATTTGGCAAGCTCATAATCTCCTTATCTTTGAGAGCACGGCGACCCTAACTGCAAATGTTGTGCGCAAAACCTTATCTTCAATAAGAGAATGAAGTCTTGCAAAACATCAGCACCATATATATATCTATGAGCCGGCTGATGTAACACCTGTTCCCTCTCACGCCGCTACCGAGCAACACCAGCATCTGTAACACCAACGCCTCCTGGTCACCCAACTAACTCACGGCGGGTCTTGGTTGGGTCCTGAACATCAATCAACCTTCTCTCCTAACTACAAGTTCTGGTACAAGGATATCTCTTCCCCCTCATGGCAGAGGCTCTGGCACTACGAGAGAATCTAGAGCCAGGTCATCAATCTTATCTACCAAAATTATAGTTTCAATCTGACTCACAGAAGCTCATTAGAGCTATAAATTTTAAGATCTATCCGGTGGACCTTTACGGAGTTCTCATGGATATTAAATTTTTATCATCTTCCTTTACTTTGTGCCTGTTTTCTTTTATTCCTATAGAGCATAACAGTTTGGCCGATTCCACGAGGAAGGCAGACTTGCATATATACTCTCCTACTTGTACTAAACTACTTTCGTTCTAATCAAATTTGGTTGTTCACAAAAAAAGGAATTGCATTCTACAACCAAGAATTTTGTTTTTAATTAAGTTTAAGATGTGTTATATTTTAATATTGAAATTAAATGAAAAAATAGAAAGAGAGTGACAAATGAATGAGATAGTATCTTGCTGGAGAAACTTTTTCTACGGTTAAAAAGACTCAAATCCAAACGTATCTACTTTCTGTTGGTTTATTTCTTTTTTATTTTATTTTAAATTTTATTTCTAAGAATAATTAATAATATTATTATATATGTTAAATACTTATGAGAGGGTATCTACCACTAAGAGCATCCACATCAATGAACCCCCACTTGGGGTTCATTGGAATTTTTTATTATTTTTTTGGTGGGGTCGGAAATAGTAATGAACCTGTATTGATTTTCTTCTTCCATTAGTGAACCCGAACATGGGGTTCTTAGAATTAAAAAAAAAAATTATTTTTTTAAAATTTTCAATACATTATTATTCAATAGTAGGAAAATCATAAACATAGAAAGATTATTCATCTTGATTACCGAACATTTGCCATATATTTTCAACTAGGTCAGCTTTCAGACGGTGATGTATCTGTTGATCCCGAATTTGATTGCGAATGTCACGCATTTGACCGACATTAGAAAGGCTTTCCGTAGAGGAGACGACATCAACCTCGGAACTTCTGCTTGATTCTCCTGATTCGAATACATCTGTATCATACTGAATGAATCTGTCTCGTTCGTCCTCTACTATTATGTTGTGCAGTATGACACAACATCTCATAATCCTTCCTATCTTTTCCTTGTCCCATAGTAGTGCTGGGTTTTTGACTATTGCAAACCTCGCTTGCAATACTCCGAAAGCACGTTCGACATCTTTTCTTACGGCTTCTTGATGTTGAGCAAATAGCTGTGCTCTTGGAGTTTGAGGAAGCAACGAAGAACAAGTTTGAGTTAAGAAGATAGGGAAAGGGAAAGAACTTAAAGAAGATAGGGGATGATTGTTGTGTTCTGATTGTTTTAGAGAGAAGCAATGAAGAACAAGTTTAAGACCAATGCATAAATGAGACAATAGATTATATAGGCATTGTTTTACAATACACGTGAAGTGTAGAAACCAACAAAATGCTACACTTTCACACCCGTGACACAAACATAATTCATCCGTGAGTGTAGAAACCAACAAAATACAACTGTTTCTCACACCCATTACACAACATAATTGAAAACGTGTTGTCACTACACACTACCTACTACACCTCGTGACAACTACTTAGCTAATACCACCCGTGACCTGCAGAAGCAACAAAGAACGCCAGTTGAAGTAGAACCGGTGACCTGCAGAAGCAACAAAACCACGCCAATAGTTAGTAAGCAAGTAAGCAAACCAAAGAAACTACTACTACTATTTATTGTAACAGGCATAGTTCCAATTAAAGCCAACGAAACTACTACTACTATTTGATGAACTGAAATAAAATGACTATACAACTCAAATTCCAAACCAGTCATAGTTCCAATTAACATTAATTATCAGCAAAACAACCTAAAACAACTACGCAAATACTCAAGAAAACAACCTAAACTACTACGTTTGTAATCACTGACCAGATCAAAGCATCTCAGCTACGAGTTTGTCCTTGAGAGACACCTCACTATCAGTTAGAGTATCTTTTTTTTGAGAGGAGACGATCTAATAGTTTCTGTTTGGATATGTTCTGTTTCATGTCTATAATGGTCTGTAGTCGATCATATGCTGCTTCATTCCCATGCTTCTTGCGTTTGGCGGCTGCTTTGCAAGCCTTAACACCAGGTGGTCTAACCTCTTCTTCCGAGTCAGGCACCGTCTCTGTAGCTTCCTTCCTTTTCTCCTTTGCACCATCTGTTGTTAAATAAGTTGACCTCCACTTTTGATCGAACCGCAGCTCCCTCCACGCATGTTCAAGTGTGAACTTGCCCGTGTAGTCGTTGAAGAAGATGTCATGGGCAGCCTTCATGACATCGTTCTCATTTTGGCCACTAGCTTGCTCCTTCAAAGCGGCCTCATAGCTTCCCACAAACTTACAAACCTCGGAATTTAGCCTTCCCCACCTCTGCTTACATGTACTCCACTCTCTTCCAGAAGAGCCTGTTAGCAGAGGGCTTGAATTGAAATATTCCTCAATTCTTCTCCAAAAAGACACTAACTTCTGCTGGTTACTAACTATGGGATCTTTGCTGGTGTTTAACCAAGCACTGATGAAGACTATATCTTCTTGTGGTGTCCACTTTTTCCTTTCAACCAGTTTGGGAACACGAGAAGACCCGGGAGAATTAAGGGAAAACGGATCCATTAAGGTTTCCGTAGGTGTGTTTTAAAGTTGGTTTCTGTTTAGAACTTGGTTTGAGTTAACCTCAGTAGGATTTACTATGTATTTAAACTAATATTTTGGGTGATGTAACTTGGTGTGTTTTAAAGTTTTAACTCAATTTGTTTTAAAGTTTCTAACTACCAAACATGGTGTGTTTTAAAGTTTCTAACTACCAACCACGAAAACAGATAGCATTCATCAAAACACAACCACTATCAGAGCATCACATCACTTTCAGAGCATTCATCACTGCCACCAACCACCCTAGTTCAATTAATACACAGAAACTACTTCTAGTTCAGTTCACTTTCAGAGCATCACTTTACTTTCAGAGAATATCAATTAATACACTGAAGCTACTTCTACTTCAATTCACTTTAATTAATACAACACGGAACCTACCTACTCAACTTCAGTTCTAGTTCAGCCAGCAACCTAGTCAAATTCAGTTCTAGTTCAGTTCAAGATCAGGTGTTTACCTTTTGGATTTTAATCGAAGCAGACCTTCTCCAGAGTATCCACCTGTACAGTGAGGTTATAAACGTCACCAGTGAGCCTATCAACCAGCAGAGCGAGCCTTTTAACCTGTGCCTGCACAGATAAACCTTCTTACTGTTAAAAACAAATTACTTCTTGTTACTTCCTATTAGGTACACTTAAAAAAATAAATACACTAACCTCTACACTCTCTATCTGTCTCTTGAGATTGGGCACCCACTTGATCACCTCCTCAGCCTCGTCCACACGCTTACGCAGATGTTCGATCTCCTCCTGGACACCTACAACCCAAGGCTGACGATAATGTAACCCATCAGCCTTGGTGACAACATTATAAAACATTAGACAACATATTTCCTACAAATTATACTACATATTATACGAGTGCTCTGAGGTATCTCTTACCTCGTAGTTTATGCAGGTGAAGAAGCGCTTTCCAGGATGAGTCTCGTGCTCCTCCTTCACCCGCATCTCGTCAATCATTCTCCCACCACAGGGACATCGTCTTGGAATTCCATATTCTGAATCGCAAACGTTTCCCAACATGTTTATGTACTCCTGATGCCTCTTTGTATCTCTCCTCTCCTCTGCGGGATCCATCTGAACCAGATAACCAAACGGATTACAACAACATCACAAAAAAAATATTGATTTAAAACCTAAAATCGAAAACCCCCAAAATTCAAAATTAACCCACTAATCGACAAGGAAACACTTCGATCTAGCCCTATATGAAACCCAAATGCCCATTTATAACCTACAATCGAATACCCCCAAATTTGAATATGAACCCTATTTTGAAAATCACACTAATCTACAACGAAATGCTTCGATCTACCCCTATATGAAACCCAGAAGACGATTTAAAACCTAGAATCGAAAACCCCCAAAATCGTATACGAACCATAATTTTAAAATCCCACTAATCTAACTGAAACGCAAAGATGTATCGGTGAATCCACTCGATACTCACCTATTAACGTGGAGGAGACACTCTCTACTCGAATCGATGAAGAATAGTGAAGAAATTTGAAGAAATGAGATGAGAGGAGACGATCGCTCGACAAATCGCCTCTTGGGAGCAAACCCTAGATTTTTTTCAGAAATGAGGGAAAGTGATTCTCTACACGCGATCCTCCTCCTCACATCAATAACGCGTCGCCAATAGCTGCGTGACACCTGGCGTAAACCCGTCTCCTACGGGGTCACTGGGAAGGCCCGCCTCGCAAAATAAAACCCATTTTTCTATTTTTTTTTAATTCCGGCTCTATGATACTGAGCCCATGAACCCCTTTACAAGTCTCAATGTGGATGCTCTAATGGTTATCTTAGGTTTTGAAAGAAAATATCCTTTTGATTTGGAGAAATGGCTTGGGAAGGGGTGTCCTCGTCTCTCATCTCTCCTCTCTTTTTTCTTTATGTTTTATATTTTGTTAATAAATTTTTCACCTCTTTTTGCATTACATTTTTTTTCAACACAACATTTATATATATGTCACATGTTGAAAAATACATCTACATTTTTTCACATACGCATGTTTAAAAACAGATATATATTTCTTAAAATTATATAGTCTGTTCAAGAGAAAATATTTTATTTTATTCTATATAATTTATATTAAACAAAATATTTTTTTACAATATTAATATGATTTCAAATTTACACTACATTATATATGAATGAAATGCTAAGATGCTCTCCCCGGAAAAAGAATATTTACATATGCTTCTCTCTTTTTTTCATTTATTTTTATTTATTTTTTATTCGAAAATTTGTCAAATGACCAAAAACCCCTAAAACATCAATCTAATTACAAACTCTACCATTCATACTTTAAACTTAATATTCTTTCCTCTATCATAATTCTTAACTTATGCATCTCTCTTCTTCTCTCTATTCTTTTTTTTTTCTCAAATCTCTTCTTCTTCTTCTTCTTCAAAATCTCTGAAAACCTCTTCTACATTTTCTATGAATCTTCATTGATTTTTTGCTCCTCGTTCGAAATATGTTCTCTTCTCTTCTCCTTCTTGAATCTCTTATTTCTTCTTCTCAGATCTGTTCTTCTTCTTCGAAATCTGTTTTCCTTCTTAGATTTCAGATCTATTTTTCTTCTTTGAAATATCTTCTTTTTCTCAGATTTCTTTCCTTCCTCAAAATATGTTCTCATTCTCTCAGTTTTTCAACTTCTCTGTGATTTCTTCTTCCTTTTTTATTAGAGAAAACAACCATAAAAATCTTGAACTTTCAAATTAAAGCTAAAAAAACATTGAACTCATGTTTGAACCAAAAAAATATATCAACTTTCAAATATTGGTAATTTTAACTCTCATTTTTTGTTGACTAGGCCATTTAAGAAACCTGAAAAGTCAACTATTAAACCCGTAAACGTAAGTTAACTCGCTAAATGATGTCGTTTTTAAAACTGATTAAACATTAACGAAATGATGTCGTTTTACATCTGTAAACATTTAAATCAACCTCTCTTTCGTGAAACCTAAATTTTCTAATTCTCGAATCTCTCAATCTTCTAATCTCCAAAAAAGAGAGCCATTGATAATGCAAAGGATGGCTAAGACGATGGGGGTTACTTCGGGTTCGCCGTAGTGAGAAATCTTAAGTGGAATTGTGAGACTAATGAGAATGATAATGAGGCTGAGAATAATTGTATTGGTGTCGAAGAAGAATTTTTAAGTAGTATTTAAAACAACGTTGTTTAGTAAGTTAACAGACGTTTACGGTTTAATAGTTGACTTTCCGAGTTTCTAAAATGGCAGATTCAACAAAAAATGAGAGTTAAAATGACCAACATTTAAAAGTTTGGGTATTTTTTGGCTCAAATACGAGTTAAAGTTTTTTTGGCTTTAATTTGAAAGTTTGGAGTTTTATTGCCGGTTTTCTTTTTTTTTATTTATAATTATTTGTCAGTTTCTTCTTCTTCTTATTTGATTTTCTTCCTCTTGCGCTCTATATCTGTCATGTTACATGAATATATGATAAATGAAAAAGTACAACTACAACCAGAAACAAAGTTATACCAAGTTGTACTATCGTTCAAGTACAACTTCATAAAACTATAGAACTTGGTAAAACTAGGTACAAAGTTTTACCAAATTGTACCTCGACAATGGTACAACTTATTAAAAATTTGTACCTAGTTTTACCACGTTGTAGAATCGTTCAAGTACAACTTTGTAAAATTTTAGAACTTGGTAAACTATAAAACATTGTAAGACTGTATTATTTGGTAAAACTTTAAAACTTGGTAAAAGTTGAGAATTTTTAAAACTATAAAATTTGGTAAAACTTTACATCGATTATTGAGAACTGGAAATTTGAAATTTGAAAAAAATAAAATTTGAAATTTAATTTCGTAGAAAACAAAAAGGGTAAAATCGGAGCTCCACTATTTCATTAAAAGTACGAGAGTATGTAGACTCATTAACAGTATGACAGATTACTATTTTTTCTTTAACAGTATATGAGATTTTAGTCCATAATATAATCAAATAGAATAAATCAATTTCATTCACTATACGAGAACATGTAAATTCGAACGAATTCACGAGATATTTTGAAAGTTTCTTTCAAGTTATATTAGAAATCATAATGTTATAGTGCACTCATTCGAAATACACACATATCCATTTATAAAAATATGCAATCAAAATAAATTAATTTCACATATTATATTATTTTATAAAGACAATATATTATATTACAACATTTTTTCCTTCTCATTCTTTTCATCCTTCTCATTTCCATGTGCTTCTTATTTTTTTCACTTCAGCATCTTCTTCCTTTTCTTTCTCTTTCTTCTTCTTTTCCTTTTCCTTTTCCTCCTCTTGTACTTCTTCTTCCTCCTCCTCTTTCTTTTCCTCACCTTTTTCCATTGAGCTTTTGTTTTAAATCAATCTGATTATTATGCTATGTATTATTGTTATAAATCAAGTATTATATACTATACGTGTAAAAATATAATATAATAATATATCAGTTGTGGATAGTCACACACATATGTGAGTCTTCTTCTTTTTCTTTCTCTTTCTTCTTCTTTTCCTTTTCCTCCTCTTGTACTTCTTCTTCCTCCTCCTCTTTCTTTTCCTCACCTTTTTCCATTGAACTTTTGTTTTAAATCAATCTGATTATTATGCTATGTATTATTGTTATAAATCAAGTATTATATACTATACGTGTAAAAATATAATATAATAATATATCAGTTGTGGATAGTCGCACACATATGTGAGTAGAAAAAGAAAATTTTCCGTTTTAATGTGAAATTATTCTATCCATAAATAATTTTATTACATAAATACTTTTCTAATATTTGCTTCTATTATTAATATTCTCCTAATGCACTCTCTGAAATGAGGCACACACGATTAAAAAAAAATAGAGTTAGAGCTTTTGATTTATAACGCACAAGCCTAAAAATAGGTTTATAGAAAAAGATGACAAAAGTCTAAAAATGCCTAAAAAAGTTCGTGAAATGTTTATAAGAGCTAATCCACTTTAGATTATCTTTTTTTTTAAAAATAATTTTACAGGATGAATGTGTGGTTTCAATGGAAATGTGGAATCAACATTCAGTCTCCCACTATTCATTCAAAATTTGGAAGCGTTTGCGTGAAATATGTCGAGCATTTTGGATCACCATAAGATGACTTGAACTTTTTATTGTGATACTGTTGAGATTCCATATCAAAAATTTAAGGGAGATTTTAAAAAATGACTTACAATTTTAAGCAAAACACAAAACTAATGTTTTTTGTCAATACTATTTAGCCATAAACTTTCCATACCATTCTTAGTTTTTTTTGACATATTTACAAAATTGTTATTGTAATTTAATATCATTTTAATTTCAAAAATGACAAAAAAACTAAGTCACCCTAAACATTTCTCTTATTTAGAACAATATCATTATCTCAAATTTTCTAACCACCATGAAAAACCATTTTTTGAGATCTTATAGCTCGAGAATTCAATTTCTATCTACTTTTTCTCATTCTAAACCAACAAATCTTTATTTCCTCTCATAATTGATTATCATAAACGCAATTTCATAGTTTGTGAATCTACAGTAAAAAATTGTCAAAAGCTGCTTCTTTTTGTTCATATTTGGAGTTTGGACGGTTGAAGAGGTTGGAAATGAGATTTACACCGGAAAAGGTATCTGTTTATATGTATTCGTCACTTTTCAGTTTTGTGTTGCTATAGCAGACTGTTTTATATGTCTACGCATATGTGTAGACTTAGATGCGGTCTACTTGTCAACACACATGTTAGTTTTGCAATTGACAAATTTATATTTTTTTGCAACGTACACTTTCGTAGAAGTCTATGTCTTTACCTTTGAAAAGAAAAAAAAGTGATAGACTTATTAATAAGTCTAGGTAAAAGATGTTAATTTTTCATTACCGAACTTTTGACTTTTCATAGTAGCTCTCATCGAAAGTCTACATTCTGTAGATTGCCCGGGAAGTTTACAAAAGGTTAGTTATTCATTTGATCAAAACTTTGACTTCTTTGAATAATGCACTTGTAAAAATGTTTAAAGATCGACCAAAATTTAATTAAAATGTAGACTTCATATGCAGTCGTCTACTATTCTTAAAAAGAAAAACATATAATAACCCATCGGATTTGAGAGTAGACTTCTAAGAGTAGTAGATTTCATATGAAGTCTACTATTTTATTTTGGTCAAACGCAAAACTAACCCCGTCCTATTTGAGAGTAGACTTCATAGGAAGTATAAACATTTGTAGTCGTCCATTTAAATCTACTCGTAAAAAGTCAAACTTTGTTGTCAATTACAAAACTAACTTCCTTTAAAAAATTTAAAAATTTAGACTAAAAATGAAGTATACTTTTGAAAGTCAAATACTGAGTGAATTCTTGTCAATTGCAAAACTAACATTTTTCAAAATGTTGACTAAAACGCAGTATTCTTATATAAAATCACAACATTTTTTAAAATAGGGAAAATAATCCGTGAATTTTGCAATGGAAATGTGGAATCAACATTCAGTCTCCTACTATTCATTCAAAATTTGGAAGTTTTTGCGTGAAATATGTCGAGCATTTTGGATCACCATAAGATGACTTGAACTTTTTATTGTGATACTGTTGAGATTCCATATCAAAAATTTAAGGGAGATTTTAAAAAATGACTTACAATTTTAAGCAAAACACAAAACTAATGTTTTTTGTCAATACTATTTAGCCATGAACTTTCCATACCATTCTTAGTTTTTTTGACATATTTACAAAATTGTTATTGTAATTTAATATCATTTTAATTTCAAAAATGACAAAAAAAACTAAGTCACCCTAAACATTTCTCTTATTTAGAACAATATCATTATCATCAAATTTTCTAACCACCATGAAAAACCATTTTTTGAGATCTTATAGCTCGAGAATTCAATTTCTATCTACTTTTTCTCATTCTAAACCAACAAATCTTTATTTCCTCTCATAACATTGATTTTCATAAGCGCAATTTCATAGTTTGTAAATCTACAGTAAAAAAATGTCAAAAGCTGCTTCTTTTTGTTCATATTTGGAGTTTCGACGGTTGAAGAGGTTGGAAATGAGATTTACACCGGAAAAAGTATCTGTTTATATGTATTCGTCACTTTTCAGATATGTGTTGCTATAGTAGACTGTTTTATATGTCTACGCATATGTGTAGACTTAGATGCGGTCTACTTGTCAACACACATGTTAGTTTTGCAATTGACAAATTTATATTTTTTTGCAACGTACACTTTCGTAGAAGTCTATGTCTTTACTTTTGAAAAGAAAAAAAAGTGATAGACTTATTAATAAGTCTAGGTAAAAGATGTTAATTTTTCATTACCGAACATTTGACTTTTCGTAGTAGCTCTCATCGAAAGTCTACATTCTGTAGATTGCCCGGGAAGTTTACAAAAGGTTAGTTATTCATTTGATCAAAACTTTGACTTCTTTGAATAATACACTTGTAAAAATGTTTAAAGATCGACCAAAATTTAATTAAAGTGTAGATTTCATATGCAGTCGTCTACTATTCTTAAAAAGAAAAACATATAATAACCCATCGGATTTGAGAGTAGACTTCTAAGAGTAGTAGATTTCATATGAAGTCTACTATTTTATTTTGGTCAAACGCAAAACTAACCCCGTCCTATTTGAGAGTAGACTTCATAGGAAGTATAAACATTTGTAGTCGTCCATTTAAATCTACTCGTAAAAAGTCAAACTTTGTTGTCAATTACAAAACTAATTTCCTTTAAAAAATTTAAAAATTTAGACTAAAAATGAAGTATACTTTTGAAAGTCAAATACTGAATGAATTCTTGTCAATTGCAAAACTAACATTTTTCAAAATGTTGACTAAAACGCAGTATTCTTATATAAAATCACAACATTTTTTAAAATAGGGAAAATAATCCGTGAATTTTGCAATTGCAAAAGCTAACCCAAAGAATAGACGTATATGAAAGTTTACCTCCGTAGACTGCAATGCAAGTCTACGATTTTAGAAACTAAATATGTAGTCTATGTAGAAAATTCTATTAAAAGTTAATTTATGTATTATTAATTAAGGTTTTCATAATTTTATTATTTCTCAGTGTTTTTTAGTGAATCCTAATCGTCTTGAATAAATTTCAAAAGTTAATATGTTATAATTATGGAACTATCAATTTTTTTTGTTTTACTATGTTATTCACTAATAAGTGTAGACTTCCATGACAGTCTACTTTTGTAGACTGCAGTTGAAGTCTACATCGAAAATTCTATTAAAAGTGTATTTGTGTATTATTCATTATGTTTTTCACGATTTTATTGTTTTACGATGTGTGTTATTGAATCTTAACGGTCTTGAATGATTCAAAAGTTAATGTGATAATTATGAAACCAACAAATATCTTGTTTGATTAGATTGTTAACTAATCAGTGTAGACTTACTTAGACTATGCACAATGGTTGTCTTTATTCAACAGCTTCTTTTTACCTTTTTAAAATCCACATCACATTTTCTTTTCCACATAATCATTTAATATTTAATTTTTTAAAAATTAAATATTAAATGAACCAAGTCCCTATTTATAGAGCATAAAAATGAGGAATTATGATGTAAACAACTTTTTGAAAAAGTTTAACTACAAAATATTTCATTTGAAACAAATAGAGTGAAAAAAAAATATGACTAAACTCAAGAACCAATTAGAATTTAGGGATTATATTTATGTTTGAAAGAAATAGACTTTCCATTCTTTCACTTTCTTTTTGAAAGCGTGAAAGATACAAATTGAAATTGATTGGTCCATATTTTTCATGTGAATCCCATTTTTATGTTTTCAACTAGTTGAATGAATTCAACAAGAGTTAATGCACATACTCTTTTTTTCCTTTTTCAAAACTACCATTGTAACCATTCGACAATTGAAGAAAATGTTTCAAGTGGTCCATTGCACATGGTCTTAGAAGTCTTGTTCTCTATTTTTATTGTTTTAAAGTATACACTTGAGACATATTGGAAAGTTTTTTTGATTATTTTTACTCGTGAAACTTTTTGGAATGTTAGTATAGTTTTTCTTTTTCTCACATGTGTGTTAATTATTGTTTTATCTTATGAGGAACTTAATTGTTTGGTTAATTAGAGTATCTTGTGAAAAAAGTGATAGCTAACAAAAATTAATAATATCGTATAAGTGAAACACAACTAAAAAATAAATACAATGTTTATAGATTATCCATCAAAAATAATTATTTATAAATGAATATTTTATAATGATAAATTATTACAAAGTAATTTATTAAAAAATCGAATTTGTTTGATTATTCATAATGTTGATGGCTCAAATAAAGTCTTGGAAAAGAGTACCTTCCGAATAAAATAAAACTATGGGAAAAAACTAAGATAAAAATTTTTAATCGTATTTTAGTAAACTTTTTATGAAATATACTTAAATTTTATGGTTTAGTAAACTTTATTTGAAGTTTAGTACGGTTAATTTTTATGTAGACTTCTTTAGAAGTCAACACTAAAAAAAAATTCAGATTTAAGTAACTCACATTTAGAAAATTTGAAAATAGTTTGTTCTGGAAAAGATTTCAATATTATTTTTAAGATGAAATAGTAGCAAAACAAAACATAGAGTTTGAATCTATAAATTTAGTTCAATATAAACACAAACTACATATTTAAAATCAATATATGTAAATCTTTCACTCTTGAGAATGATAATTTGAAAACTTTGGAAGATAATACCTGCAAAACAAGATAAAATTATAAGACAAAGACATAAATCATATTTGAGTATTGAAGTATACATAACAGTTAAGGCTAGTAGACTTTACTTGAAGTCTACGTAAAAGTTAAGGTTAGTAGACTTTACTTGAAGGTTAGTAGACTTTACTTGAAGTTTACCAACCTTAACTTTCAAGTAGACTTCATCTGCATATTTATCTT
Organism: Brassica napus; assembly: GCF_020379485.1. Classification (NCBI taxonomy): domain Eukaryota; kingdom Viridiplantae; phylum Streptophyta; class Magnoliopsida; order Brassicales; family Brassicaceae; genus Brassica; species Brassica napus. The sequence goes on from NC_063445.1 coordinate 39,807,096, forward strand.
ACCATGTAATATTTAGATCTGAAAATATATATATATTAAAAAATGTGAAATTAACTCTAGATTTGAAAATTATAAAATATAGTTTATAAGATAAATACATATTAAAGTAAAAACATATAGTTTGAATATGTAACTTTATTTAAATATAAATATAAAACACATATTTAAAATCTATATATGAAAATCTTACATTTTTGGGAAGAGAACATAAAATCCATAGAAGAAAATACATGTAAAATAAGATAGAGTTATGAGAAAAAACATAAGACAAAAAAAATAAAGTCATATTTTTGTAGACTTTTAATGAAGCCTATTTAATATTTGGGAAATTTGCCAAATATGATTCATAACTTGATTTTAAATATAAACTTATACCCAAACTTGAATCGAATGCAAAACTAACCTAAAATCCTTGTGAAATTACAGCCAGCCCCTTGTGACCAAACAAAAAAACATAAGTCATTTTTACAGATATAGCCCCAGTAAGTCGTCTGAGTCGTCTGAGATGCTAGACGTCTTCTAGACGACTTCCAAGTAAGTCTTCTGGTGTAGCTGATCTTAAAAATAATTTATAAATTTTTTAAAAAATATTTTGATAAGCGAAAAATTAAAATCATGTAATTATAAACAGTTTTAAGAGATACAAATTAAAATATAACAAAATTGAATTGCTTTCAACATAGATGAATGTAGGTAGTGAATCATGGTATTCTTTGGTCTAGGTTTTGGCAACATATGTTGTAGTATTGTATGTATTCTGAGGGTTAGATTTTGGAAAGCTTGAATGTTTTTTTGAAAAATTAAATTTTTACATGTAAGTGTTTATTTTTGTGTATAGTAAATACTTTTAAAGTTTAATTTGATTTTATGAAGTGTTTAGTTAGTTAATTAAGTTTAGGGGTTATGTTTAGGGTCTAGAATAATTTTAGATGGACGACTTACCGGGAAGTCATCCATACCGGACCGAATCCTTTATTTTACCAATGTATTTTTAAACCTAACCGGATCATTTAACAGACATATAAATACCATTTTTTTTATTTTTTCACAACTTTCCAAAACCCTAGCGCCGTTTCTCTTCAGAGGCGATTACGAAGGCGATCTCTCGTATTCCGTCATTCTCACCGCCGGTAATCTCTTCTCTTACGACGAATCTTGTTTCTCCTTCATTGCGTAGAGTATTTAGTAGTTTAAACTGACCATCCGCTTCCTTCGTTTCAGATCTGAAACCGCGTCTCATTGAACTCCGCCGCCGGTAAGTTATTTCTCTTGTCTTAAGGCGTTTAGCCGCCGTAAAACCCTAAAAAATGTAGTCTTGATTCTTCTTTTCCCGTCGATTTTTGCAGATCTGTAACCGCTAGTGTCGTTGGAGACCATATCTTCTCCGACTGTAAGTCATCCATCTTTTAAAGAAACAATTTTTGTATTTATTCAGAAAGACTACTCAGATGACTTCCTGGAAGTCTTCTGATGTTAGGAGTTTTCTGTCTCCTAAAACAAATGTTGTAGTATAAAAGATTGTCGAACCAGTTCTGAGGGATATCAAAGCACTGAGAATGCAAGTACTCACATAATCTAAGTGTAACCAATGATTTAGATGAGTTTTAAACTACTACTAATTCTAGAAAGCAATTAGAGAATGATATTTTCTTGACTAAGGGAAAAGAGAACTCATGGGCATAGGGATTAGACTTTGGGTGATCAAGTATCGAACTAAGGATGGGAAATGATCAATCAAACTATCGACCTTAAGCCTAGACACAATTCTAAGCAAGCTCTATGTCTAGATGAATGCTCATTTGCTAACATATCTCAAACATCAAATGTCTTTGGTTGAATAATGTGAAATCAATCATTACTAACAAGTCTATTAGCTATCTTAGTACCTTTAACAACAAATGTCTTTGGCAAAGTATACTAAAAGCCTAGGAGAGTTGTCTCAGGCATTTCATCAAACACCTTTTGGGTGAAAAATGCCTATTGATCAACTTTTGAGTGACCAACTCAGAAGATGCATTATGAATACTCTACTAGCAAGGAACAAGAATGATCTACACTAAAACATCCTAGAACTAACCTAATAACCCTTGATCTCCCAAACCCATGAATTCAAAAGGTGATTACTCACTAATCTCCATGATTCCTCTTAAACCCATATTGGATTTCAGATTAATCATGTAGAGGAATAGACAAGAAATCAACAAGAACACAAGATGAAAGCAATCTGAATCTCAAGAAGTTTTACTAGTTGTTCTCCACCAAAGAGATCTCCTGCCTCCAATGGCTTACAAAAGTACTTAACTTAGGTTTAAGAAATGTAAAACAACAAAAAAAATGACCAAAAAGCCCCTGAAATAACATAAAAATCATCCAAGCCAAACACGCGGAGCGACCTAGCATTGCCGCTCCAGGAGGTCGCTCCCGACGCGTTTCTTCGTGTCTCGCCCCGTCAAAACGCGAGCGACTTGAGCTGGTTGCTCTGGCTGGTCGCTCTGGCTGGAGCGACTTGAGATAGTCGCTCCGGGCTGGTCGCTCTGGCTGGGAGCAACCTTGGTAGGTCGCTCTGAGAGGTCGCTCCAGGATGCTCGAACAGGGTGGATATGCCTCTAGTAAATTGGTCGTGACTCTTTCATTACATCTTCAAATGACTTGAAACCACTTCCATTAGAAAGCTAACTCAATTTTATGTGTCACCACAAAATATTAGCAACAGAAGATGTCTCTAAAGGCTCCATCCGCTCATCTTTCACCCCCTTTTGGATCACAATGCTCCCAAACATCTCAAATCACTCCATGGCACACTCCAACACCTAATAAGGACAATGAATGCAAAATGCAACCTAGACATGGCTAAATCCTAATCTATATGATGAAAATGCTCATGGATGAATGGATAAAACAATGAAAATATGCAAGACATCAACTCCCCCAAACTTGCTCTTTACTTGTCCTCAAGTGATCAATTCAAATTCATGGAAGAGAGACAAATAGCATAACCTCACTCTTTAGTCTACTCTAGCTTCTCAAGGCCTAGTGAAACTCATACCTCTACACAAGTTGCCGGATCATCAATTAACAAGCACCTTAACCAGCTCTCACATTAAATTAAGCACAATGCAAACAAGTGAATTCTTGCAAATGGATAATTGATCCTAGTCATTTGGCCTGGTGAACAAGGGTTGGTTTCATGAGAATGAAAGAAGGGTTTCCAAAGCATTTTTTCTAGCTATCACTCAAAAACAGGAACCTGATCATTATGTAAAATCTATCTAAGAAAGGAAGCAACTGATGCATACATAGATTGGTTCTCATCCTTCTACCCTTTTCTAAGTGACATCAAACTCCACAAATCCCCTTTTTCACCCGATAAACATTCTTGCTCTCTCTCTTTTTCTTTTTCTTTTTCTTTTTCTTTTTCTTTTTCTTTTAATCACTAGGGACTCAATATCTTTCTCAACACTTAGCTCTAACTTTTCCTTATTCACTCTCTTTTTTTTTTTTTTTTGACAACACGTTGCTTATCTAGAGCTTTCTCTCATTAACCTCTCTTGTCTCTAGGGTCTTTCTATCTTATGTTTCCTCTTTAGTCACTTCCCAAACCCAAGATAAAAGAACTTAGAGTACACAAACTCACCCACCATCCTAGATGCTAGCTCAAATGAGGTTCCTATTGCTAGCCAAAGATGAGAACAAACCTATGTCGCTCCCAATACTCTCAAGATTTTGTACATGACAAGCTATCAAGAAGAGGCCTCACTCAAGAAAATCAATGTTGGTCTCAAAGAATGGTAAGGGTTTAAGGGTGTGGAGTGCCATTTGGGTTAACAAAAAGGTAATGAATGGAATAAGATAACCCAAATGTGTATGAGATCCATGACTAAGTATGCAAATGCCCATATGCAAGAGAGATTAGATTCATTAAGTTCAGGTTCATTTGGAGCTGGTTTCAAGGCTATATAAATCTCACACAGCACAACAAGTTTCAAGCGGAGCTTTCAAGGCACAAAGCATACAAGTTTTCCAAGAGAAGTTTAAGCTATAAGGCAATCCCAATCATTGTTCCAAATGCAACATGAATGCAATCCTAGATGCTGTAGACTCAATCCTAACGATGCAAATGATGCAACTACATGCTTGTTTTTGGTTTTTTTTTTATGCAAATATGTATGTTTTTTCATGCAAATATGTATGTATAATGCAATGCATGAGACTCAAAATCATCAAAGCAAACGTGATCAAATACTTGGTACCTCCCCCACACTTAAATCATACAGTCTCTGTGTGAGTGAGAGAGGGATACCCAAACGACAACTAAAATGCAAAATATGAACTGGTATATACAAGGGAGTGTGGTGGGTTACCTTCTATGGGGAATGAGTAGAGGGAGATACTCCCTCCTCGTCGTCCTCAGGTGGTAACTCTTCAAGGTGCTCATCAGTAGGAGTGCCCATCTCTTCAATTAGAAGGCTTGCCCGAACACAGTTGGTTTTCTCATTTTCCCCTTGATGTCAAAGTGGAGGATGTTCTCTTTACCCAAATGGAGATCAATCGTGCCTTCCTTCACATTAACAATAGATCCTGCTGTAGCTAAGAATGGCCTTCCTAGAATCAATGGGTCTTGAGCCTCCTCACCCATCTCAAGCACCACAAAATCTGTAGGTATCTCATACCTTCCAATCTTCACAGGCAGGTCCTCTAAGATGCCCACAGGGTACTTCACTGAACGATCAGCTAACACCAGAGAGAGTCTACACTTCTTGTACTGAGTGAATCCAAGCTTCTTTGCAACAGACAAATGCATCAAGCTGACACTAGCTCCCAAATCGCAGAGACATTTCTCAAATACCATAGGTCCAAGAGCACAAGGTAGTGTGAAGCATCCTGGATCCTCTAACTTCTCTGGAACATCAAGCCTCTGGATGATGGCACTGCACTCATGGGTAAGAATCATCATGCCTTCCATCTCCTTCTTCTTTGCAGCTACAACATCTTTCAGGAACTTGTTGTATAGAGGAATCAACATGAAAGCATCGATGATGTGCATTGCAACCTGAGCATCACTCATTTGCTTCTCAAACAGAGCCTTGTACTTCTCTAGCAGCTGCTTCTTGAATCTACCAGGGAATGGAAGTTTGGGTTCATAGGGGGGAGGAACAGAAGAATTCTCACTTGCTGGAACAGCAGCTTCACCATCTTGTATTGTTTTCTTCTCTTCTCCAACCTTTCCTTTACCATTAGCTTCCATAATCTTCTCCAAAATCTCATCATTGGTCTTCTCATCAACAATTACCACATCATCATCTAAGTTGATGGCCACCTCCTCACATAGTTTCTCAGCATCCCCTAGGAGGTAACTGCTTACCACTCCTAAGGGTGACAGCTTTGGCCTCCTTGGGGTTTTGGTCAGATTTTCCAGGTAGAGATCCTTGCTGGCGAGTCTTGTGAGTGTTCATGGAAGCAAACTGATTCTCTAAATTCTTGATTGTAGAACCAAGATGTGAGAATTTGTTGTTGAGCTCATTGTAGCTCCCATCAATCTTGGAATGAAGGTTCTTCAGCTCATAACCAACATGCTTCTCACTTCTAGTCTGAGACTCCAAGATTTGTTTCAGTAAGGTATCAGTGCTGCTCTCTTGGGGAGCAGAGGAACTAGACGAGGGGTTTTGCTGAGGCTGATAGCTGCCTTGCTGGTTGTTTCTAGGAGGATAACCACTCTGTTGGTTGTTGGGATTGGATTTCTGTTGGTAGTTGTTGTACTAAAAGTTGGGCTCTTTTTTGTACCAGCTACCATTGTTGTTGATGAAACACAACTCTTCCTGACCTTCCAAACCCTCAACCTCGTGGACAACAGGTGCTGTCTCTTGGCTTGGGTTATCAACAAAGTGCAGCTGCTCTTGGGTGGCTTTATCAGCAATGAGGATGTCTATCTTATCCTGTAGAGCTTTCAACTCCTTCCTTGTCTGCTTATCATCTGTTCGACTGCCTCTGTCGTGGTCTCCACTGTAGACTGCATCACTTTTTACCCTGTTGTCAACCAGCTCCTCAGCATCTTCCTCAGTTCTCCCCAAGAAGAACCCATTGCTAGTTGTATCCAGTCTGGCCCTGTACTTAGGAAGAGCACCACAGTAGAATGTGCTCAGCAAGCTCTCCTTAGAGAAACCATGGTGTGGGCATTGAGCTTGGTAGCCCTTGAATCTCTCCCAGGCTTCACTGAAGCCTTCCAAGTTCTTCTGTTGAAAGCTGGAAATCTCATTTCTTAGCTTAGCAGTTCTTGAAGTAGAGAAGAACTTCTCCAAGAATGCTTTCTTGCAGTCATCCCAAGTGGTGATAGAGTCGCTGGGTAGAGACTTCTCCCAATGATGTGCCTTATCCCCCAAAGAGAAAGGGAATAGCTTGAGCTTTAAGGCATCTTCGGACACACCATTGGTTTTTGACAACCCACAGTAGCTGTCGAACTTGTCCAAGTGATCAAATGGGTCCTCTAGAGCCAAGCCATGATACTTGTTGTTCTCGATCACGTTGAGGAGTCCGGATTTGATCTCAAAGTTGTTGGCTGCAACGGCGGGTGCTCGGATTCCCAATCTATGACCATGAATGTTGGGGCGGTCATAAGGGCCAATGGGTCGAGCTGCTCGCTGTGGTGGAACGTTGTGAGATCCATTGGCGTTCGCATCATTTTGAGGTATGTCTCCCATATCAGTATCCAATCTCTGCAAGTGAGCATGTTGTTCTTCTTATCTTCTCTTTCTAGCACACTCTCTCTCTAAAGCTCTGATGTCTGCTGCTCTTGGAACTAGGTTTGATGGACTCCTGCTCCGTAAGTTCATACACCTGTAGATGAAAGGGAGGTGAAGAAGGAGAATCAGTAACAAAAGAAAATAAAAATGACTTAGTCTCAAGTAAGTAACTAAATCTCAATGTTCAAATCTACTCAGAATTCGGCAACGGCGCCAATTTGATGTTAGGAGTTTTCCGTCTCCTAAAACAAATGTTGTAGTACAAAAGATTGTCGAACCAGTTCTAAAGGATATCAAAGCACTGAGAATGCAATTACTCACTTAATCTAAATGCAATCAATGATTTATATGGGTTTTAAACTACTACTAATACTAGAAAGCAATTACAAAATGATGCTTTCTTGACTAAAGGAAAAGAGAACTCATGGGCATAGGGATTAGACCTTGGGTGATCAAGTATCGAACTAAGGATGGGAAATGATCAATCAAACTATCGACCTTAAGCCTAGACACAATTCTAAGCAAGCTCTATGTCTTGATGAATACTCATTTGCTAACATATCTCAAACATCAAATGTCTTTGGTTGAATAATGTGAAAGCAATCATTACTAACAAGTCTATTAGCTATCTTAACACCTTTAACAACAAATGTCTTTGGCAAAGTATACTAAAAGCCTAGGAGAGTTGTCTCAGGCATTTCATCAAACCCCTTTTGGGTGGGAAATGTCTATTGATCAACTTTTGAGTGGCCAACTCAGAAGATGCATTATGAATACTCTACTAGCAAGGAACAAGAATGATCTACACTAAAACATCCTAGAACTAACCTAATCCCCCTTGATCTCCCTAACCCATGAATTCAAAAAGTGATTACTCACTAATCTCCATGATTCCTTTTAAACCCATATTGGATTTCAGATTAATCATGTAGAGGAATAGACAAGAAATCAACAAGAACACAAGATGAAAGCAATCTGAATCTCCAGAAGTTTTACTAGTTGTTCTCCACCAAAGAGATCCCCTGTCTCCAATGGCTTACAAAAGTACTTAACTTAGGTTTAGGCAATGTAAAACGACAAAACAAATGACCAAAAGGCCCCTGAAATAACATAAAAATCATCCAAGCAAAACACACAGAGCGACCTAGCATAGCCGCTCCAAGAGGTCGCTCCCGACGCGTTTCTTCGTGTCTCGCCCCGTTAAAATGCGAGCAACCTGACCTGGTCGCTCTGGCTGGTCTCTCTGGCTGGAGCGACTGAGATAGCCGCTCCAGGCTGGTCGCTCTGGCTGGGAGCGACCTTGGTGGGTCGCTCTGAGAGGTCGCTCCAGGATGCTCGAACAGGATGGATATGCCTCTAGTAAATTGGTCGTAACTCCTTCATTACATCTTCAAATGACTTGAAACCACTTCCATTAGAAAGCTAACTCAATCTTCGATGTCTACACAAAATGTTAGCAACAGAAGATTTCTCTAAAGGCTCCATCCATGCTCATCTTTCACCCCCCTTTTGGATCACAATGCTCCCAAACATCTCAAATCACTCCATGGCACACTCCAGCACCTAATAAGGACAATGAATGCAAAATGCAACCTAGACATGGCTAAATCCTAATCTATATGATGAAAATGCTCATGGATGAATGGATAAAACAATGAAAATATGCAAGACATCATCTTCCATAGTGTAAGACTTCGTAGAAGACTTCCTGGAAGTCTTCCAGAGTGTAAGACTTCGTAGAAGACTTCTTGGATGTCTTCCAGACGACCTAAGTCTTCATTGGAAGTCTTCCAGAATGTAAGACTTTGTAGAAGACTTCCCGGAAGTCGTCTCAGTAGTCTTCTCACTAAAATTTACATGCAAGTCTTCCAGTATTTGTATTTAGAATAGTGCGCTTGTTATGTGTTTGAGATGCTTGTTTTTTATTGTTTTGCAGGCCGGAAAATGGATTTACCAGCAGTCTCGCAGAGGATGTATACATTAGGAGAAGAGCCCCTGCACTGAAGAGCATTTCTTATCACATTGGTGACTCGAAGCTATTTACTGCACTAAGGCAAGCTCTAAACGCTGACGAATATGAGGATCTGAAGGAGTCGAAATTGGGAGTGTTCATCAACTTTAAGGAGCTGAATTTTGGTTGGGCTTCAAGGCTGGTTCATTATATGCTCAGTTTCCAGCTTAACATCAAGAAGAAGTAGGAGCTCTGGAGTCTCGTTGGTCCACAACCGGTGAGGTTTTCACTGTTGGAGTTTGAACACCTCACTAGTCTGAACTGCGATTACATCGAGGACCTGGAAAATCCAAGGGTTGAGGTTACGAAGGAGATGGCTGCTTTCTGGGAGATGATGGGTGTTAATGTTGATGCTGGGCCAACTACTGAACATATAAAAGCATCATTTGGGAGATGCGAGGAGTGGTCTCGGGAAGATCGCATGCGGCTCAGATACCTTGCCATTTTCACTGGATTCATTGAAGGGAGAAAGTACTCAACCGCTACATGGACTAGTCTTGCAAGGCTAGTGATGGATTTAGAAAGATTTGAGAATTATCCTTGGGGGAGAGTGGCGTTTAAGGTGCTGATGGAGTCTTTGAAGGGTGTAAATTTGGAATCAAATTCATACACTGTTGATAGGTTTGTTCAAGTTCTCCAGGTGTGGGCATACTTTGCTCTGCCAGAAGTTGGTGCGAATTTTGAGCATCACCTACCAAACAGATCGTCTCCGCTGTTGCTGGCTTACAATGGTGGCAAAGGACGCAGATTTTTAATAGACGCCATTAGCAGACATGTATTTAAACTTCACTCCCTAATACTTCACAGAAGACTTTAAATTAAGTCGTCTGGTAAGTCTTTTCTGGATGATTTCAGTCTTTGTTATCTGAGTTGATATCTTTTATTTTTGCAGACTAGCGTGATCAACTTCGTCCACAAGGACTATGCTAAGATGTTACCAGTAGTAAGTCTTCTCTAGAAGACTTAACAAACGACTTACCAATTAGTCTTCTGTTATGTCTTCTCTAGAAGACTTATCAGACGACTTACACTTAAGTCGTCTGGTAAGTCTTCTCTAGAAGACTTAACTGAAGACTTATTAGACGATTTAAGCGTAAGTCCTCTGATAAGTATCTCTTACATGTATTGTTTTATATGCAGCATTTGGATGCTTTTATTAATGTACAGAGGCAACGGTACCAAGATAATCCACATCATTTTAGGAGCGAGAGACTGTGCTTTATTGATCATGTATTTTCTCGGCAGTGGTCCCACAAGTAACCGGACTTTAAGAGCGACGAGGACGACATCAACGGCTTAGGAAGAAGACTCCCTGGTGGGGCGTGAAATTATCATGCATGCATTGTAACAACATTTTGCCAATCTATGAAGGTTTGGGGGTTGGATGTGGATGATATTTATGCGCCAGTGAAATTCAGGATCGAGAATTGGATTTCTATTTGGATATCGATCCCTAAGAGGCACATAGTCATCTGGGACAGCATTTTAACACATATTAAAGCTGCAGACCTCGATGTGCTGATGGAGCCTTTTGTCAACATGGTCCCTTATCTGCTTGTTGAGTGCGCTGGCTCTATCAAAGAACGTGTCAAACACACACTGAAGCCTTACACATATGAGAGAGTTACCGTTGGACTAGCTCAGTGCTGAGCTGGTGATTGTGGCGTGTTCGCTCTGAAGTACATCGAATGTCATGCTCTTGGGATGTCATTTCCTCCAAATTTTTGTAACAAGAACGCGAAGGCTATAAGGTAGAAGATGGCGTTGAATATATTTAAGGAGACTCCTGAAGGCCATGCAAAAGAGAACAAAGACAATGATGAGAACCTAGGAACTTATGACGAGCAAGGTTAATGCTGTTTTATTTGTACTTGAACTTGTGGGATGAAATGTGCTTTTGTATGACAGATTAGGAAGGTGATGTTTTTGTAACAGGGTCAGGATAGGATGCAGTTTTCTGTAACCTACCCTCGTACCAAACTATCATTTCGTAGGAAATTAGTTTGGTAGTGTTGTAACCTTTCGGATAATCTAATCTAATGGTGGAGTTGTTGTCTTTTTATGTTGCAATTAAGTTCATAACATAGATAAATTCATAACACGTAAACCCATAACAGAAGTAGATAAATTGCAATACAGAGAAGTTCATAACACAAAGTCATAACATATACGCATATAGATAGTCTTCTGGACGACTAATCAGAAGGTCGACCAGGAGTTATGTCTTCTGACGACTAACGAGAAGGTCGTCCAGGAGTTTAGTCTTCTGGACAACTAACGAGAAGGTCGTCCACGTCAGTTCTTACATTGTGGACGCGTATGGCCAGTTTTTTTGCAGACCGAGCACCTATAAACCATGTGTTGCTTCCGGGGCGTGCGTCCTCTCATCCTAGATAGCTCCAACCAAGATTACCATCTTGATTTCTTCTGTCTCCCCGGACCACGCTTTACTTTCCGCTGGGCGATTCTGTCTCCCACAGAACATGTATGAGTTTCCACATACTTGGTTACCCAAAAAGTGTGTCCCATGTTTTACACTCGCTCTGATCTTCCATCCACAACCATTAACCCGACATGTTGCTACAAGGAGAGTTTTTGATGACTTGTATATTCCGAAGGAGAACTTACGCCTCACCGCTGTCAACCGCAACTCTGTAACCAATGCATCCTTATTAGCAAAACTCTGGTTGACATAGATCCTGCTACCATATGATCTTCCTCCTTCACTACCATATGTCCCTTTGAAATCTTCAAAACACATATCATCATCTTCTTCCTCATCCTCATCCTCATCTTTAACCTTCCCATACTCACTGTAATCATCAGCATCATCAACTGTTTCAGCAACAACCTGGATATCAGCATCCTCGTCCCCATCATGATTTTCATTTTCAGCCATATCATCATCATCTTCATCCCCTTCATCACCTTTATTCCCTTCATCAGCTTCATCCCATTCATCATCCTCTTCCCCTTCCTCTGAAACAGCTCTCATCTTGCTAAGGCTTGATACACAAAGACGTACTTCATGTGTTTTAGCTATCTCGAGCAAGTTCCGAACTTGTCTATCACTTGTAACATGAATAGGAGGGGTGTTTGGAGCCATCCGTTGCATCATTGCCTCTGGTAATGAGTAGGCTAACTGCACAGACTCTGTGTTTATGTCCAGGTTTTAATCTTCTTGAGCCATTGCAACAAGTTCAGCATGTGTCGAACCTTCACTCAAAAGGAACAGTCTCGCTCCTTTGAACTTATCAACCACAAAATTCCAACAGCCATCTTTCAACAACCATTCTCCATACACTGCATGTAACTAACGATCGTAGCCTTCAACAACCATCTTTAAACAACCATTCAACAGACTTACCCAGAAGTCTTCTTCGCGAACAGATCTGGATAAAAACTCGATTTCATACCTTAAATTAGTGAGATAACTTCCTTAGCACACAGAAGTCTTCTCCAAGCCCACAGAAGCTCAAACGAAAGTGACCCACCAATAATCGTAACCTTCTATGAATCTATGAACCATAAAAATTTTAGAATCAAAATCTTGGTGCGGCCCTGGATAGGACTGTCTCTCCCTGGATCACTTGAAGGGGGCGTGGGTGGATGAAAGGTGATGGATATGGTCTTCTCCTTAGAGCTATGGGATGCTATAAAGATGTTTTTTTCTGCTCCAAAGACACAGGATCACCCTGCTTAGTGTCTAGGATGGATCACAGATATAATCCTTGCAAACAGAGAATCAAAGACTCGATCTGTATCAAGGTTTGTGGATTGATGTGGGACACAAGAGAGATGGCTCGCCTCCTGATACTCCAAGGCTTCTGATCTGGATATGACACACCAAATCAGAGAACCCAAGCTGGATATTACACACCAGCAGAATTGAGAGAAAACTCAAAACAAAGAAGATGATAAAAAAATGTCGATTGATTATTCCCATGCCAAAACGTGGCTACATATGTTAAAAGAATAAAACTGAAAACCCTAAGTTTAAACCAAGATGGTTTAATCTCCTAATCCAATTCGAAATTGGTTTATTTTAAATATTAATCTACCCAAATCTGGTTTACTCTAATTCCTAATTGTCTTTGGTTTAAATTAAATGAAAGCCCAATAAACTAAATCTATTACATTGCAATTAAATCAAACCAACAAGCTGGTTCTTCTTTGGTTTATGATGGGCCACGACTTGAACTTGATTTGGAGTGTCTCCTAATGAGCTTTAGATCCTCCACGTCCTGTTAGGCCAGCTAGAAAGCAAGTGGATCAAGATTCTGGCTGCAACTCTCCTTTTGGACCGAAAAGGCCTTATTTCGCCTAGATCCAAATATAGCCCAACCCAGAAACTTCCTGACATGTTTTCCTTGTTCTCCATACATATTTGGACGAGGTGAATGGTCTCCATAGCTCCTGTTAAGCTCAGTTGGTTGAATCCTCTTTGTTCAAGTCGTTTCAAGGCAGTACCAACAGTTCTTCTCTTCTCTCTATCCAGAACCTCATAGATCATGCCAATAAGAGTATGATACTGTCCATTAAACTGCACCATGATCAGTGGTATAGCTGACCCATACATTGTCTTCAATCCATTGATTCCAATCCTGATCAGGATCATACCAATAACCATTGTACAATACATGGTTACAATATATATATATATATATTAATTTAAATATTTCATTTATATTAAATTTTAATGTATATACCTCGTATTGGTTTTTATGTTGATGATTTATAAAACATTTCACACAAATTATTTTATACATTTTTAAAATAGAATTAATAGATCAAATTACGATGTAGACTTTGGAGTAAGTCTACATAGTAGACTTCTTAGGAGGTCTACACCGTAAACTTCTATCTATTAAAAGTAGAATTCTGAAGGATAAAATCGTAGAATAACTTTCTGGTTTTTTGTTTGGTTTTAGGTTAATTTTGCATTTGATTGAATATGGGGTAAACCTTTATGTTTCAAATGAATATATAGGTTATATCTGAAAAATTCCCGAAAACTTAAAGGCACAATACTAATATATAAGGGATTAAGGTCAATCTTTTTATTTGTTTTAAGTTGGAAGTCCATAAAAGTTAATATGGTATCAGAGTCTCGTATGTTGACCCAAGTAGGATGGGCCAAAAATGATTTATTATCACTACAGAAGTGAGATTCTATTCGAGATGGACCAATCAGAGCCATGATGCATCTTGAAGGGATGTGTTGAGGTCCCACATTGAAATTTAAATCGACTAATAAGAGACTTGAGCCAATCCACTTATTACCAATAGTTTTAAGTTGAAATCTCAAGAAACTTAAAATATATTATTTTTAAAATTTTCACACGATTTTTAATTCCATATATTCAGTTTTACATAGTTTAAATAGTATCGACATATATTGGTAGATATAATTTAGTTGGGAAAAAATTGACATCCATGAAATTTACAGAAAACAGTATAAGTTTTACTAACTTTTAAACTGACTCAAACTCAGAATATTAACATTCTTTTTGGTGATATGGTAGTGTATGTTAAAAGACTTAAGATAGTTTATTTGTATGCTTATGTTAGCGAAATACACTTAATTTTCCGGTCACTTATCCAATTAAAATTCCAAAGTTAAGCATGCTTAAGAAAGAGTAATTAAAGGACGAGTGACCTATCGAGAAATAAGTCGGGATATTGTAAATTGAGGCCAAAACATGAGGAAATGTCACCTGGTGATTGCAGGGTCTCAACACGTATCTCGTGCCTTCAAACAATTAACGCAACAAATATTGTCGGGTTATAAGGCTAACGATCCGAAAAAAGATTGTGGAGAATAGCTGGCAGGAACTGTCAAGGTGCAACAATTTGTATCAGATTCAAATCTAATGAGCGTGGAGCCCTATGTGGGAACATACTAACATGAGTGACGAACATGGAGGACACTGCGTTCTATGAGAGTGAGTGATTATAACATCTCAATTTGTGGTATATGGTAGTGTATGTTGAAAGACTTAAAAGAATTAGGTTTGCCAACAATGTCACTAAAGTGAGCTACCTTTTCGTCACACATCCATAAAACTGGAGAGTTAGGCATGCATGAGCTGGAGTATTGCAAGGATGGGTGACCTAACGGGAAGCGAGTCGCGATATCCTGGAAGTGATATCCTAGCCGATAGTCGATATGATATTTTTCCTTGGCTCAAAAGATTTGTTTATCGACCATGTAATCACTATGTGATATTTCATGTGCTTTGACATTATTCTCATGGTATCGGGAATTTTTTATCTTGATATATTAACTATCCTTCTACTACTCCAGCTCAAGCACACTTAACTTTGGAGTTGCTTATAGATCTGTGACCAAAAAGATAAGTGCATTTTAATGATATAAATAACCAAATTAAGTCTTAATCCTTTAAACATAGACATGCCATATACCACAAACCAAGATGTTACAATTACCCTCTCTCATAAAACTACATCCTTATTGCACCACATGCCTCCACACTCGCTGAAGTTTGCTCCGTTATCACTTATAACGCTCCGAGCACCCCACCAGTGGGCTCCTACGCATGCTCTATCGGGTATGTGGGCATCACCAACTAGTCAACGGTCGATTCGTTAATTTTTATATGATTCAAGCTTATTTACTGACCATGTAATCACCACTTGATCTTTCTCCATGCTTCGACCTCATTTGCAAGTATCACAAGTATCATTCCACTACTCAAGTTTTAGCAAACGTAATTTCAAAGTTCTTTTCTGGGTGTGTAACTGAAAAGTAAGCACTTTGGTGATAGAAATGTCCAAATAAAATTGTAAGCCTTAAAACATACAATATTTATTATACACCAAAACTTGAAATATTATAAAAATATATTCTCTCCATTTTATTGTCGTTTTAGTTTTTTTTTGCACTGATTAAAAAAATTATATTTATTCCTAATAAATATATTATTTTATTTGATTATGTTCATTAACAAACTAAAAGAATAGTAATAAAATTAGAAAAGCTATCAAATCAACGCATTAATACATAAAACGAGACTTAAATATTAAATTCTAAAACGATAATTATTATGAAATTAATGGAGTATTTTCTAAAACCTATCATGTTTTATTTGAAACTGCCGCCCTCCACATATTCAAATAGTAAAAATGCTAGTGCATGTAATTATATAAATACCCATTAAAAGAGTTAATTTAATTATATTGCTCTCTTGTACGTTTATGTTATCCATCTTCTAACACTAGTTTTTATTGAAATAATGCCATAATAAAAATAAAGTAATTTATTTATATTAAATTAAAGGCATTTCTAACAAATTCTCAAACTCTTAAATTATGAGGTTTTTTGCTTTTTAACAGATTTTCAAACCTTTATATTTTGAAGGTCTGAATAGTAGAACCTTGGATCTATTATTCAGCCCTCAAAACATTATTTATTTTTGATTTTAGTGGTTATTGGTAATTACTAATCAACTGCCCTCGAACGAATTAATTATGATGTATAACTGTTACCAGATTATCAGTAGTATTTTGGCGAACGTGCCGTACCCTTTGACACTGTCGAATGTAAATCCACTCCTGGTCCTCTCTGTTAGAGTTATGCTTTATTGATTTGTTTCTTTATACATTGTTTACCTTCCGAAGAGTATCAGTCCAGTTTTTAAATATATTGGTGATGTTGACAAATAAAAAGGGAAATCACCTCATTTTGTATTAGTGACAGGTGATTTGTAGCTCATTAAGGCAACAAAGCAAGACATGAAAAATAATTTGAAATAAATTCGATCCAATTATTCTTTTGGGGCAAATGAAAATGGAAGAGTATGAGATTTCCACTTGCTTTTACATATATTAGAAACTAAAAGTTGTTGGAAATTAAATTTCGTGACGGATAAGGGTCATGTCCAAAGTTAATATTTATAAAATTCGTTTTAACCACCGTCCTATATGTATTCCACTTTCAGTTTTTTGTTTTTGTTTTTGATATCATCCACTTTCAGATTTTAATGTCATTTCCTAGAAATTAAATAAGAAACCAGTCGATGTAAGTCATACAAAATAAGTCCGCTTAATGTGAGTTTGAATATGCTGAACTGTCTAATTGGTTAAAACTTAGAACTATATGGACGAATTTGAATATGCTGAACTGTCTAATTGAACTCATGCAAAAACATAAGTTTAACGTTTACTAAGCAAGCAGGGCCATGTCTAAAGAAAAGAAGAAACAATCCTGTATTCATAAAAAAAAATTTAAAAGCATTTTGGAAGGCTTATCTATAATTTCTTTTTGTGTTCGTAGTAACACTTCTTTAAAATTAGTCCAGTAGATTTAAATTCTGACAAATTCTTAAACTTTAAAAGTTTAGCGTAGAAATTCCAAAGTCTATTGCATGATTTCATTCCTTCTAAACTTTTTATCTAATCTTGTTAATTTTTTTATATATGCCCAATTAATGCTTTTTTGTTTTCTTTTTTTCTTTCTTTATTTCCATCTTATAGTAAAGAATAACTATGTAATTTGAAAAGGGGAAAATTGTTTATTTCGACCAAAAAATGATAATTATGTCCTTTAGACTAATCTCATATACTTTATGTTCCATTTGGCTAATTATTTTCGAAATGGCAATAATGCCTTTAAAATTTTAATTTTAATTTCGTAATTATAATTAACAAAACAATTGTTAAATATCCCTTTAAAATATATTAAATAATGTGCTCGATCAAGCGGGACCGATCGATCTGTTATCACCAGGTCGATCAGATCGATCGATCCAGATCATTATACATAACGAAAAGAAAACGCCGAGCATATACTGATCGACCTGGTCCATTTCACTCGATCGGAAAAGGTCGATTTCATTTGGATCGATCGATTTCTAATTGTAGACCGATCGATCCCGTGCCCGAGTAAGTATTCCAAATCGATTTCCTGGTTTTCTTCGGTTATATCCGGTTTGATTCCCACTTGATTTGAACCGACCAAACACGATTTCAACTCTTTAAACTCGATTTTTTTGGGATGAAACCCATCATTTCTCATCTTCTCCATGAACAACGGGGAGAAAATCAAAGTCTCAAGTTCATAAACCCTAACTCACTAAATTTCACTCTGATTTGGACGATTCTTCAGCCTAACTCATACAATTTCATGAGCTTTTTACGAATCTATCACTTCTGTTCGATCTGCAAAGGTATGAAACTCTATCTCCACTTCTAGAGTTTACAGGTCCTATGTGTGGTAATAGGAGAGGATGTGCAAAATGTTCTTATGAAGATATCATTGGCGCTGAGACTTTATTTCCAGAAAAGGTATGCATATATTTTTCTAATAAAAATGTTTCGATTGTCTTGTTCACTTTACTAATGATTTGATTGTTTTTAGAGGATTTTGCATTCATTCATGGAAATCCACATAGATGTAGTGGTCCTTTTGGCTATTGATTTTTCAAGGAAGGATGAGAAGAAAGATGAAAGCGTGGATCGCATTTTGGATACAATGATCCAACGAAAACATGATTGGAGCAATCATGTTTTTGGGGAATAAAAGAAGAGAAATTCCTTAGGATACTCCTTTTAAGTTTTGTCACAAAAATAGTTCTCAATGAAGAAAATTACCAAAATAAGTTTTATTAATGGGTAAAAATGTATTTTTACCCTAGGTTAACTAATCTAGACTTATGGTTTAGAGTTAATGGGTGGGGTTTTGGGGATAGGGTTTTATATTTTTTTAAAAAATAAAAAATTAAAAAAAATTCAAAATAAAAAGGGGCTATTTTGGTCATTTTTTTTTCTTGAGAGCTTTTTTTGTGACAAAAACTTAAAAATGACTATTTGAGAATATTGCCCATAAAAGAAGCTACAAGGTCCGAATTTAAAGAAGCATACAAAGAAGAAGAAGAGGATCAAGCAGCTGATACTAATATTGGCGAGAATAGTCATGTTGCAGAGAATGTTGATGGCACAACTGATGTTTCAGGAAGAAACAAGAGAAAGCATGCGGACCGAGGAGCATAGTCAAGGAAGAAGAACTAGCTGCTTCATCAAATGGGAACATTGACACATATATGAAAAACTTCTTGGAGGGTCTGTACAAGCTTCTTTTACTACTTTTAGGGAGAAATTCTGTCAGCAGTTCTCGGACAGGTTGGGGAAGATTGAGACTGAGGTTACACAGCCAGGACAGCTACGGAGAGAATTGAGCAGTTTGAGACAGTTGTAACCGACAGGTTGGGGAAAATGGAGGCTGAGGTTACACAGCTCAAGATAACTTTACTGGTGACAGAATTGGCGGGGAATAATGATCAACCAAGCGGTCCTAGCAAGAGAAAAATTGACACTGTTCCTAGCATGGGCAAAAAAAGACACAGCTCCATCAAATAAAAAGGTAACTACTAAGAGAAAGCGTTAAAAGTTGTTGGAACTTGGAAGTTTGGAACTAGGGGATGGAATGTAGGTCTTTGAAGCAAAGTTGTTGGAACTTGGAACTAGGTGGTAATATGTACTTGGAACTTGACGTTTATGTAATGGCTCTATTTAATGTAATATGTATTTGGAAGTTTGTATGTGTAATATGGATTCGGAACTTGACGTTTATGTAATGGCTTTATTTTGAACTTGAGGTTTGTATGTGTAATTTGTATTTGGAACTTGACGTTTATGCAAGATACACGAACGTATGTTATTCCTTTGTATATATCATTCTGATAATGTTCTTAGTAATTGACAACTAGAGCATTGTATTTTGTTTACCGAGATATACAGATTGGTCCATCTATGTTAGACGATGAACTAGCCGGACGTATTATGTCTGCAAGCATTTGGCTTAAAAACTACATAAGCATTCAACCGATGGAAAGTGAATCTTGTTGCTTTCTTGACATGCGTCTTCAGCGACCTCATCGCTAAGGATTACAAGAATTTTACTAAGGGTATTAAGCGTACATGATGGATCCTTTATTACTGGAATACAGTAAAGGTGGACTGCCTTCTCATGGAAAAACATGGATGTTGTGGAATGCCGATGTGGATCGAATGTACTTTCCTGTCTGGGTCAATTGCAACCATTGGATTGATTTATGCATCAGTTTTGTGACTAGGAATATCCAGGTGTTTATTTGCGGGGGTAGAAAAAGAATCAATGAAGTGGAAGCTTTCACGCATCTTATTCCTTGGATTGTTAAGGCCGTTCAGTCATTGACAGTACATAAGCATCTCACCATCACTCCGTACACTGTTTCCTATGTACCTATGAATGGTCTTAACCGACTTAATTATCATTGTGGTGTGTACACTATAACACACATCGAATGCCATGTGCTTGGGTTGGACATATCTTTGGTGAGTGATGATAACATATGGGGAGCTCAAATAAAGAATTACGAAGTTGATAGACCATGGATTTTACCCACTTTTAGCCATGGTTTATAAGTGTTTTAATAAATATTTACTATGATAAAGAGGCTATTTAGAGTATTTACAGGTTCGTGGTCGATTTGGAAAAAAGTGGTGATTTTGGTATTTTTTGGAGCCTTTTGAGTGCAGAGCTACACAGACGCGTCAGATGTTTAGCTATGGATGGAGACCTTCCCAGCGTTAGATTGAGCCCATCGTTTGACACAAGATAGAGCTTTGAGATAGCTTTCCAATTTCACCGGTCTGAGGTCAATCAGCATCCAATAGCAGAAGTTATGTTCGTTTTACTGAAGAGTGGTCAGTCTATCTCGCGAGAGGAAGCTGTCAAGGAGATGAAGGACTGTCGATAGACGGTGCACCCATGGTGTCGATTGACGGTGATGCAAGAACGCGGGCCGAGCATATTTTATGACCGACTGAAAGTTAGAAGCCACCACAAAGTTACCAAAATACCCTTGGCCGACTATAAACCCTATTTATGTGTTTCTAAGCCATTGTTGACGGCTATGCTATCTAAGCTTTATTTTATTCATAGTTCTAGGTTAGGAGAGAAGAGAGGAACTCCTTGAGAGTCCTCTTGGAACTCCATTGGTATTTGTTGGGGTCAAAATCGGTCACGACGGAATCAATGTCTGAAAGTTCTCAAGAAAAATGTCTCTCTTTAAAAAGAAAGAAATAATAGTTAAAAAATACCGGAAAAACCGAAATTGAGTTTCGTATGAGTTCTGAAAATGATTCATACGAAAAGCCATTGAGAAAGGTTACTCCAGGCCTCGGAAAAACGGTTCCCGAACAGCAAAACAACCCTCGTCCGACTCGCCGAAGGGGCGAGTTGGACCGAATGCACCGTCCAACTAACCGAACAGGTGAGTTGGATCAAGCAAGTCGGTCAACTCGCCCGTTCGGCAAGTTGGACAGAACGAGCAGTCCAACTCGCCCATTCGGCGAGTTGAATCAACTAGCCTGCCTTCGTCCATCCTCGTAGCTCCCTCCTTCGGGATTGGATCGAACCTGCTCTTCTTTCATCTCGATCAAAGTCATCGTTGGAACTTTACGATTTAAAAACCGTAAGAACTCGTTGTCTCGTATGAAGTTTGAATTGATCGTACAAAACGGCAACAATTAACAAAACACCTCGAACTGCCTCTGCTATACGAGAAATTCAAACCTTCTTCAGAATCGACGTCGTTTCAGAAGCGCTCTTTCGATAAATAGTAGAAACGCTCAAGTAGAAAAATGGCCCGAAAGGGTCCAGAACGCGGCTAGAAGCCCACTTGCGATTTTATACGAAATCGAGACCAATCGTTATGACGGTTTATCTTATATTCTGCAGGAGAAGATAAATGTCATGTTGAAAAGATCGAAGGAAAATGGAATATTTCCTTGAAGCGATAAACTCGACCGAGGGTAGAAAGGGAAAGAGAAAACCGCCTCCAGTAGGAGTATATAAGGACGTAAAGGTTGAAGAGGCAAAGGAAAAAATATTTTTACTCTTAGAACTCTCTGCACTTAGAAACTTTAGGCATTATTCTCGACAAGTCATGTTTCTATGACTGGCACTCGATTACTTGACGAACTCGCAAAGGCGGTTCGATCTCTCGTTCTACTCTTTCAATCGAACTACGTTCAGTTTGATCCTCGAAAAGGGTACGTAGGCAGCCTTTCATAGGGTTCAGTTCGAAATTAATCAAACCTTTTTCGTATCTTTTTCGTCTTCTGTTATCGAGCTGCGACTCAACTAGGTTTAACGTTTTAGGTTAGGTTGCTAGAACTAAGTAATTCGCTGACAGCTCTTGTGGTAGAAGATTTTATAATATCTTGTAATGATCGTAACGCTCTTACGCGGATTCAAAATAAGATATACCTTTTTCTATGAGTTCGGTTTGGTATCTTTCGTATTTTCCGTATTTGTTTGGTCACTTGTCGTTGGCTCTCGCAGAGGATCCGGGACCTCAGGGAAAGTTAGGGTTTCTTGACTTTCCTCCGATTATGGAAATCGAAGGTGTTAATTTCGGTTCCCAAAGTTTGGAGCTAGAAGGAGGGGGGGGGGGGGGGGGGGGGGGGAGGGGGGGGGGGAGGGGTAAAGATTACTCTAACACATAGTCGTAAAACGCTTGATCAAAACGATGTCTAGAAATACGAAAGACAAATTCGTAATTCGCAACAACTCTGGTAAAACAACTCCAGAAGCCACTGCGCTTACGCAAATGCCACAGTTCTTGTGAAAATAGAAAACCTAGCCGTGCCATTTTGCCACAGGAAGAGCAACGAAAGGAAGCACAACAAATCGGGTACATAACTCACTACTGTACTTCTTCCGAATATCTTTAGGAAAAACTGTGGGAACCGAAATTCACACCGTCGATTTCCGTTAAATTAGGAAAGTTAGGAAAACCCTAATTTCCCAAAGGTCCCGGATATATGCTAAACCATACGCCAAGCAATCATAATACGGGAATGAAAACGATGAAAATATAAGAAATCGTAAAAAGAGAGCAAAAAAAAGTCTTATTCCGAATTTTTGTATGAGCGTTTACAACAAGGTAGGAGCCTTGGCTGCAAGTGCTGTCGGCGAGTTCCCTAGTTCTAATAACCTAAGAGCATCTTCAACCCCACTCCATAATTTACTGCAAAATGGAGTGGGAAATGGAGTGATGAACAAACAAAAAACCTATGGAGTAATCACTTTTTTGCTTGTTGATTACTCCATATCCCACTCCATTTTGCAGTAAATTATGGAGTGGGGTTGGAGATGCTCTAAGACTGCAGAACCTAGTTGAGTCGCAGCTCGAAATAACAAAAACAGAAAGTTGCCTAATTGCTCTAAGTGCTAAGTTTACTCTGGAAAAGTTCTTTTTTTCGTGCCTCTCGCCTTGGTCTCCTTATATACTCCCTCCAAGGTCGGTTTGAGCTTTCCTCTTCTACCCTTAAGCCGTCATAACTCGAAAATGGAGATATTCCATTTTTCTCGATCTTCATGATTATCTGCTGAAATTTGACATTTATCTTTTCTTGGGGACTAAGTATAAACCGCCGTAGTATCTATGGGCTTTTATTTAAAAAACTGTAAGTGGGTTTCTAATCACGTTTTAGTCCTATTTGGGCTGTCTTTCGACTCGAAACGTTTATTACGATTTTTATCGATAAAAATAAACTTTCCGCAATTTTATCGTAAAGTTTAAGTGATAACTCCAATCGATAGGAGTGAGAGATTGTATTGTCGTGGCATGTAGAAGATAATATTAAGGAATTTAGACGAGAATGCACGGATTCATGTCCTGGTGACTTTACTCGTTAATGTTCGGGACAGTCCAGTCATTGAATCGTGACCTGGTCCGTACGTGGACCGGTCGCAACGTTGCGACCTGGTCCCTGCTCGATTCGGTCGCTATGCGTTGATCGGTTTGTCCGATGTTCTCGAAAAATTGGTGTTTGGTGGCTCGATCAAAGCTTTTTAAGAACTTCATCGTGAAAATATTTCCGCAAGGGTTTCTTTACGAAAATTTCTTTTCCGAGAAGTGTTTTTACCCGTTTTTAAGGATATTTGGATGTTAACTTCGTTGTGACCGTTTTTGACCCCAACAGTTAGCCCCCCAGCCCGCTAGAATCGTGGATAGTCGCTGAGATTCTAGCGTGCGTTTAGGCAAGTTAGGCAAGATAGGTGAGTTGGACGGAGTTTAGATTCAACATTCCGCGGAAGAATATCGACGAAGAAAAAAAAAATATATATATATATATAATAAATCGAAATCCTAAGCTCACACTTCTATAAGTAGTGAGCTCCCATCTTTCATTCCCTTCGCACATTCCTCTCTTTCCAAATTCTCTCTAGCTTCTCTCCTCAATTTAGCTTTCAAGATGTCTTCGTCCCAAAGTGAGAAGAGAGGTTCCGATGCCGAGATGGGTGAGGCCACCTCCCAAGTTCCAGGACTGGTTCCCTCCGACAGTGCGCCAGCTTGTGTCGCCGGCTTCCTTTCTTTACGAGAGAAACTAGCTCGCCGCAACTCTGAGAAGGAACCGGTCCATGCTGACACTGAGCTTCCGTCCTCTTCCATTCTGGTCTTTACTCCGACTCATGAACCCGAGGTTCAGGTTCCGCAAGACGCATGAGCGCAAGTCGAAACAGGCGTTTCGTGCATGCCAGATGCTTCGGCTCAGCCTTCTGGATCGTCTACGACTACGATTCTCGTTGATGGCAAAGATAAGGCCACTGAGTTGATGCCTCCTCCTCTAGTTAGAAAGGAGATTGTCCTTGCATTGCGTGCTCCTAGTGCTACTCCGGTTGTTCAACCAAAGGGCCGGAAGAGGAGGTGAACCAGGGGCAATGACGGGGAATCTTCGCAGCAGGAAGGATTAAGTCTGGCGACAGGATTCCGTGGAAAGGTTCGTTCTGCACTTTGGCTTCTTATTCATAGAGCGTTGGTTTATGTTTAGCCCAATTTTTCTTTGTATCTCTAATTGTTACCTCATCTCGCAGTTTGTGTCGCTGTTCGATGGGATGATCAGCGAATGCGGTTCCGAGGTCAGTCGTCTTGCGAGAGATCTGACAGAGATGCAGGGCAAATTGTCTGAGTCTGAAGCCATGCTGAAAGCTATCGAGGATTCTCATTCCGCAAAGGTGTCTAAGCTCGAGGTTCAGATTGGGGCGCTCGAGAGGGACTTGGGAAGACGGCGAGTTCTTTGCTTAAGGAGAAAAAGGCCAGGAAGACCACGTCCTCGGAGGTACGTCGGCTTCAGCATCGGATTGAAAGTTGTGATGGGTCGACGAACCATGGGGTTGAGGAGGCCAAGGATGCACTCCGCGTTGAGTTCCAGACCCGTTTGGTGAAGATCTCCGACTTTCTTGGCCCTGGCGACTGTTGATGGTTGGGATGGCTGTGGTTCCGGCACTCCAGGGTGAAACCCCTTCGTCCTTTCAGGCTGAGGAAGCCAGGTTGTCTGCTTGCAACGGAGATCTGGCGGCTGTGGATGGGAGTTTTGACCTTATCTTGGCTGACCTGAAGTCCAAGTGTTTCCTTCCGACGTGTTCAGAAGACCCAGAGGGGCAAGATCCTGCGGTCAGGGAAAACGGACCGGTCGCAACGTTGCGACCTGATCCGTGCAGACCGGTCGTAACGTTGCGACCTGGTCCGTGCGTGGACCGGTCGCAACGTTGCGACCTGATCCGTGTGGACCGGTCGCAACGTTGCGACCTGGTCCGTGCTCGGTTTGATCGGTATGCGTTGATCGGTTTGTTCGATGTTCTCGGACAATTGGTGTTTGGTGGCTCGATCGAAGCTTTTTAAGAACTTCATCGTGAAAATATTTCCGCAAGGTTTTCATTACGAAAATTACTTTTCCGAGAAGTATTTTTACCCATTTTTAAGGATATTTGGATTTTAACTTCGTTGTGACTGTTTTTGACCCCAACAAAAACCCTAGATTAATCATGAAAAAAGGAAGCGTAGCAAATCGGTTACGAATCGCCCACAACTGTACTTCTTTCAAATAACTTTAGGAGAAAAGAAGTTGATTTCTATTGAATCACTCGAAACCTAAAACGGCTGACAAAGACTAAATAAAGAAAAATGGGAGATCTTATCCCCACCGCTAAAACGTTTTCTGAAACCTAGGATTTCGTAAGAATTCAAGTATCACTTGTATAGTAACAAATTTCGCGAGTTGTCGGTGTTTGTAACCTATATCTTACTTCGTAAAAAACTACTCGAAACATTCACGGATCAATCCCACGGATAAGAGAAATTTTTTTGATTAAGTTTCGTTGCAAAAACTAACCTCGTCACGGCCCTCGTACAGCAAAAACTTGAAAACTTCTTTACAGAACAAATCTCATAAAAATTATGCTCGACATAGTATTGCGAAATAACCTTTGCAAAAATTAAGTTCCATAACATTTTACGAAACAATTTTCGTAACATTAAAATCGATAACATTTTGCGGAATAACATTCATAAAATTAAACTTGATATTATTTTTCGGAAAAACTTTCGTAAAACTAAAAATTGACAACATTTTACGAAGCAGCTTTCGTAAAATTAAGCTCAACATTATTTTACGAGAAATTATTCGTAGAGTTAAACATGGTTGTATTTTATGATACAAATTCGGTAGAATAAGTTTGGCAATGTTTACCAAATGACTCTCGTAAGTAAAACTCAAAACTATTCGACAACCTTCGAAAATCTAACAAAGATAGTAGAAAAAGACTCTTGGATAAGAAAAGAGATGGAGCGAAATCCGAAAATCAAAATTCGCCCATCCACCTCTCTCCACGGTCTCACCATCCTTCCTCTCCTGCCTTGATTTATCGCCAAAACCTCATCACCCGGCTAGTCTTCTGATCATCCTCAGCATCTCCTGATCGTCCCTTGCTATTCCGAAAACGCTAAAAAGGTTTCGACAAGATGCTTATTCATTTTCGTAAATCCAATGATACTAAGACTGAAACATGGATTACGAAAACCGCAAGATATGCATCAGCCTTAACGCGGCCAAGAAAGCAGAGAAATCCAAGAAGAATCAATATTTGAGTAAGCAAAATAGAGAAGAGGAAAACCCGAATCTTCAGGAGAACTAACCCAGATCTTGCAATCCGATCTAAACTCCCTGAAAATCAAGAAACGATCGCCACACATATTCATCTCGCTTCCAAAAGAACGAAAGAACTAGAGACACGAACTTCGTCTTAAAACCGATTCGTTTCTAGTGATTTTCTTAAAACCGACATATTCGAAGTCGTCAACATGAAAACAACCAAATCACTGTCCCAGCGTCGTCTTTAAATCGACCCTGATTGTCGATCATTCCAATCCTCGGAAGAAGAAACGTACACAACCCTTCAAAATATCGGTTTAACCGTTTTCTTTCGTAAAAAAAGGGGGAGTTGGTATGTATACTATACTCGTATACTCCCAAACCTCAAAACCTTTTGCCTCGTCATCAACAAAATGATTTCGTCAAAGCAAACTCTCGCAGAACTAGGCAGAAAAATATTTAGGCAATACGATGCCTCACTAAAATCGTCTCAAAAAAGCAAACGACAATCTAAAATTCGTTTAAACGCTAGCAACATATCCAGACAATCATGAATATAATCTCAAAGACTATACATCATTTCTCGTCGCAATCATGCGTATAGCATGTACCAATGTCAAACTGAAACTCAACCATTAGCCAAAGTCTTGAAGCCCTTCCCAGCTTTATAAAGCCAGTTTCGTATAAAAAAATTAACGATAAATCTTCAAGCATCAAAGCATTTCTTTCGGTTTCCTTTGAACCAAGTGAGTCACCGAAATGAATCGAAAACAATTTGCGACGAAGAAAAGTCGAGAAACAACGTTACTTTGACATGTGTATACATATCATCGATTTACAACCTTCGTTAAACCGGTCGCCCATTACTTACGCGAAAAATCTTTCGTACAATCATATCAAGTCATACGAAGAAACTTTCAAAAGTAAACATAACAGGTTTTACGAAGAAGTATTTTTTGTATATCAAATACAAAGCTGTAAGATCTGACTTTGGACGATCAATCTAAACTCTATCTCTTCGCATTACGATCTAATAGATCTCATTTTTTAGCCCTGCGGCTTGCTGACTTCTGCCTTTCGTTCCCATCGGTCACATCCGAGCAGGAAATCATCCCGCAACTGACTCCGCACTGGTTATGTATCAAACCTCTTAGGCTTCGTCTTCCTCTGACAAAAAAGAATCAATTTTCATCAGACTATATGTAACATTATACGAAACATTCATCGTATAACTGAATCCTAAAAGCAGAGAATCGTTTTCTATGACTATCGGCCATCTTAGCAAGGATAAACCTGGCAAATATGGGCTATCAATCTCGACAAGCGCTCTTTGGCCCTCCGTCAATTACGCCTTCCAGTAAAAGTCCAAACCAGAATTCGGCATCCCCTTTAAGGACAATCGTAAACGAACATGACCTTAACACGAAAGTACCATGGTCTAATCCTTGACCTACAACGTCCTTGG
The DNA here is from genome assembly GCF_020379485.1 of Brassica napus. Taxonomy (NCBI): domain Eukaryota; kingdom Viridiplantae; phylum Streptophyta; class Magnoliopsida; order Brassicales; family Brassicaceae; genus Brassica; species Brassica napus. Next base: position 39,835,252 of record NC_063445.1, read on the forward strand.
CTATCTGAGTGAACACATCCTTCACGCAAAGCCAAAGTATTTGAGAAACCATCGCTCCATCACTTGACGGCTAAACGAAAATCTGCGATTTGTCTAAAAATGTCATGTGACTATTAAGAGAATAATTATCGTGTAACACAAAGTCGGAAATCGTATGATAAATTTTTCTTAAATAAACTCAGTCGTAACAACCAAACGGTTACGGAAAACCAAATCTTGTCGACAATCGACGAAGTTTGATACATTCCTCAATTCACTTTAAGCCCGCTACGTTTTACCCATAATACGCGGCATGTAAGGAAAAATTCATAACAAAGCTCCTAGAGCTATACGAAACATCCTCAAAAATGCACAAAATAGATCTCGGAAGGCCAACACTTCACAAAGCACTATGAAGGAAAACTCTTCTTCCCATGTACAAATTTACGCGACTCCTCAGTCCTAATTCCTCGATCGCAAATCAAACTATTAGAATCCAAACAACAATAACAGTTTTGGCTGCGAACATCCGCGGACAAACCAAAAATGTTTCTCGGACGTAGGGTTAAGACTAAACTCTTGCAACACCGCGAAACATCTTCAAGCCTGCAAACATTTCAACCACGAAACGCAGCATGCAAAATAAAAACCAATCTTCAGTATCGCGAGACGTCGCAGACGCTTGAATAATAAGTTTTTTCGACAAAAATATCTTCCTCGATAAAAACACTTTCTTGGAAAACCAAACAGTCATACGCACTAACATCTTCTCAAACACGTATCCTTCGCGAAGAGTCAAAAACGGTAATATTTACCAATAATTTTGTTGCTGATCACAACAAACTCTCAACGTCCTAAACAGACTAAGACTCTCGTAGAGATAGCTCTCGTACACCCGACACAAGGGTAATAGCGCTATATAAAAAATCCAAAATTTTGGTCAGCACTTTCGGGAGACTTAAAAATTGTCCTCGAAGAGATGCTCGATTCCACCATACAAGTCACGTAAGCCGAGAACATATCGCGGACTTTAAAGCGGGACAGAATCAGGTCAAAAACGATACAGGAAACGGAAGTCGAAGTAGTCATCGCACCCCCTAAAGCCGTGATTAGACCTCGGTCTTGCCCTAAACCCAGCACACTGGTCTCTAACATCTCTAGGCATAGTGTCAAACACCCTGATACGAGATCCCAAAATTTTTCTCTTGGCTAATATTCGAGCGTCTTCAGAAATCCCGCAAGTTTACGCACTGCAGAAAACTCTCGAAACAGATCACGGATATAGCAGTTCACCCAGAGTTAGATTACGAGATGACAACTCGTAGTCTTCCCTCTACACCAATATAAAATTCCAACGGCAGCAACATGCCTGATAACCTCTACATGACATATAAATTGGACCGTAAAGGTCTCACTGGAAAACAGGTCTTAAGAATCTCAACCCCAAGACGAACAACGAAAGGCTTGATCCCTTCGACAAAGGTACGTAGGCAGCCTTCACAAGGCGCAGCCCCAATCTTATCGCACTCCACTTTTAGTAGAGTGAATAAACCACTTCCAACCACTAACTCTGCCTAACTTACCTGACCTGCATAACCGCTTGCAAGAACATCGCAAAAATTCTAGCGAGCGGGGGAGCTCACTGTTGGGGTCAAAATCAGTCACGATTGAATCAATGTCGGAAAGTTTTCAAGAAAAATGTCTCTCTTTAAAAAGAAAGAAATAATAGTTAAAAAATAGCGGGAAAGCAGAAAGTGAGTTTTATATTAGTTCTGAAAAGGATTCATACGATAAGCTCTCGAGAAAGGTTACTCCAGGACTCGGACAAACAGATCCAGAACAGCAAAACAACCATCGTCCGACTGGCCGAAGGGGCGAGTTGGACCAAATAGAACGTCCAACTCGCCGAACAGGCGAGTTGGATTGAGCAAGTCGTCCAACTCGTCGAATTGGTGAGTTGGACCGAACGAGCTGTCCAACTCTCCTGTTTAGCGACAGCTCTTGCGGCGACAGCTCGGGCGAGAAAGGGAAAGAGGAAAGTGCCTCTAGGAGGAGTATATAAGGACGTCAAGTTTGAAGAGGCAAAGGAACAATTCTTTTTACTCTTAGAACTCTCTGCACTTAAACTTTAAGCATTATTCTCGACATGTTCTGTTTCTATGACTGGCACTCGATTACTAGACGAACTCGCAAAGGCTGTTCAATCTCTTGTTCTACTCTTTCAATCGAACTACGTTCGGCTTGATCCTCAAAAGGGGTACGTAGGTAGCCTTTCATAAGGTTCAGTCCGAAATCAATCAAAACCTTTTTCGTCTTCTTTTATCGAGCTGTGACTCAACTAGGTTTAAGGTTTTAGGCTGCTAGAACTAAGTAGTTCGTTGACAGCTCTTGCGGCCGAAGCTTTTATAATCTCTTGTAATGATCGCAACGCTCTTACGCAGATTCGAAATAGGATATATCTTTTTCTATGAATTCGTTTTGTTATCTTTTCATATTTTCCGCATTTTTTTGGTCACTTGTCGTTGGCTCTCGCAGAGGATCCGAGACCTCAGGGAAAGTTAGGGTTTCTTGACTTTCCTCCGATTACGGAAATCGACGGTGTGAATTTTGGTTCCCACAGTTCTAGTTTTAATATCTATTCCAATTTCTTATCTATTAATCTATGATTTCTGTGACAACTATCATGTTTGAGTAGATCCACCTGTTAGGTTTAGGGTTCTACATGGTTCTGATGAATTAGCCCCAAAATAGGATTGTTAGAGAATTGATACCCATTGATTAGAAGTATTCTTAATGCATGGTTCTAGAGTAATTAACTAGATCCTGAACTTAATACATAGGATACCGTGAGAGTAGATTATTTGCCTTATAATATTCTAATTGAGTTAGCTTTGTTAGAAATATGCGAGAGCTGATCGGCCATTCTTAGTGATAATCAACTCGCCACAACCATCGATCGACATTGACACTCGGCAGTCGATCGATAGTGTTATAAATTAAGCAGTTGAGTCCTAGCGTATCAGCTCGCCTAGCATCTTATCTATTATAATTCATGTGCCTAAACCCTAGATCTAGCAACCATCCTTCCACCAAACAACCCTCAGTCCCATAGGAACAACTACCTTGTTTGCCCTTGCAATTTACTATATTTACTGCATTAATAAACTATTAGCTAATAAACTATTAGTCTAGCTTAATAGTATAACTATTAGATCTATTGTGTTCCCTAGCTCCCTGTGGATTCGATCTCTAAGTATTACAACTCGACCTCTTCTTTGAAAGAGTATAAATCACTCCTTAGGGTAATTTGAATGATATCAAATTTGCGACGTTGCCGGAGAGCTTTGATCGCCACTAAATCTTTTCTAGTTAGATTTAGTCTAGGTTTATTTACTGTTAAAGAAATTCACATAATTTTTTTTCCTCTGTTTCAGGTACATACATCATCTGAGTACCAGAAAACAATGAAGAGAGGATTTTTGGGTTCTTCAAGAAGGAGCCTGCTGATTCACGCACGATCCGTAAGTCTACGAGGGAATCATCGATCGACATCGTGAACCAAGAATCGAACGACACTATTCAACTTGTGTCGGACAACACTGTTCACCACAGTACTGTTCACCCCAGTATTGTTTATTACGGTGCTGTTCATCCTGGTACTATTCATCCTGGTACTGTTCATCACGGTGCTGTTCATCCTGGTACTGTTCATCTCGGCACTATTCATCTCGCGTCGATCGACATTGTTCATCTTGCGTCGATGGACACTGTTCACCCCCCGTCGATCAATACTGTTCATCCAGTGAAAAACGACACCACTTGCGGGGAGACAGAGAAGATCAAAGTGCTCATACTTAAAGTCAACGAGAATGAGATGTTAAGAGACGAAGAAGGTAGCATTCGCGACAACCCATGACAATTGATTAATGCTCAAGGTGTTGTGATCCCTGATGTGATTGTTGTTGCTGAGATGAATGACTTTGACCTGAGCCGAGAGTGGTATTACTGGGTAGGTCAAGAGCCCTTCCAAAGGTCTTCCTCACCAAGATCACAAAAACCACATCGAAGAGCTTGAGGATCTCGTGTCAAGGAGTGAGCAGAATGAAGTGTCTGAATACCACATGCTCTGCAAGATCTTTCCCTATTCTATCTCTGGGATGCATTCATCTGGTTCAGTCAACTACAGCCAGGATCTATAACCAGCAGGAAGGACATTGAAAGAGCCTTCCTTTACATATTTCTTGATGATCCTGAAGCAACTCGAGAAAAGGAGAAGAATAATAAGTGGGACAGGCTTGTTGAAAGTTGGCAGAAAAAAAAGGGAAGATCAGATTCCGAGACAATTGCTCGACTACATTATGGTAGAGGGTATCTGAAGAGTTGAGCAAAGCAGAAGAAGCTGACACTAGTGATCTGACCTCAGCATCGATCACCAACACTACCTCAACATCGATCGACACCAGTACCGCAACATCGATCGACCACATCACCTCAGCAGCGATCGACACAGACTTTTGTCATCGATCGATACCACTCGAAATACCTGAAAGATCGAGTTGTACTGATGTATCAAGTTGTCATACTGCTCCAGATGTAGAAAAAAAGATCACCATGGAAGATTTCTTGGATCTAGAAGAATTCTTAGAGTTAAAGGATGGAGAACAGCTTAGAGATTTGGATTCGAGTAGAGGAGTTACTATGGAAGACTTCTCGGAGCTGGATGAATGGCTTGAAGATATGGATCATAATTCGAAGAAGAAGCTTGATGACGATCAGCATACTTTGAGAGGAGATCTGGAAACTTCACCAAAGGCTAGCATCGTTCGACACCAACCTGATGAGATCGATCGAAAACCACCCCAAATCATCGATCAATGCCCACCCTATATCATCGATTGACACTCAGCAGATAGCATCGATCTGCACCCACACTCCATCATCGATCGACACCCACCCGAGATCGTCGATCGACACCCATCGTTGGAAGAACTGCCAGGATACATGATTGAAACAGGGCCGATTGAGGAGAGTGTGCACAAATCTGAGACCTCACACCTTGCCGTCCCCGAACATCTAAGACCACCTATCTGCACAGAAGAAGCTGCTAGGATTCACAAAAGAGTGAAGAGGATACATGATCTTGTGAGGATTATGGTTCCATGCGATGTATTTGAAGCTGAATCTCCTATTCCACCTGATAGAAGTATACAGTTCAGTTCTTACATTGAGGTACTTGATTATCCTCTAAATGCAGAAGCTTGTCAGAGAGGGTTGATATTTTGAAGTGAAGTGGATACAGGCCCCACAGAATCAGTATCGAACGACATCAATAAACCAAGATCGATCGACACTACCACTTCACCATCGATCGACACTACCACTTCATCGTCGATTGATAGTGGACGTGTATCAGAGCAGAAGGAGTTTGATGTCTGAGAAAATATTTTTGATGGAGATACCACCACGCGATCAGACAAGTCTATGGGAAAGAAGAGGAGGAATTGGAAGAAGAGAAAAAGGATCAAGGACGGTCCTCAGTTATCATTGATTCCTCACTTTTTAGACGGTGTCAGGAAATCCAGAGTGCGCAGCAGATGCTTCTCACAGCCAATTGCAAAGCTTCGAGCACTCCTTATTGCTGAGATGATAGACAAAGGAAGAGAGTCTATGGAGGAGTCTTTCACAAAAGAATGATAAAGCTTCAGAGAGTAGACATTGAGACTTGTTGGCGCGAGTTCTCACTCTCATCTGGACTGAATCAGATCTCCAGAAGTCGAGCTAAATGACTATAACAAAGCGTTGAGTGGGAGGCAACCCACTATTAGGTAAATTCATTTAGTTTAGGTTAGATTGTTACTGTAGCAGCACCGGGCGACACTGTAGCAAGAACATCGAATGGCACTGTAGTAAGAACATCGAACGGACGGCACTGTAGTGATTGACTATGGATTTGACTCATTTTCATCCATGGTTTATAGGTGTTTTTACTAATAATTATTATTTTATAGAGTCTATTTATTATATTTATAAGATCAGAAGTGATTTGAAGATAAGTGATGATTTTGGAGCATTTTGTAGATACTTGGAGCAAGCACCCGAGATGACCATCGAGCTCGACCATCGGTCGATATTGGAGAGGAATAATCAATCAATGTTCATGTCTTGACATCGATCGACAACAAAGCGCGTAGAAAGCCCGTTTGGTCACCCGACTTGAAGCCCAAGTCTTCACCATTTTACAAGATTACCCCTGACGAGTTTTAACCTAATGATATAAGCTTTGCCACCATGTTAGAGGCAAAGTGTGCTTTTTTTGTTTTATTATTTTCACAGCAAAGGTTTTTAGGATTTTGATAGATTGGAGAGAAGATCCAAAGTTATATTTTGTGATTGGAACTCCATTAGTATCTATTTACTATTCTAATGAAGTTTTCTTACCTAATTGCTGTTATGAATTGCTTGGCCATGTCTGAGTAGTTCCATTGTTAGATTTTAGGGTTTAAATAGGTTAGGAGGGATTAGCCCCAACTATAGATTACTGAGTTGTGATAATTATCATTAGGATTGTTCATTAATGTCTGTTTCTAGATTAGCTACCTAGAACTTGCCCTAGGATTAGCGAGAGTTTCATTCTCATCCTGAAAACATTCTAACTGAGCTAAGTTTCTTGCTATGAGCAAGGCGAGAGCTGATCTAGTGAGCTTAGTAAGCTACCATTCAACCCGCGCCTAAAGCTTAACTAAAAGCGTGTCGATCGATATCATTATTGAATAATCGATCGACGGAGCAAAAGGTGTATCGATCGATATCCCTATAGGATTATCGATCGACACTTTCTAGTGATTGACATACGAGAGTTGAGATCATTAGATCTAGTTAATAGACAAGTCAAAACATGAGAGATCTGATTGACTTGTTGATCAAGTAGTTGAGCTTTACATTATCATGCATGCAACTCATTAGGCATCTGTAGGATTATAATCCCAAGTTTCCTGAATAAAACCCCTAAGTCTAACTATTTCCTTTTAAGCACTAAAACCTCAACCAATCTATTGAACAAATCATATTAAATTTCTTAGGTTACCTAGCTCCCAGTGAAGTCGATCCCTAAGTACTACAACTCGACCTCTTATTTGAGAGATATTTGAGAGAGTATAAATCACTCCTTAGGGTAATTTAAGTGACATCAAATTTGGCACCGTTGCCGGGGAGCTTTGATCGCCTATTTATTCTAATTTTTGTTAAGTTTCTGACATAAAATTTTTTCTTGGATTTTCAGGTACATGCCCAGCAGTACCAGAAGCAACAAGGAAAGTCAACTCGAGCTCGGTCGCTACGTAGCGACCGAGCGGAATGGACGTTCGGTCGCTACGTAGCGACCGAGCCTTGGCTCGAACTCGGTCACTACGTAGCAGAGCATAGCGATCCTTTTCGAGCTCTTGTCCGATGACTCGCGTTTCCTCCGCAAAGCTTTTCGTAAAGAAGAAATCTATTTTGAAAGAGTATTTGTCGAAGAAGGTTTATACGTTTTCTTCTTCGGGGATTTGGACGTTAACTTCGTCGCAACCGTTTTCGACCCCAACAGTTAGCCCCCCAGCTCGTTGGGAGCGTGGATTTCGAGTGAGATCCCAATGCGCGGTATGGCGAGTTCGGACGAGATTGGTGTATTTGGGAGAAGTTCGTGTCCAAAAATCTGCAAGTAAATAGTAATTTCTCATGCCTATAAGAAGGGAGGTAATTTCTTCACAATCTTTACACTTACTCATTCTCATAGAGAGGTTTTCTTGAAAAATTATTTCTTCTTTCTCTTTGTCTCTATCATTTCCTTCTTGATTAAAAAGAAAAACACGAGATGTCGAGTAAGAAGAGGAGTTCGAAGAAAGGGTCCTTGCCCGCGAACGTTTTTGAAGAGCTTCGAGTGCCGAAGATGAAATTTGTTCCTCATTCGGTAGACCCAGCCGAGAACGAGGCATGGTGGGTGGCGTGTTACGGTTCGATCACGCCTCCCAAAGAAAAATCGTTCCCGGTCATGAACCATCGCCCGGTGGAGGCAGGTGCACCAAGTAGGAGTACTAGTGAATTCCTCGAGGTCATGCGGTCGTTCTACCATATTTCAGACGCGGTGGAATTCAGGGTTCCTCGTCAAGGAGAATGCACTAGTAGTCCCCCGGAGGGCTACTTTACTTGTTATGAAGCATTCGTAGTGAGCTGCCGTTTGTGGTTCCTGATCCCCGAGATTATCGTCCGTGGGCTGGGTCGTTTCGGGGTGGCGATAAGCCAACTGAATCCTCTTGGCATCCAACACCTCATAGGAATCCTGGTCCTGAGCTACGAGCATGGTCTCTCTCTCACCGTTGATCACTTCAAAGCGTTTCTTCGATTACAAATCATCAAGGATACAGACACATACAGGCTGGTTCCTCGGAACTTCATGTCAGTGGTAAAGGGGTTTACTTCTAACTTCAACTCGTGGAAGAAGTTTTTCTTCTTCGTTCGTGTAGATGCCGCCTCTGTTGAGGAGAGTTGCATCCCATTGTTTCGGAGGTTGCCGAACGATCGTCCCTTTATCAACCCTCTTACTTCATTTCTTGAGGACATTATTGCAGTGAGGGATCTCCTCAGGAGTGGTCCTTTTTTCTGGACTTCCTTTACGCCGAAGAGAGTTCGAAAGGCGCTGAGGTTTGTGCATCCTAGTCCTGCTTTGGGCGGAGAAACAAGGAGTGATTCCGAGCCTGAAGAGCAAGGTCCCGATGCCGCTCCCACGATTGCGATGGGGCTGAACTCTTCGAAGGGGAAAGATATTGACCTCGGTGACCTGGAGCTTTCGGTGGACGATTGCATGCTTCCGGGATGGGATCCGGACCTTGCTTTCGGCGATGGAAGCAGTACGAGCGAGGTCCCTATTCCGGACTTTGATGATTTCTTCTCTGGTCTTCCGTCGGGCTTCGATGCTCCTCCGGCCACGAGCGAGTCGGGGAGGCCAAATGTCATCGCGGAAGGATTCGTATCATCAACGGGGTATAAACTTTAAGAATTTTGACAATCGTTATTATTATTATTATTTTCTTATAACGTATCGATCGGTTTTATAGGGTTTGAACTTGCTTGGATCAGCCATTGAGGCGAGCAATATAGAGGCCATGATCTATCGCTTTAAAGCGGAGAAGGCGGAGAAGGATCTTGCTCGCATGCAAGACGAGATGTTGGCGCGACACGCTCAACTCGCTCGTGATCATGACCGGGCTGTTCGTAGGGCGGAACGGAAGGGCAAGAGGGAAATTGTCGAGGTGATGAGGACTCGCACTTCTCAATACCAGGTTGAGTACGGGAATCTTAAGGGCTCTTTCAACTCGCTGGGCGACTTCCGTGAGTGTCGCGGCTCTGTCGGAAGCCTTTGGAAGACGCGGGCGGATGACTACGTTTTCGAGAGGGAGATGGAGTTAATGAAGGGTGGCATGAGGGATCATGCTCACGCTGAGACGCTCATTCCTCCGATCGATGGGAAGATTCAGGGATTCTGGGATCCCATCCCGGTTTCTCCTGATACCGTAGAAACCACGACTGATTTTGCCGGTGACGATGAGGAAGTGAACTATCCCGCAGATGCATTCGGAGCTTCCTTGTCCGATTATTTTAACTTTGATCTGTGAGTGTTTTGACAGGAAGAAGTTTTTCCCTTATCTAGTTTTTTAGCGGCCGAGTGTGGCCTTTGTTCATATATGTCTGGCCGAGTGTGGCCTTCGAACTTTCTATGGGCCTGTTTTGGCCGTTTTTATCGGGACTGGCCGTTGTTGGCTTTGAACCCCTACCGCTATGCGGTTTATATAATGGATGTTTGTTTGAGTTACTTTGTTTCGAGTGGGTTTGAAGTAAACATGAGTTGTCGTCTCATATTTAACTTCGTTGAGGCGTTCAATCTTTTGGTTCGTTCGAGACGTGAGTTTTCGTAAAAATTATTTACGATCTTTCGGGAACGTTGAGATATGAACGGAGAGACATGTTTTAGGATCTCGTATCGTTTAGATATCATGTCTTTGAGATGTCTGAGACCAATGCGATGGGTTTAGGGTAAGACCTAGGTTTACTCTCGGTTTTAAGGTTTGTGCGGTGACTAGCCGGCTATCGGTTTTCCTGTTGCGATTTCTACCTTATTCGTATCGATTTAAAGTCCGCGATAGGTTCTCGGCTTATACGACTTGTATGGTACGAATCGAGCATCTTTCCAGAGACAATTTTTAAGCCAACTGGAAGTGCTAGACCAAAATTTCGGATTTTTTTTGTAGCGCGCTTTCGTCCTTGTGTTGGACGTTCGAAGATCAATAGAGTGATCAAGTTGCGTTTGTTTAAGACGGCTGATGTGTTCGTCGGGGCCAATCGACGAACGGAGAGTAAGATTTTTAGTAGTCGCGTTCGGACAATTTGTTCGTATCATCTCGATTTTTAACTTGGCGACGTCTCGCATTTATTTCGAAGACTGTACGTATATTTTCGGTGCTGAAGTGAGATTGTTTTGCGATTTTGGGCCGTACGAGGCCGCTGGCAAGAGTATTAACGTTTGTAAATTTTCTAGGCGTGTTCTGAGACTTTTGCAAGTGTCTTAAAAAGGAGCGACGCATATTGGTCGTAAAAAGTTTTCGAAATCTCTATAGAATTCGATTACGATAACGCATCTTTTCCTATGTGGGAGTATACGAGTATACGCACCCACTCCCCCCCCCTTTTTAGAGAGGGGGATAGCTGAATTCGTCATTCGACGAGCTGCCTACGTACCTCTTTCGAGGATCAAGCCATCTCGTAGTTCTGTTTTATGCCGCGAGCGTTTTCACTCGGTGGTTGTCGCCGTGCTGACCGCCTTGATCGTGATGATCGTGGCTGGGTCAGTGTTTTCTTCCAGATGTTCCGGTTGAGTGGTAGTGTCGTCTTCGGACTCATGTTGAGTTTCGACACCCGAAGCGTCTGCGTCAGCAGACGATGTTAAATCATCTTTTATTGAAGCGTTGTCGGTCGAAGATTTATCAATCTTCGTGCGTTTGCGATTTGCCGTTGCAGAGGTCGTCATCTGTCTTAACTTGTGCTCCGCGAGGAAGCACAGTCGCGACTGTTTCTGACATCCCCAGATAGCTGCGACTCCGTTAGGGGCCGGGAATTTGACACCCAGGTGGTACATCGATGAAACGGCTTGCATAGCGTTGAGCCATGGGGTTCCCATGATCACGTTGTAGATGGCAGGATGATCGACTACCGCGAACTCGACGATTTTTGTGATCTTCTTGGCCATGACTGGTAGCTGAATCGATCCGAGGGTCATCGATACTTCGCCTGAAAAGCCTGTGAGCGGTCTCGGAGTTGGAGTTACTTCTCCGAGTTCGATGCTCATCCGATTGAGAGTGTCGCAGAAGATTACATTGACCGTGCTTCCCGTGTCAATGAGTACTCTTCCGACTTCCAGATCTCGTATGACGAGGTCTATGACGAGCGGATCGCAGTGAGGTTAACGATCCCATCGGCTTCGTCCTTTGTGAAGGTGATTGAGCATTTCTGATCATCTCGGGTAGGAGACCATGTAGGCCAGTTTGTGCTTGACTCCGCCTTCCGCTGGTAAGCCTTGTTGGCCGAAACCGTATCATTGCAGAATTGCGATCCTTTGATGATCATGTTGACTCTACGACGATTGTTATCGTTCCCTTTGTCGTTTGGCCTCCTGCCGTGTTTATCCCTAGATTGGTTTCTTGGAGGAGATCTCTCTACGGAAAGATTTTTGTCCGGCTTCAGGGGGCGATCGGTCTCGAGGATGAGATCTTTCACCCTGGTCACTTCCGAGAGTTCTCCGGCTAGTAGCTTCGCGGCCAGCCTTGCTCCCAAGACCTTGCAGTTAGTCGTGGAGTGTCCTCGGAACTGGTGGAACTCTCAGAAAGTGTTTTCATCATATCCTTGATTGCGAGTCCACGTATTACCCGTGGTTCTGCCCTGGTCTGAGCCGATCGCGTAATTGTGCGCTCCTTGGAGTTCTTCCCCCTCGTGATGGACATACTTGTCGTTACGAGGGTTCTTCTTCCACGTTTTTGGGTCTACATCTCTCGAGGATGATCTCGCCGACTTATGTTTTTGCGATAAGATTTTCGTTTCTTCCTCGATCATGATGTAGTCCGTCGCCTTGTGGAGGGCGTCTTGGATCGTCCGCGGTTTTTTGAGGGATATCCATTTTCTGAATTTCGAATTGTACCAGAGCGCCTTTCGGAGCGCATCGATGGCCACCTTGTCGCTTATCCCGCTGACCCTGGACATTACCAACTTGAATCGGCTGATGAACTCGCGGAGGGGTTCCTCTTCCCTCTGGGACAGACTACAGAGATCGACATCAAAAGTTTCTCTATCTATGAACATAGAGTATTGCTTGAGAAATTCCGATAGAGTTTTGCTTAAGGCGCGCGAACCATTCGAGGGCTGCTCCTTCTAGATTCTTGACGAACAGGCGGCAGTAGCCGGCGTCTCTTTCACTGTCCTTCAGCCTCGCTCTTCCCATCATGATGTGGAAAGCCTAAAGGTGCGCTCTCGGATCGGTCGTTCCATCATACTTAGGTACTTTGATTTTTCCTGGATCGGATACCCTCGTATCTGAGATGCGAGTGGTGGAAGGGGTCTTCTGAGCCCCTTCCAGCAGCCTGTCGATCTCGGGGGCCGCGCTGGTAGCGTCGGGAAGATCGCGTATATCCGACGTCTCGCCAGCAAATTTCCGTGCTTGTCGGCGTTTACTGCGAGTGAGCTCAATTTGCTTTTTAGTCAGCTCTTCTTGTTCATTCCAATAGAGGATTTCCTCCTCTTCTGTCATTGGTTTGTCGAACAGAGATCTTTCCTGAGTGAATCGGCTTCTGGTCCTCCTTGGATGTCTGTCGACGTCCTCATCAGTATTGTTGGAGACATCGCTAGGATCCAGGTCGACTTGCTCGACTACGTTGTCCTCCGAAACCTTCGCGGGAGGCGGAGGGCTTTCGGAGTTTCCTTTTTCGACAGGAGATTTCTCGCTAGGGTTTTGACCCGAAGGTCGTTCCTGCCAGGCTCCAGGCCTGTTGAGTGGGGTTGCAAAGTCGAGTCTTTTCCCGTGGACTTTAGTGGTTCCGCGTGGGCGGATTGCTCGAGTCCTTGCCGTTAAAGTTTCAACTTGTTTGGTCAAGGTGCTCACGAGCTTATCCTGTTCTTCCGACCTTTTTTCGTAGGTGGCGAACATCTTTTTAAACTCCTCGAGCGCCGCGGCTTTGGCTGGTGCGTTGGCCGTGGATACGTCCGCTGCGGGAGTGTGGAGATCAGTGCCACTGCCTCCGTTAAGAGGAGTCTGCACGTTATCCATGTCGTCAGTTGACCTGTCTGGTTGAGCGTGATGTGGTTGAGAGTTAGATTGATCCGTACCCCTCCTTCTAGCGCCAAACTGTGGGAACCGAAATTTGCACTGTCGATTTCCGTTTAAATAAGGAAACTAGGAAAACCCTAATTTCCTGGAGGTCCCGGATATCTGCTAATACCACACGCCAAGCAATCAGAACAAGAATCGAGAACCGTAATAAAATAAGAAATCGAAAAAGAGAGCAAGATAGTTCTTATTCCGAATCTGCGTTTGAGCGTTTACAACAAGGTAAGTGTCTGGGCTACGAGAGGTGTCGGCGAGATTCCTAGTTCTAAAACCCTAAGACGGCAAAAACCTAATTGAGTCGCAGCTCGAATAACAAAAACGGAAAATTGCCTAAAATCGCCTAGGACTCCTTATATACTGGCTCCAAGGTCGGTTTACGCTTTTCCCCTTCTGCCCTTAAGCCGCCATAGCATAAAAATGGAGATATTCCATTTTTTCCGATCTTCGTAATTATCTTCAAAATTTCGTATTTATCCACGGAAACTTGACATTTATATTTCCTCGCGAACCAAGCGTAAACCGTCATGCGGCTTACGGGCTGTTGGTTAAGAAATCATAAGTTGGGCCTCGAGTCATGTCTTGGGTCCCTTTGGGCCGTCTTCCAAATCGAAGCGTTTATTACGGCTTCTTTCGATAAAGAACGAACTTTCCGCGGTTTTTACGGTTAAGTTTGATCGATAACTTAGAACGGCGGAGAATCGTGAAATGGGTTTGCTACGGTCTTCGGGAGATAGCATCGAAGGGTTGACGAGAATGCATGGACTAATGTTGTATCGACGTTTCGGAAGAGCTCGGTCGCTACGTACCGACCAAATTTTGGTTCGGGCTCGGTCGCTACGTAGCGACCGAGCTCCGGCTCGAGCTCAGTCGCTGCTCGAATTCGGTCGCTACGTAGCGACCAAGCAGAGCATGTGTTCGGTCGCTGCGTAGCGATCCTTTTCGAGCTCTTGTCCGAGGACTCGCATTTCCTCCGCAAAGCTTTTCGTAAAGAAGAAATCTACTTTGAAAGAGTATTTGTCGAAGAAGGTTTCTACATTTTCTTCTTCGGGGATTTGGACGTTAACTTCGTCGCAACCGTTTTCGACCCCAACAGTTTGTTTGGCTGAAGATGCAGAGGCTATAGAGGGTAGAGCAGAGGAAGAAGAAGAGGTGAACTACATTTGTGGAACTAGATTCCAAAATTGTGGAAACCAGGGTGAAAACAGAAACTCCTAAGGAAATAGGAGTAATTTCAACCCAAATTCACTGTACAAGAAACCCTACAACAACAACTACAACAACAACAGAAGTTATGGAAGTTCCTACTACCAGAAGGCACCGCCGCCTACTCAAGAGAGCAAGATTGAAGAGATGCTTGATAGGGTTCTTGAGGCACAACAGCGAATGACAGTGGACTTCAATGGGAAGATTGATTCAGTCTACACCAACCTGAACACAAAGTTTGAGACTTTGATCACTCATGTGAAGAAGCTGGAGATGCAGGTTGTTTAGACATGAGATGTTGTCAAGAGGCATGAAGCCTCGACAAGAGGAGTAGGGGATGATGTGATGAAACACCACGTGAATGCCATCATTTAGGATGATTTTTGGCAAGTGGTGAAGGAAGAGAAGCTGCAAGAAGGAGATTTCGAAGTAGAAAGTTTGATGAGTTTTGGCGGATCGCATTGGTGTCGATCGATGCCAGACATCAAACATCGATCGACACACACCGGTCCAAATCGATCGACAGGAACTCCAGAGCATCGATCGATGATGCCTACGGAGTCAACCGCATCTTGGAATACCGTGAAGATTCTAACTCACGAGGAGTTCGCAGCAAAACACCAACATGCTGACACCCACATTGATCGACAAACAGAGGCAGCCATTGATCGACCAACAGAGGCAGCCATCGACGAGCACCTATTACCTACCGAGTGCAAATGCCAAAGATAGATGTTGCACGTCTTAATGCACTTATGCCCAAACCCGAACCTTTAGAAAACCCACCAGAGACCGTCAGGACACCTTCAGATGATGGAGAGGATACTATGGAAGAGGATAGGGTTCCTACTAGAAGAACCCTAAGAAGAAGAAAGGAAAAAGTGGCAAAACATCTGAAGAGGGGGGTTAATGAAAAGGAAAAGGAAAATTTTTGAAAGAGAGTCTTCAGGATTCCTCTACATAAGCCATTCGAAGAGGCTTATTATACCCACAGATTGTGGATGTTCTTTAGAGAAACTAGAGAGAAAGAAGAAGAAATCAAGAGAATGTTCTGTGAAGCTAGAGAAAAGATGAGGATGAGGATTACATTGAAGAAGAAGAGTGATCCCGAGCAATTTGCAATACCATGCACGGTGAAGGGTATTGAGTTCCCACATGCCTTGTGCGACACATGAGCATCATTCAGCATCCTACCTAGGGTTATGGCAGACCATCTGGGTCTGCAGGTGTAGCCTTCACAGGAATTGTTCACTTTTGTGGATTGTTCCCAGAGGAACTCAGAAGGAATTGTGAGAGACTTAGAGGTGCAGATTGGTAATGCCCTAGTTCCAGTTGATTTCCATGTCTTGGATATCAAGTTAAACTGGAACTCTTCTCTACTACTTGGGAGAGCTTTCTTGTCAACAGTGGGAGCAGTGTGCAACTTGCAAACCAACCAGTTGTGTCTAACACTCATCGATCCTAATGCCCACTATGACCCTATTCCAGTCAAGAAGCCACAGACGATCTCCGGTAGGATCAATGATCCAGGAATCGTTGCAGCTTGCCACTGTGGAGCCAAGTACGAGACAGACTACTCAGCGTCAATCGAAACTCACAGTGCAACATCGATCGACAGTACCAACAGAAAATCGACTGATACAATAAAGGAAGAATCGGTCGACACTTGTCCAGATGATTGGGAGAACGACTACTACAACCCCACTATTGCCGCTTACACCAAAAAAAATAGGCATACAGACAGGTATGATGAAGACTATGAGGAGTACCGAGCTACTGAGTACAAAGCCATCCTTGATGGGGAAGAGAAACTCCTACATCATTCCTCCTGGAAAACGAATGCACCATCGATCGACAAGACAAGATCGCCATCGATCGACACTCAACCTCATCAACGAAACAGAAAATGAGCTTCGAGCGACACTGCCTATTACAAATCGATCGACACTGAAGTTAACCGTGCACGAGAAGGAGACTACTCGATTGGCAGTTGGGCAGATGAACACCACCACGAAAGCTTTGCAGTAGAAATAGCAATCTACGCACCAGGAGAAGAAAAACTACAAGACGGTTTCACAGATGAGGAGCTTCTCAACATGCAAAGACGCGATGAAACATATCAGATTCGAGCAGAAGCTGCTTGGGAAAGAACTCGTTTCAGCCATCCGATCGACAGGGCAATCCGTCCATCGATCGACACCCGTCATCCACAATCGATCGGCATCAACAATACAACGTCGATCGACAACCGTCCAATACTGAAAACCACTATAAGCGTAAAAGATAAATTCGATAACTAGTATCTAACTCCAGACGAATTTGGTATTTTCAGGTACCCAGATGGCTACGCAAAAGCAATATACGGACGCACACGTTATGTATCTCGAGAAGATGTCGCAGATATCCTTCAGACAGCCAATGGAGCAGACAATCTGTTCATGCATCAACGCAACAATCCAGAACAGAAGGCTACAAAGGAGTCCTATGACACAACTGGTGGCATAAACAAAGGCTTCATACAAAGATCTCGCCATTAAACTGAACCACCGATCCACATTGACGTCCCAACATCGGTTGACAAACAGCCAGAATTTGGCAAAAGAGCCTTTGATTTCTACGATACCCGATGATTCTACTGGGAAGAGAAGGATGAGTATGGAGTTTACAGAGATGATCGAATATACGTCAGAGATCTAGATGGACACACCATTCCTATTCACAACAAGGATATCAGAAGACTTCTGGAAAGAGATTCAAGAGATGAGCCAAGCTACCTATGCCTTCCTGAACATGCTAGCTTATTCACACAGACAAAACTAGTACCAGAGATCTACACCAAGGACGAGATCAATGAGATATTCTATGGAGTCTGTGGAGAACAAGAGAAGAACAAAGAAGCCTTCCAGATGAAACTTGATGATGTCAACTATCCAATGAATGATAGTATCAGTTGGCTAACTACTTGCATGGAGAAAATGAAGCAAGACATAGCCAGAATTCAGCATGCAGCCGACGTTGCTCGACCTCCATCGATCAACATAAGACAAAATACATCGATCGACATGCATCACCACACATCGATCGACAACCAGATGCCAGCATCGGTCGACGACAATCCACCACGCCCACATACGATGAAGTCTCAACAAAATTTTTACACCAAGGAAGAAATAGATTACTTGGTAGAAGGGATCTATAGAGCTCTAGAAACTATAAAAGAGAGGCGTGATGGGAGATGTGATGACATCTATTTCCCAATGGATCTTAACATTAGTGCTTTGACTTCCAAGATTGAAACTATACAAGGGGAATTGGTGGAGATTCAAAGTTACATTGCCCGTCGACCAGAAGCATCGTCATCGATCGACAGATGCAACAACAAATCGACCGACATTCATTACCATGGAGAGGAGATCTCAGCTGACACTTACGCCACAATTAGAAGACATCAGTTTAACCTTGAGAGTCTTGGTGAAAGATTGCAGAGGATGGAAGACAGAACTGCACCAATGAAAGAAAAATGGTGTAGAGGGGATGAAGCAATGAGAGACTTCACTGGTACATGGTTCAACAAGCGCAAAGAAGAGATGGATACTTGTTTTCCAACAAGTCCCAGTTCTCAACACTACTAGCCCAATCACCTCCAATGTCAAGCTAAATGACTATAACAAAGCGCTAAGTGGGAGGCAACCCACTATTATTTATTAAGTTTTGATTAATATACTATTTATGTTGGTTTTTAATTATTGCAGGTCATAAAAAAAAAGAACCGAGTAGACGATTGCCGTAAGTATCGACCGAAAAGAAACTGTCGGCATCGATCGACATAGCCTAACCTGCGGCGACCGATATCAACATCCTTACATCGGTCGACATCTAATCAGGTCTGGTATATCGTTCTTACTTGTTACATTGAGTCCTTATGATTTAGTTCTAACCATAACTCCGACTGAATTTACACTAGGGACAGTGTAGTTTAAGTCTGGGGGAGGTTTCCTGATATTTATTTACTTATTAGTCTTATTAAAATGTTTATCAAAATAAGTTATTATTGAGTCAAGAAGGGGATTATGAACTTTTAAATTTTTGCATGATATCTAACAACTCTTTAGCACCATTCAAGACATACTAATTGCAGATAGTGCAAAAGATACTAAAGTGGATCAACCTATCAACTATCCACTCTTGCTGAGATTGTTTTGAAGGAACCAAAGCTGACCTCCAACACAAAACTCGACACAACTGCTTGTCTTGGGGCTTGGTATACATGGTATCAGATTCTTCAAACAAGTCTGGAAGGTAAAGCCTTGTGTAGATAGATTTATCACCCTTTCTCTCTCTATTTTCGAATTATAAAAAAAAAAATTTATAATATATATAGAGATTTATTAGGAAGGAATTCGAACAAGACTTGGTGGCTATAACCATTAAGGCTTTCTTCAAAAATAATCATAGGATATAGGTCAAAAAGAAGTGAACATGACTTGGTGGCAACCACCATTAAGGCTTGATTCATGGAGGCCTGTCCAATCTTGGTCAATGATCTTGCATATAAGCATACTTTGACAAAGAGATATGATAGGAACTAATGTTTACCTGCAGATCCAGATACTTGTTTGAAAATCTTTGCATCATGTGATAGATACTCCCAAGGTAAAGCCTACACTTTTATTTATGCTAAGAAATGAGGTTGGTAGAGGGGAATGTAAGACAAGATTTGCTAAGTTGTTGGCTAGATGAATCTGGTTGCTAAGGTAGGATATGGTATAATGTGCTTTTGTGATTAGGACTTCTTATATGTGGATTGCAATATTGCAGAGGTGATGATTCTATGTTTTAAATCACGTGAGTCCCTGCTGTTTTAAACCTCTTTCGGAGAGACTGCATGATTGTTTTGCTTGAGGACAAGCAAAAGGGTAAGTATGGGTAAGTTGATAGACTAGGGATTTGACCCATTTTCATCCATGGTTTATAGGTGTTTTTACTAATAATTATTATATTTTAGGTTCTATTTATTATATTTATAAGATTATGAGTTATTTGGGGATAAGTGATCATTTAGGAACATTTTGGAGATATTTGGAGCAAGCACCCGAGATGACCATCGAGCTCGACCATCGATCGATATTGGAGAGGAATAATCGATCGATGTTCATGTCTTGACATCGATCGAAAGCGAAGCGCGCAGAAAGCCTGTTTGGTCACAGCCGACTTGAAGCCCAAGTCTTCACCATTTTACAAGATTATCCCTGACGAGTTTTAACCTAATGATATAAGCTTTGCCACCATGTTAGAGGTAAAGTGTGCTTTTCTTATTTTATTATTTTCACAGCAAAGGTTTTTAGGATTTTGATAGATTGGAGAGAAGATCCAAAGTTATATTTTGTGATTGGAACTTCATTAATATCTATTTACTATTCTAATGAAGTTTTCTTACCTAATTGTTGTTATGAATTGCTTGGCCATGTCTGAGTAGTTCCATTGTTAGATTTTAGGGTTTAAATAGGTTAGGAGGGATTAGCCCCAACTATAGATTGCTGAGTTGTGATAATTATCATTAGAATTGTTCATTAATGCATGTTTCTAGATTAGCTACCTAGAACTTGCCCTAGGATTGATTGATAAAAGCGAGAGCTTCATTCTCATCCTGAAAACATTCTAATTGAGCTAAGTTTCTTGCTATGAGCAAGACGAGCGCTGATCTAGTGAGGTTAGTAAGCTAACATTCAACCCGCGCATAAAGCTTAACTAGAAGCGCGTCGATCGATATCATTATTGAATAATCGATCGACGGAGCAAAATGTGTATCGATCGATATCCCTATAGGATTATCGATCGACACTTTCTAGTGATCGACATACGAGAGTTGAGATCATTAGATCTAGTTAATAGACAAGTCAAAACATGCGAGATCTGATTGACTTGTTGATCAAGTAGTTGAGCTTTACTTTATCATGCATGCAACTCATTAGGCATCTGTAGGATTATAATCCCAAGTTTCTTGAATAAAAGCCCTAAGTCTAACTCTTTCCTTTTAAGCACCAAAACCTCAACCAATCTATTGAACAAACACTTGTTCAATATAAAACTGCAATTTACATTTAAATCTCTAAAACCATCTTGCTTAACAAATCATATTAGATTTCTTAGGTTCCCTAGCTCCCTGTGAATTCTATCCCTAAGTACTACAACTCGACCTCTTATTTGAGAGAGTATAAATCACTACTTAAGGTAATTTGAGTGATATCATGTAGCAGCAACTTCGACCGACACAGTAGCAGAAAACCGGAAGTTACTGTAGCAGAGATAATGTGCTACTGTAGCAGAGTCTTTGTTCATCGAAAAAAAAATTTAATTGGTTTTATTAGTTATCTATTACTGACTTTTAGTGTTTTATTTATGTTATGTAAAAAAAATATCCGAGGAAGACGAGTTTGCATAAGAATCGACGATGACTAGCTATCATCGATCAACAAAGCATCACAAGTATCGATCGCCACTTAACTGTGTTGATCGATACTCACAGCAATGACAGATCCGAGTACATGATTCCTCAGCACATTGACTGATGAGACCAGCTCGATATCGATCGACAACACTTCAGATCCAATGATTGATTGTCTCTTCATTGTGTCGAACGATTGCTCTAGCCATCGACCGATGAGACCATGTCGCTATCATTCGACAGCGCTTCAGCAACAACGATCGATTGTCACTTCATTGTGTCGATCGACACAGACATCAGCGAGCAGGTTATCATTCTTACTTGTTAAATTGTGTACTTATGTTTATGTTATCACCATAACTCCGACTGAATTTACACTGGGGACATTGTAGTTTAAGTTTGGGGGGAGGTTTACTGATATTAGTTTCCTTCATGAGTCTTATTATAATGTTTTCAAAAAGAAGTTTTTATTGAGTCAAGAAGGGGACAATGAACTTATTGATTTTGCTTGTTATCTAACCATACTGTTCTAGACTTATTAGTTGCAGATAGCACTAAAGATATTAAAGTGGATCAACGTGTCAACTATGCTACAATTGCTGAGAATGTTTGAAAGAACCAAAGCTGACCTCCAAACTAACTAAGCTAACCTTTGCTTGTCTTGGGGCTTCAGATACATGGGATCGGATTCTTCAAACAAGTCTGGAAGGTAAAAGCCTTGTGTAGATATGTCACCCTCTCTCTCTCTATTTCGAAATTTAGATTATATATATATATATGTGTGTGTGTGTATATATATATGTAATTATAGATAATAATTTAGGAAAAGAATTCGAACAGAACTTGGTGGCTACAACCATTAAGGCTTGATTCATAAGAATTCTATAGGTAAAGGATTCGAACAGGACTTGGTGGCTTGATTCATAAGAATTTTATAGGTAAATGATTCAAACAGGACTTGGTGGCTACAGCCATTAAGGCTTGATTCACAAAGAACGCTATGATATAGGTCAAAAAGAAGTGGACAAGATTTGAGAGCTAAAACCATTAAAGCTTGATTCATGGAAGTCTGTCCAATCTTGGTCAATGATCCTCCAATGAACGCAGACTTTGACTGAGTTAATGCTTGAACGCATGACCTTGTCCCGTTCTTCCGACTTTTTTTCGAAAGTCGAGAACATCTTTTGGACCTTCTCCAACGCTGCAATGTTGAAGTTAACTGCAGTGACATTCGCTGCTGGAGTGTTTTCAGCATTGTCGTCGACGGCATTGTCGTCGACGGCATAGCCGTCGCGAGTTTGTAGGTTGTTGAGTTCGTCGGTTGACATGTCTGATCGAGCGTTGGTGGCTGAGAGTTAGATTGATCCGTCCCCCCTCCTTTTAGCGCCAAACTGTGGGAACCGAAATTCGCACTGTCGATTTCCGTTCAAATTAGGAAAGTTAGGAAACCCTAAATTTCCCATAGGTCCCGGATATCTGATAAACCACACGCCAAGCAATCAGAACACGAGAGTATGAACGAAAAGTAAGTATATGAATCGAAAAGAGAGGAAGAAGCTTATTATTCTGAATCTGCGTTTGAGCGTTACAAAAAGGTAAGAGCCTTCGGCCACAGGAGCTGTCGGCGAGATCCCTAGTTCTAGCAACCTAAGACTTGAAAACCTAGTTGAGTCGCAGCTCGATAACAAAAACAAAAAGTATGCCTAAATTGCTCTAAATGCTAAGTGGAGAATCGAAAATTTACACTAAGTATTTGATAGTGATCGGGAGTTTGATCTAGGGAAAACAAATGACGTAGGGAACGATATCTTTAGAATATAACGATGTAAATAGTTTCCAGTAGGTAAAAATGGACTTTATTGATGAATAAGATCGAAAACAATGAATTGAACTCGATCGGATGATACAAATGAGATCGGTAAAGAAAGGATTTAAGATTGGGATAAAAACAATGTCGATGTATGTGTGTAGCTCTCTCTTGGGTTTTCAACGTGTCTTTCTTCATGTCCGCTCTCCTTCCTTTATAGTAAGTCGACCTCGTGACCTTCGTAACTGCTCCACGATTTTCGTCTCTTGTTCCGCGATCTCCGGGACCTCGAAGTCTTTGTTTCGGGCTCGATTGCTTGCTATGGGCTTTAATTCCTTACGGCCCGTATCTTTGATCGCGGCCCATTAATGTATTGACCAAAATTGGGTCCAACATTTTTCCCCCAGCCTCTTTTGGTTTGTTGGGAAACCGAAAAGGCGAAAACCGTCTTAGTCAGACGTTGCCGGGATTTTTGGGAAATGGGACACCACGAACATCGGTTTGATTTGACTGGTCGGCCACTTTTTAAATTGTGTGGCTGAGATCGACGATTCGTGGTTGGCTTCAATTAACTACATCAGGAACTGTTTTTTTTTCTCTTTTTTTTTTTAATATATATATCGATTTTTCAGAGTGTGTCGTCTTCGCTAATAGCGGTTCTTCTTTCTCTCTTATTCTCTCCTTCGCGATATTTCTTCTTGATTCGAACTTATGGCAGTTGAAAAATTTGGTCCTCATCTCAAGACGATTCTCGAGGCGAAACATATCGAGAAGATCCATGAGCTCTGGGAAGTCGATTATGCCGTAGAAATTGAACTTCCCGGAGGCGGCAATACTCCAGAGAATGTGAGACCGGGGTACTGTGGAGCTTATGCGTTGCATTTCATGGATGGCGGCTTATCGTTTCCTCTTCCTCGTTTTCTTCTCGAGGCGTTGGCGGAGCTTAAGATGGCGTTTACCCAGATAGCGCCTAATTTTTTTTGCTATTTCCTGGCCTCCTGGGTTCGAGCCTTGGGGAGTTGGGGAGTTGGGGAGTTGAAGAAGGCCTTGAGTTCAGCCTTGGGGAGTTGAAGCAACTATTCGCTATAAAGCGAAACAGCGGCTTTCCTGGTCTGATGATTCTTGCTCCTCGTTCCGGCCGTGTTATTATTGAAGGCATTCCCAATAGAGATGATCGATTGAGAGAGAAGTTATTTGTTTTTAAGATTAACCTGGCGTCGGTCGGGGACTTTGACTTCGAGAGGATCCCTCGGGAATGGTCCGACGACCTTGGCGAGTTTTTCTTTTATTGTTTTTTGTGAATAATGTCAGCCCTTGATCGCCTTTTATCCTTCTCCTTTTAAAAGCCTCCTTTTTATATGTAGAGCCCTTCTGCCCTGCTCCCATGACTCCTGAGCTTCGTGGATTAATGGCTACTTTGCGACGTGGTAATCCTCGGTGGCTCGCTTTTACTCATGATCGAATTCGAACTGCCTACGCTCTTCCGCCGGGAGTGAACCGTGCTACTCCTTCGGCCCAAGGAAGGTCGAGGCAACAAGAGTAAGTTCTTCTTCTCTTGACATGATTTGAGGCACTTCATTAGCGCGATTCTAAATCCTTCGAGGTTCGTTTTTTTTAGGGAAGAAGGAAAATCCTAATTTCCCTTTACGTTTCGCACTGTCGATTTACGTTTAAATTAGAAAACTAGGAAAATCCTAATTTCCCAGAGGTCCCGGATCTCTGCGAGAGCCAACGGAAAGTGACTAAATATATGCGGAAATCATGAAAAGATAACAAACGAGTTTAGAGAAAACAGTAGATCTTATTTCGAGTCCGCGTGAGAGCGTTGCGATCATTACAAGAGATCATAAAAGCTTTGACCGCAAAGGCTGTCAGCGAGTTACCTAGTTCTAGCGGCCTAAAAGCTCAAACCTAGTTGACTCGCAGTTCGATAACTAAAGACGAAGAAAATACAAAAAAGGTTTTTGATTGATTTCAGACTGAACCTTATGAAAGGCTGCCTACGTACCCCTTTCGAGGATCAAGCCGAATGTAGTTCAAGAGTGAATGAAGAGATCGAACTGCTTGTGCACGTTCGTCTGGTAATCGGGTGCCAGTCATGGAAACAGAGCATGTCGAGAATAATGCCTCAGAGTTTCTAAGTGCCGAGAGTTCTGAGTCTAAAAAGTTGTCCCTCATGCCTCATGCCTCTCGCCTAGGACTCCTTATATACTCGCTCCTAGGTCGGTTTAAGCTTTTCCCCTTATGCCCTTAAGCCGTCATAGCTTAAAAATGGAGATATCCCATTTTTCCCGATCTTCGTAACTATCTTCAAAATTTCGTATTTATCTGCAGAAACTTAACATTTATCTTTCCTTGCGAACCAAGTGTAAACCATCCCACGGTTTACGGGCTGCTGGTTAAGAAATCGTAAGGTGGGCTTCGAGTCATGCCTTAGGTCCCTTTCGGCCGTCTTTCGACTTGAAGCGTTTATTACGACTTCTTTCGATAAAAATAAACTTTCCGCGGTTTTTATCGTAAAGTTTGGTTGATGACTTCGAATGGCGAAAAACATGAAATGGGTTCGCTACAGTCTTCGGGAGACAGGATCAAAGGGTAGACGAGAATGCATGGATTCGTGTCGTATCGATGTTTCGGGAGAGCTTGGTCGCTACGTAGCGACAGAACGGAACGCACGCTCGTTCGCTACGTAGCGACCGAGCGGGACGGACGCTCGGTTGCTACGTAGCGACCGAGCGAGACTGACGCTCGGTCGCTACGTAAGGACCGAGCTTGGCTCGAGCTCGGTTGCTACGTAGCGACCGGGCGAGACGGACGCTCGGTCGCTACATAGAGACCGAGCTTAGCTTGAGCTCAGTCACGACGTAGCGACCGAGCGGGACGGACGCTCGGTCGCTATGTAGCGACCAATCTTGGCTCGAGCTCGGTCGCTACGTAGCGACTGGGCGGGACGTGAGTTCTGTCGCTATGTAGCGACCGAGCTTGGCTCGAGCTCGGTCGCTACGTAGCGACCGGGCGGGACGGACGCTCGGTCGCTACGTAGCGACCAAGCTTTGCTTGAGCTCGGTCGCAATGTAGCGACCGAGCGGGACGTGTGCTTGGTCGCTACGTAGCGACCGTGCGACCTTTTTCGGGCTTTTCTCTGATGTCTCGTGTTTCTTCCGCAGGGCTCTTCGTAAGAATAAATCTTTTCCGAAGATTTATTTTTCGTAAAAACGTTCATGCCAATTTTTATGGACTTTCAGACATTGATTCCGTCGTGACCGATTTTGACACCAACAGCGATCGAGCTTTTAATGACAAGGTCGACTCATTGACTCATCGACGTCGACGTCGGGTCTTGGAAGAGATTAACTCTGTGACTTCAGGATCATCGAGCCCGGGACTTTCTCCGCCGTTACGCGTTTTTGGTGAAGGTACTTCGCAGGTTAATCCTGATGTCCCTTTTTCGAGTGTGCCCGAAGCCTCTTCGTGGTCGTCTTCATATGAAAACGAGATTCCTATCCTTGAGATCTGGCGCAAGATCAGAGCGGAAGGATGCGGGCTCCCTTCTTTGGAGCGTGTACGGGAACGTGATGCCTATCTTCGGATGGCAGTTGCGAAAGGCAAGGTACGTTATCTTTCTTTGATGTTTTATGGAATGGGATGACGACCTTTGACGTTATCATTTTTGCTTAGGCTATGGAGGCGAGCAACGAGTATGCCGCTTTGATGGAGGGGCGATTGGCAGATTTTCCAAGTAAGGAGGAGATCGCGGGTCATCTTTTGAAGATCCAACAGCTTCGAGGTGAGTTGGAGGCTTCTCGGGAGGTGGAGAGGCAGCGCGAAGCGGAGATTCAGGAGTCAAAGAGGAAGTTGGCTGTTGCTGAGGCAGAGAAGGTCGCTATTCAGAGCGATATTGACTCGATGAAGGAGAAGCATAGGCGAGAGATCGAAGGTCGGGATAGGAAAGCTCGTAAAGATCGCCACCTTGCTCGTCTCTCTCTTGCTCGAAATTATGATGGGGTTCTGTCTGTAGTGAAGAGCAAGTTGGAGCAGAAGAAGAAGGAAACAGCTGCGGAGATTCGTTTGCAAGAGGTGCGAGCTTGTATTGAGGCTTTGACTGAGTATAACGAGGGTGGCTTCGAGCTCGAGGCAGAGTTGGAACGTCTTAAAGGCCTGGAGATTTTGCTCGAAGTTGATTACGGTCTTGCTTCGGTATCGGACCACTCTCTTAGTCACCTCGATCTTCCTGAGATTTATGGAGATTCGGTCAACCAGTATTGACGCGAAGGTTAATTTGAGTTAGTTTGAAGTTTGATATGTTCTATTTTTCTTTTGGTGTTTTTGTTGTTGAAGAAACATATATATGTTTTCAATGGATTATGGGATAATACCTCTTTAATCTTATGTTTTTTTATTTGCTTTAAGCTTCATTGAGCCTGTTGGTTTATCCTTTAGAAGGCGTAGAACAGAGACTGATCAGGAATCTGTTTTGTGGGCCTTTATCTGGCCTGATAGAAAGTCGGTTGAACGGGCTATATTTAGTGATTGAATATTCTAAGTAATAGAAGAAAAGTAACATGTGTTTGTTCGGTTGTTTGGGCTTCGCTCGGTGTCGAGCTGCCTACGTACCCTCTTCAAGGGATCAAGCCTGTTTGTAGTTCCGTTTCTTTTTGACTGAGCTGTAAGCATCGGTAGCCTCCCAGCTCGAAGCTTGACAATCATGGTCGAGGTTCAGATTTTGCGTTACTTGTAGTATTTCTTTAAGTTGTAGGCGTTCCAATGTCTCATTTCTGGGAGGCCGGTTTTGCGTTTTTCTAGCTCGTAGACTCCGGTTCGGATTTCTTTGGTTACTTAGATGGTCCTTCCCATTTTGCTCCTATTTTTCCTGCTCCCGGTTCTTTCATTCCGTTGAACACTTTTCGGAGAACTAGGTCGCCTACGGAGAAAGCGCGGTTTATTACGTTGGAGTCATAATAACGTGAAGCGGTTTGTTGGTAACTTTGCACACGTATTGCTGCTTTTTCTTGTCGTTCCTCGATCATATCTAACAGGTGGATTAACAACTCTTCGTTGAGTTCGGCGTCTTCTGGACATATTCCTCGTCGCTGACTCGGGACCTCGATTTCGGCTGGGATTACGTCTTCGACTCCGTAAGACAGCGAGAATGGTGTTTCTTGGGTTGTTGTGTGAGGGATCGTTCTGTAATCCCTTAGGACACTGTGCAGCTCTTCGCCCCACCTATCTTTCTTGAGGTCGAGTCTTTTCTTGAGGTTGTTCATTATAGTTTTATTTTCAGCTTCGGCATGACCATTGCATTCTGGGTATCGGGGGCTCGCGGCCTTAATTTTGATTTTCCATTTTACGCAAAAAACCTTGAATATTTTTGAGATGAATTGTGGTCCATTGTCGGTTACTATCTCGTATGGTAAACCATGTCGACAGATGATGTTTTTCCAAATGAAGCTGGTTACCGTCGTAGAGGTGACGTTGGAGAATGCTTCGGCTTCGATCCACTTGGTGAAATAGTCGGTTAATACCAGAAGAAATCGCAATTGGGCTGGCCGAGAAGGTACTAGCGGGTCTACTACATCCATGGACAATTTCATAAAAGGATATGGCGAAGATATCGTAGATTGTTTTTGAGTTGGTTGATGTATTATCAGTGCGTGCCTTTGGCATTTGTCGCATTTTAGCGCAAATTGTTCGCTATCATCGGCGATCGTTGGCCAAAAGTAGCCTAGCTTCTTTATCCTAATTGCTAGGGACCGTCCGCCAGAATGGCTTCCGCACGATCCCCTGTGAGTTTGCTTCAGGATTATGAATGCGTCCTTAGGTGATACGCCTAACAGGTAGGGCTCGTCTAGGCTTCTTTTGTATAGTGTTTCCTCCATATTATAATAGCGTGAGATCCGGGCTTTTATTTTTCGAGCTTCCCATCTTTCGGCGGGGAGCTCGCCGTCTTTTATGTATTTAAATATTAGAGTTCCCCAGTCTTGTCTGGTTTCAAATTCTTTCCTGAAGGCCTCGTGTGCTTCGTTGTTGGTTTCGTGAACTTCCTCTTCAGGGATAGTTGCGGTGGTTGCTGTCCTTTTGGTCCTGACGCGTGACGTGCTCGAGGATGGTTGATCATTGAGATCACCACTGGTTTCGTCGTCGAGATCCTGGCTTTCTCTCCGTGCCCTGCTTCGTGTAGTGATTGCGTCGATCCGAGGAGGATCGTTTCCTTGAAGGTTGATTCCTTTGCATGGAAGATCTATGCTTGGCTTATATATTCCTTCTAAGGTATTATTCATTTTAACGCTGGGTTGGAAGTCGAAGCTAGCGCGGCCAGTGCGTCCGCTAAAGTGTTATCCCCCCTTGGGATCTTTGTGAGCTCGAACTTGTCGAATTGATGAGCGATTTCTTGCAGGACTGTAAGGTATGCTTCCATTCTTTCATTTTTTGCTTCGTATTCTCCGTGGAATTGGCTTCTGACCAATTGTGAGTTGCTGAAGGCGCTGACTTCTCGAGCACCAACACTTCTCGCAAGCCGTAATCCCGCGATCAGGGATTCGTATACGGCTTCGTTGTTCGATCCGCTGA
Organism: Brassica napus; assembly: GCF_020379485.1. Lineage (NCBI taxonomy): Eukaryota > Viridiplantae > Streptophyta > Magnoliopsida > Brassicales > Brassicaceae > Brassica > Brassica napus. The sequence continues at coordinate 39,864,658 of NC_063445.1, forward strand.
ACCCTAAGCGAAATGATTGTTCGATAATTTCTCCTGTCGGGGCTTCGAGCTGTATTCCGATTCCGGACCCTTGTTTTGACGATGCCCCGTCAATATGTAACTTCCATTTTTTGGTATTCGATCTCGAGCTATCCTCTTTTGGGACGAGTTCGATGACGAAGTCTGCTAGTACTTGTGCTTTCGAGCTCGTTTGTGGTTTGTACTTGATGTCATATTCATTGAGCTCGATCGCCCATTTTGCGAGCCTGCCGGACTGGCTGGGGCTGTGAAGTATTGTCCGACGAGGTAGCGATATCATGACTATGATCGAATGTGACTGGAAATAGGGTCTCAGTTTTCTGGCGGCAGTTACTACTGCTAGTGCTAGTTTCTCCATTACGGGGTATCTGGTTTCGGCGTCGACCAGCGATCTACTTACGTAGTATATTGGTTTCTGGTCTCCGCTTTCTTCGCGGACCATGACTCCTCTCACTGCATGTTCGGAGGTTGCAACATATAGGAAGAGGGTTTCTCCTACGATCGGTTTTGATAATACAGGCGGCTCGCTGATGTATGCTTTAAGTTCTTTTGGGGCTGAGTCACATTCGGCGTTCCATTCGAACTTCTTATTTCCATTCAGCAATTTGTAGATAGTAAGGCATCTATCTGTTGATCTGGATCTAAAACGGTTTAAAGCGGCTATTTTCCCTGTGAGGCGTTGTACTTCTCGAACCGACCTTGGGGGTAAGGTATCGATGAGCGATGTGATCTGCTTCGGGTTGGCTTCGATTCCTCTTTCAGTTACCAAATAGCCGAGAAATTCCCAAGAGGCTACTCCAAACGTACATTTGGTAGGGTTCAGTTTCATTCCAAATTTGTTGAGGCTACTCCAAACATCGCTCGCTTTTGACGACTTTACCAGCATATCGTCTATGTAAACTTCCATCGTTTCTCCAAGTTGTTTGGAGAACATTTTGTTTACTAGTCTCTGGTATGTGGCTCCGGTGTTCTTCAACCCGAACGGTAATGAAACTCGTTTCATCTTGGTCTTTGGGATTCATGAGAATTTGGTTATAGCCAGAGAATGCGTCCATGAAAGAGACTAGTTCGTGTTCGGCTGTGGCTTCTACTAGCCGGTCGATGTGTGGTAGTGGAAAGCTGTCTTTTAGGCACGCTTTGTTGAGATCGGAGAAATCGATGCACACTCTCCATTTTACGTTTTTCTTTTTAACTACGACTGGGTTCGCGAGCCAGTTGGGGTATTGGACTTCGCGAATGGAGCCGATTTCCAGGAGCTTGTCCACTTCATTGTTTACGGCTTTGGCTCGCTCGGGATCCAACTTGATTCGCTTCTGTTTGACAGGTTTAAACGTGGGATCGACGTTCAGATCGTGGGAAGCGACATTGATATCAATTCCAGGCGTGTCCGCCGTGGACCATGCGAACGTTTCGATATTTTATTTGAGGAAGGATAAGAGGTCGCACCTTAACTCGGGAGGCAGGCCATTCCCGATGTTGACGCTTTTTTCTAGGGAACTTTCTTCCAAAGAGATGACGCTCGATAGATCTTTGGCAGGATCTTTAACTGAGAGGTCGCGTGCGAGTGCGATATTCTCCTCCTTCCGTGGCATCTTTCAGAATTCGGACATGTAACAGGCTCGGGCTTGTTTTTGGCTTCCGAGTATGGTTTTCTCGCCGGTTGGAGATAAAAACTTCACACATTGGTGATAAACCGAGGGGACCGCCCTCATTTGGTGCAACCAGGGGAGCCCTACGATGGCATCGAAAGGCATAGGATGATCGACTACGGTGACTTATGTTTTCAGTTCCAGATCGTAAGCTCTGGTGGTTAATAATATGATCCCGAGCGAACGGACCGACTTTCCTTCGAAGCTAGCGAGGGGAGTCGTTTCTTGTCTGATCACTGGGATCGGATGCTCGAGTGACTGTAGCATTTTTTCTGAGATGATGTCGACAGCACTTCCGGTGTCGATGAGGATTTTCGAGAAGACGGCGCCTTCGACTTCCAATGCGATCACCAAGGCATCGTCGTGGGGCTTATCGAGCTTTATAGTTTTGTGCTCGTGGAAAGTCACGATTTCTCCTTTTTGTATTGTATCCTCGAAGGCGATGATGGTGGAACCGCTAATTGCTTCTCGCGAAGCGCAGGATCGCTTGTCGAGAATATTGACATTTCTTGATGCGTTCGGCCTCATTGATCTGAAGAGGTTGAGATCGATTGATTCAATGCAGTTGGATCGGATTGGGGTGGGATCCATAGTCGCGCTTAGGAAACTTAGATCGGTTTCTTAGCTTTTCATTTATCTTCCCCAAAGTTGGTGCCAAAATGTTGAATCTAAAATATACATTAAGTATTTGATAGTGATCGGGAGTTTGATCTAGGGAAGACAAATGATGTAGGCAATGATATCTTTAGAACACAACGATGTAAATAGTTTCCAGTAGGTAAAAATGGACTTTATTGATGAATAAGATCGAAAACAATGAATTGAACTAGATCGAATGATACAAATGAGATCGCTAAAGAAAGAATCTAAGATTGGGATGAAAACAATGTCGATATATGTGTGTATCTCTCTCTAGGGTTTTCAACGTGTCCTTATTCATGTCCGCTCTCCTTCCTTTATAGTAAGTCGACCTCGTGACCTTCGTAACTGCTCTGCGATCTTCGTCTCTTTTTCTACGATCTCCGGGACCTCGAAGTCTTCGTTTCAAGCTCGATTGCTTGCTATGGGCTTTAACTCCTTACGGCCCGTATCTTTGATCGCGGCCCATTAATGCATTGAACAAAATTGGGTCCAACACTAAGTATTTCTCTGAGTAGAAAATTCGCGTCCCTTTGCCCTCGAGACATCTCTATCGATCGATAACACTTAATTTTATAGATCGATCTTATTCCATACGTGTCGATCGACATCGAGACATCTCTGTCGATCGACAACGACAATTACACCATCGAACTTCACTGATTTATTCTTGTTTGTGAACTTTGGTTACAGACCGAAGAGAGGCATACGGAGAGGAGATTAGACACCCGCATCACGGCTCCAGTCCGTGCAAAGAACCTTGGCCGAGAGAGCCCGAGGATGGACATATTCCACTCCTTGACCACTTCGCGGACACGCGAAAAGCGGCAAAGAGCTTGGCATGGAGAAACTGTGCGATCGAGGAGACCTGGGACGACTATGACAACATATTCTACAATTAATGGCTGAAGGTTTCCATAGAACCGACTCGGTTCGTCGATCCAGACGTGGTTCGAAGATTGGGCATCCGATCGGACCTCGAGGAATTGTTCGTGGAGTTGGGTATGGGAAACTTTGCTACTCACCCAGAGGTTCTCTATCCAGAGCTGGTCGGTCAGTTCATGTCCACAGTGAACGTTTACTATGCCAACAAGAGGGCAAAGAAAGCTAGCGAGGTTCGAGAACGAGCGCCAGCATGATGTTAGGAGTTTTCGAGGCTCCTAATTAAATGTTGTAGTATAAATGATGTCAAACCAGTTCGAAGTGATTCTAAAGCAAAGGGAATGTAAGACCATACTTAATCTAAGTGCTATCAATTGGTGAGATGATTATGAACTAGAATACTACTAAAATGAGATAAAGAGCAAAGTTTTCTTTCTTATGAGATGAGAGAACTCATAGGCTAAGGGAATTGACCTTGGGTGATCAAGTTTCAATCTAAAGGTGGCAACTTTCAATCAATCTATCTACCTTAGACCTAGACACAATTCTAAACAAACTCTACATCTAGATGAATGCTCATTCACTAAGAGAACTCAAGCATCAAATCTCTTTGGTTGAATGTTATCTAAGCAATCATTAATTTCAAGTCTATTAGCCATTTTAACACCTTTAACAACAAATCTCTTTGGTAAAAAATGTTAAAAGCTTAGTAGAGTTGGTTCAGGCATTTCATCGAACACCTTTCGGGTGTGAAATGCCTAAAGCTCAAGTTTAGAGATGCCAACTCTAAAATTGCATTAAAAGCACTCTACTAGCAAGGAACAAGATGAATCTATACTAAAACACCTTAGATCTAGCTTAATCACCCTTAGTCTCCCTAACCCATGAATCCAAAGATGACTACTCACTAATCTTCATGATAAACCCAAAAATCTTTGATGATTTGGTGTTAATCATGATTAGTGATCAAGATAATCAAGTAATCACAAGAGATAATGATCAAGATTAGATCTTTTACCTAAAAGGTTCTTTGTGATTAGATAGAAAACAAGATTCCTCTCAACTTAGGATTACAAGAGTATTTATATGTCTTTGGTAAACCTAATGGTTTCCATTAAAAAGTTTTAAAAGCCCTTAAAAACATTAAAAATTCGACTAAGGTAAAGTCTCGACTCGAGTCGAAACAACTCGGAACACCCTGCGTCGCACCACCCTCTTCGGATAGTCGTCGAGCTTCTTTCTTCATGCGAGCGGGTAGGCGTCTCCGCGTGGCCTCACCCTGCGTCGGACCGTCGTCTTCTCTTCTTTCTACGCGGGTATGCGACCCCGCGTCACTCAACCCGCGTGAGATCGTCGATTCTTCGTTTCTCTCGATGCGTGCGGGTAACGGTGTCCGCGATATCCATGCCGCGTTGGAGCTCTCCGTTGGCTCCTCTCGATGCCTCGACGCAGGTAAGAGTACCCGCGTTGGTTCAACCCGAGTTGTGCTCGCTTGAACTCGAACTAACTTCATTTTCCATCTCTTCTTGAGTCATAATGCTTCTAAACACTTCCAATTACTCCATAGTACACTCCACTACCTGATTAGGACATATGAATGCCATATGGATTCTAAAGATGCTAAATTCCTAATCTATATGATCATTATGTGCAAAATAGAGACTTAAAATAATGCAAATATGCAAGATATCAACTCCCCCAAACTTGTTATTTACTTGTCCTCAAGTGATTTTGCAAGAACTCATAAGGGAAAAAGGTTTGAAGGTGGGAACTCATAGCCAAAAGTAACACTTCCTAGCACTCAACTTAACATCCTAAAGAAACATAGCAAAGAGCATGAGCAACTTCCTTATTATACTCTAGCTTCTCTAGGCTTATCCATACTCTTTTGCCTCTACTCAAGTTGCAATACTCATCACCAACAAGTTCCTTCAACCAGCTCTCACATTGATTCACACACACACACACACAAAGTGAATTCTCACAAATGGGCATTTGATCTCAATCATTTGGCTAGGTAAGCAATGGTCTAATATGAATGAAGAGAGGGGTTCAAATGTTTTCATTTAAAGGTGGTTATCACTCAAAACAAGGAACTTGATCATTATGCAAAATTTATCTAAGATTAGAAGCAACTCATGCATACATAGATTCATTCTCATCATTCTACCCCCTTTTGTTATAAGTGATCAAAAGTTCTACCCTTTTTCTCAAAATCAAAATAAACCCCTCACATCACTCACCCAGTGAACAACTCTCTTTCTCTTTTGAGTCAACCACTAGGGACTTTAATTCACTTTTTACATGCTCTAACTCTTTCTCATTTCTTCCCCCATCTTCTCTTTGATTCTTTTTTTTTTATATATATATGGGGGAAGGTTCTTTGTTACATAACCTAGAGCTTTATACTTTCTTTTTTTGTCCCTAGAGTTTTCTTTTCTATTTATACTCTTTTTCTCATCTTTCTCATCTTTCTCACTCCCCAAACCCAAGATATTGAAATTTTGAACACACAAACCCCTCTCACCATCCCCAAATGCTAACTCATTGTGCTAGCAAGAGATGAGAATAAACCTATGTCGCCTCCAATACTCTCAAGATTTTGCATATGACAAGCTATCAAAAGAGGTCTCACTCATGCAAATCAATGTTTGGTCTCAAGGAATGGTTAAAGTTTTAGGGTAAGGAGTGCCATTTGGGTTAACAAAGATAGGTATATAGGAAAAAGATAACCCAAATGTGTATGAGATCCATGATCAAGTATGCAAATGCCCATATGCAAGAGAGATTAAGTTCATTCAAGCCAAATTCAGATTGGAGCTGATCTTAAGAACAATGCTAACATCAAGCAAGCAAACAAGTTTCAAGAAGAGTTTTCAAGGCTCGAAGCGTGCCAGGCTTTCAAGAGATGCTTAAGCTACATGATATGTTTACCTAGGGTGTCATTTTGAGTTCTAGACAAGAGTTCTTTGCAAGACATTTTAAATCATTGTTCCCAATGCAAGTTAATGTAACCTATATGCTCTAGACTCAATCTTAAAAGTGCAAGTGATGCAACAACATGTTTCTTTTTGTGTTTTTCAAATTTTTCAAATTTTTTGGTTTTTTCTATGCATATATGTATGTTCAATGCAACCCATGAGACTCAAATCATCAAAGAAAACATGATCAAATATTTTATACCTCCCCCAAACTTAGTTCACACAGTCTCTGCGTTAGGAAGTTGAAGGAGATATCGAAAAGAGAGATAAATGCAAAGAAAAACTTGTATATACAATGGGAAAGTGATGGAGTACCTCTCTATGAAGCGTGGGAAGAGGCCGATGCCTCATCCTCGGTGTCAGCTTCCTCATCTGTCGAGGCAAGGGATGGAGATTTGTTTCCTGAATCGGACGGTTGAGCTGGTTGGTTTCTCTTCCGGTGGAGCAGCTCTTTCTTGGTGGCGGGAAGTCTGAGTGAAAGGACCAATTGAAGGCTGAGGCTGGGCGGTAAGGAAGTCAAAGTCTGATGATGAACATCCCGCTACAGCTCCTCTAGTCAGTATATCAGCTACCTTCTTCATGAACTGAGCTGAAGCTTCTGCTTGCCTCTTCACTGTCTTACTCAACGCCTTGCACTTGTCTTTGAGCTTGAAGATAGTTCTGTCCTGAGCCTTGTTCCATCGTTGGAGGTTGCTTATATTCTCATGAGCTTGGCGAAGGGGTCCATGAGGAAGAGCTCCCGGACGCTGCTCAAATTGGTAATGAGGAGGACCATAGAGGAGCTAGGAGTTTAGACCGGAAGCGTCTTCTTGGAACACACCACATTTATCTGCTGTCTTCTTCTTCTTGGGAGATCTCATTCGGCCTAGAGGACCATGGGGTCCAAGGAAGTGCTCGCTCCCAATATCAAAGCTAATAGCTCGAGCCCTAGTCAAGCTTGTTTGGTCGGTGTTTGGGAGAAGCACTTCAACCTCCCTTGTAGACTGTATGTAAGAGTAGACGCAAGTTCCATTGAACCTTCCATTGAAGTACTGAGCTTTCTTCAAGTAGCTTGCATCTAAGAAGGCGGGACCAGTTGGATCATCTTCTAAGGGTATATCCTTGAACTGAAGCAATGGAGTTATCAAACCACTAATGCCAACCTGAGGCTCTGAGTCACTTGTTGTCCAAGCCCATTCCTTGTAGTGGATGAGGCGCTTCACAAAGAATCCCACCATTCCAAAGTTCTTGTAGAAATCATTATCGACAAGAGGCAACTGAGAAGGATGAGCATAATGCTGAAAGGTTTGGTGAAGAAGTTGTATCTCCTCATCATTAACAGTCCATGGTTCCTTTCTTGGAAAGATGGTGTGCACAATTAACCGGTGGAGATAGAGCACTGAAGGGTGGCGAATGGAAGCATTCTTGTCACGGCTTGGCTTACGAGTCTTCCCCGCCAACACCTTCTCAACCATTCTAGCAATGCTCTCTTCCCTGGGAGCATCATATAGGATGGGGATGGATGATTCCTCCAAATCCTTAAGACCAAGCGCTTCTCCAATCTCCTTGAAGGTCATGTTGTAAACCTTCCCATGAACCTTGAACTTGATCTTTCCCCATCCTTGCCTCACATGTTTGGTCGTGTGAAAAGTGGCCACCAATGATGCCAAGAACTGACATGATTCATCTTCATAGGTAGGATAGGCCATAGTGAAGAAGCTTTGCATGTTCATGTGCTCCAACATTTGCTTAATGTCGTCACCTATCTCCAACTCTTCCATGATCTTGATATCCGCAAATCGAGTTGGAGGCCACAACACACCATTCTTCAAATGCCCACATAGCTCATCTTCAGTTGGTGTCTTGGTTCTATCTCTCTCAGTGTCAACCTTCTTCCCCTTAGACACTTTGGCTTTCTTGTGCGGAGCTTGGTCTTCTTCAGTGATGTTCTCATTCTCCTCCTCTTGAGGAAGAGCTATCCCTTTGCCTTTCGGTTCCTTTGACCTCTTGGGAGGGGCTGACCTTCTACCACCAGCATCCACACTCTCAACTGTGGCAACTTGCTTGCCTTCTCCCTTCTTTGCTGCCAAGACTTGCTGCCTAGAAGTTCTTCCCGTTGTAGATACGGAGGTTAGAGACTTCCCATGTCTAGCAGTCTCTTGCCTTGCAAGCTCTTGTTTCTCAGCTTCCATCTCTTGTTGGTCATTTCTCCCCATTTGTAGCTGAAAATTTCAAACCTTGGAAAAGAATAAGCAAATGAAAGAAGGAAACTTGACAATGCAAATGTGAATTCAATTCATAATGATTCAGCTTTAACAAAACTATCACATTGCACACAAGAGATGATCATAAGCAAAGAATAAGGCTTTTAAGCAAAATTTAAGCATCAAATGAGTTCTTCAATTAGTAAGTTCTCTAATTAAGTTCTCAAACACCCTAACTAACCAAACCAAACCAAAATCATATGGTAATATAGCAATTTCGAAAAATCTCCAAATCTCATGAACCCTAATTTATCAAAGTTCAAATTCAACTCAATTTCACCATAGAATCAACAACCCAACATGATATATAAGCTTTCCCTAGTCTATTTCACAAGTATCAAGCAGGAGAAAGATCAAATTTCAAGTTCAAATTTCTAGGGTTCATGAGACCTACGAAATTGAACTTTATGATACAATACCTTGCTTTAGATGAAAGGAAATGAAGATGTGAAACAAAAAAATAGACTACAGGGGCGAAAGCTTGGATTTAGGAAGAAGAATAGATCGATTTGGTGAAGAATTGAGTGAGATATCAGATGATTTGGTGAGGGAGGTTTTGATGTTTTGTGAAAGAGAGATGAGGGAAACGGGAGAGAGAGATTCGGGGTACGTGTTTTAGGGTGTAACCGGGTCGGGTCGTCAAGGTTGGGACGTTTTGGAGCTGGTTGGGATCATCAACGTGGGTTGTAACATACTTCATTTGGGCTTCATCAAGAGTTTTGCTCGCATAGTAGATCACATGAGTCTTTTTGTCCTTCTTTTGACCAAGAACAGCTCCCACAGCATAGTCACTAGCATCACACATGATCTCAAAGGGGAGATCCCAATCTGGTGGCTGCACAATGGGGGCACTAACCAGCTTGTCTTTCAACCTCTTGAATGCTTCTAGACATTCCCAATCAAAGTTGAATGCTGCCTCCTTGCATAGAAGCTTAGTCATTGGCCTTGCTATCATTGAGAAGTCTTGGATGAATCTTGTATAGAATCCAGCATGACCAAGGAAGCTTCTAATGTCTTTAACCGTCTTTGGTGGAGCTAACCCAACCATCACTTCAATCTTGGCCTTGTCTACTTCAATCCCCCTCTCTGAAATCTTGTGTCCAAGCACAATCTCTTCTTTAACCATGAAGTGACACTTCTCCCAGTTCAGCACAAGGTTGGTCTCTTCACATCTTTTGAGGACCCTGCTAAGATTGGACAAACAAGCAGAAAACGAAGATCCGTAGACAGAGAAGTCATCCATAAGCACCTCCACAACATCCTCTATAAGATCAGAGAAAATAGACATCATGCATCTTTGGAAAGTGGCTGGAGCATTACATAGCCCAAATGGCATCCTTGGATAAGAAAAGGTACCATAGGGGCATGTGAAAGTCATTTTCTCTTGATCATTTGGATGTATGGAGATTTGGAAGAACCCTGAATACCCATCAAGAAAACAATAATAGGGATGAGTTGCAAGTCTCTCTAGCATTTGATCAATGAATGGCAATGGAAAATGATCATTTCTAGATGCTGAGTTAAGTTTTCGATAATCTATGCACATCTTATGTCATGTTATTGTTCTTGTTGGTATTAGTTAATCCTTATCATTTTTAACAACAGTTATTCCTCCCTTCTTTGGGACAACATGCACACGAGACACCCATTTGCTATCCGAAATAGGATAGATTACTCCTGCATCTAGGAGTTTTAGAATCTCTTTCTTAACAACATCTTTCAAGTTGGGGTTCAACCTTCTTTGATGCTCTATAGAAGTCATAGATTCATCCTCTAGATGTATCCTATGCATGCACAAAGAAGGTGATAACCCTTTAATATCATCTAGTGAGTAGCCTATTGCCTTTCTATAATTTTTAAGTTCATTCAAAAGTTTAGACAATTCATCTTCACTCAGCTCACTACTCACTATGACAGGATAAGTCTCATTAGGGCCAGGGAAAGCATACCTTACACCATGGGGAAGAGGTTTAAGCTCCTCTTTTGGTGCCTTGAGTTCACTTCAGTCATCCTCTTGGAGGTTCTCTTGTTGAGTAGCTGAGGAAGCATGGTGAATCTCATATGAAAGCTCCTCATTTTGTTCTTCACCACTAATCCCCTTGTGAGAGTCCAGCATCTTCACATAGGCATCACTTTCCTTGTTCTCAATCACTTGGACTTCTCTCTCAATTGTTAAGGCATGCTGTAGAGAGTCTTCAAGTGCCAACTCCTCTAGAAGCTCATCAGCTAGAGCATCCATTTCATCAATGTAGAAAACTTGGTTCTGGATGGTTGGCCTCTTCATCACTTCATTGATGTCAAAGTGGAGGATGTTTCCTTTCCCAAGATGAAGATCAATCTTTCCTTCTCTGACATTCACAACAGCTCCTGCTGTGGCTAAGAATGGTCTTCCAAGGATCAAAGGGTCTTTGGCTTCCTCACCCATCTCTAACACAACAAAATCAGTAGGGACCTCAATGTTACCAACCATCATGGGAAGGTCTTCTAAGATAACAACATGAATCTTCACTGATCTGTCAGCTAACACCAAAGAGAGTCTACACTTCTTGTATTGAGTGAATCCAAGCTTCTTTGCAATAGACAAATGCATCAAGCTGACACTGGCTCCAAGATCACATAGACACCGCTCAAACACCATAGGTCCTAGAGCACAAGGTAAAGTGAAACACCCTGGGTCCTCGAGCTTCCTTAGAACATCTAACCTTTGGATAATGACACTGCACTCGTGAGAAAGGATCATCATGCCCTCCATCTCTTTCTTCTTTGCAGCTACAACATCTTTCAAGAACGTCATTAAGCACACGGATAAGAAGAATTAGCTAAGGACAATATTAACACTTAACTAAGGTAACTAAAAAAGGCATCAAATTTATAATAAACACTTAGCTAAATGTCATTAACTAATGGTAAGTAAATGATATCACTTACCACAATGCTCCATTGGGCTTATCAGGATGAAGGTGTGGCTGGTTTATTCTGGATGGAGCACGTAGCAGAGCATCTTCTGTTCTCCTCACATAGGTTGGAGGAGCCGCTGGAGGAGCCGCAGATCCTGAACTTGAAGGTCATATTGGTTGCGCAGGAGCAGGAGCAGGAGCAGGAGCAGGAGTCGTAACAGCAGGCATTGACGCGGTTCTCAATTGGGGTCTCACGTATCTCACATCTGTAGACAGAAATAAACATCAGAAGCTATTAAGATTGTAGAAAAATTAAAACACAAATCCAAAACTGAAAGCAAACCCTAACTATAACGTGAAAGTAAAATCGAAACAGAAAGTCCTTACCCTAATCCAAACCGAAAGCAAACCCTAATCCCAAATCAAAAACCGAAAGCAAACCGTAATCTCAAATCAAAACCGAAAGCAAACCATAATCCCAAATCAAAACCCTAACCATAACTTGAAACCCAAATCGAAATCGAAACACTAGAACATGAAAATCTAGGTGTGGCGATTGAAAAACGAAACCCTAACTGGAAGAGAGAAACACAAAATGAAAAGAGAGAAACAAAGAGATAAGAGAGGCAGAGAGAAATCGAAACCTCACCTGGAAGAGTCAAGCCGGGAGGGCGAGGACGACGACGGTCATTGGTTGTGTTTTCGGTAGAAGCATCCATGGAAGAGAGACCTAGAAGAGAGATCGAAAGAGACGAGAGGTTAGAGACGAGAGGTGAGAAAGGTTACGACTTACAGAAAGGTTACGACTTTCTTAAGGAAACAAAAGTTGAAAAAAATGCTAAGTGTGGGAAAATGGGTTTTGGGGTCCAAAATGTTGGAGGGAATTGGGTATTGGGCTCTAAAATGTTGGAGGGAATAATAGATTTTGGAGATTTTGAAGAATTTGGAGAATTTAGGGGTTAATTAGGGTTTAGATAGGGTTTAAAAATAGTATAATCAGGATTATTAATATCTTTTTTTTTTAATTATACACTAATATTTTTTATATGAGGCAGTTTTATAAATTTACAAATTATATAATAAAATGTTGAAGATTTGTAGAGTTTGAAGAATTTAGGGGTTAGTTAGGGTATAAATAGGGTTTAAAGATAGTATAGTTAGGATTATTCATATCTTTTAAAAAAAAAAAAATTATACACTAATATTTTTTATATGAGACAGTTTTGTAAATTACAAATTATATAATAAAATGTTGAAGATTTTGTCGAATTTGAAGAATTTAGGGGTTAGTTAGGGTATAGATAGGGTTTAAAGATAGTATAAGTAGGATAATTCATATCTTTTTTAAAAATTTTTTATTTTTTTTTAAATTATGCACTCATATTTTTTATATGATACATTTTAATATACTACAAACTACATAGAAACTTATATTATACATTAAACATTCATATCTTACAAACACTAAGAATTTATATTATACATTCATATATCTTACAAACACTAAGAACTTATACTATACATTCATATATCTTACAAACACTAAGAACTTATATTATACATTCGTATATCTTACAACACTAAGAACTTGAATCAGATTCGGAATCAGAATCAGAATCAGATTCAGAATCAGAATCAGTACATGATTCTTCTAACTCATCTTCAGAAATGTATTCGTCATTGGGAGGAACAACCGGCATTGAATCATAATCTGAATCATCTACCACAACATAAGATTCAATGCGTAACATTTCACTTTGGGCAACAACTTGGTTGCGTGTATCATCTTGTAACCAGTAAGAACAACTTTGGAAGTTTCTTGAACCCCTCTAGGCACAACTTTCGTACATGCCCACAAATCGCTTGCTGATGTACGACAAACTTGCGGATAAGGAATGAAGCAAACTTGATCACAATTACCAGATAAGATAAATGGGTCATATTTCTCGTACTGCCAGCGCGGTGACACATCGACGATTCCTGATTTATGTTTTCGAATCCCCCAACCTACAACTGTATCAAACCACTTACACTTAAAAACCATGGCCTTAAGCCCAAAAGAACCAGAATACTCAACCATCATTATCTCTTCGATCAACCCGTAATAATCAGTGTCCGTCGTACCCCGGACTTGGACACCGTAATGTTGGGTTGTCTTATCTTGGCCATGGCTATGTGTGTGGAAGCAGTATCCTCGTGAGAAATAAATCGGCCAAGCTTTATAATTGTGTTTTGGTCCTTGTACGAAATTAAACATCCACAATGGAAACTCATATAACTGACTCGCATTGACAACCTGTTAATTAAAATCATGTTTATAAATGATAAATTCACATTGATAGTCATATTATATCAAAAACTTACATAGTTTTTCACCCATTCTGCAAAGTGGTTGTCTTTCGCTATCTGTAGATCATTACCACATATAGATGGATTTCTTTCCATCATAAACTCCTCAAACATCCTGTTCGGTTGTTGTTATAAAATGATTAAAATTCCTTAAACGCAAATGGAAGAAGTCATTGCATGATGACGTGCCAATCATGACTTTTCAGGCCCGAAAGCTTCGAATTTGTCTCGTCAATACATCTACTAAACTTTGAAGCGTACCCATCTGGAAATTTTATATCATCCTTCAACCAACACAAGAATTCTTTTTTTTCTTCTTTAGACAACCGAAATATCGGCACTGGCATCGTTCCATCATCCTTGACTTTGCATTATCTTTCGTCTTCCCGGGAACATTAAGCACCGTGTTGATAATATTATCAAAAAAAATTTTCTCAACGTGCATAAAGTCCACATTGTGGCGAAGAAGAAGATTTTCCCAATACGGCAAATCCCAAAAAATACTCTTCTTCACCCAATTGTGATATTTCCCATATCCGTCTATGTTGCTCGCAGGTTTCTCGTGTCCATTGCCTCCACATTCAACAGTTTTCTTCAATCCTTCGATGTTGTTGATTCTTTCACGGAGAATTTCTTCTCCATTCAACCATGGTGGAGGATCATCGGTTATCGTCTTTCCCTTTCGAAACGCTTGGACATTTCTCCTGTAAGGATGCTCTTTAGGCAGAAACATTCGATGACAGTCAAGCCAGCTATGCTTCCTTCCATGTTGCAACCAAAACGACTTTGTATCATCTAGACAATATGGACAAGCTAAACGACCATGAGTCATCCAACCTGACATCATGCCATACGCCGGAAAGTCATTAATGGTCCACATTAATGCGGCCTGCATAGTGAAATTTTCCTTTCTAGAGATATCGTATGCTTTTGCCCCGTGACTCCACAAACTTTGTAATTCTTCAATTAGCGGCTGCAGATAAATATCAATGCTCTTCTTTGGATGTCTTGGTCCGGGCACTAAGACTGATAGAAATAAATATTCTCTTTTCATACACATACCAGGAGGTAAGTTATATGGAGTTACGATTACGAACCAGACCCAGTGGGCTTCACCACTCATACCAACTGGATTAAATCCATCTGTTGCTAATCCAAGATATATATTCCAACTTTCTGCAGCGAAATTGGGATATACCTTGTTAAAATGCTTCCAAGCTCCTCCATCAGAAGGGTGATGCATTTCTCCTTCGGGCGACTCATGTTCCGCGTGCCATCGCATTTGTGATGCTGTCGCCTCAACTTGGTACAACCGCTTCAACCTCTCCGTAATAGGCATGTAAAACATTCTTTATTTTGGCCGATTTTTTCCCTTTCCAAGGTTCTGGTGATATCTATCTTTCCCACAAAACCGACACACCAACAAGTCTTGATCTTCCTTCCAAAATAACATGCAGTTATCCTCGCACATATCAATCTTCACAACAGGGAGATCAAGCGCCTTTGTCAACTTCTGCGTCTCATAATATGATGCAGGAGCTTGATTTGGTTGTGGCAGAACATCTCTGAAAGTTTGTGATATCTCATCCAAACATGACTCTGACAAATTATGATCGGTTTTTACTTTCATTAATGGTGACGCCAAGTATGACTGAGAAATACCTTCAGAACATCCTTCATATAATGGTTGATTAGTGGCTTCAAATGCTTGAAACACACTATCTTCATATTGCTCCTCATCGGGTGCTTCCATCACATTCTCCAATACATGAGTTGATCTAGTGCCTCCACCCATAATATCAGGAAAGTTCTCTTGATATGTCTCTTCTCCCATAAATTGACCTCCTGCTGATGATCCGCCAACGTCATAGTAATTTTCTCCCTGGCTTGACCATAAGTAGTAATTACTCTTGAATCCGACTCGGTAAAGATGGCGAGACACAGTTCTCGCGTCACGTTGTTTTTGGTTTTGACATTTCAAACAAGGACATAACATGGTCATCCCCACTAAAAAAGAATTTTGATTGGAAGAAAATGCGATAAAAATATCAACCCCTTCTTTAAACTCTCGAGAAACACAATTATTGATCGGATCAATGTGTCGATCCATCCAATCTCTTGAATAAAAATAAATCGACATTGAATGCTCAACTTTTTTCCAACAATATCGAACTCTCTGTGATACAAAACTTGTTCTAACGAAAGTGAAGCGCTCGGTTGCTTTTATAGAAAAAATAATGCCACGATTTTGCTATGAAATTGCTACGTTTCTTGCTACGTTTCTTGCCTTTTGCTACGAAAATAGCTACGAAATTTGCTACGATCCATAATCGTGGGAAGCTCCAAAATATCTAGCATTATTTACCCTGCACATTGTCAGATTGAGGGGACATTACTTTCGAGTAAGCGAAGAAAAATTCACGTTCCTTATTGTTTTTTTGTTTTTATCGCTGCCACTTGCTCAGGATTTGACTGGTGGGACATATTTTTCGGTGGGTTGCTACGAATTTGATACGGTATGAAATCGTAGCCAGTTGCTACGTTCATTTTTGTAGCAATTTCGTAGCAAAAGCTTACCACGTTTTGTTTTCGTAGCAAAAACTTAGCAACGTTTGCTACGATTGTACTACGTTTTGCCATGTTTCCTGTTTTCGTAGCAAATGCGTTGCAATTTCGTATCTTTTTTTGATTTGCTACGAACTCATCGTTGCAGTTTCGTTGCTATGTGTTATTTTTTTACTAGTGCATAGCTAAGGATGATCAGATAGCTTGGAGCTGGACGTTAGGACCGCCGGAGTAGATTTCATACCTTTTGTAAACGGTATTGTGTTATGTGTTTGTTGGCTCGATTTTGCATTAGGCAGGACCCAGTCTTGAATTATTAAATGTATGAATATTTCCTAAATCAATAAAGTAATTGTTTTATATGCGCATCATGAGTACTCTGATATTTGACTGGTCTGGTCTAACACAACGTTAGGTCGTTGTACGGGTTGAAAAGCTTTAGTCTTCGATCTAACGGAAAATGCTAACTCTAGGTACAGGTTGCAAAGCCTTGTGCCTTGATGCAGTGGGACGAGTTAGTGGATGAACTGGTCTAGGTCGTGAAGTAAATTTTGTGACTCTGACCGAATAGTCCCTAACCCGTCACATAGCGCTTCTAGACCATGGTGTTGGGTTGGACGGACAGTCATGTTCTTGTTTGATTGTTGGCCTTTCATTTCCAACCCTTGGTGTGGATCGTCCGTCGGTCATGCTCTTGGTTGATTGTTGGTAGGTGGGTCGACCTATGTCTAGGACAGTTCCGTGGTGTTACAAGAAAACCAGCTAACTCGGGGTCTTGTGGTCCGGAGGAGCGACCACGTACTTCTTGTGATGAACTTTGGTTTAAAAACTTCAGTATTATGTTTCCATAGCACTACATCTTCCCCTATAGTCATATTATTTTGTTGCTTCCTCAGTGTCTCCTCGATCATAGTGTATAGATCGTATCTCAGCTGTACAATTGGTCCAAGTCCAGCTCACCATATGGCGAGCAGGGCGAACAAGTCAGGCTCGCCATATGGCTGATATCACTCAAATTACCGTAAGGAGTGATTTATACTCTCTCAAATAAGAGGTCGAGTTGTAGTACTTAGGGATCGAATTCACAGGGAGCTAGGGAACCTAATGGATCTATTATGATTTGTTAAGTAGGAAGTTTTTAACATTTAAAATGTAAATTTGCAATTTTGGTTTAGCAAGTAATTGTTCGATTGATTGGTTGAGGTTTTGGTGCTTAAAAGGAAATAGCTAGACTTAGGGTTTCTATTCAGGAAACTTGGAATTATAATCCTACAGATGCCTAATGAGTTGCATGCATTATAATATAAAGCTCAACTGTCTATTCAACAAGTCCATCAGCTATCGTATGTTTGAACTCGTCTACTCACTAGATATAATGACCCAAAGAAATGTGTTCGATCAATAGCAGTGTCGATCGATAATCCT
Organism: Brassica napus; assembly: GCF_020379485.1. Taxonomy (NCBI): domain Eukaryota; kingdom Viridiplantae; phylum Streptophyta; class Magnoliopsida; order Brassicales; family Brassicaceae; genus Brassica; species Brassica napus. Next base: position 39,882,306 of record NC_063445.1, read on the forward strand.
ATAGGGATATCGATCGATACACCTTTCGCTCTGTCGATCGATTATCCAAATGAATATCGATCGACGCGCTTCTAGTTAAGCTTTATGCGCGGGTTGAATAAAGCTTACTAAGCTCACTAGATCAGCTCTTGCCCTACTCTAAGCAAGAAACTTAGCTCAGTTAGAATGTTTTCAGGATGAGAATGAAGCTCTCGCTAATATCTATCAATCCTATGGCAAGTTCTAGGTAGCTAATCTATAAACATGCATTAATGAATAATCCTAATGAAAATTACTACAACTCAGCAATCTATATTTGGGGCTAATCCCCCATAACCTATTTAAACCCTAAATCTATTAATGGAACTACTCAGACATGGCCAAGAAATTCATGAAAGCAATTAGGTTAGAAAACTTCGTAGAATAGTAAAATAGATATTAATGGAGTTCCAATCACAAAATATAACTGTGGATCTTCTCTCCAATCTATCACAATCCTAAAACCTTTTGCTGAAAGTAATTAAACTAAAAACAAAGAAAATCACACTTTGCCTCTAACATGGTGGCAAAGCTTATATAATTAGGTTAAAACTCGACAGGGGTAATCTTGTAAATTGGTGAAGACTTGGGCATCAAGTTGGCTGTGACCAAACAGGCTTTCTGCGCGCTTCGCTGTCGATCGATGTTCAAGAGTGAACATCGATCGATATTCCTCCTCCAATATCGACCGATGGTCGAGCTCGATGGTCATCTCGGGTGCTTGCTCCAAATATCTCCAAAATGCTCCAAAATCATCAATTATCTCCAAATCACTCCTGATCTTATAAATATAACAAATAGACTCTATAATATAATAATAAATAGTAAAAACACTTATAAACCATGGACGAAAATAGATCAAATCCATGGTCTATCAACTCCCCCAAACTTACCATTTTGCTTGTCCTCAAGAAAAACAAACAGGCAGTCTCTCTGAAAGAGGTTTGAAAACAGCAGGGACTCACATGATTTAAAAATTAGAATCATCACCTCTACAATATTACAATCCACATCAAAGAGGTCCTAATCACAAAAGCACTTCATACCATATCCTAGCTTAGCAACCAAATTCATCAAGCCAACAACTTAGCAATTCTTGTCTGACATTCCCCTCTACCAACCTCATTTCTTAGCATAAATAAAAGTGTAGGCTTTGCCTTGGGAGTATCGATCACAGGATGCAAGGAATTTCAAACAAGTATCTGGACCTACAGGTAAACATTAGTTTATATCCTCTCTCTCTACTAATTTCTCTCCTAGTCAAAGTCTGCTTATATTTGCAAGATCATTGACCAAGATTGGACAGGCTTCCATGAATCAAGTCTTAATGGTGATTGCCACCAAGTCCTGTTCACTTCTTTTTGACCTATATCGTAGGATTATTTGTGAAGCAAGCCTTAATGGTTGTAGCCACCAAGTCTTGTTCTAATCCTTTACTTATAGAATTCATATGAAGCAAGCTTTAATGGTTGTAGCCACCAAGTCATGTTCGAATTCCTTCCTAAATAAATTTCTAATATATAAGTAATAATAGTTTTTATATATATATATATTTCGAAAATAGAGAGAGAGAGAGAGAGTGATAAATCTATCTACACAAGGTTTTACCTTCCAAACTTGTTTGAAGAATCTGATCCCATGTATACCAAGCCCCAAGACAAGCAGTTGTGTCAAGTTTAGTGTTGGAGGTCAGCTTTGGTTCCTTCAAACAATCTCAGCAAGTGTAACATAGTTGACAGGTTGATCCACTTTAGTATCTTTAGTACTATCTGCAATCAGTAAGTCTGCAATCAGTAAGTCTACAATGGTGATAAAGAGTGGTTAGATAACAAGCAAAAATCTAATAAGTTCATTATCCCATTCTTGACTCAATAAAAACTTTATGTTTGAAAATATATTTTTATAATTCATAAATAAACTAATATCAGTAAACCTCCCCCAGACTTAAACTACACTATCCCCAGTGTAAATTCAGTCGGAGTTATGGTGATAATAAATCATAAGTGCTCAATGTAACGAGTTAGAACGATATACCAGACCGGAATGGATGTCGACCGATGTAAGGATGTTGATATCGGTCGATGCAGGTGTTGTCCTGGCGATCGATGTCAACAGTGTCTCATCGGTCGATACTAAGGGCAATCGTCTACTCGTATCTGTTTTTATTCTTTTTTTTTATAACCTGCAATAAAGAAAAGCCAACATAAATAATAAATTAATAAAAACAAAATAAATATTACCTAATAGTGGGTTGCCTCCCACTCAGCGCTTTGTTATAGTCATTTAGCTTGACTTTGGAGGTGATTGGGCTAGTGATGTTGAAAGTTGGCACTTGTTGGGAAACAAGTCTCCATATCTTCCTTGCGCTTGTTGAACCATGTAACGGTGAAGTCTCTCATTGATTCATCTCCTCTGCGCCATTTGTCCTTCGTTATTGTAGTTGCATCTTCTATCTTCTGCAATCTATCTCCAAGACTCTCCAGATTGAACTGATGTCTCATAAGTCTGGCGTACGTGTCAGCTGAGATCTCCTCTCCATGGTTGTGTGTATCAGACATGTCGGATGTTATCTTTTGAACTAGCCTCCCTCGGTTTGAAGCTTTGTCGACCGATATATGTTGATGAATATTGGTCGATTTCTTTTTGCGTCTGTTTATCGATGGTGATGCTTCTGGTCGACTGGAAATGTAACTCTGAATCTCCACCAATTTTCCTTGAATAGTTTCTATCTTTGAGGTCAAAGCACTAATGCTAAGATCCATTGGGAAGTAAATGTCATCACATCTCCCATCAAGCCTCTCTTCTCTAGATTCCAGAACTCTGTAGATCCCTTCTACTATCTGATCTATCTCTGCCCTGGTGTGAAAATCTGGTTGAGACTTTATCGAATGTGGGTCTGGTGGATTGTCGTCGACCGATGCTGGTATGCGGTTGTCGATCGATGTGCGTAAGCGACTGTCGATCGATGTGTGTAAACGACTGTCGATCTCATGAGCGTAAGCGACTATCGATCGATGTAGGTCGAGCAACGTCGGTCGCGCTCTGAATTCTGGCTATGTCTTGCTTCATCTCCTCCATGGAATTTGTCAGCCAGCTGATACTATCATTCAGTGGATAGTAGACACCATCAAGTTTCATCTGGAAGGCTTCTTTGTTCTTCTCGTGTTCTCCACAGACTCCATAGAATATCTCATTCATCTCGTCCTTGGTGTAGATCTCTGGTACCAGCTTGGTTTGTGTGAATGAGCTAGCATGTTTAGGAAGACATATGTAGCTTGGCTCATCTCTTGAAGCTCTTTCCAGAAGTCTTCTGATATCTCTGTTGTGAACACGAATGGTGTGTCCATCTAGATCTCTGGCGTATCCCTGATCATCTCTGTAGATTTCATACTCATCCTTCTCTTCTCAGTAGAATCTCCTGGTACCCAAAAGATCGAAAGCTCTTCTGCCGAATTCTGGCCTTCGGTCGGCCGATGTTGGGAAGTCAATATCGATCGATGGTTGAGTTGGATGTCGAGTCCTTTGTTTGAAGCTTTTTCCTATGCCGCTAGCTGTGTCATAGGACTCTTTCTCTTGGTGTTCTAGAATGTTGCGTTGATGTATGAATAGTTTGTTTGCTCCATTAGCTATCTGAAGGATGTCTGTGATGTCTTCTCGAGATACGTGCAGTGTACGTCCATCAATTCCTCTTGCGTAGCCATCTGGGTCCTTGAAAATATCAAATTTGTCTGGAGTTAGATACTGGTTATCAGATTTATCTTTTTCGCTTACAGTGGTTTTTGGTTTTGGACATATGTCGATCGATGCTGTATTGTTGATGTCGATCGATTGTGAATGATTGGTGTCGATCGATGGACGGCTCTCCCCGTCAACGGATGGCTGAAACGTGTTCTTTCCCAAGCAGCTACTGCTCGATTCTGATCTGTTTCATCGCGTTTTTGCATGTTGAGAGGCTCTCCGTATGTGAAACCCTCATTAAGTTCAGCTTGATGTCCAAGACATGGAAATCTACTAGAACTAGGGCATTACCAATCTGCACCTCTAGGTCTCTCACAATTTCTCCTGAGTTCCTCTGGGAACAATCCACAAAAGTGAATAATTCCTGTGAAGGCTCCACTTGCAGACCCAGATGGTCTGCCATAACCCTAGGTAGGATGCTGACTGATGCTCCTGTGTCGTACAAGGCATATGGGAATTCAATACCCTTCACCGTGCAAGGTATTGCAAATTGCCCAGGATCACTCTTCTTCTTCAATGTAATCATCATCCTCATCTTTTCTCTAGCTTCACAGAACATTCTCCTGATGTCTTCTTCTGTCTCTCTAGTTTCTCTGAAGAACATCCACAATCTATGGGTATAATAAGCTTCATTGAATGGCTTATCTAGAGGAATCCTGAAGACTGTTTTCCGGAAACTTTCCTTTTCCTTTTCATTAGCCCCCTCTTCAGATGTTTTGCCACTTTTTCCTTTCTTTTCCTTAGGGTTCTTCCCTTAGGAACCCTATCAACTTCCATATGATCCACTCCATCATCTGAAGGTGTCCTGATGGTCTCCGGTGGGTTTTCTGAAGGTTTGGCTTTGGGCCTGAGTGCATTAAGACATGCAACATCTACCTTTGGCATCTGCACTCGGTATGTAATAGGTGCTTATCGATCGATAGGCGCTTGAGGTTGTTGATCGATGACGGTCTCCTGATGTCGATCGATGGTGGGTTCAGAATGTCGATCGATGTTTACGTAGACAGGACTGGGCGGATGTGGGTGTTTTGCTGCGAACTCCTCGTGAGTCATGATCCTCACGGCTTTGCAAGATGCGGTTGATTCCGTAGGTGTTGTCGACCGATGTCCAGGAGAGAACGTCGATCGATTTTGGATGACCTCTGTCGATCGATGTTCGTGGCTTGGCGTCGATCGACACCAATGTGATCCGCCAAAACTCATCCGACTTTCTACTTCGAAATCTCCTTCTTGCAGCTTCTCTTCCTTCACCACTTGCCAGAAATCATCCTCAATGATGGCATTCACGTGGTGTCTCATCACATCATCTTCTACCCCTTTTGTTAAGGCTCCCTGCCTCTTAACAGCTTCTCCTGTCTGAACAACCTGCATCTCTAGCTTCTTCACATGAGTGCTCAAAGTTTCAAACTTTGTGTTCAGGTTGGTGTAGACAGAATCAATCTTCCCATTGAAGTCCACCGTCATGCGCTGCTGTCCCTCTAGGACTATATCAAGCATCTCCTCAATCTTGCTCTCTTGAGTTGGCGGTGGTGGCTTCTGCTAGTAGGAGCTTCCATAACCCTTGTTGTTGCTGTAGTTGTTGATGTAGTTATTGCTGAAGGGTTTCTGGTGCTGCAAACTCTAGTTGAAGTTAGCCCTATTTCTCTAGGAGTTTCTGTTTCCTACCTGGTTCCCCGAACCTTGGAATCCAGTTCCACTGATAAAGTTCAAATCTGCTTCCTCTGCTCTACCCTCTGTGCCTACAGCCTTTGCTTCTTCAAACAAGCAGACCTGCTTCTTGAGAAGCCTGTGAACACTGTCCAGCTTTGCCTTCACCTCATCCATCTGATCATTCTCAAGGATGGTGGCAGATTTCTTCCTTTCAAAGACAGTGTTCTTGGTACTGCTGCTAGATGCTAGGTTCTCAATATCCTTCACTGCCTCCTCTGGATTCATGGTGTTGAAGTTCCCATTACTGGAAGCATCAAGAGCCATCTGGTACTGCACCGCGATGCCTCTGTAGAAAGTACTGAGCAATTGTACTTCATTGAATCCATGGTGTGGACAGTGTCTCTGATAAGACTTGAATCTAATCCAGGAGCTTTTGAATAACTCTGCAGGCTCCTGAGTTAATGTATCAATCTTTCTCCTCAAGTCTTCAGCACGTGCTTCATCGAAGAAATTGCATAAGAATGCATTCTTGATGGCACCCCAAGATGTTAGACATCCTGGTGGTAACTGCTTAAGCCAATGCGAAGCATCTCCAACAAGTGAGTACTTGAAGAGCTTGCATAGGAGGTAGTCTTCAGAGACTCCCTCGACTTCAAGAGCAGATATAAGATCCTCAAACCTCTCCAGATGGTCCATAGGATGCTCGTGGGATAACCCATAGTAGGGTGTCTTTCCCACGAGTGTGTAGTACTCTGGCTTCAACTCGAAATCCCTCTGAATAGTGGGAGGAAGAATGGCTGTTCGGTTGGTGTAGAACTGATCTGGACAGTTGTAGTCAGCCAACGTTCTGGTTCGAGCAGCCTCATCTACATTTAGAGTGGCTCCTGTAGCGTCAGTATCGGACTCAGGGATTGCAGCCCTCTAGGCATCTATCATCTGACCTGCTGCATTACGCAGATGACCCTCCTGGTCATGCATGTTTCCTCTGTCATCTCATACAAGTATCAAAGTAGCAACAATGTCTCGCGGCTCAGTATCGATCAATGTTCGGATTGAAGTATCGATCGATGTCTTATGGAAGACATCGGTCGACGGAAGATGAGTGTCTTCGTTCGATAGTGGTGAGCGAGTATCGGTCGACGGGACTAATGTCTGGGTCGATGGTGGTTGACAGAAATCAATCGATGAACAAATGGTGTTATCGATCGATGAGGAGCATGCTTCTTTGCGGATTGAACGCTCCAAGCTTGTAGGATCTGGTGAGAACAGTAGTTGAGTTTCCTTGTTGCTTCTAGTACTGCTGGGCATGTACCAGAAAATCCAAGAAAAAAAATTTATGTTAGAAAGTTAACAAAAATTAAATCAATAGGCGATCAAAGCTCACTCAAATTACCCTAAGGAGTGATTTATACTCTCTCAAATAAGAGGTCGAGTTGTAGTACTTAGGGATCAAATTCAGAGGGAGCTACGGAACCTAATGGACCTAATATGATTTGTTAAGTAGGAAGTTTTTTAAGATTTAAAATGTAAATTTGCTATTTTGTTTAAGCAAGTAATTGCTCGATTGCTTGGTTGAGGTTTTGGTGCTTAAAAGGAAATATCTAAACTTAGGGTTTCTATTTAGGAAACTTGGAATTATAATACTACAAATGCCTAATGAGTTGCATGCATGATAATGTTAAGCTCAACTGTCAATTCAACAAGTCCATCAGCTATCGCATGTTTGAACTCGTCTATTAACTTGATCAAATGACCCAAACAAATATGTTCAATCAATAGTAGTATCGATCGATAGTCCTATAACGATATCGATCGATACACATTTCGCTCTGTCGATCGATTATCCAATATGAATATCGCTCAGCTCTCGCCTTACTCTTAGCAATAAACTTAGCTCAGTTAGAATATTTTCAGGACGAGAATGAAGCTCTCGCTTTTATCTATCAATCCTAGGGTAAGCTCTAGGTAGTTAATCTAGAAACAGGCATTAATGAACAATCCTAATGACAAGTACCACAACTCAATAATCTATAATTGGGGCTAATCCCTCATAACCTATTTAAACCCTAAATCTAACAGTGGAACTACTCAGACATGGCCACGCAATTCATGAAAGCAATTAGGTTTGAAAACTTCATAGAATAGTGAAATAGATATTAATGGAGTTCCAATCACAAATTGTAACTTTGGATCTTCTCTCCAATCTATCACAATCCTAAAACATTTTTCTGAAAGTAATTAAACTAAAAACACAGAAAAGCACACTTGCCTCTAACATGGTGGCAAAGCTTATATAATTAGGTTAAAACTCGTCACGGGTAATCTTGTAAATTGGTGAAGACTTGGGCTTCAAGTTGGCTGTGACCAAACGGGCTTTCTGCGCTCTTCGCTGTCGATCGATGGTCGAGCCTGATGGTCATCTCGGGCGCTTGCTCCAAATATCTCCAAAATGCTCCAAAATCATCACTTATCTCCAAATCATTCCTGATCTTATAAATATAATAAATAGAATCTATAATATAATAATAGATAGTAAAAACACCTATAAACCATGGACGAAAATGAGTCAAATCCATGGTCTATCAATGGCGAGCGGAACTATCAAAGTCCAGCTTGCCATATGGCGAGCGGGATGATCCAGTCCGGCTTGCTATATGGCGAACGGGAAGGTCCAAGTCTGGCTCTCCATATGGAGAGCGGGATGATCGAAGTCTGGCTCGCCGTATGGCCAGTGGGACAAACCATACAGAGACAAGATCCCTTTTTTTGGTTCTCGACTGAACCATCTCTTATCTCGTCTCGATTGGAGTTATCGTTGAAGATTTACAATAAAAATCGCAAAGACTAGTTTCCTTGTATAAGTTTGAATCAATCGCATAAAATGGCAACTGTAAACTAAACACCATGGTTGCCTTCACTATACGTTTGGTTTAAGATATTTTGTAAAACCGACGTTTTACCAAAGGTGATTTCTTAAAAAAATCGTAAAAATGCCTAAAGTCGAAAAACTGCCCGAAAAGGTCTAAAACGCGACAAAAGCCCACTTACGATTTTAGCGAGAATAAGCCCAAGACTACTATGACGGTTTATCTATTATTTGCAGGATAAGATAAATGTCAGGTTTCCAAGGATAATTACGAATATCAGGAGAAATAGAATATTTCCGAGAAGAGATAAACTTGGGCCTGAGGGCAAAAGAAGAAAGGGCGACCTACCTCGAAGGGATATATAAGGGAAGCTGAAGCTAAGAGAGCCCGGATCCGAAAAGGGAGACCTAGGAGATTTTTTGTTAGCTTTAAGAGAGTTTAGAACTTAGGTGGCTAGACTAGCAAGTTCAATACTTAGAACATTTTTCCGCTTTGTTGTGCGATTCTCTACTGTTAACAATTTCCGGTTCATCTGATTTTCGGTGATACTCTGTATCTCAATTCATACTACTCAATAAAAAACCTCTGTGCAATTTACTATCAATATTTTGTTATCTCTTTCTTTTTCTTGCTCGTGTGTTCTCGCAGAGATCCATGACCTCTGGGAAATTTATGAAACCCTAAATTCCTAATTTAACGAAATTGATGATATGAATTTTGGTTCCCACAGTTTTACGCTAGAAGGAGTGGGGGTGGTTGGATTCTCTAACTCAAAGATCACCGAACGATCAAGCAACGATATGCCTAACCTAATGGGCGGCGACGTCATCTCCTTCAAGGAAAGAGCAACGGCCAACCAGATCAAACCTCGCAACGATCTCCTTGTCATCGAGCTGGTGATCAAAAATATTGATGTCGCAAGAATATTAGTCGACACCGGAAGCTCGACTGATATCATCTTCAAAAACACTCTCGAGAGAATTGAAATCAGTCTATATGAAATCGCGGAATACCCATGCCCACTAGTAAGACTCTCGGGAGAAGCTACTACGAATATTGGGTTGATTAACGTCGCAGTTAAGGCCAGGAGCATAACAAAATTCGTTGAATTCCTGGTCATCGACCGCCCCGTGTCACACAATCCGATCGTGGGCACTCCATGGATGAACTCCATGTAAGCAGTTCCGTCAACATACCATCTACGCCTCAAGTTCCCAACTCCTCTCGGAGTCAAAACAATCTGGGGTGATCCAAGGGTATTGCGAGTCTGTTTCGCTGCGGAGTTAAAATGAAAAAACTCAACGATCGAATTTTCTCCTAAGAAACAAAAGAAGTTTACTTCGGTCGAAGACGCCCCAGAAAAAGATTCAACAGAAATCTTTTGGCAATTGCGGAAGGCCGAGATTTTGGAAGAGAAGCGCGAACCAACTTGCGAACGCATGATCTCGGTGTGTCTCAAGGAAGCATTCTACGTACGCTGCATCGAAATCGGAGCTCATCTCAGCGAGCCTTTAAAGACGGAACCAATAGCATGCCTAAAAACAAATCTTCAAACATTTGCTTGGGCCGCAAAAGATATACCAGGGATTAACAAATCTTAAAATGATTGCATTGAATCCTCCTCTTCATCCATATTAGACCCTTTGATCACCTAGCCAAATGATTGAGATCATGTGCCCATCTGTGAGAATTCACCGTGTGTATGTGTGTGTGAATCAATGTGAGGGTTGGTGGAGAGAGCATGTTGGTTGAAAAGCATTGCATCTTGTGTAGAGACATAAGAGTATTTATAGGCCTGGAGAAGCTAGAGCACAATAAGAGAGTGTGTTCATGCTATTTGATATGTTTCTTTAGGATGTCAAGTTGAGTGCATTGAGTGTTTCTTTTGGCTAAGCTTCCATCTTTGTATCTCTCCTCCTTGTGTTTTGAAAATACTTGAGGACAAGTAAAGGACTAGTGTGGGGGAGTTGATATCTTGCATATTTACATGTTTTTAGACTCCATATCTTGTACATTTTGATCATATAGATTAGGAATTAGGCTTCTTTAGAGTCCATATTGCATGCATTGCCCTTATTAGGTGTTGGAGAGTGCTATGGAGTGATTGGAGATGTTTGGGAGCATTGTGATTCAAAAAGAAGTAGAAAATGATCATTGGGCGAGTAGAGGAGCTGGAGCGCCCTACTGGAGCGAGGTAAGCAACCCGCTCTAACCTGGAGCGACCTCTCGCAGCGAGGTAGCATACCCGCTCCGAACTCAACCTCTCATCGACGACTTTCGAGATCCGGAGCGACCTCTCGGAGCGAGGTGAGGCACCCGCTCTGGAAGCAGAGTGACCTGGTGGAGCGACTTCATCAACCCGCACGCGTTTCTCTTCTTCTGATCGAAAATTTATGTTTTATTTGGGCCTTTCAGGTTGTTGACTGAGTCCACTAGGTTTTAGAAGTCATATAAATACTCTTTAAACCCAATGTTAGTATAATATCTTCTTTTCTCTCTAAGAACACATAAACCTCTTTAAAGAAAATTTGGATCTTGAATCATTTTCCATCTATATTCTTTGTGTTTGTGTGATTATCTTGCTCTCTAATCATGTTTAACCTTGAATTATCCATGGTTTTGGGGTTATTCATGTCTGTTAGTGAGTAGACTAATCTTGGATTCATGGGTTAGGGTGATTAAGGGTGATTAGAGAAGATCTAGGGTGTTTAGTGTTAGATTTACTTGTTTTCATTCTTGTTGAGGGTTCTCAATGCTATTTTAGTCTTGATCATACTAAAATAGATCTCTAGGCATTTCATGCCCACAAGGTGTATGATGAAATGCTTGAACCAACTCTTCAATGCTTTTAGCTTGCTTTACCTAAGAGATTAGATGCTTGAGTTGCTGTACCAAAAGAACACTCATCTAGAGATAGAGCTTGTTTAGCTTAGTGTCTAGGCATAAGGAAAGTGTTTGATTGATAGCTTGCCACTTCTAGATTGGATCTGTATCACCCAAGATTAAATCCCTAGCCCCATGAGTCCTCTTGCTTCATACTGAGAAAGAAAGATCATTACTTTATTGCATTAGCTTATTAGTTCTTAGTTCATACAATCTTTAAAACCGGATTGCACTTAGCTTAAGCATGAACTTGCATTCCCTTTGCTTTAGAATCACCTAGGATTTGATAAGGAGCCTTGAAAACTCCTAACATCCGGCTCTTTGCCACGTTCTGGGTCCTTTCGGGCCGTTTTTACCGACTTCAGCGTTTTTACAATTTTATAAAAATAGCGCTTTCGAAACGACGTCAATTTCGAAGAACATAAAAAAATTCCTCGTATAGCGTAGGAAATCCTAGGTGTTCAGCTAACCTTTTCCGTTTATACGATCAATCCGATTGTTATTCGAGAAAACGAGTTCTTACAGTTTTTAAATCGTAAAGTTCCTAAGATACCTCCGACCAAGCTGAAACAAGAGCGAGTTTGATACAATCTCGGGAGAGGAGTTACTAGGATGAGGTGAAGACGGATCCTGAGGAGATCGATGCGTACTGGGCGGCTAGGGGTGAAGTGAAACCTCCCGTTCCTAGGCTTTGGGTTCCTTCTCCTTTTAAGACCAACCATGTGGCTGGCTGTCTGAGCAAAAGTTGTCCGAATGGGCCTCCGGCCATTAGACGTTTCTGCAGAGTTCCCGATTCAGTCGAGTTTCGCCTCCCAGAGGCTGGGGAAGTTGCGTGTGATCCGCCCGAAGGCTATTTTACGTGCTACGAGGCGTACTTGATACAGTGTTATCTATGGTTTCCTATCCCAAAGCTCATCGTACATCTTCTCAACCATTTTAACTTGTCGATCAGCCAAGTTAATCCATGCGGTTTGCAGCACCTTATTGGAATCTTGGTGCTGAGTTATGAACCGGGAATCACCCTCGATGCTGATCATCTCGAAGATTCGGTTGAGCCCCGATTGTCTTCTTCGCTCATAGTCCAACTGACGCCTCGTCCAAGCATGGCGATCATCTTACGGTTCGCATCAAAATACCATTATTGGAAGGAGCAGTTTTTCTTTGTTCGTGTTAGTGATGCCACCGTGGAAGCGGGCGCCATCCCCGTCTTTAGGACTATATGGGGGCAAAGAGGTATTCTTGATTCCGAACGTTTCCTGTCTTTGGTTTTGAAGACGTTTGATCTTTACTCATTAGGATTTTTATTTTTTTTACAGTGTCCACCACTCTTTATCGGGTTCCCGAGGGTTTGCTCACCGTCTGAGAGTTATTACGTGGACGTCCATGCTTTTGGGCAAACTTCACCCCGAGGTGGGTTCGCCGTGCTGTTCTGCTCCATCGTTCACGGTTTCAGCCGGACCTGCCGATCGAAGAAGGGTCGGAGTCAAACACGGATGGGTTTATTCCGTACGTGCCTCGGATGAAGAAAGCTAGTTCGAAACCTTGCAAGGATAAACAACCTATGGTGGACGGAGATGTGGTAGACGGGCAGCTCTCTCCTGACAACGTACTCAAAGACTATCCCGACAGTCAAGCCGGTGGAAGCGGTAGCGAGCAATTTAATCTCGAAGATTTGTTCGAACTCGACTTTCCTCCGACCGAAGGTGGACCCAGCGAAGTGTTAGAGTTTGCCAAGGCGGCGAGAATGGTCAATGGGGTAGGTTCTCATTTTTGAACATTCTCAGATTTTTGTTTTGGCCGACGCTTCCTTGACTTTGAGAAGTTTTGCATGGCCTTCTTATGATAAACCGAGCCCTCGACACGAGCAAGCAAGAGGCTGATATGGCTCGATTCAAGGCCGAGGTGGTTGATAAAGAGATTGCCCGTCTGAAGGATAAGTTGGAAAGTTCTCGTCATCGTGAACGAGAGTCGTTTGAGAAGGAGGTCAACCATGCCTATAGGCGAGGGAAGAGAGAGGTGGTCGAGGTTATGAAGAAACGTCGTGATAAATTTTCGCAAAAGTTTGGAGAGTTCAAGGAGCATTACAAGGCACTCGCAGATTATCGTGAGTGTCGTGGAACCGTGGGTGGTTTGTATCTTACGCAACTTCCTGACTACTTGTATGATGGCGAGTATGCGAGGCAGACCATGCGTTTGGCCGAGAAAGATAAAAACTTTGCAATATCTGAGATCGAGGAAAAGATTTGGGAGCAATGGGATCTGGTTTCCGTATCTCCTGATACGGTGGAGGCCGAGACAGGAGACCTTGGTGAGACGGGTGAGGTAAACCAGCCGGTGGCTCCGCTTGATGTCAACGACTACTTGAATCGGAAGGTCGATGAGTGGGAACTTCGACCTTGGCGATTGATTGTTAGGTTTGCTGTGAGTCGTTCGGGAGAGTGTTCCATTGACTTTCTAATTTGTTTCTGTTATTTGTTTGCTTGCTGGCCCAGTATGGCCGTGTTGTTGTTTTTTTTTTTATGTAATGGGATTGGCCATGTGTGGCTTTGAATCCCTGGCTTTCGTATTTGGACCATGCTTTTATAAAAAAGGAGGTTTTTAAGAATGTTTAGATTTTTGCTAAGTGTTAGGGGAAGGATCTGAGTTGTCATCTCGTCCTTTGCCTCTTTTTGTGGATCGTCAAACTCGTTGCTCATTAAAGCTTTGAGAGCGTTTTTGGTATAGACGAAGAGACATGCTTTCAGGATCTCGTATCTTTTTGATATCATGCCTTGAGACGTTAGAGACCAGTGTGATGGGTTTAGGGTAAGACATAGGTTTACTTTCGGTTAAAGGCTTTTGCGATGACTTATCGGCTTTCGTTTTGCCTGTTGCGATTTTAACCTGAATCCATTCCGCTTTAAAGTCCGCGATATGTTCTCGTCTAATTTGACTTGTATTGTAGGAATCGAGCATCTCTTCGGGGATTATTTTTAAGTCTCCTGAAAGTGCTGACAAAAATTTCAGATTTCTTTTATAGCGCGCTATTTTATCCTGGTCGGATGTAAGAGGACCTATCCTTAGGATAAGTCTAAATGCGTTTGCTTAGGATGGATAAAGTTCTTGGCGGGTCCAATCGACAAGCGTTTGCAATTTTCAGTCACGAACGGACTGGGAGCGTGTTCTTGAAGATATAGGCGACGTCTTGCTTATATATTTTTTTTTGAAAACACACTTTATGTTAGTAACGTATCTGAGATCGGGGTCTCGCATTCTGGTCGAGGGTCAGAATTGACGGTACGACCGAGATATGGTCTCGAAGGAGTCTTTAGTGGTCGGTGGAATCTGTTGATTTCGGCGATACTTTTGGTCGTTGTGACGATTTTGATCTTTGTTGGGTTAGTAAGTGAGTGTAGAGTCGATCCGTTTTGAGGTATGACGATTTTTTCGCGATTACGTTTTTTGGTTTCGTTCAATAATCATTTTTCTCGTATACGGATGTTTTCCGAAAGTATAACAAGATGTTCTTCCGAAATAAGAGAGATGTTAACGAAGTTTTTTATTGCCGAAAGAGTTTCAAAAAATTTGAGTACAAGGTAAGTATTTTTAGAATGCGGGAATATATGAGTATTCGTATATGCACCCACTCCCCCCCCCTTTTTGGAGAGGGGGATAGCTGAACCCGTCTTTTGATGAGCTGTCTACCTACCCCTTTTGGGGATCAAGCAATCTCCTAGTTATGTTTGTTGTGCGAGTGTGTTTACTTGACTACTGCGTCAGTCGCCTTAATTGCAGGACCGACGTCTTTTACCAGGTTTGTTTTCTCCGGTTGGGTAGAAGCGTTAGGCTTTGAAACTGGTTGCTCCTTGTCCGTTGCTTGAGTTGACGATTCCAGATCGTCTTTTTGAAAGCATTTTCAGTTGATGTCTGAGCTAGCTTTGCTCGTTTGGGCTTTACCATTGCGATGGTCGTGATTTGCCGTAGCTTGTGTTCGGCCAGGAAGCAGCGTCTCGACTGTGACTGGGATCCCCAGATTGCGGTGATTCCGTTATGAGTCGGGAATTTGATGCCTAGGTAATAAGTCGACGAGACTGCTTTCATAGCTTTTAGCCAAGGCGTTCCCATGATGACGTTATAGATGGTCGGGTGATCAATGACTGTGAAATCGACGATCTTCGTGACTTCTTTCGCCGCGACGGACAGTTTGATCGATCCCAGAGTCATAGATTTTGTGCCCTCGAAACTGGTTAGCGGCTTGGGGGATGGTACGACTTCTCCTAACTCGACGTTCATCCTTTTAAGGGTATCGCGGAAGATGACTGTGGGAACCGAAATTCGCACCGTCAATTTTCGTTTAATTTAGGAAAGTCAAGAAACCCTAACTTTCCCAGAGGTCCCGAATTCTCTGCGAGAGCCAACAACAAGTAACCAAATATATGTGGAAAATATGTAAAGACAATAAAGCGAGTTTAGAAAGAGTTGATCTTATTTCAAATACGCGTAAGAGCGTTGCGATCATTGCAAAAGATTAGAAAAGCTTCGGCCGAAAGAACTGTCAGCGAGTTCCCTAGTTCTAACGACCAAAAACCTTAAACCTAGTTGAGTCGCAGCTCGATAACAACAAACGAAAAATATATGAAAAAAGGTTTTGATTTGATTTCGGACTGAACCTTATGAAAGGCTGCCTACGTACCCCTTTCGATGATCAAGCCAAACGTAGTTCAAGAGTGAACCAAGAGATCGAACTGCTTGTGCGTGTTCGGCTTGTAATCGGGTGCCATTCATAGAAACAGAGCATGTCGAAAATAATACCTAAAAGTTTCTAACTGCAGTGAGTTCTAAGTCTAAATGAATTGTCTACCTCTTCAAACTCGACGTCCTTATATACTCCTCCTAGATGCGGTTTGCTCATTCCTAGAGAAGGTCATGGTTCTAACGAGACGGTCGTGTTGTCGATCCAGCTTGGCCATCCGCTGATCTGGACTCGTCCAGCTCGGCGGATGGCCGAGCTGGTCGCGTGTTCGATCCAGCTCGGCCATCCGCCGAACAGGACTGGTCCAACTCGGCGGATGGCCGAGCTGGTCGCTTGATCTCAAAGACTTGGAAATCAACTGGAACTAGGGCATTACCAATCTGCACCTCTAGGTCTCTCACAATCCCTCCTGAATTTCTCTGAGAACAATCCAAAAAAGTGAATAATATCTCAGAAGGCTCCACCTGCAGACCCAGATGATCTGCCATAACCCTAGGTAAGATGCTGACTGATGCTTCTGTGTCGCACAAGGCATGTGGGAACTCAATGCCCTTCACCGTGCAAGGTACTGTAAATTGCCCAGGATCACTCTTCTTCTTCAATGTAATCTTTTTCCTCATCTGTTCTCTAGCTTCACATAACATTATCCTAATGTCTTCTTCTGTCTCTTTAATTTCTCTGAAGAACATCCACAATCTGTGGGTAAAATAAGATTCATCGAATGGCTTATCTAGAAGAATCCTGAAGACTCTTTTTTGGAAACTTTCCTTTTCCTTTTCATTAGTCCCCCTCTTCAGATGTTTCGCCACTTTTTCGTTTCTTCTTCTTAGGGTTCCTCCCATAGGAACCTTATCAACTTCCATAGGATCTGCTCCATCATCTGAAGGTGTCCTAACGGTCTCTGGCGGGTTTTCTGAAGGTTTGGGTTTGGGCCTGTGTGCATTAAGGCGTTCAACATCTGTCTTTGGCATCTGCACTCAGTACGTAAGAGGTGCTCGTCGATCGATGGGTTATGAAGGTTGTCGATCGATGGGAGTCTCTTGATGTCAATCGATGACGGGGTCAGAATGTCGATCGATGTTTACGTAGACAGGACTGGGCGGATGTGATTGTTTTGCTGCAAACTCCTCGTGAGTCATGATCCTTACGGAATTGCAAGATGCGGTTGATTCCGTAGGTGTTGTCGATCGATGTCCAGGACAGGATGTCGATCAATTTTAAATGACCTCTGTCGACCGATGTTCATGGCTTGGCGTCGATTGACACAAATGTGATCCGCCGAAACTCATCAGATTTTCTACTTCGAAATCTCCTTCTTGCAGCTTCTCTTCCTTCACCACCTGTCAGAAATCATCCACAATGATGGCATTCACGTGGTGTTTCATCTCATCATCTTCTACCCCTCTTGTCAAGGCTCCCTGCCTCTTAACAGCTTCTCCTGTCTGAACAACCTGCATCTCCAGTTTCTTCACATGAGTGCTCAAAGTCTCAAACTTTGTGTTCAGGTTGGTGTAGACAGAATCAATCTTCCCATTGAAGTCCCCCGCATGCGCTGCTATCCCTTAAGAACTCTATCAAGCATCTCCTCAATCTTGCTCTCTTGAGTTGGCGGTGGTCGCTTCTAGTAGTATGAGCTTCCATAACCCATGTTGTTGTTGTAGTTGGTGCTGTAGTTGCTGCTGTAGGGTTTCTGGTGCTGTGAACTCTGGTTTATATTGCCCCTATTTCCATAGGAGTTTCTGTTTCCACCCTTGTTTCCAGAACCTTGGAATCCAGTTCCACTTATGAAGTTCACATCTGCTTCCTCTGCTCTAACCTCTGTGCCTACAGCCTCTGCTTCTTCAACCAAGCAGACCTGCTTCCTGAGAAGCCTGTGAACACTGTCCAGCTTTGCTTTCACCTCATCCATCTGATCATTTTCAAGGATGGTGGCAGATTTCTTCCTCTCAAAGTCAGTGTTCTTGGTGCTGCTGCTAGATGCTAGGTTCTCAATAACCTTCACTGCCTCCTCTGGATTCCTGGTGTTGAAGTTCCCGTTGCTGGAAGCATCAAGACCCATCTGGTACTGCACCGCGATGCCTCAGTAGAAAGTACTGAGCAGATGTACTTCATTGAATCCATGGTGTGGCAGTCTCTCTGGTAAGACTTGAATCTGATCCAAGAGCTTTTGAATGATTCTGCAGGCTCCTGAGTTAATGCAGCAATCTTGCTCCTCAAGTCTTTAGCACGCGCTTCATCAAAGAAGTTGCATAAGAATGCATTCTTGATGTCGCTCCAGGATGTTAGAGATCCTGGTGGTAGCTGCTTAAGCCAATGCGAAGCATCTCCTGCAAGTGAGTACTTGAAGAGCTTGCATAGGAGGTAGTCTTCAGAGACTTCCTCGACTTTAATAGCAGATATAAGATCCTCGAACCTCTCCAGATGGTCCATAGGATGCTCGTGGGATATCCCATAGTAGGGTGTCTGTCCCACTAGTGTGTAGTACTACGTCTTCAACTTGAAATCCCTCTGAATAGTTGGAGGTCGAATGGCTGATCTGTTTGGTGTAGAACTGATCTGGACGGTTGTACCCAGCCAATATTCTGGGTCGAGCGTCCTCATCTACAGGTAGAGTAGCGCATGTAGAATCAATATCGGACTCAGTGATAACAGCCCCCTGAGCATCTATCCTCAGACCTGTTCCATTACGCAGATGACCCTTTTGGTCATGCAGGTCTCCTCTCTCATCACGTACAAGAATCAAAGTTGCAATCATGTCTCGCGGCTCTGTATCGATCGATGTTCGGACTGAAGTATCGAACGATGTCGGATGGACGATGTCGATCAACGGGAGATGAGTGTCTTCGGTCGACGGTGGTTAGCGAGTATCGGTCGACGGGACTAGTGCCTGGTCGACGGGACTTGTGCCTGGTCGACGGTGGTTGACGAAAATTGAGCGACAAACAAGCGTTGTTGTCGATCGATGAGGAGCGCGCTTATTTGCGGATTGAACACTCCAAGCTTGCAGGATCTGGTGAGAATAGAAGTCGAGTTTCCTTGTTGCTTCTGGTACTGCTGGGAATGTACCTGAAAATCCAAGAAAGAATTCTATGTCAGAAACTTAACAAAATTAAATCTAATAGGTGATGAAAGCTCCCCGGCAACGGCGCCAAATTAGATTCACTCAAATTACCCTAAAGAGTGAATTTACTCTCTCAAATAAGAGGTTCAACTGCAGTACTTAGGGATCGAATCCACAAGGAGCTAGGGAACCTAATAAATCTAATGGGATTTGTTAAATAGGATGGTTTAATGATTAAAATGTAAAATTGCAGTTTTGTTGAGCAAGTAATTGCTCGATTGATTGGTTGAAGTTTTGGTGCTTATAAGGAAATAGCTAGACTTAGGGGTTTTATTCAGGAAACTTGGAATTATAATCCTACAGATGCCTAATGAGTTGCATGCATGATAATGTAGAGCTCAACCACTAAACAATAAGTCAATCAGCTCTCGCGTTTCTGGACTTGTCTATTAACTAGATCTAATAACCCAAACAAGAGTGTTCGATCAATAGCAACTGTCGATCGATTATCCTATAGGGATATCGATCGATACACCTTTCACTCCGTCGATCGATTATCCAGTATGGATATCGGTCGACGCGCTTCTAGTTAAGCTTTATGCGCGGGTTGAATGATGCTCACTAAGCCACTAGATCAGCTCTCGCCTTACTCTAGCAAGAATCTTAGCTCAATTAGAATGGTTTCATGATGAGAATGAAGCTATCGCTTAAATGTAACAATCCTAGGGCAAGTTCTAGGTAGCTAATCTAGAATCATGCATTAATGACAATCCTAATGATTATTATCACAACTCAGCAATCTATAGTTGGAGCTAATTGATATCACTCAAATTACCCTAAAGAGTGAATTTACTCTCTCAAATAAGAGGTTCAATTGCAGTACTTAGGGATCGAATCCACAAGAAGCTAGGGAACCTAATGAATCTAATATGATTTGTTAAGTAGGATGTTTTAAGATTTAAAATGTAAATTTGCAGTTTTGTTGAGCAAGTAATTGCTCGATTGATTGGTTGAGGTTTTGGTGCTTAAAAGGAAATAGCTAGACATAGGGTTTTTATTCAGGAAACTTGGGATTATAATCCTACAAGTGCCTAATGAGTTGCATGCATAATAATGTAAAGCTCAACTACGAAATCAACAAGCCAATCAGCTCTCTCATGTCTTAACTTGTCTATTAACTAGATCTAATGACCCTAACAAATGTGTTCGATCAATAGCAGTGTCGATCGATGATCCTATAGGGATATCGATCGATACACCTTTCACTCCGTTGATTGATTATCCAGAATGGATATCGATCGATGCGTTTCTAGTTAAGCTTTATGCACGGGTTGAATGATGCTTACTAGGCTCACTAGATCAGCTATCGCCTTACTCTTAGCAAGAAACTTAGCCCAGTTAGAATATTTTCAAGATGAGAATGAAGCTATCGCTTTTATCTATCAATCCAAGGGCGAGTTCTAGATAGCTAATCTAGAAACAGACATTAATGACAATCCTATTGACTATTATCACAACTCATCAATCTATAGTTGGGGCTAATCCCTCATAACTTATTTAAACCCTAAAAACTAACAGTGGAACTACTTAGACATGGCAAAACAATTCATGAAAGAAATTAGGTAAGAAAACTTCATTAGAATAGTAAATAGATATTAATGGAGTTCCAATCACAAATTATAACTTTGGATCTTCTCTCCAATCTATCAAAATCCTAAAAACCTTTTGCTGAAAGTAATAAAACTAGAAACACAAGAAAGCACACTCTGCCTCTAACATGGTGACAAAGCTTATATAATTAGGTTAAAACTTGTCAGGGGTAATCTTGTAAATTGGTGAAGACTTGGGCTTCAAGTCGGCTGTGACCAAACGAGCTTTCTGCGCGCTTCGCTATCGATCGATGTTCTGATGTGAACATCGATCGATATTTGTTCCTCAATATCGACTGATGGTCGAGCTCGATGGTCATCTCGGGTGCTTGCTCCAAATATCTCCAAAATGCTCCAAAATCATCAGTTATCTCCAAATCAGTCCTGATCTTATAAATATAATAAATAGACTCTATAATATAATAATTAGTAGTAAAAACACCTATAAACCATGAGTGAAAGTGGGTCAAATCCATGGTCTATCAACTCCCCCAGACTTACCCATTTGCTTGTCCTCAAGCAAAACAAACATGCAGTCTTTCTGAAAGAAGTTTGAAAACAGCCGGAACTCACACAATTTTAAACTTAGAATCATCACCTCTACAATATTGCAATCCACATCTAAGAAGTGTGTAAAATCCATGGTCTATCAACACCCCCAGGCTTACTCTTTTGTTTGTCCTCAAGCAAAACATACTAGAGCAGTCTCTATGAAAGAGGTTTGAAAACAGCAGGGATTCTCATGATTTAAAACTTTAAATCATCACCTCTACAATATTACAATCCACATCTAAAAAATCCTAATCACAAAAGCACATTATACCATATTCTAGCTTAGCAACCAAATTAACCTAGCTAGCAACTTAGCAAATCTTGTCTGACATTCTCCTCTACCAACATCATTTCTTGGCATAAGTAAAAGTGCATGCTTTACCTTGGGAGTATCGATCAGATGATGCAAGAATTTTCAAACAAGGTAAACATTAGTTCCTATCCTCTCTCTCTCTCTACTAATTTTCTCTCTTAGTCAAAGTCTGTTTATATTTGCAAGATCATTGACCAAGATTGGACAGGCTTCCATGAATCAAGCCTTAATGGTGGTTGTCACCAAGTCATGTTCACTTCATTTTGACTTATATCCTAGGATTATTTATGAAGCAAGCCTTAATGGTTGTAGCCACCAAGTCCTGTTCTAATCCTTTACCTATTGAATTCTTATGAAGCAAGCCTTAATGGTTGTAGCCACCAAGTCATGTTCGAATCCCTTCCTAATAAATCTCTAATAGATATGTGTATATATATATATATATATATATATATATATATATAATATTTTTTTTTTTAATATCTATATTTCGAAAATAGAGAGAGAGAGGGTGATAAATCTATATACACAAGGCTTTACTTTCCAGACTTGTTTGAAGAATCCGATATCATGTATACCAAGCCCCAAGACAAGCAGTTGTGTCAGGTTTAGTGTTGGAGGTCAGCTTTGGTTCCTTCAAACAATCTAAGCAAGTGTAACATAGTTGACAGATTGATCCACTTTAGTATATTTAGTACTATCTACAATTAATAAGTTCTAGAATGGTGCTAAAGAGTGGTTAGATAACAAGCAAAAATCTAGTAAGTTCATTATCCCTTTCTTAACTCAATAAAAACTTTATGTTCGAAAATATTTTTTTTTTAAATTCATGTATAAACTAATATCAGTAAACCTCTCCCCAGACTTAAACTACACTGTCCCCAGTGTAAATTCAGTCGGGGTTATGGTGATAATAAATCATAAGTACTCAATGTAACGAGTTAGAACGATATACCAGACCGGAATGGATGTCGACCGATGTAAAGCTGTTGATATCGGTCGATGCAGGTACTGCTCTGCCGATCGATGTCGATAGTGTCTCATCGGTCGATACTTTGGGCAATCGTCTACTAGGATCTATTTTTGTTTCTTTTTATTTTTATGACCTGCAATAATTAAAAACAACCATAAATAGTATATTAATAAAAACTAAAAAAATAGTACCTAATAGTGGGTTGTCTCCCACTCAGCGCTTTGATATAGTCATTTAGCTTGACTTTGGAGGTGATTGGGCTAGTGACGTTGAAACTGGCACTTGTTGGGAAACAAGTCTCCATATCTTCTTTGCGCTTGTTGAACCATGTACCAGTGAAGTCTCTCATTGCTTCATCTCCTCTGTGCCATTTGTCCTTCATTATTGTAGTTGCATCTTCTGTCTTCTGCAATCTATCTCCAAGACTCAAGAATGAACTGATGTTTCATAAGTCTGGCGTATGTGTCAGCTGAGATCTCCTCTCCATGGTTTTGTGTATCAGGCATGTCTGATGTCACCTTTTGTACTAGCCTCCCTCGGTTTGAAGCTTTGTCGACCGATGTCCGATGATGAATCTCGGTCGATTTGTTGTTGCGTCTGTCGATCGATGCTGATGTTTCTGGTCGACGGGCAATGTAACTCTGAATCACCACTAATTCCCCTTGAATAGCTTCTATCTTTGGAGTCAAAGCACTAATGCTAAGATCCATTGGGAAATAGAAGTCATCACATCTCCCATCAAGCCTCTCTTCTGTAGTTTCCAGAGCTCTGTAGATCCCTTCTACTAACTGATCTATCTCTCCCCTGGTGTGAAAATCTGGTTGAGACTTCATCGTATGTGAGTGTGGTGGGTTGTCGTCGACCGATGCTGGTAAGCGGTTATCGATCGATGCTGGTAGGAGACTGTCGATCGATGCTCGTTGATGTCTGTCGATCGATGTAGGTCGAGCAACGTCGGTCGTGCGCTGAATTTTGGCTATGTCTTGCTTCATCTCCTCCATGCAAGTAGTCAGCCAACTAATACAATCATTCAAAGGATAGTAGTCACCATCAAGTTTCATCTGGAAGGCTTCTTTGTTCTTCTCTTGTTCTCCACAGACTCCATAGAACATCTCATTGATCTCATCCTTGGTGTAGATCTCTGGTGCTAGCTTTGTTTGTTTGGCTCATCTCTTGAAGCTCTTTCCAGAAGTCTTCTGATATCCTTGCTATGAACATGAATGGCGTGTCCATCTAGATCTCTGGCGTATTCCTGATCATCTCTGTAGATACCATACTCATCTTTTTCTTCCTAGTAGAATATCCTAGTACCGAAAAGATCACAGGCTCTTCCGCCAAATTATGGACGTCTGTCGACCGATGTTGGGACATCAACGTCGACCGATTGTTGAGTTGGATGGCGAGAAATTTGTTTGAATCTTTTGTCTATGCCACCAGCTTTTTCATAGAACTCCTTTGTAAACTTCTGTTGGTGTTCTGGAATGTTGCGTTGATGCATGAACAGATTGTCTGCTCCATTGGCTGTCGGAAGGATGTCTGCGATATTTTCTCGAGATACGTGCAGTGTGCGTCCGTCTATTCCTTTTGCGTAGCCATCTAGGTCCCTGAAAATACCAAATTCGTCTGGAGTTAGATACTGGTTATCAAATTTATCTTTTTCGCTTACTGTTGTTCTTTGTTTTGGACGGATGTCGATCGATGTGGTATGATCAACGTCGATCGATGTGGTATGATCAACGTCGATTGATGTTTAAGGATTGATGTCGATAGATGGACGGATTGCTCTGTCGTTCTGATGGCTGAAACGTGTTCTTCCCCAAACAGCTTCTGCTCAATTTTGATCTGTTTCATCTCGTCTTTGCATGTTGGAAAGTTCCTTATATGTGAAACCCTCATGAAGTTCATGAGCTCTTTGATCACGGTATGCTGTCTCTACTGCACAGCCCTCGTGAATGCGATCATCTGCCCAACTTCCAATTGAGTAATCTCTGTCTCGGTAGCGTTGACGTAAGTGTCGATCGATGTTGAACCATATCTATCGATCGATGGCGACTTCTTTTTCCAAGAGGAATGATGGAGAAGTCTATCTTCCTCGTCAAGATTCTCTCTTTGTTCTATGGATCGTTATTCCTCATAATCTTCATCATACTCCTCTGTATGCATGTTGTGTGTTGCCATGATGGGATTGTAGTAGTCGTTCTCCCATTCGTCTGGACTACTGTCGACAGATTTTTTCTTTGGTGTGTCGGTCAATATCTGATGGGCACTGTCGATCAATGTTGCAGTGTGAGTTTCTATCGACGCCGAGTATTCTGTCTCGTATTCGACTCCACAGTGGCATGCTGCAATGATTCCTGGAACATTGATTCTTCTGGGGGTCGTCTGTGGCTTCTTGACTGGAATAGGGTTGTAGTGGACATGAGGATCTATGAGCGTTGGGCACAACTGGTTGGTTTGCAAGTTGCACACTGCTCCCACTGTTGACAAGAAGGCTCTCCCAAGTAGTAGAGAAGAGTTCCAGTTCAGCTTGATGTCCAAGACATGGAAATCAACTGGAACTAGGGCATTACCAATCTGCACCTCTAGGTCTCTCACAATTCCTCCTTAATTCCTCTGGGAAAAATCCACAAATGTGAATAATTCCTTGGAAGGCTCCACCTGCAGACCCAGATGGTCTGCCATAACTCTAGGTAGGATGCTGACTGTGTAGAGTTACAATACCCTTCACCGTGCAAGGTATTGCAAATTTCCCAAGATTACTCTTCTTCTTCAATGTAATCCTCATCCTCATCTTTTCTCTAGCTTTACTGAACATTCTCCTAATGTCTTCTTCTGTCTCTCTAGTTTCTCTGAAGAATCTGTGGGTAAAATAAGCTTCATGGAATGACTTATCTAGAGGAATCCTGAAGACTCTTTTTTGGAAACTTTCCTTTTCCTTTTCATTAGCCCCCCTCTTCAGATGTTTCGCCACTTTTTCCTTTCTTTTCCTTAGGGTTCTTACCATAGGAATCCTATCAACTTGCATAGGATCCACTCCATCATCTGAAGGTGTCCTGACGGTCTCTGGTGGGTTTTCTGAAGGTTTGGGTTTGGGCCAGAGTGCATTAACACGTGCATCATCTATCTTCGGCATCAGCACTCTGTACGTAATAGGTGCTCGTCGATCGATGGGCGCTCGTTGTTGTCGATCGATTACGGTCTCCTGATGTCGATCGATGACGGGCTCCTGATGTCGATCGATGACGGGGTCAGAATGTCGATCGATTTTCACGTAGACATGGCTGGGCGGATGTGGGTGTTTTGCTGCGAACTCCTCGTGAGTCATGATCCTCACTGCATTGCAAGATGCGGTTGACTCCGTAGGTGTTGTCGATCGATTTCCAGGAGAGGATATCGATTGGTTTTGGGTGACTTCTGTCGACCGATGTTTGTGGGTTGGCGTCGATCGACACCAATGCGATCCGCCGAAACTCATCAGACTCTCTACTTCAAAATCTCCTTCTTGCAGCTTCTCTTCTTTCACCACTTGCCAGAAATCATCCCCAATGATGGCATTCACGTGGTGCTTCATCACATCTTCTTCTACTCCTCTGTTCAAGGCTCCCTGCCTCTTAACAGCTTCTCCTGTCTGAACAACCTTCATCTCCAGCTTCTTCACAAGAGAGCTCAAAGTCTCAAACTTTGTGTTCAGGTTGGTGTAGACAGAATCAATTTTCCCATTGAAGTCCACTGTCATGCGCAGCTGTCCCTCGAGAACTCTATCAAGCATCTCCTCAATCTTGCTCTCTTGAGTTGGCGGTGGTGGCTTCTGGTAGTAGGAGCTTCCATAACTCATGTCGTTGTTGTAGTTGTAGTTGTTGCTGTACGGTTTCTGGTGCTGTGAACTCTGGTTGAAATTTCCCCTATTTCCATAGGAGTTTCTATTTCCACCCTGGTTTCAAGAACCTTGGAATCCAATTCTACTGATGAAGTTCACATCAGCTTCCTCTGCTCTCCCCTCTGTGTCTACAGCCTCTGCATCTTCAACCAAGCAGACCTGCTTCCTGAGAAGCTTGTGAACACTGTCTAGCTTTGCCTTCACCTCATCCATCTGATCATTCCCAAGGGTAGTGGCAGATCTCTTCCTCTCAAAATCAGTGTTCTTGGTGCTGCTACTAGATGCTAGGTTTTCAATGACCTTTACTGCCTCCTCCGGATTCCTGGTGTTGAAGTTCCCATTGCCGGAAGCATCAAGAGACATCTGGTACTGCACCGCGATGCCTCTGTAGAAAGTACTGAGCAGTTGTACTTCATTGAATCCATGGTGTGGACAGTCTCTCTGATAAGACTTGAATCTGATCCAAGAGCTTATGAATGATTCTACAGGCGCCTGAGTGAATGTAGCAATCTTGCTCCTCAAGTCTTCAGCACGCGCTTCATCAAAGAAATTGCATAAGAACACATTCTTGATGTCGCTCCAGGATGTTAGAGATCTTGGTGGTAACTGCTTAAGCCAATGCGAAGCATCTACAGTAAGTGAGTACTTGAAGAGCTTGCATAGGAGGTAGTCTTCAGAGACTCCTTCGACTTTAATAGCAGATATAAGATCCTCGAACCTCTCCAGATGGTCCATAGGATGCTCGTGAGATAACCCATAGTAAGGTGTCTGTCCCACGAGTGTGTAGTATTGTGGCTTAAACTCGTAATCCCTCTGAATAGTGGGAGGACGAATGGCTGATCGGTTGGTGTAGAACTGATCTGGACGGCTGTAGTCAGCCAATGCTCTGGTTCGAGCAGCCTCATCTACAGGTAGAGTAGTGCCTGTAGAATCAGTATCGGACTCAGGAACTGATCTGGACGGCTGTAGTCAGCCAAGAATTCATATGAATCGAACCTTCATGATTGCAGTCACCAAGTCCCGTTCGAATTCTTTTTGTTGGAATCCTTATGAAGCTAGCCTTAATGGTTGTAGCCACAAAGTACTGTTTGGATTCCACCTAACTAACACCTATTATATATATATATATATATATATATATAAATTTTTTTTTTTTCTTTTTCTTTTTCTTTCTTTTTTTATTTTGAAAATAAATATCTCTACCTATAAATCTAGTGTCGAAATAGAGAGAGAAAAGGTGATAAATCTACACAAGGCTTTACCTTCCAGACTTGTTTGAAGAATCTGATCCCATGTATACCAAGCCCCAAGACAAACAGTTGTGTCAGGTTTAGTGTTGGAGGTTAGCTTTGGTTCCTTCAATCTATCTCAGCAAGTGTGAATAGTTGACAAGTTGATCCACTTTAGTATCCTTAGTATTATCTGCAATCAGTAAGTCTAGAATGGTGCCAAAGAGTGGTTAGATAACAAGCAAAAATCTAAAAAGTTCATTATCCCCTTCTTGACTCAGTAAAACTCTTTTGAAAACATTTTTATAAGACTCATGAACACACTAATATCAGTAAATATCCCCCCATACTTAAATTACACTGTCCCCAGTGTATATCTAGTCAGAGTTATGGTGAGAAATAAGAATAAGTACACAATTTAACAAGTTAGAACTATATACCTGACCGGGTTAAGTGTCGATCGATGGAAAGGCGTTACCATAGGTCGTCGCAGGTGATGTACTGTCGATCGATATCGACATGCTCTCATTGGTCGATTTTATAATTGTCTACTCTGATTTTTTGATTTTTTATTTTTTTATTTGTTTTATTTTTATTTTTTATTTTTTATTTTAATTTAAACTAAATCCTAAATATCCTAAAGCTAGAAATGGGTTGCCTCCCATTCAGCGCTTATTTTAAGTCTTGAGCTCGACTCGAGGTCCGATCTAGGTTATTATCAGGGAGAAGGCCTAAGTTTAAAGGCTTGCTAATTGGCGGTTTAGCCCAATAATGTTTCACTCGTTGAGCATTCACTGTAAATTCTTCTCCTTTATCGTTTATAAGTGTGATGGCTCCATAATGTTTGTCATCCCCAACAGTGAAAGGACCTGACCAACGAGATCGAAGTTTTCGGGAAACAGCGTAAGCCGGGAGTTATATAACAGCACTTGATCATTTGGTTCGAAGTGCCTGGAGATGATCTTTTTATCATGATATGCTTTCGTTTTCTCTTTATAAATCTTTGAACTCTCATAGGCTAAGTGTCTTATTTCATCCAGCTCGTTAAGCTGCATTAGTCTCCTTTCGGCAGCTGGTTTGATGTCGAAATTTAATAATTTTATAGCCCATGCTGCCTTATGTTCTAGCTCAACTGGTATGTGACAGGATTTTCCATAGAGTAGGTGAAATGGGGTTGTTCCTAGTGGGGTTTTGTATGCAGTTTGGTAGGCCCAAAGTGCATTGTCCAGTTTTCTAGACCAATCCTTCCTAGAAGTTCCTACGGTCTTTTCTAGGATTTCTTTTATCTGTCGATTTGAGACTTCTACTTGTCCACTTGTTTGGGGATGGTAGGGTGTAGCAACTCTGTGGTGAACTTCGTTGTTTCGGAGTAATCCGTCAAAAACTTTGTTAATAATATAGGAGCCACCGTCACTTATGACTATTCTAGGAACTACAAATCTTGGAAAAATAATGCTCTTGAAAAGCTTGATAACTACAGATGCGTCATTTGTAGGGGAAGCTACTACTTCGACCCATTTCGATACATAATCAACAGCAACTAGTATGTATTTGTTCCTGTACGAAGAAGGGAAAGGACCCATGAAATCTATTCCCCAACAATCAAAGACTTCTACCTCTAGAATAGATTTCTGTTCCATTTCATGTCTTTTACTGATTTTCCCCCTTCGTTGGCATCTGTCGCATTGTGCTATCAATGCATGGGCATCGCGAAACATGGTCTGCCACCAGAATCCTGCCTGAAGAATTTTAGATACCGTTTTAAAGGTTGCAAAATGTCCGGCGTAGTCGGATCCATGGCATTGGAATAAGATATCAGGGATTTCAGTTTCGGCGACGCAAAGTCTATATATCCCGTCAGAGCAATGTTTGTAGAGATATGGCTCGTCCCAGTGATATCTCCTAACTTCTCGTAATAATTTCTTCCTTGTGTAGCCTCTCAACACTTCAGGTTCTATGTCAGCAGCTAAATAGTTTACTATATCAGCGTACCAAGGTCCTTTGAACCTTGTCCGACTACATGCACTTCCCGATGCAGACTTTCATCTACGGGGGAATCATGGTTAGGGTACAGCTCGTTGTGCGCGACGTTAAATTTTATATCGAACGTGAGGGTTTTGGGATTTGTATCTTCGATCAGAATATCTGAAGTATCGATCAACATACTTTTGCCGTCGTCGATCGACCTGGTATTGTCGTAATCGATCGACCTGGTATTGTCGTAATCGATCGACATTGCATCATTATCGTCGATCGACAGGTCCTCGGAACTAAGACATTCATTCCCTTTGAACGAATCCGTTTGGTAAACGTTTTCAGTTGGTAAGAAATCATCGATAGGGACGTCGTTTTCTATTCTTATCTGGGAAAGATGATCTGCAACTCCGTTTTATACTCCTCTTTTATCTTTAATCTCGATGTCGAATTCTTGAAGTAGAAGGATCCATCGCAGGAGTCGTGGTTTCTCATCTTTCTTTTGCATTAAATACTAAATTGCAGCGTGGTCAGTATGAATGATGACTCGCGAACCAACCAGGTATTGGCGGAACTTTTCAAATGCATAAACTATAGGAAGCAGTTCTTTTTCTGTTGTTACGTAATTCTTTTGTGCCTCGTCGAGTGTTCGACTGGCGTAGTAAACTGCATGTAGCTTTCTGACCTTTTTTGGCCTAGAACTGCTCCTACAGCGAAATCGTTCACATCGCACATGATTTCGAAATGAAGATTCCAGTCAGGTGCTTGTACGATGGGCGAAGTTATCAAGGCTTTCTTTATTTCCTCAAAAGACTTTACGCATTATGGTGAGAAGTCGAACTTAACTTCTTTACAGAGGAGGGAGGTGAGAGGTCTAGCAATTTTGCTAAAATCCTGTATGAACCTCCTGTAAAATCCGGCATGCCCGAGAAAACTTCTCTCGTCTTTTACGTTCGTGGATGCAGGCAATCCGATCATTACTTCAATTTTTGCTCCATATACTTCTATACCAGCAGCGGACACTTTTTGTCCTAGGACGAATCCATCGTTAACCATGAAGTGGCATTTTTCCCAATTTAGAACGATGTTCTTTTCTTCACATCTTGCCAAAACTTTACATAGGTTATCGAGATAGTTTTTGAAAATGGATCCATATACGAAAAAATCGTCCATAAAGACTTCCATGAAATCTTCTATCATATATGTAAAGATTGACATCATGCATCGTTGGAAAGTGGCAGGGGCATTACAAAGACCGAATGACATTCAACGGTATGCGAATGTTCCGTAAGGGCATGTAAAGGTGGTATTTTCTTGATCGTTAGGATGTATAGGGATTTGGAAAAATCCAGAGTATCCG
Source organism: Brassica napus (assembly GCF_020379485.1). NCBI lineage: Eukaryota > Viridiplantae > Streptophyta > Magnoliopsida > Brassicales > Brassicaceae > Brassica > Brassica napus. Next base: position 39,913,182 of record NC_063445.1, read on the forward strand.
TCAAGAAAACAGTAGTATTGGTGATTTGCCAATCTTTTGAACATTTGATCAATGAAGGGTAAGGGAAAGTGATCTTTTCTGGTGGCAGCGTTTAGCTTCCTATAATCGATACACATCCGATGTCCAGTGACTGTTCGCGTGGGAATGAGTTCATTTTTAACATTCTTAACCACTGTAATTCCGCCTTTCTTAGGTACAATATGCACAGGGCTCACCCAGTTTCTATCCGAAATCGGGTAGATGATTCCAGCATGTAGAAGTTTGATAATTTCCTTCTTAACAACTTCTTTCAAGTTCGGGTTTAGCCTTCTTTGATGTTCCACTGACGATTTGAAATCGTCCTCTAGGTGGATCCGATGCATGCACAGATCTGGAGAGATGCCAGGAATATCCTCGAGAGAGTATCTGAGGGCTTTCTATATTTGCACAGTTTATTTAATAACAACGCAAGTTCTCCATCTGTCAGGTTGGCGTTTACGATTACGGGGTAGAAATTTTTATAGAGAAAAGCATATTTGAGTCCAGCGGGTAGTTGCTTTAACTCGATCTCTTGTGCTTTTTCGGGATCCCATTCCTTCAGATAGGATGGTTGTCGATCGATAGCTTTCGTTAAATATCGATCGACGTTGATTTCCAAAGTGTCATCCTCTATGTCATCGACGTTTGCTATTTCTATACTTGCGTCCATTAATCGCGCATATTCATCAGCTCTGACGTCGATGCTAAATGTTTCCTCTTCGGTAGATGTGAGCATTTGTTTCAGTGGATCATCTGAGCATAGGTCTATGAAGGATTCTTCAGCCAAACCAGAGATATCGTCCACGTAAGAGGCTAGTTTATCGATTAAGGGTTGTTTTATTAGTTTTTCCATATCGAAGGTCATTGAAATGTTTCCACTGTTTAAACATATCCGACCTTCCTTGACGTCGATGATTGCACCAGCGGTAGCTATAAATGGACTACCTAAGATGAGGGGATCTTTTTGTTCATTCTGGTATTTCAACACAATGAAATCCGTTGGTACGTGACAGTCGTTAATTATTATCGGCACGTCATCTAGTACTCCGTCAAGTACTCTAACGGATCTATCAGCAAGAACCAAAGTTATTTTGGTGGGTTTGAACTCGTCGTATCCCAGGGATATCGTGACAGAGTGTTGCATGAGATTCACGCTGGATCCTAGGTCACAAAGGGATCGAGGAAAACTCTTATCTCATATGTTGCAATCTTGGACAAAACTACCCGGATCAGGTCTCTTGATCGGAGTTTCGCCTTGGATTACTGCACTTACTTCCTCTGAAACCATCATGACGCTATGTTCAGCAGCTGGGAAGCTGTTGGATACCATGTCTTTTACATATTTCTTAATCAAAGATGATATTTTTATGGCATCACTTAGTGGCATTTCCAACGTGATTTTATCGAATGCTTTCTTGCAGATCGCTTTATCAAATTCTCGCTTAGTTTGCGTCTTGTTAGGAGGAAAGGGTGGCAAAGTCCTATACACTCTCTCTACCGCCGGCGTGGAAGGAGTCGAGTGTCGTTCGACATTTTTTCATTCTGTCGATCGATATTTACCGTTCTCGGTCGATCGACATTATTCCCTTCTTGTCGATCGATTTCCACTTCTTCTTCTGACTCCTCCTCTTCTTCATCGAGTTTAATCGTTTCCTTTTCAGCTTCAGGGGGTTTTCCTGCAGATGACTCCTCCTCTTCTTCATCGAGTTTAATCGTTTCCTTTTCAGCTTCAAGGGGTTTTCCTGCAGAAGTGATTTCTGCAGCGCTTGGGGAAAGGCGTTTTCTGCTTCTTAGTAACACAGTGCAAACTTGGCGTTTCGGGTTCGTGTTAGTTTTTCCAGGAAGGAATCCTTCATCCCTTTTGACAAACCCAGCGTTATGCGCAACTTGGCTATCCAATTTCTTGACATGGTCACTCAAAGTTTCAAACTTATCATGTAAATCAGAATATACGGAATCCAATCTTTCATCGAGAACCGCACTCATTTTCTGCTGTTGTTTTAGAACTTGACCAATCATAGATTCCAGCTTGCTCCTATGAGCCTATCCTGCCTCGTAGGTCCTTGTCAAGCTCATATTTCGCTGCTGATAGGCACGTCTTTGTTTGCGAAAGCCAGTTTCATCGATGAGGTCCACATGCTCTTCTTCATTTCCTTCACGTAGAAAGGTCTGACTCTCATCTGTAAATCGAACTTGCTCATCTCCAATCACAAAAGCATGAACTGAATCTGGCGTTTCTTTCACCTCAGATATCTGGTCTCCATTCGAATTCTCGGCCATCTTCCTCCTCTCGAGATCAGTCTTCTTGGTACTGGTGCTAGACGCCACATTTTCAATGAGCCTCGTTGCTTCTTCAGGTGTCTTGTTTTTGAAGTTCCCTTGACTCGCAGCGTCCAATGGTATGTCCAGTCGAAACCTCTGAAGAAAATATTAAGTAGCTGGATTTCGGGAAAACCATGGTGTGGGAAGTCTCGCTGGTAGGCTCTGAATCTCAACCAAGAAGCCTTAAAAGTTTCAGTAGTGCCTTGAGAAATATTTTTGATCTTATTCCTAAATTCTTCGGTTCGTGCATCATCGAAGAAGTTGTTGAGGAAGACGCTTTTGATATCACTCCAGCGAGTCAAAGATCCTGGCTGCAATTGTTTCAGCCAGTGCGTCACATCTCCTGCAAGGGAGTGCAAGAAGAGTTTGGAAAATAGGTAGTCTTCAGAGACTCCATGCACCTTGATGTTAGACACAAAGTCCTCAAGTGCTTCAATATGGTCTATGGGGTTTTCATCAGGAAGACCACGAAAGGGGTGCTGACTTACTAGAGATAAATATTTGGGTTTCAGTTCAAAGTCTTTTCTTTGAATTGCTGGAGGACGGATAGCAGACCTGTTAGTGTAGAACCGATCAGGTCTGTTGCAATCTCCAATAGGAATTGGAGTATTCAAAACAACAGCTATTCCAATAGGAATTGGAGCCCTATGTCTATAATTAATTTGGTTTTATGCGTTGCATACTCGACCATTTTGATCTCCTAGAACTACTTTTCAATTATTGAAATTGGTAAGAACATACTTACCTGCTTCCGGCAGGATGGCGTCGATCGATATTGGTAGCGGACTGTCAATCGACTTTTCTGTCGACCCGTCGATCGATTTTTGTGTCGACCCGTCGCTCGATGTTGCTGCCTGAGCGTCGATCGATTTCAGGCCAAAATTCATGTTTTCCATCTTAAGTACATGTGTCAGCAGTGAAAGAGGGAAAACTTTAGCAGATTCAGTAACAAAATCTAGAATATATTCTAAACTTAATCGAATGGTAATAAGAAAGAGTCCCCGACAACGGCACCAAATTTGATATCACTCAAATTACCCTAAGGAGTGAATAACTCTCTCAAATAAGAAGTTCGGATGTAGTACTTAGGGATCGAATCCACAGAGACTCTAGGATTACACAATAGATTAGGGTCTTGAAATAAATCTAAATTTAATGGTTTATAAGTTTTAAAGCAGTAAATGAATTGGTGAGCAAGTTTATTGGTTGGGTGAGAGAGCTAGATTCAGGTATATTCTCAAGTATGATAAGTAAAACTTAATTTGGGAAATTAGGGGTTTAATAATATTAATTGTTCTTGAATTCAAACTAAGGTATAATATATTTGATTTACTAATCTGGATCTCGGATCTCAACTCTCGTATTTTAATCACGAGAAAGTGTCGATCGATAATTCTTTGTGAATATCGATCGATACACCTTTCAAAATATCGATCGACAGGGCTATCGCTGCGTCGATCGATACTTTTTCCAGAAAGCTTTGATTTATATTGTCTAACTCACTAGACCAACTCTCGTATGTATCTAGTCAGTTAGATCATTCTAGTCATTTTCAGGTATTGAGTCAAGCAATGGCTTGATCCCAATTAATCCTAAGATCTAAGTTTGAAGGGTGATCAATACTAAACGTAGCTTTAAGCACAACTAGATGAATGAACTATATTTCTAAACACCCTAACAACGGTTCAAGTTACCAATACATATATCATCCTATTGAGAAACCTAAATCTAACAATAAGACTACTCAGATATGTTCATAAGAAACATGGTTATGATAGTCTGAATAATACTTAAATAAATAAAAAATACAAAATAAAGTAAAGAAACAAAGAAAGTTCAAGATCTTCCCTCCCTCAAGGTGTACAGATCTCTCTCTCCAATCCTAAGCTCTCTCTCTCTCTATAATAGTATGAAGCATAGCCGTCAACAATGGCTTAAAAAACAGAAAATAGGGTTTCAGGTCGTCTAGGGGTATATTGGTAATATGTGGTGACTTCTGGGCCTAAATTGGTCACGAAACAGGCTTGTCCTTTTTTTCTGGGATCACTGTCAACCGACACCAATGATGCAATATCGATTGACAGTCCTTCATTTCCTGGATAGCTTCCTCTCGCGAGGCAGACTGACCACGCTTCCGTAACCGGTGGGGTTGGAAAGCTAACTCAAAGATATATCTTGTGTCAAAAGATGGGCTCAATCTTACGTTGGGAGGGTCTCCAACAATAGCTAAACATCTGATGCGTCTGTGCAGTTATGCACCTCAAAAGGCTCCAAAATCACCATATTTCTCTAGAACGTACCTGAACCTGTAAATACTCTAAATAGACTCTATATAGTAGTAAATATATATTAAAACATGGCTAAAAGTGGGTAAAATCCATGGTCTATCATCCACAGTGGCACGTCCACAAAATCAAAACGGGTTTGAGATATAAAGCAGGAATGGGTATGTGCAAGCCTGAGTATGCTGTCGAAATTACCTAAAACCCCTGTACAGCCTAAGGCGCATCGGGGTTCCTAGAGTACCAATGTGAAAAGTACCTGTATTAAAACGCTACGAGCTACACAATACAGAGAACACATGATATATTTATTGCAAAAGTATTGTGAAATACAGGGAGTAATCAAAATCCTGCTTCTCCAGATGTGGAAAGCAGCGAAGCCTAGCACTTGGGTTATAACACCCACACCAGCACCCTCTAAGCATGTCAGTGACTTCCTGCAGAAGTAGAATACAGCATAGGAACTCGATAGTGGCCAGCTTCCGAGCGGCAGAATGCGAAATCCAAACAGGTACCGGTAGTAGTCTTGCCTAAGAAGGCGGAGTACGGTCCCTGCGAAAGAAAATATTCAGGGTTCCCAAGGAACTCCGGGTTCTTATGCAAGCCTCCGATCTAAAGAAGAAAACCCACGGTTCCCCTATAGCCTCATGGTTCCAATCAAAGATCTCATGACCTAAGGAAGAACCCACGGGTTCCTATATGGCCTCAGGGTTCCAAAAGATAAATTCAAAACAAAGCTAGAACCCCTGTGCAGCCTAAGGCGCATCAGGGTCATTACAACTTCAAGAACCTCTGGGTTCCAATCGAAGATCTCCGGATCTAAGGAAGAAACCTCCGGGTTCCTATACGGCCTCAGAGGCCTAAATACGATTTTAGAAAGAGGATAGAACCCATGTGCAGCCTAGAGCGGATCGAGGTCACTACATCCCTAAGAACCTCCAGGTTTCCATGCGACCTCAGAGTCCAAACACCAGGATCCCGATACAATCTCCGGATCTAAGGGAAAACCCTGTATTCTCACACGACCTCAGGGTCCAATCACGATCTCGAAAACCTCCGGGTTCCAACTACGATCTCCGAACCAGTCAAAGAATCTCGGGTTCCTATACCGCCTCCGGGTTCCAGTCATGATCCCAGGATCTAGAGAAGGACCTCCGGGTCCCGAATAAGACCTCATGGTCTAGGAGAACCTCCGGGTCTCGAACGCGATCTCAGGATCTAAGGGAGAACCTCCGGGCATTTCTACGACCTCCGGGTCCCCAGACGACCTCCGGGTCCTCACACGACCTCCGGGTTACAAGAGAAATCTCCAGACTGCAAGAGTCCATACTTTAGGGTTCCCAGGCTATCTCCTGATCCCCGCGTAATCTCCAGGTTCGGGACAACCCCGATACAAAGACGCAGCTCAACAAACAGCTAAAAAGTCTGGATGAGATTAAAAAGAAGGCCACAGCAGGGCCGTTGTTCAAAAAATAATAAAGGCCGCAAAGGACCAAGGTTCAAACAAAAGCCATTATTCAGAAAAAGGAAAAGAAACAGAGACATGAGTTCAGGTCGGAGACCCTCTCGGCTTGAAAAACGAATCCACGTCCTTCTCAGAAACCGGCGGAATGGCAGGTTCATCCTCGAAAGTGTAAGGGGGAGCACCTTTGATATTTCAGAGACCCTCGATGAATTTTTGTGGAGAGGTTCCGGATGGAATTCTGAATCCCATGGGGTTTCCATTTTTGGAGTCTGGGATAACTCACTCCGATTCTTGCCTGACTTTGGAGATTTTATTCCCTTAAATGAAGGAGTTCCGCTGAGATCGCAATTTTGTTGATATGGAAATGATTTGAATTTCAAATCTCCCTCGAAATCTGAAAGTTAATAGGCTCACGGCTTCCTCGGGAATCCTCCCAACGGCTTCTTCTTTATAGGCTTTCGCTTTCCTTCTTCTTTCTTTATTTCTCGCTCTTTCGTCGTCGATACCCCGAACTCAGGTAACGTTTTCTTTTTCCCTTCTTCTAGTTCTTTGGAGTCCTATGGGGTAGGTCGAGCCTCTTAGCTTGTTAGGTTTTCATGTGTTAGGTTTTCATGTGTTAGCTTTCTTATTGCTGCGATCTATTGGATAGGAACTATCAGAATCCTGTCTAAGCGCTCCGCCTCTTCTGTTCCTACCGTGGGTGATAGGGCCAGGTTGAAGAGAAGGATGGATTCTCCAGTTTCCCGCTCGGACAGCTCTTCAGAGCCATGCGAAGGATCTGACTGCGATCTGATGGCTCCCCTACCGCTATCTTGTGTTTATACGGCTCCTCCATTGGTGGGTCCTGCCTCGTCGGTCGGTGAGGACGAGCTGGCGGAATGGCGGAGTAGATATTCGTTTCCTTCTTCCATTATCCTCCGGGTCCCTACTCCAGAAGAACGTGCTTCCAGCTACAACCCAGGGGATATCGCCGTTTACGAAGCTTTCTTTGACTCCGGCCTCAGGGGGGTGATTCCTGCTTTAATTGTTGGTTTATGCAACCTTTTCGAAATCTTGCGTTCTCAGCTGAACCCTCAAGATTGGAGAATCCTCATAGCTATCCAAAATTTGGGCGACTTGGAGTATTTATCTCTTGGTATCAATGAGGTCATGTTCGCGTATCATCTGGCTCCCCTTAATGGAGGAGAGGAGCGATTTCATCATCGTCCTCGCAGCGGCTTGCCGATCGTGGAGGAGCTTCCAAAAAGTGACCGGAAGGGGCCAGTTTTTAATAAAAAGTGGCTGGAGAGATACGCTTTTACGATGTTCCCCGGATCTTCTTATCGATAGAATTTTATAGGTAGGACTTGGTTAATCCTTTTGCTGGTTGATCATCCTTTTGACCCTATGTTTTTATGCAGCCGGGACTGACCATGCTTCCGCAGAAAGAGAGAGAGCTGTTATCCGGGCACGACAGCTTCCTGTAGATCGTCGGCTGGTGAACTTCTTCGTTAGCGAGACGGTACTGCGACGTAGCAGCCTTTGGAGTAAGTGTCCCCTTGCCCTGTCTACTTTATTTCATTTAACGCCTGACAATTGTTTCTATCCAGGAGATATGGCAGGAGGCGTCGCCAATGATCCTTTTACGGCCTATCAGGAAGCAGTGAAGGTGATGTCTGCGAAGAAGGGGTCCAGTAGTAGGAGAGCCTCTGTAGATGAGGTGATGATTACCGGTAGCCGTCATTCGACAGTGGTTAAGTAGGAGCCTGCTCCATCTCTTCCAGGAAAGAGACCCAAAAGCGGCGGTGTGACGCCTCGATCGGTGCAGCAGTCGGCTGACATGGCTCACTCTGCAGGAAGTTTAGCTGTGGCTTTGTCCAATCTAAACTTGAATGTGGTCCCTCAGGATGGTACCGTCTTTTCTATAGGGGATCCCTCGGAGGTGGTCCAAGTTCTGCAAGGAGGGCTTCTCCGCATAAGTTTTATTGCATACCCGCTTTCTCTTTCAGTTTGGTAGCTTGATCGAGATCCGTGTTTCGCACAGACCGTATCTCAGCTGTACCATATCGGGGAGCGACTATCCGGTGAAGGCTTGCCGACTCTCCGGGAGGAGATTGAGGACCTGAAGCGCCAGGTGTCAGGAGAAACGGATCAGCGGGCGGCCCAGAAATTTGATGGCCGTGAACGGAGCGAGGGTCGTTGCTCGCTGGGAGTTGATGAGGGAATGGTTAAGGAAACAGAGTGCCCAATGGGATTTAGTCACGGTGCTAGAGCAATATAAGGCTGTGGTTCAAGAGGAGGCCAGGAACTGATATCACTCAAATTACCCTAAGGAGTGATTTATACTCCCTCAAATAAGAGGTCGAGTTGTAGTACTTAGGGATCGAATTCACAGGGAGTTAGGGAACCTAATGGATCTAATATGATTTGTTAAGTAGGAAGTTTTTAAGATTTAAAATGTAAATTTGCAATTTTGGTTGAGCAAGTAATTGATCGATTGATTGGTTGAGGTTTTGGTGCTTAAAAGGAAATAGCTAGACTTAGGGTTTCTATTCAGGAAACTTGGAATTATAATCCTACAGATGCCTAATGAGTTGCATGCATGATAATGTAAAGCTCAACTGTCAATTCAACAAGTCCATCAGATATCGCATGTTTGAACTCATCAATTAACTAAATCTAATGAACCAAACAAATTTGTTCGATCAATAGCAGTGTCGATCGATAATCCTATAGGGATATCGATCGATACACCTTTCGCTCCGTCGATCGATTATCCAATATGAATATCGATCGACACGCTTATAGTTAAGCTTTATGCGCGGGTTGAATGAAGCTTACTAAGCTCACAAGATCAGCTCTCGCCTTACTCTTAGCAAGAAACTTAGCTTAGTTAGAATGTTTTCAGGATGAGAATGAAGCTCTTGCTTTTATCTATCAATCCTAGGGCAAGTTCTATGTAGCTAATCTAGAAACAGACATTAATGAACAATCCTAATGAAAATTACCACAACTAAGCAATCTATAGTTGGGGCTAATCCCTCGTAACCTATTTAAACCCTGAATCTAACAGTGGAACTACTCAGACATCGCCAAGCAATTCATGAAAGCAATTAGGTTAGAAAACTTCATAGAATAGTAAAATAGATATTAATGGAGTTCCAATCACTAATTATAACTTTGGATCTTCTCTCCAATCTATCACAATCCTAAAACCATTTTCTGAAAGTAATTAAACTAAAAACACAGAAAAGCACACTTTGCCTCTAACATGGTAGCAAAGCTTATATAATTAGGTTAAAACTCGTCAGGGGTAATCTTGTAAATTGGTGAAGACTTGGGCTTCAAATTGGCTGTGACCAAACGGGCTTCCTGCGCGCTTCGCTGTCGATCGATGTTCAAGTGTGAACATTGATCGATATTCCTCCTCTAATATCTACTGATGGTCGAGCTCGATGGTCATCACTTATCTCCAAATCACTCCTGATCATCTAAATATAATAAATAGCCTCTATAATATAATAATTGATAGTAAAAACACCTCTAAACCATGGATGAAAATGGGTCAAATCCATGGTCTATAAACTCCCCCAGACTTAAACTAACTGGTAGTCGCTCTGAAAGAGGTTTGAAAACAGCAGGGACTCACATGATTTAAAACTTAGAATCATCACCTCTACAATATTGCAATCCACATCTAAAAAGTCCTAATCAGAGAAGCACATTATACCATATCCTAGCTTAGCAACTAAATTCATCAAGCCAACAACTTAGCAATTTTTGTCTGACATTCCCCTCTACCAACCTCATTTCTTAGCATAAATAAAAGTGTAGGCTTTACCTTGGGAGTATCGATCACAGGATGCAAGTAATTTCAAACAAGTATCTGGACCTACAAGTAAACATTAGTTTCTATCCTCTCTCTTTACTAATTTCTCTCATAGTCAAAATCTGCTTATATTTGCAAGATCATTGACCAAGATTGGACAGGCTTCTATGAATCAAGCCTTAGTGGTGGTTACCACCAAGTCCTGTTCACTTCTTTTTGACCTATATCCTAGGATTATTTGTGAAGCAAGCCTTAATGGTTGTAGCCACCAAGTCTTGTTCTAATCCTTTACCTATAGAATTCATATGAAGCAAGCCTTAATGGTTGTAGCCACCAAGTTCTGTTCGAATTCCTTCCTAAATAAATCTCTAATATATAAATAATAATTTTTTTTATATATCTATATTTCGAAAATAGAGAGAGAGAGGGTAATAAATCTATCTCCACAAGGCTTTACCTTCCAGACTTGTTTGAAGAATCTGATCCCATGTATACCAAGCCCCAATACAAGCAGTTGTGTCAAGTTTAGTGTTGGAGGTCAGCTTTGGTTCCTTCAAACAATCTCAGCAAGTGTAACATAGTTGACAGGTTGATTCACTTTAGTATCTTTAGTACTATCTACAATCAGTAAGTCTATAATGGTGCTAAAGAGTGGTTAGATAACAAGCAAAAATATAATAAGTTCATTATCCTCTTCTTGACTCAATAAAAACTTTATGTTTGAAAATATATGTTTATAATTCATAAATAAACTAATATCAGTAAACCTCCCCCAGACTTACACTACACTGTCCCCAGTGTAAATTCAGTCGGAGTTATGGTGATAATAAATCATAAGTCCTCAATGTAACAAGTTAGAATGATATACCAGACCGGAATGGATGTCGACCGATGTAAGGATTTTGATATCAGTTAATGAAGGTGCTGTCCTGGCGATCGATGTCGACAGTGTCTCATCGGTCGATACTAAGGGAAATCGTCTACTCGGATCTGTTTTTGTTCTTTTTTTTTTTATAACCTACAATAAATAAAATCCAACATAAATAATATATTAATAAAAACTAAATAAAATAACCTAATAGTGGGTTGTCTCCCACTCAACACTTTGTTATAGTCATTTAGCGTGACTATGGAGGTGATTGGGCTAGTGATGTTGAAAGTTGGCACTTGGTGGGAAACATGTCTCCATATCTTCCCTGCGCTTATTGAACCATGTACCAGTGAAGTCCCTCATTGCTTCATCTCCTCTGTGCCATTTTTCCTTCATTATTGTAGTTGCATCTTCTCTCTTCTGCAATCTATCTCCAAGACTCTCCAGATTGAACTGATGTCTCATAAGTCTGGCGTATGCGTCAGCTGAGATCTCCTCTCCATGGTTGTGTGTATCAGACATGTCGGATGTTATCTTTTGAACTAGCCTCCCTCGGTTTGAAGCCTTGACCGATATATGTTGATGAATATTGGTCGATTTCTTTTTGCTTATGTCGATTGATGGTGATGCTTCTGGTCGACGGGCAATGTAACTTTGAATCTCCACCAATTCCCCTTGAATAGTTTCTATCTTTGAGGTCAAAGCACTAATTCTAAGATCCATTGGGAAGTAGATGTAATCACATCTCCCATCACGCCTCTCTTTTGTAGATTCCAGAACTCTGTAGATCCCTTCTACTATATGATCTATCTCTGCCCTGGTGTGAAAATCTGGTTGAGACTTTATCGAATGTGGGTGTGGTGGATTGTCGTCGACCGTTGCTGGTATGTGGTTGTCAATCGATGTCTATAAGCGACTGTCGATCGATGTGTGTAAGCGACTGTCGATCGATGTGTGTAAGAGACTGTCGATCGATGTAGCTCGAGCAACGTCAGTCGCGCTCTGAATTCTGGCTATGTCTTGCTTCATCTCCTCCATGCAATTTGTCAGCCAGCTGATATTATCATTCAGTGGATAGTAGACACCATCAAGTTTCATCTAGAAGGCTTCTTTGTTCTTCTCGTGTTCTCCACGAACTCCATAGAACATCTCATTGATCTCATCCTTGATGTAGACCCTGGTACAAGCTTGGTCTGTGTGAATGAACTTGCATGTTCAGGAAGACATAAGTAGCTTGGCTCATCTCTTGAAGCTCTTTCCCGAAGTCTTCTGATATCTTTGTTGTGAACACGAATGGTGTGTCCATCTAGATCTCTGGCGTATCCCTGATCATCTCTGTAGATTCCATACTCATCCTTCTCTTCCCAGTAGAATCTCCTGGTACCCAAAAGATTGAAAGCTCTTCTGCCGAATTATGGCCTTCTGTCGACCGTTGTTGGGACGTCAACGTCGATCGATGGTTGAGTTGGATGTCGAGTCCTTTGTTTGAAGCTTTTGTCTATGCTGCTAGCTGTGTCATAGGACTCTTTCTGTTGGTGTTCTGGAATGTTGCGTTGATGTATGAACAGGTTGTCTGCTCCATTAGCTGTCTGAAGGATGTCTGCGATGTCCTCTCGAGATACGTGCACTGTACGTCCATCAATTGCTCTTGCGTAGCCATCTGGGTCCCTGAAAATACCAAATTCGTCTGGAGTTAAATACTGGTTATCAGATTTATCTTTTTGCTTACAGGGGTTTTTGATGTCGATCGATGTTGTATTGTTGATGTGGATTGATTGTGAATGATTGGTGTTAATCGATGGACAGCTGTCCCTGTCGATCGGATGGCTGAAGCGTGTTCTTTCCCAAGCAACTGCTGCTTGATTTTGATATGTTTCATCGCGTTTTTTGCATGTTGAGAAGCTCCTCGTATGTGAAACCCTCATTAAGTTCATCATCTCCTTGATCACGGTATGCTGTCTCCACTACATAGCTCTCATGATAGCGATTATCTGCCCAACAGCCAGTTGAGTAATCTCCGTCTCTGGTAGCGTCGATGTTAGTGTCGATCGATGCAAAGTAGGCGTTGTCGGTCGATGCTCGAAGGTGGTTTCGTTGGTGAGGTTGAGTGTCGATCTATGTTGAACCGTATCTGTCAATCGATAGCGACTTCTTTTTCTAAGAGGATTGATGGAGAAGTCTATCTTCCTCGTCAAGAGTCGCTCTTTGCTCTATTGCTTGTTCTGCCTCATAATCTTCATCATACGCTTATGTATCCATGGTATGTGTTGCCATAGTGGGCATGTAGTAGTCGTTTTCCCATTCATCTGGTCTACTGTCGACCGATTCTTCCTGTGGGGTGTCGGTCGATTTCGTATGGGCACTGTCGATCGATGTTGCATTGTGAGTTACGATCGATGCTGAGAATTTTATCTCATACTCGGCTCCACAGTGGAAAGCTGCAATGATTCCTGGATCATTGATTCTTCTGGAGGTCATATGTGGCTTCTTGACTGGGATAGGGTCGTAGTGGGCATTAGGATCGATGAGTGTTAGACACAACTGGTTGGTTTGCAAGGTGCACACTGCTTCCACTGTTGACAAGAAGTCTCTCCCAAGTAATAGAGAAGAGTTCCAGTTCAGCTTGATGTCCAAGACATGGAAATCTATAGGAACTAGGGTATTACCAATCTGCACCTCTAGGTCTCTCACAATTCCTCCTGAGTTCCTCTAGGAACAATCCACAAAAGTTATTAATTCCTGTGAAGGCTCCACTTGTACACCCAGATGGTCTGCCATAACCCTAGGTAGGATGTTGACTGATGCTCCTGTGTCGCACAAGGCATGTGGAAATTTAATTCCCCTCACCGTGCAAGGTATTACAAATTGCCAAGGATCACTCTTCTTCTTCAATGTAATCCTCATCCTCATCTTTTCTTTAGCTTCACATAACATTCTCCTAATGTCTTCTTCTGTCTCTCTAGTTTTTCTGAAGAACAATCACAATCTGTGGGTATAATAAGCTTCATTGAATGGCTTATCTTGAGGAATCCTGAAGTCTCTTTTCCGGAAACTTTTCTTTTCCTTTTCATTAGCCCCCCTCTTCAGATGTTTCGCTACTATTTCCTTTCTTTTCCTCAGGGTTCTTCCCTTAGGAACCCTATCAACTTCCATAGGATCCACTCCAACATTTGAAGGTCTCCTGACGGTCTCCGGTGGGTTTTCTGAAGGTTTGGGTTTGGGCCTGAGTGCATTAAGACGTGCAACATCTATCTTTAGCATCTGCACTCGGTACGTAATAGGTGCTCGTCGATCGATAGGCGCTTGAGGTTATCGATCGATGACGGTCTCCTGGTGTCGATCGATGGTGGGTTCAGAATGTCGATCGATGTTTACGTAGACATGGCTGGGCGGATGTGGGTGTTTTGCTGCGAACTCCTCGTGAGTCATGATCCTCATGGATTTGCAAGATGCGGTTGATTCCGTAGGTGTTGTCGAGCGATGTCTAGGAGAGGACATCGATTGATTTTGGATTACATCTGTCGATCGATGTTTGTGGCTTGGCATCGATCGACACCAATGTGATCCGCCGAAACTCATCAGACTTTCTACTTCGAAATCTCCTTCTTGCAGCTTCTCTTCCTTCACCACTTACCAGAAATCATCCCCAATGATGGCATTCACGTGGTGTCTCATCACATCATCTTCTACCCCTTTTGTTAAGGCTCCCTGCCTCTTAACAGCTTCTCATGTCTGAACGACCTGCATCTCTAGCTTCTTCACATGAGTGCTCAAAGTTTCAAACTTTGTGTTCAGGTTGGTGTAGACAGAATCAATCTTCCCATTGAAGTCCACCGTCATGCGCTGCTGTCCCTCTAGGACTCTATCAAGCATCTCCTCAATCTTGCTCTCTTGAGTTGGCGGTGGTGGCTTCTGGTAGTAGGAGCTTCCATAACCCTTGTTGTTGCTGTAGTTGTTGATGTAGGGTTTCTAGTGTTGCGAACTCTGGTTGAAGTTACCCATATTTCCATAGGAGTTTCTGTTTCCTCCCTGGTTCCCCGAACCTTGGAATCCAGTTCCACTGATGAAGTTCACATCTGCTTCCTCTGCTCTACCCTCTGTGCCTACAGCCTCTGCTTCTTCAACCAAGCAGACATGCTTCCTGAGAAGCATATGAACATTGTCCAGCTTTGCCTTCACCTCATCCATCTGATCATTGTCAAAGATGGTGGCAGATTTCTTCCTCTCAAAGTCAGTGGATTCCTGGTGTTGAAATTCCCATTGCTAGAAGCATCAAGAGCCATCTGGTACTGCACCGCGATTCCTCTGTAGAACGTACTGAGCAGCTGTACTTCATTGAATCCATGGTGTGGACAGTCTCTCTGATAAGACTTGAATCTAATCCAGGAGCTTTTGAATGACTCTGCAGGCTCCTGAGTGAATGTAGCATTCTTGCTCCTCAAGTCTTCAGCACGTGCGTCATCGAAGAAGTTGCATAAGACTGCATTCTTGATGGCGCCCCAGGATGTTAGAGATCCTGGTGGTAACTGCTTAAGCTAATGCGAAGCATCTCCAGCAAGTGAGTACTTGAAGAGCTTGCATAGGAGGTAGTCTTCAGAGACTCCCTCAACTTTAATAGCAGATATAAGATCCTCGAACCTCTCCAGATGGTCCATAGGATACTCGTGAGATAACCCATAGTAGGGTGTCTGTCCCACGAGTGTGTAGTACTATGGCTTCAACTCGAAATCCCTCTGAATAGTGGGAGGACGAATGGCTGATCGGTTGGTGTAGAACTGATCTGGACGGTTGTAGTCAGCCAACGTTCTGGTTCGAGCAACCTCATCTACAGGTAGAGTGGCTCCAGTAGCATCAGTATCGGACTCAGGGATTGCAGCCCCCTGAGCATCTATCCTCTGACCTGCTGCATTAAGCAGATGACCCTCCTGGTCATGCAGGTTTCCTCTGTTATCTTGTACAAGTATCAAAGTAGCAGCCATGTCTCACGGCTCAGTATCGATCGATGTTCGGATTGAAGTATCGATCGATGTCGAATGGAAGATGTCGGTCGATGGAAGATGAGTGTCTTCGGTCGATAGTGGTGAACGAATATCGGTCGACGGGACTAGTGTCTGCGCCGAAGATGGTTGACAGAAACCAATCGAAGAACAGGTGGTGCTATCTATCGATGAGGAGTGTGCTTCTTTGCGGATTGAAAGCTTCAAGCTTGCAGGATCTGGTGAGAACATTATTTGAGTTTCCTTGTTGCTTCTAGTACTGCTGGGCATGCACCTAAAAATCCAAGAAAAAATTTTATGTCCAAAAGTTAATAAAAAATAAATCAATAGGCGATCAAAGCTCCCCAGCAATGGCGCCAAATTTGATATCACTCAAATTACCCTAAGGAGTGATTTATACTCTCTCAAATAAGAGGTCGAGTTGTAGTACTCAGGGATCGAATTCACAGGGAGCTAGGGAACCTAATGGATCTACTATGATGTGTTAAGTAGGAAGTTTTTAAGATTTAAAATGTAAATTTGTAATTTTGGTTAAGCAAGTAATTGCTCGATTGATTGGTTGAGGTTTTGGTGCTTAAAAGGAAATAGCTAGACTTATGGTTTCTATTCAGGAAACTTGGAATTATAATCCTACGGATGCCTAATGAGTTGCATGCATGATAATATAAAGCTCAACTGTCAATTCAACAAGTCCATAAGCTACCTCATGTTTGAACTCGTCTATTAACTAGATTTAATGACCCAAACAAATGTGTTCGATCAATAGCAGTGTCGATTAATAATCCTATAGGGATATCGATTGATAATCCTATAGGGATATCGATTGATAATCCTATAGGGATATCGATCGATACACCTTTCGCTCCGTCGATCGATTATCCAATATGAATATCGATCGACGCGCTTCTAGTTAAGCTTTATGTCCGGGTTGAATGAAGCTTACTAAACACACTAGATCAGCTCTCGCCTTACTCTTAGCAAGAAACTTAGCTCAGTTAGAATGTTTTCAGGATGCATTCCTAAGGCAAGTTCTAGGTAGCTAATCTAGAAACATGCATTAATGAACTATCCTAATGACAATTACCACAACTCAGCAATCTATAGTTGGGGCTAATCCCTCATAACCTATTTAAACCCTAAATCCAATAGTGGAACTACTAGGACATGGCCAAGCAATTCATGAAAGCAATTAGGTTAGAAAACTTCATAGAATAGTAAAATAGATATTAATGGAGTTCCAATCACAAATTATAACTTTTGATCTTCTTTCCAATCTATCACAATCCTAAAACCTTTTACTGAAAGTAGTTAAACTAAAAACACAGAAAATCATACTTTGCCTCTAACATGGTGGCAAAGCTTATATAATTAGGTTAAAACTAGTCAGGGGTAATCTTGTAAATTGGTGAAGACTTGGGCTTCAAGTTGGCTGTGACCAAACGGACTTTCTGTGTGCTTTGATGTCGATCGATGTTCAAGTGTGAACATCGATCGATATTCCTCCTCCAATATTGACCGATGGTCGAGCTCGATGGTCATCTCGAGTGCTTTCTCCAAATAACTCCAAAATGCTCCAAAATCATCACTTATCTCCAAATCACTTATGATCTTATAAATATAATAAATAGACTCTATAGTATAATAATAGATAGTAAAAACACCTATAAACCATGGACGAAAATGGGTCAAATCCATGGTCTATCAGGAACAAAGGTGCTCCCCCTCCTACTTTCGAGGATTAACCAGCCATTCCGCTGGTTTCTGAGATGGACGTGGATTCGTCTGTCATGCCGAGAGGGTCTCGGACCTGAACTCATGTCGCTATTTCTTTTTCTTTTTCTGAATAATGGCTTTTTTTAACCTTGGTCCTTTTCGGCCTTTATTATTTTTTGAACAACAACCCTTGTGGGAACCGAAATTCGCACTGTCGATTTCCGTTTAAGTAAGGAAAGTTAGGAAAACCCTAATTTCCCAGAGGTCCCGGATATCTGCTAAACTACACGCCAAGCAATCAGAACACGAAATAAAGACGAGAAAAATAAGAAATCGAAAAGAGAGCAAAAGAGATCTTATTCTGAAATCTGCGGAAACTTAACATTTTTTCTGCGGAAACTTATCTTTATATTTGTTTTAATAAAATAAAAACATAAACCGCCATAGTACCTACGACATAAAACGTTTGTCACGATTTTCTTTTCGACAAAACAAGTTCTCGCGGTTTTTATCGTAAAGGTTCAACGGTAACTTTGATCGGAATGATATGGCTGTGGTACATGGGAGCTAGCATTGAGGAACATACGAGAATGCATGGATTTGGGTCTTACCCGTTGATCGATGTCCGAGACAGTTCGGTCGCTACGTAGTGACCTAGTCCGCGCTGGATCGGTTGCTACGTAGTGACCGAACTAAAGTTTTGGTCGGTCGCTACGTAGCAACCGACCAAATGGTTTGGTAAGTCGCTACGTAGCGACCGACTCGTTCGCGGGTCGGTCGCTACGCAGCGACCAACCTAGTGGCTTGGTCGGTCGCGGGTCGGTCGCTACGTAGCGACCGGCTCGTTCGTGGACCGGTCGCTACGTGGCGACCTTGTCTGGATCTTTATCTAACGTTTCATGAACGTGTTCTCAGACTATTGGTGTTTAGGTTCGATGAATCAACCGAGATTAGTGCAAGATTTTACCACAAAGTTCTTCGTAAAGTTCTCTTTACGAAGATTTCTTTTTGTAAAAACGTTCATGCTGATTTTTACGGGGGCTTTCAGACATTGACTCCGTCGTGCCAATTTTTACCCCAACATGCATGTTGTACCAAAAAAGGGCGGAATCACTGTGGTGAAGAATGACAAAGACGAAGTCATTCCCATGCGAACCGTCACTGGACATCGAATGTGTATTGATTATAGAAAGGTAAACGCTGCTACCAGAAAAGATCACTTCCCTTTACCATTCATCGATCAAATGTTGGAAAGATTGGCGAATCACCAATACTATTGTTTACTTGACGGATACTCTGGATTTTTCCGAATCCCTATACACCCTGACAATCAAGAAAAAACCACCTTTACATGCCCTTACGGAACGTTCGCATACCGTAGAATGCCATTCGGTCTTTGTAATGCCCCTGCCACCTTCCAACGATGCATGATGTCAATTTTTACTGATATGATAGAAGATTTCATGGAAGTTTTCATGGACAATTTCTCAGTATATGGATCTAGCTTCAAAAACTGTCTCGATAACCTATGTAAAGTTTTGGCAAGATGCGAAGAAAAGAATCTCGTTCTAAATTGGGAAAAATGCCACTTTATGGTTAACGATGGAATCGTCCTAGGACATAAAGTGTTTTCTACTGGTATAGAAGTAGATCAGGCAAAGATTGAGGTAATGACCGGCCTGCCGGCACCCACAAACGTAAAAGATGTGGGAAGTTTTCTCGGACATGCCAGATTTTACAGAAGGTTCATACAAGATTTTAGCCAAATCGCTAGACCTCTCACCTCACTCCCCTGTAAAGAAGTTAAATTCGACTTCACACCAGAGTGCGTAAACTCTTTTGAGGAAATAAAAAAAGCCTTGATTACCGCCCCCATCGTACAAGCACCTGACTGGAATCTTCCTTTCGAAATCATGTGCGATGCGAGCAATTTCGCTGTAGGAGCAGTTCTGCGCCAAAGGAAAGACAAAAAGCTACATGCAGTTTATTATGCCAGTCGAACTCTCGACGAAGCACAAAGAAATTACGCAACAACAGAAAAAGAACTGCTCGCCGTGGTTTATGCATTCGAAGAATTCCGTCAATACCTGGTCGGTTCGCGAGTCACCGTCCATACTGACCACGCTGCAATTAAATACTTGATGCAAAAGAAAGACGTGAAACCACAACTCCTGCGATGGATCCTTCTACTTCAAGAATTTGACATCGAGATTAAAGATACAAGAGGAGTAGAAAACGGAGTTGCAGATCATCTTTCCCGGATAAGAATAGAAAACAACGTCCCTATCGATGATTTCTTGCCAACTGAAAACGTTTACCAAACGGATTCGTTCATCAGGAATGTATGTCTCACTTCCGAGGACCTGTTGATCGACGATAACGATGCAATGTCGATCGATTACGACAATAAAAGGTCGATCGACGACGACGATAGTATGTCGATCGACACTTCAGATATTATGAGCGAATATACAAATCCCAAAACCCTCACCTTGGATATAAAAGTTAACGTCGCGCACAACAAACTGTACCCTGACCATGATTCCCCCGTAAATGAAAGTCTGCATCGAGAAGTGCATGTAGTCGGACAAGGTTCAAAGGACAGACCTTGGTACGCTGATATAGTAAACTATTTAGCTGCTGACATAGAACCTGAAAAGTTGAGAGGCTACACAAGGAAGAAATTTTTAAGAGAGGTTAGGAGATATCACTGGGACGAACCATATATCTACAAACACTGCTCTGACGGGATGTATAGACGCTGCGTCGCCAAAACTGAAATACACGATATTTTATTCCGATGCCATGGATCCGATTATGCTGGGCATTTTGCAACCTTTAAAACGGTATCAAAAATTCTTCAAGCAGGATTTTGGTAGCCAACCATGTTTCGCGATGCTCATGCATTCATAGCGCAATGCGACATATGCCAACGATGGGGAAAATCAGTAAAAGACACGAAATGGAAAAGAAGTCTATTCAAGAGGTAGAAGTTTTGATTGTTGGGGAATAGATTTCATGGGCCCTTTCCCTTCTTCGTACGGAAATAAATACATCCTAGTCGATGTTGACTATGTGTCAAAGTGGGTTGAAGCGGTAGCTTCCCCAACAAACGACGCATTCGTAGTTATTAAGCTTTTCAAAAGCATTATCTTCCCGAGATTCGGAATACCCCGAATAGTCATAAGTGACGGTGGTTCCCATTTCAGCAACAACGTTTTTGAAGGACTACTCCGTAAGAACGGAGTACACCATAGAGTTGCTACACCCTGCCACCCGCAGACGAGTGGGCAGGTAGAAGTCTCAAATCGACAGATCAAAGAAATCTTAGAAAAGATCGTGGGCACATCTAGAAAAGATTGGTCTAGAAAATTGGACAATGAACTCTGGGCTTACCGGACTACCTTCAAAACTCTTTTAGGAACCACCCCATTTCACCTGCTATATAGAAAATCATGTCACTTACCGGTTGAGCTGGAACACAAAGCAGCCTAGGCCATTAAATTATTAAATTTCGACATCAAACCAGTTGCCGAAAGGAGGCTCATACAGCTTAACGAACTGGATGAGATTAGACATTTAGCCAATGAGAAGAAAAAACGAAAGAATATCATGATAAAAAGATCATTTCCAGGCACTTCGAACCAAATGATCAAGTACTGCTTTATATATCTCGGCTAACGCTGTTTCCCGGAAAACTCCAATCTCGTTGGTCAGGTCCTTTCACTGTTGTGAATGCCAATCCTTGTGGAGCCATTACGATTACAAATCATAAAGGAGAGGAATTTCCGGTAAATGGCCAACGATCAAAGCACTATTGGGCTAAACCGCCAAATATCGGGCCTATAAACTTAGGCCCCCTTCCCGATAATTAGAAAAATCGAATATCGAGTCAAGCTAAGGACTTAAATTAAGCGCTGAATGGCAGTTAACCCATTTTTAGTTTTAGAATTTTTAGAATTTTTTTTTAAA
Organism: Brassica napus; assembly: GCF_020379485.1. Classification (NCBI taxonomy): domain Eukaryota; kingdom Viridiplantae; phylum Streptophyta; class Magnoliopsida; order Brassicales; family Brassicaceae; genus Brassica; species Brassica napus. Next base: position 39,934,630 of record NC_063445.1, read on the forward strand.
AAAAAAACACACACACAAAATTATCGGAAAACAAAACTCCTGTCGTTCGACCACAACACCACATCATCGATCCACATCAAATGCACAGACACAGCTTAGATCACTTAAGTCGACATTCGCACAAACCCGAAAACCCTATGAAAACTTTCCCATCTCTTTTCTCTCTCGTTTTTCACCAAAATCCGACGATTCTTGCGCTCAATCCGCTCGAATTTCAACCCTCTATCAGCTTAGATCACTTAACTCACGCATCATCATGGTATTAAGACGAAATTTTCTAAATTTTCGTTCTTCCTAGGGTTGAAATAGAAATCGGATTTGAACTGAGATTTTAAAGTTTATATCGATCGATTTGTGTTTAAGGAACAATATAATAGGGAATACTGATCGATTAAACAAATTATCTGTACCATGCAAATCGAATTGCATAATTGGGTTATTCCATACGTGTCGATCGACATCGAGACATCTCTATCGATTGATAACACTTAATTTTATCGATCGATCTTATTCCATACGTGTCGATCGACATCGAGACATCTCTGTCGATCGACAACGACAATTACACCATCGAACTTCACTGATTTATTCTTGTTTGTGAACTTTGTTTACAGACCGACGAGAGGAAAACGAAGAGGAGATTAGACACCCGCATCACGGCTCCAGTCCGTGCAAAGAACCTTGGCCGAGAGAGCCCGAGGATGGACCTATTCCACTCTTTGACCACTTCGCGGACACGCAAAAAGCGGCAAAGAGCTCGGCATGGAGAAACCGTGCAATCGAGGAGACCTGGGATGACTATGACAACATATTCTACAATGAATGGCTGAAGGTTTCCAAAGAACCGACTCGGTTCGTCATCGAGACGTGGTTCGAACATTGGGCATCTGATCGGACCTCGAGGACTTGTTCGTGGAGTTGGGTATGGGAAACTTTGCTACTCACCCAGAGGTTCTCTACCCAGAGCTGGTCCGTCAGTTCATGTCCACAGGGAACGTCTACTATGCCAACAAGAGGGCAAAGAAAGCTAGCGAGGGTGTCTTGACCTTCTTCATTCGCGGCATCCACTACAGAGTCCCTCTCTCGACTCTCTGCACTATCTACGGGTTCAAGAACGAGCGCCAGCATGATGTTAGGAGTTTTCGAGGCTCCTAATCAAATGTTTTAGTATAAATGATGTCAAACCAGTTCGAAGTGATTCTAAAGCAAAGGGAATGCAAGACCATACTTAATCTAAGTGCTATCAATTGGTGAGATGATTATGAACTAGAATACTACTAAAATGCAATAAAGAGCAAAGTTTTCTTTCTTATGAGATGGGAGAACTCATGGGCTAAGGGAATTGACCTTGGGTGATCAAGTTTCAATCTAAAGGTGGCAACTTTCAATCAATCTATCTACCTTAGACCTAGACACAATTTTAAACAAACTCTATCTCTAGATGAATGCTCATTCACTAAGATAACTCAAGCATCAAATCTCTTTGGTTGAATGTTATCTAAGTAATCATTAATTTCAAGTCTATTAGCCATTTTAACACCTTTAACAACAAATCTCTTTGGTAAAGAATGTTAAAAGCTTAGTAGAGTTGGTTCAGGCATTTCATCGAACACCTTTCGGGTGTGAAATGCCTAAAGCTCAAGTTTAGAGAGGCCAACTCTAAAATTGCATTAAAAGCACTCTACTAGCAAGGAACAAGATGGATCTATACTAAAACACCTTAGATCTAGCTTAATCACCCTTAGTCTCCCTAACCCATGAATCCAAAGATGACTACTCACTAATCTTCATGATAAACCCAAAAATCTTTGATGATTTGGTGTTAAACATGATTAGTGATCAAGATAATCAAGTAATCACAAGAGATAATGATCAAGATTAGATCTTTTACCTAAAAGGTTCTTTGTGATTAGATTGAAAACAAGATTCCTCTCAACTTTAGGATTACAAGAGTATTTATATGTCTTTGGTAAACCTAATGGTTTCCATTAAAAAGTTTTAAAAGCCCTTAAAAACATTAAAAATTCGACTAAGGTAAAGTCTCGACTCGGTCGAAACAACTGGGAACACCCTGCGTCGCACCACCCTCTTCGGATAGTCGTCGAGCTTCTTTCTTCATGCGAGCGGGTAGACGTCTCCGCGTGGCCTCACCCTGCGTCGGACCGTCATCTTCTCTTCTTCCTACGCGGATATGCGACCCCGCGTCACTCAACCCGCGTGAGATCGTCGATTCTTCGTTTCTCTCGGTGCGTGCGGGTAACGGTGTCCGCGTTATCCAAGCCGCGTTGGAGCTCTCCGTTGGCTCCTCTCGATGCCTCGACGCAGGTATGAGTACACGCGTTTGTTCAACCCGAGTTGTGCTCGCTTGAACTCGAACTAACTTCATTTTCCATCTCTTCTTGAGTCATAATGCTTCTAAACACTTCCAATTACTCCATAGGACACTCCACTATCTGATTAGGACATATGAATGCAATATGGATTCTAAAGATGCTAAATTCCAAATCTATATGATCATTATGTGCAAAATAGAGACTTAAAATAATGCAAATATGCAAGATATCAACTCCCCCAAACTTGTTATTTACTTGTTCTCAAGTGATTTTGCAAGAACTCATAAGGGAAAAAGGTTTGAAGGTGGGAACTCATAGCCAAAAGTAACACTTCCTAGCACTCAACTTAACATCCTAAAGAAACATAGCAAATAGCATGAGCATCTTCCTTATTATACTCTAGCTTCTCTAGGCTTATCCATACTCTTTTGCCTCTACTCAAGTTGCAATACTCATCACCAACAAGTTCCTTCAACCAGCTCTCGCATTGATTCACACACACACACACACAAAGTGAATTCCCACAAATGGGTATTTGATCTCAATCATTTTGCTAGGTAAGCAATGGTCTAATATGAATGAAGAGAGGGGTTCAAATGTTTTCATTTAAAGGTGGTTATCACTCAAAACAAGGAGCTTGATCATTATGCAAAATTTATCTAAGATTAGAAGCAACTCATGCATACATAGATTCATTCTCATCATTCTACCCCCTTTTGTTATAAGTGATCAAAAGTTCTACCATTTTTCTCAAAATCAAAATAAACCCCTCACATCACTCACCCAATGAACAACTCTCTTTTTCTTTTGACACAACCACTAGGGACTTTAATTCACTTTTTACATGCTCTAACTCTTTCTCATTTCTTCCCCCATCTTCTCTTTGATTCTTTTTTTTTTTTTATATATATGGGGGAAGGTTCTTTGTTACATAATCTAGAGCTTTATACTTTCCTTTTTGTCCCTAGAGTTTTCTTTTCTATTTATACTATTTTTCTCATCTTTCTCACTCCCCAAACCCAAGATATTGAAATTTTGAACACACAAACCCCTCTCACCATCCCCAAATGCTAACTCATTGTGCTAGCAAGAGATGAGAATAAACCTATGTCGCCTCCAATACTCTCAAGATTTTGCATATGACAAGCTGTCAAAAGAGGTCTCACTCATGCAATTCAATGTTTGGTCTCAAGGAATGGTTAAAGTTTTAGGGTAAGGAGTGCCATTTGGGTTAACAAAGATAGGTATATAGGAATAAGATAACCCAAATGTGTATGAGATCCATGATCAAGTATGCAAATGCCCATATGCAAGAGAGATTAAGTTCATTCAATCCAAATTCAGATTGGAGCTGATCTTAAGAACAATCCTAACATCAAGCAAGCAAACAAGTTTCAAGAAGAGTTTTCAAGGCTCGAAGCGTGCCAGGCTTTCAAGAGATGCTTAAGCTACATGATATGTTTACCTAGGGTGTCATTTTGAGTTCTAGACAAGAGTTCTTTGCAAGACATTTTAAATCATTGTTCCCAATCCAAGTTAATGTAACCTATATGCTCTAGACTCAATCTTAAAAGTGCAAGTGATGCAACAACATGTTTCTTTTTGTGTTTTTCAAATTTTTCAAATTTTTTGGTTTTTTCTATGCATATATGTATGTACAATGCAACACATGAGACTCAAATCATCAAAGAAAACATGATCAAATATTTGATACCTCCCCCAAACTTAGTTCACACAGTCTCTGTATTAGGAAGTTGAAGGAGATATCGAAAAGAGAGATAAATGCAAACAAAAACTTGTATATACAATGGGAAAGTGGTGGAGTACCTCTCTATGAAGCGTGGGAAGAGGCCGATGCCTCATCCTCGGTGTCAGCTTCCTCATCTGTCGAGGCAAGGGATGGAGATTTGTTTCCTGAATCGGACGGTTGAGCTGGTGGGTTTCTCTTCCGGTGGAGCAGCTCTTTCTTGGTGGCGGGAAGTCTGAGTGAAAGGACCAATTGAAGGCTGAGGCTGGGGGGCAAGGAAGTCAAAGTCTGATGATGAACATCCCGCTACAGCTCCTCTAGTCAGTATATCAGCTACCTTCTTCATGAACTGAGCTGAAGCTTCTGCTTGCCTCTTCACTGTCTTACTCAACGCCTTGCACTTGTCTTTGAGCTTGAAGATAGTTCTGTCCTGAGCCTTTTTCCATCGTTGGAGGTTGCTTATATTCTCATGAGCTTGGCGAAGGGGTCCATGGGGAAGAGCTCCCGGACGCTGCTCAAAGTGGTAATGAGGAGGACCATAGAGGAGCTCGGAGTTTAGACCGAAAACGTCTTCTTGGAACACACCACATTTATCTGCTGTCTTATTCTTCTTGGGAGATCTCATTCGGCCTAGAGGACCATGGGGTCCAAGGAAGTGCTCGCTCCCAATATCAAAGCTAATAGCTCCAGCCCTAGTCAAGCTTGTTAGGTCGGTGTTTGGGAGAAGCACTTCAACCTCCCTTGTAGACTGTATGTAAGAGAAGACGCAAGTTCCATTGAACCTTCCATTGAAGTACTGAGCTTTCTTCAAGTAGCTTGCATCTAAGAAGGCGGGACCAGTTGGATCATCTTCTAAGGGTATATCCTTGAACTGAAGCAATGGAGTTATCAAACCACCAATGCCAACCTGAGGCTCTGAGTCACTTGTTGTCCAAGCCCATTCCTTGTAGTGGATGAGGTGCTTCACAAAGAATCCCACCATTCCAAAGTTCTTGTAGAAATCATTATCGACAAGAGGCAACTGAGAAGGATGAGCATAATGCTGAAAGGTTTGGTGAAGAAGTTGTAGCTCCTCATCATTAACAGTCCATGGTTCCTTTCTTGGAAAGATGGTGTGGACAATTAACCGGTGGAGATAGCGCACTGAAGGGTGGCGAATGGAAGCATTCTTGTCACGGCTTGGCTTACGAGTCTTCCCCGCCAACACCTTCCAAACCATTCTAGCAAATCTCTCTTCCCTGGGAGCATCATATAGGATGGGGATGGATGATTCCTCCAAATCCTTAAGACCAAGCGCTTCTCCAATCTCCTTGAAGGTCATGTTGTAAACCTTCCCATGAACCTTGAACTTGATCTTTCCCCATCCTTGCCTCACATGTTTGGTCGTGTGAAAAGTGGCCACCAATGATGCCAAGAACTGACATGACTCATCTTCATAGGTAGGATAGGCCATAGTGAAGAAGCTTTGCATGTTCATGTGCTCCAACATTTGCTTAATGTCGTCACCTATCTCCAACTCTTCCATGATCTTGATATCCGCAAATCGAGTTGGAGGACACAACACACCATTCTTCAAATGCCCACATAGCTCATCTTCAGTTGGTGTCTTGGTTCTATCCCTCTTAGTGTCAACCTTCTTCCCCTTAGACACTTTGGCTTTCTTGTGCGGAACTTGGTCTTCTTCAGTGATGTTCTCATTCTCCTCCTCTTGAGGAAGAGCTATCCCTTTGCCTTTCGGTTCCTTTGACCTCTTGGGAGGGGCTGACCTTCTACCACCAGCATCCACACTCTCAACTGTGGCAACTTGCTTGCCTTCTCTCTTCTTTGCTACCAAGACTTGCTGCCTAGAAGTTCTTCCCGTTGTAGATACGGAGGTTAGACACTTCCCATGTCTAGCAGTCTCTTGCCTTGCAAGCTCTTGTTTCTCAGCTTCCATCTTTTGTTGGTCCTTTCTCCCCATTTGTACCTGAAAATTTCAAACCTTGGAAAAGAATAAGCAAATGGAAGAAGGAAACTTGACAATGCAAATGTGAATTCAATTCATAATGATTCAGCTTTAACAAAACTTTCACATTGCACACAAGAGATGATCATAAGCAAAAAATAAGGCTTTTAAGCAAAATTTAAGCATCAAATGAGTTCTTCAATTAGTAAGTTCTCTAATTAAGTTCTCAAACACCCTAACTAACCAAACCAAACCAAAATCATATGGGAATATAGCAATTTCGAAAAATCCCCAAATCTCATGAACCCTAGTTTATCAAAGTTCAAATTCAACTCAATTTCACCATAGAATCAACAACCCAACATGATATATAAGCTTTCCCTAGTCTATTTCACAAGTATCAAGCAGGAGAAAGATCAAATTTCAAGTTCAAATTTCTAGGGTTCATGAGACCTACGAAATTGAACTTTATGATACAATACCTTGCTTTAGATGAAAGGAAATGAAGATGTGAAACAAAAAAATAGACTACAGGGGCGAAAGCTTGGATTTATGAAGAAGAATGGATCGATTTGGTGAAGAATTGAGTGAGATATCAGATGATTTGGTGAGGGAGGTTTTGATGTTTTGTGAAAGAGAGATGAGGGAAACGGGAAAGAGAGATTCGGGGTAGGTGTTTTAGGGTGTAACCGGGTCGGGTCGTCAAGGTTGGGACGTTTTGGAGCGGGTTGGGATCGTCAACGCGGGTTGAAGGAATCGGATCGACCCCACGTCGCTCATCCCGTGTCAGATCTTCAAGAACGATCAAATCCGTGCGAGCGGGTGAGGTATGCTACGAGGGTAAGGTAACCCGCGTGGGACTACAATTTTTTTTTTTTATATCCTAATGAAGTATATACAAGGATAGACATGGGGCTTCCTCCCAAGTGAGCTTGTTTTAAGTCTCTAGATTGACTTTGCTTCCCTTTGGCTAGGCGGTAGCGGGGTCGGAGAGTGTAACCGAGATTCCTTTCTCCTCCATTGTGGTTCCCATGTAGAGCTTAACTCTTTGTCCATTGACTGTGAAGTCTCCACCATTCCTGTCCCATAACAAAATTGCCCCATATGGCCTAACTTCCTTGATCTTGAAAGGACCAGACTATCTTGACTTGAGCTTCCCGGGAAACAACTTCAGTCTAGAGTTGTAGAGAAGCACTTGATCTCCAGCACTGAACTCTCTCTTCAAGATCTTCTTGTTATGAAAAGCTTTGGTTTTCTCTTTGTAGATCCTTGAGTTCTCAAAAGCCTCAAGTCTAATCTCATCAAGCTCATTTAGTTGGAGAAGTCTCTTCTCCTTGGCACTCTTGATGTCAAAGTTCAGCAACTTAACAGCCCATAATGCCTTGTACTCAAGCTCAACTGGTAGATGACAAGCCTTTCCATACACAAGGTTGAAAGGTGTGTTCCCAAATGGGTCTTGTAAGCTGTCCTATAAGTCCAAAGTGCATCATCTAGATTGATAGACCAATCTTTCCTTGTAGTCCCCACAGTTTTCTCCAAAATAGACTTGATTTCTCTGTTGGAGATCTCAACTTGACCACATGTCTAAGGATGGTAGGGAGTTGCAACCTTATGCTTTACACCATTTTTCTTGAGAAGACTTTCAAATAGCTTGTTGATGAAGTGAGAGCCTCCATCACTGATGGCAACTCTTGGAACTCCGAACCTTGGAAAGATGGTGCTTTTAAACATCTTGATCACCACTCTAGAATCATTGGTGGGACTTGCTACAGCTTCCACCCACTTGGAGACATAATCAACAGCTACAAGGATGTATTTGTTGCCAAAAGATGATGGGAATGGTCCCATGAAATCAATACCCCACACATCAAGCACCTCCACTTCTAGAATTGGGTTTTGAGGCATCTCATTCCTTTTGGTGATTTTCCCTCTTCTTTGGCATGAATCACACCTAGAGACAAAGTCTTGAGTGTCCTTGAACATATGAGGCTACCAAAACCCAGCTTGTAACACCTTTGAGACAGTCTTGAAAATAGCGAAATGACCTCCATAGGATGATCCATGACAGTGTGTGAGGATCCCTTCAACTTCTTCTTCAGCTACTACTCTTCTATAGAGTTGATCTCTACAAAGGATGTAGAGGTAAGGTTCATCCCAATAGTATCTCTTCACATCTTTGTAGAACTTCTTCTTGGCATATCCTTCAAGACCCATTGGCTCTCTTCCACAAGCTAAGTAGTTCACCAAATCAGCATACCAAGGCCCTTTCTCTTCAATTCCCTTCACCTCTTCAAGCTTCTTTCCAGTTTCACAAACTGCCACCACTGCTCCGATTGCCATGATTTGTTCTTCTGGAAGCCCTTCATCAATGGGGATCCCACTCTCAATCTTCTGTCTAGACAAGTGATCAGCTACACAATTCTCAACTTCTGGCTTGTCTCTGATCTCAAGGTCAAACTCTTGTAGCAGCAAGATCCACCTCAACAGCCTTGGCTTAGCATCCTTCTTGGTCATGAGGTGTCTCAATGCAGCATGATCAGTGTAGACTATGACCTTTGACCCAACTAAATAGCTTCTGAACTTTTCAAAGGCATAGACAATGGCTAGCAGCTCCTTCTCAGTTGTAGCATACTTCATTTGGGCTTCATCAAGAGTTTTGCTCGCATAGCAGATCACATGAGTCTTTTTGTCCTTCTTTTGACCAAGAACAGCTCCCACAGCATAGTCACTAGCATCACACATGATCTCAAAGGGGAGATCCCAATCTGGTGGCTGCACAATGGGGGCACTAACCAGCTTGTCTTTCAACTTCTTGAATGCTTCTAGACATTCCCAATCAAAGTTGAATGCTGCCTCCTTGCATAGAAGCTTAGTCATTGGCCTTGCTATCATTGAGAAGTCTTGGATGAATCTTCTATAGAATCCAGCATGACCAAGGAAGCTTCTAATGTCTTTAACCGTCTTTGGTGGAGCTAACCCAACCATCACTTCAATCTTGGCCTTGTCTACTTCAATCCCCCTCTCTGAAATCTTGTGTCCAAGCACAATCTCTTCTTTAACCATGAAGTGACACTTCTCCCAGTTCAGCACAAGGTTGGTCTCTTCACATCTTTTGAGGACCCTGCTAAGATTGGACAAACAAGCATAAAACAAAGATCCGTAGACAGAGAAGTCATCCATAAACACCTCCACAACATCCTCTATAAGATCAGAGAAAATAGACATCTTGCATCTTTGGAAAGTGGCTGGAGCATTACATAGCCCAAATGGCATCCTTGGATAAGAAAAGGTACCATAGGGGCATGTGAAAGTCGTTTTCTCTTGATCATTTGGATGTATGGAGATTTGGAAGAACCCTGAATACCCATCAAGAAAACAATAATAGGGATGAGTTGCAAGTCTCTCTAGCATTTAATCAATGAATGGCAATGGAAAATGATCCTTTCTAGATGCTGAGTTAAGTTTTCGATAATCTATGCACATCTTATGTCATGTTATTGTTCTTGTTGGTATTAGTTCATCCTTATCATTTTTAACAACAGTTATTCCTCCCTTCTTTGGGACAACATGCACAGGAGACACCCATTTGCTATCCGAAGTAGGATAGATTACTACTGCAACTAGGAGTTTTAGATGCTCTATAGAAGTCATAGATTCATCCTCTAGATGTATCCTATGCATGCACAAAGAAGGTGATAACCCTTTAATATCATCTAGTGAGTAGCCTATTGCCTTTTTATAATTTTTAAGTTCATTCAAAAGTTTAGACAATTCATCTTCACTCAGCTCACTACTCACTATGACAGAATAAGTCTCATTAGGGCCAGGGAAAGCATACCTTACACCATGGGGAAGAGGTTTAAGCTCCACTTTTGGTGCCTTGAGTTCACTCCAATCATCCTCTTGGAGGTTCTCTTGTTGAGTAGCTGAGGAAGCATGGTGAATCTCATATGAAAGCTCCTCATTCTGTTCTTCACCACTAATCCCCTTGTGAGAGTCCAGCATCTTCACATAGGCATCACTTTCCTTGTTCTCAATCACTTGGACTTCTCTCTCAATTGTTAAGGCATGCTGTAGAGAGTCTTCAAGTGCCAACTCCTCTAGAAGCTCATCAGCTAGAGCATCCATTTCATCAATGTAGAAAACTTGGTTCTGGATGGTTGGCCTCTTCATCACTTCATTGATGTCAAAGTGGAGGATGTTTCCTTTTCCAAGATGAAGATCAATCTTTCCTTCTCTGACATTCACAACAGCTCCTGCTGTGGCTAAGAATGGTCTTCCAAGGATCAAAGGGTCTTTGGCTTCCTCACCCATCTCTAACAAAACAAAATCAGTAGGGACCTCAAAGTTACCAACCATCACGGGAAGGTCTTCTAAGATACCAACATGAATCTTCACTGATCTGTCAGCTAACACCAAAGAGAGTCTACACTTCTTGTATTGAGTGAATCCAAGCTTCTTTGCAATAGACAAATGCATCAAGCTGACACTGGCTCCAAGATCACATAGACACCGCTCAAACACCATAGGTCCTAGAGCACAAGTTAAAGTGAAACACCCTGGGTCCTCTAGCTTCCTTAGAACATCTAACCTTTGGATAATGGCACTGCACTCGTGAGAAAGGATCATCATGCCCTCCATCTCTTTCTTCTTTGCAGCTACAACATCTTTCAAGAATTTGCTGTATTGAGGGACCAACATAAAAGCATCAATGATGGGCATTGTGACCTGAACTTCACTCATTTGTTTCTCAAAGCGGGCCTTGTACTTCTCCAATAGCTGTCTCTTGAATCTTCCGGGGAATGGTAGCTCTGGCTCATAGAAAGGAGGAAAAAAAGAGGATTCCTTTGTTGGAGTAGCAGTTTCACCATGTTTCACTGTCCTCTTCTCTTCTCCAACCTTTCCTTTACCCTTAGCTTCAACAATCTTTTCAAGAATCTCTTCATCAACCTTCTCATCTACAATCACCACTTCATCATCAATGTTGATAGCCACCTCCCCACCTTTCTTTTCACCATCCTTGGTGAGAACTCTTGGAGGTAACTCTCTACCACTCCGTAGGGTGATTGCTTTCATTGTTTCCTTGGGATTTTGCTCTGGCTTTCCAGGTAATGCCCCTTTTTGGCGACTTGGCTGAGAGTTCATTGAAGCAAACTGGTTCTCCAAATGTTGGATCTTGTTGTTGAGCTCATTGTAGCTTCCATCAATCCTGGAGTGAATGTTCTTGAACTCATAACCCATTGTATTCTCATTCTTTGCCTGAAAATCCAAAAGTTTCTTGAACATTGCATCCACACTTGTATCTGAAGCTGGAGCTTGTGAAGAACTTCCTTGAGCTTGAGTAGACTGATTGTTGTTATTGGTGAAACCAGGAGGGGTGTTTTTCCTAGGCTGATAGCTCCCTTCCTGGGTGTTTTGCTTCTGCTGGTATCCTCCTTGCTGGTTGTTAGAGTAAGACCTTTGCTGGTAGTTGTTGTACTGAAAGTTAGGCTCCTTCCTGTACCAAGAACCATTGTTGTTGATGAAGCACAGCTCTTCTTGGCCTTCCAAACCATCAACCTCATTGATCTTGGGAGAAACCTCTTGAATAGGACCACCCACAAAGTTCATATGCTCTTGCTTAGCTTGGTTGGAAAGAAGCAAGTCCATCTTCTCTTGCAAGGACTTGATCTCTTTCTTTGTCGGCTGATCATCACTTCTGTTGACCCTATCATGCTCCTCTCTGTAGACTGAGTCACTCTTAGCCATGTTCTCTACCAGTTCCTCTGCCTCTTCCTCGGTTCTCCCCAAGAAGAAACCATTGCTGGCAGTATCAAGCATGTTTCTGCACTATGGTAGAGCTCCTCTATAGAAGGTGCTAAGCAAACTCTCCTTACTAAAACCATGATGAGGGCATTATGACCAATAGCCCTTGAACCTCTCCCATGCTTCACTGAAGCTCTCTAGACCTTTCTGTTGAAATCCATAGATTTTGTTCGTGATCTTAGTTGTCCTTGAAGTAGAGAAGAACTTGTCTAGGAAAGCTCTCTTGCACTCATCCCAAGTAGTGACAGTGTCACTTAGAAGAGTCTTCTCCCATTGGTGTGCCTTGTCTCCCAAAGAGAAAGGGAACAACTTCAACTTGAAAGCATCTTCAGAAACACCATTTGTCTTGGACAAGCCACAATACTTATCAAACTTGTACAAGTGATCAAAAGGGTCTTCAGCAGCAAGACCATGATACTTGTTGTTCGCTATGGTGTTGAGCAGCCCTGACTTGATCTCAAAGTTGTTGTTCTCTACAGCTGGTGCTCTGATTCGCAACCTATGACCATTAATGTGAGGTTGATCATAGGCTCCAATGGCACGAGCTTGGCGCGGTGGATGTTGTGGCTGGCGGTGTTGTCTAAAAGGATCAGCTCTTGGATCAATGCCTCCTTGGGCATCACCATCTTGAGGCAGATTCTCCATATCAAACCCCAACCTTTGCAAGTGAGCCTGTTGCTCTACTTCTCTTCTCTGTCTTGCAATCTCCCTCTCAAGTGCTCTAATGTCTTTAACTCTTGGAACTAGGTTTGTTGGACCTCTGCTCCTTGTGTTCATACACATGAAATGCAAAGGGAGAAAAAGAAAGAAAAGCAATAACACAGTTAAACAAAAATTGACTTAGTCTCAAGCAAATGACTAAATCTCAATGTCACAATCAACTTAGAATTTGGCAACGGCGCCAATTTGATGTTAGGAGTTTTCAAGGCTCCTAATCAAATGTTGTAGTATAAATGATGTCAAACCAGTTCTAAGTGATTCTAAAGCAAAGGGAATGCAAGACCATGCTTAATCTAAGTGCTATTAGTTGCTGAGATGATTATGAACTAGAATACTACTAAAATGCAATAAAGAGCAAAGTTTTCTTTCTTATGAGATGGGAGAACTCATGGGCTAGGGGAATTGACCTTGGGTGATCAAATTTCAATCTAAAGGTAACAACTTTCAATCAATCTATCTACCTTAGACCTAGACACAATTCTAAACAAACTCTATCTCTAGATGAATGCTCATTCACTAAGATAACTCAAGAATCAAATCTCTTTGGTTGAATGTTATCTAAGCAATCATTAATTTCAAGTCTATTAGTCATTTTAACACCTTTAACAACAAATCTCTTTGGTAAAGAATGTTAAAAGCTTAGTAGAGTTGGTTCAGCCATTTCATCGAACACCTTTCGGGTGTGAAATGCCTAAAGCTCAAGTTTAGAGAGGCCAACTCTAAAATTGCATTAAAAGCACTATACTAGTAAGGAACAAGATGGATCTATAATAAAACACTTTAGATCTAGCTTAATCAACCTTAGTCTCCCTAACCCATGAATCCAAAGATGACTACTCACTAATCTTCATGCTAAACCCAAGAATCTTTGATGATTTGGTGTTAATCATGATTAGTGATCAAGATAATCAAGTAATTACAAGAGATAATGATCAAGATTAGATCTCTTACCTAAAGGTTCTTTGTGATTAGATAGAAAACAAGATTCCTCTCAACTTTAGGATTACAAGAGTATTTATATGTCTTTGGTAAACCTAATGGTTTCCATTAAAAAGTCTTAAAAGCCCTTAAAAACATTAAAAATTCGACTAAGGTAAAGTCTCGACTCAGGTCGAAACAACTGGAAACACCCCGCGTCGCACCACCCGCGTCGGATAGTCATCGAGCTTCTTTCTTCATGCGAGCGGGTAGGCCTCTCCGCGTGGCCTCACCCCGCGTCGGACCGTCGTCTTCTCTTCTTCCTACGCGGGTATGCGACCCCGCATCACTCAAACCGCGTGAGATCGTCGATGCTTCGTTTCTCTCGGTGCGTGCGGGTAACGGTGTCCGCGTGATCCAAGTCGCGTTGGAGCTCTGCGTTGCTCCTCTCGATGCCTTGACGCGGGTAAGAGTACCCGCGTTGGTTCAACCCGAGTTGTGCTCGTTTGAACTCGAACTAACTTCATTTTCCATCTCTTCTTGAGCCATAATGCTTCTAAAAACTTCCAATTACTCCATAGGACACTCCACTACCTGATTAGGACATATGAATGCAATATGGATTCTAAAGATGCTAAATTCCTAATCTATATGATCATTATGTGCAAAATGGAGACTTAAAACAATGCAAATATGCAAGATATCACAGCACGCCATCGTACCCGAGTTTGCAGGCATAGGGACATTTTGGGGCCACATAGCCATTGGCTTCTTCGACTCCGCCAAGACTGTTCAGTCAGACATCTGTCACCCGACTCTGTGCTACTTCATGAAGGCCCTTGCCAACACCTTGTTGTGTAAGATGGAACCTAGTAAGGTTCGGGTGCAGGAGCTTACATTGGTTTACTATGCGGTGAGGAGTTTGGTTCACATGGAGAACATCAAGGAGCCTGCGGACGATGAGTGGCCCAACCTTGGAGCCGTATTCGCTGAGCATCTGGCCAAGCTCAAGATGAAGCCTTTCCAGTCAAAGGGAAAGAAGAGGGAGACGGTTGGGAGCCTACTTACTCCGATCTTCCACCATTGCGGAGTCCCTTTAGACGACCCTGATATGGACGACCGGATCGTCTACATGGATGCAGCGCACCTCACGAGCGCACAGTGGCTCAAAGACGACCACGACTGGTGCTTCAGGGATGAGGACGGAATACACTTGGTGAGACTCCCACTTCGGTCACTCACGGACTTCGCCCATGGCCTTACCAGCATTCAGTTCTGACCTGACCCTCGCCTCATCTGAGCCCCAGCGGCCATGCCGCTACATGGTCCAGCGACCTGGAGGCCTCAGCCGCATCAGCCCGAGGACGCACTACCGCCATTCCCCCCTATGCCAGACATGTCTACACGTCCTGAGGGAGACTTCCAGCGCGTCGTAGTCGATGCTCTCACGCCATCTGGGCTAGAGTATCGAGATGTCGCTGTTCGAGCAGGTGTGCGTGCCAGCTCACCATCAGCAGCAGGACCATCCCGCCAGCACATAGGCACCTCCAGCGACGAGACCGTTGATGAGGACTAGTCTATTTTCGAACTCTTAGGATTTACTTTTGAACTACTTATTCTATGTTATGACTGGAGTTTATCTATTTTGCTAATCTTGCATGTGTTTGGATTGTCTAACAGAGCTAACCTAGCTGACTGATGCTAATTCTGAAAGTGAGTTAGACACATGGATACATTTAGACACGGGGATACATTGCAGCTAGCGCAGACGTTTTTTGTCTCTGCGTTGTCGATCGACGACGAGACGTTTACTTCGATCGACAGAGATGCAATGATATCGATCGATTATGCGGTGTACATGCCGATCGATCCTCGAGACAGAGGGTAACACATTCTTTTCTCTTGTCTAACATCTAACCAATATTTACTAATTATTCTCTAACCTACTAATCTTAGACTGATTATCACTGGGGACAGTGAGATTTAAGTCAGGGGGAGGTATTTACTGATATCATTTTATTATATGATTTCTAAAAATCTATATTTTCAAAGAAAAATGTTTTATTGAGTCAAGAAGAGGATAATGAACTTATTAGATTTTTGCTTGTTATCTAACACTCTTTAGCATCATTCTAGACTTACTGATTGCAGATAGTACTAAAGACACTAAAGTGGATCTACCTGTCAACTATTCACACTTGTTGAGATTGTTTGAAGGAACCAAAGCTGACCTCCAACACTAAACTTGACACAACTGCTTGTCTTGGGGTTTGGTATACATGAGATCGGATTCTTTAAACAAGTCTGGAAGGTAAAGCCTTGTGTAGATTTATCACATTTTCTCTCTCTATTTCGACCCTAGATTTATAGGTAGAGATATTTATTTCCAAAAATATATATATATATAAATAAAAATATATATATATATATATATATATAATAGGTGTTAGTTAGGTGGAATCCGAACAGGGCTTGGTGGCTACAACCATTAAGGCTTGCTTCCTAAGGACTCCAACAAAAAGAATTCGAACGGGACTTGGTGGCGGAAATCATCAAGGTTCGATTCACATGAATTCTTGGATATAGGTCAAAAAGAAGTGAACATGATTTGGTGGCAACAACTATTAAGGCTTGATTCATGGAAGCCTGTCCAATCTTGGTCAATGATCCTGCAATGGAAGCACACTTTAACTAAAGAGCGAAATTAGTAGAGAGAAAAGATATGAACTAACTTTTACCTGCAGATCCAAATACTTGTTTGAAAATCCTTGCATCCTGTGATCGATACTCCCAAGGTAAAGCCTGCACTTTTATTTATGTTAAGAAATGAGGTTGGTAGAGGGGAATGTCAGACAGGATTTGCTAAGTTGTTGGCTAGGTGAATTTGGTTGCTAAGCTAGGATATGGTATAATGTGTTTTTGTGATTAGGACCTCTTAGATGTGGATTGCAATATTGTAGAGGTGATGATTCTAAGTTTTAATCACGTGAGTCCCTGCTGTTTTCAAACCTCTTTCAGAGAGACTACCCGTCTGTTTTGCTTGAGGACAAGCAAAAGGGTAAGTCTGGGGGAGTTGATAGACCATGGATTTTACCCATTATTAGCCATGCTTTATAAGTGTTTTAAGATATATTTACTACTATATAGAGTCTATTTAGAGTATTTATAGGTCCATGTACTATCTAAAAGGAAATGATGTATTTGGAGCAATTGGAGGTCTTTTGAGCTTCGCTGGAAGCAAGAGATGATCGACAGTCACCACTCAATATCGACCGACAATTATCACCAAATATCGACCGACGTTGAGCTCCTCATATCGGTCGATAGTGAAGCCACCCGAGAGTTAATGATAAATTAGAAGATTTCAAGTTTCACAAAAGTCTCAATAATTACATCATTAGTCTCTGGCCGCCTGTTAGGATATTTATTAGGGTTTTGTATCAGTTTAGAAGCAGACTTGCCTAGAGACCTTTTAGACCTAGTTGGGAGGAGGCAAGAAGCCATCATTCTAAAAGAGGAGAGCTTTGGATTGGAGAGATAGATCATCTACTGCAAAACAGAGAAGATCTTGAACTCTTTTGATTTCACTATTTCTGTTTACTTTTATTGTTTATTTTATCTAAGTATTATTCAGACCATCATAACTATGTGTTTCATGAATATGTCTGAGTAGTCCTTACTGTTAGATTTAGGTTTCTCAAATGGGTTGATAAATGTAATACTGACACAACAATTGTTAGGTTGTTTAGAAATATAGTTCATTCATCTAGTTGTGCTTAAAGCTAAGTTTAGGATTGATCAACCTTTAAACTTAGATCTTAGGATTAATTGGGAGAATATAAATCAAACCTGTTCATAAAGCTTTCTGGATGAAGTATCGATCGACGTAGCGATAGGCTAGTCGATCGATATTTTGAAAGGTGTATCGATCAATATTCATAAAGAATTATCGATCGACACTTTCTCGTGATTAACATACGAGAGTTGAGATCCGAGATCCAGATTAGACAATCAAATAGATTATATCTTAGTTTGAATTCAAGAACAATTAATATTAATAAAACCCTAAAAACCCAAATTAAGTTTTACTTATCATACCTGAGAATATACCTGAATCTAGCTACTTTACATAACTGTTAACAACCTCAAAACAATCAATCGAGCAATAAACTTGCTCACCAATCCATTTACTGCTTTAAAACTTATAAACCATTCGATCTAGATTTATTTCAAGACCATAATCTATTGTGTAATCCTAGAGTCTCTGTGGATTCGATCCCTAAGTACTACATCCGAACCGCTTATTTGAGAGAGTAATTCACTCGTTAGGGTAATTTGAGTGATATCATTGGTCGACCGATTAATGATACTTGTATAGTGTATGTGTCTAACACTACATGAGTACTGAACTTAGGCGTATATATGGTTAACTAGGGATTGGTTGTTGACTTGTTTTAATGCAGGTTCCCCTTACATGAAGCTAGATCATTGCAGGAGGTTGGGTCTAACTTAGTAACGGTTTGCTTAGCCTTAGCTTTTATTGGATGGTAGTGCTAGATTGATTGTTATTTTGGGTTGTCCGGGTTAGAGTCTAGGTTGCGGGTAGAGGCCACCGGCTCACTGAGTGACATTAGGTTACTCTTTCAACTCCGTTGTCTTTTTTGAAGGTAGCCATCACTAGTAAAAAAAACGTAAATAGCAACGGTCAAAAATCGTAGCTATGAGTGATTTTTCGTAGCTATATGGAGAGCTTGCTACGAAATGCGACGATTTCAAAATTGTAGCTATATGATCGTAGCAAATTCGGTTCGTAGCAAACATTGTTTCAACATGCTACGAAGATGCTACGGACGTGTACGTGGAAAGTTGCTACGATTTAGAGAGGAACGGTTTCGTATCTTTTATTTTGTTTGCTACGAATTTGGACACGGCTACTTCGTCGCACAATTTGCTATGGATTAGAGATGAATGTTTTCGTCTCTTTGTTTTTGTTTTGCTACGATGGTTTTCGTGAATAGGTATTTTAACAATTTAAAAAAAACTAATTAGAAACAATTTTTTTTTGAAACAGAAACATAAATTATATTACATATTGAGCCTCTTAAGAGCTCAGAAGGTTCAAAGATCAAACATCCAAAAGGTTCAAAAGATTCAACATTCAGAAGGTTCAAAAGATTAAAACATAATACATAAACTTGATTTAGGGCAAGCCACATCTAAGACCTACAAACCCAATGTGTTGCACCACCTATCTAACTCAGAATTGTTACTGGTGATGTGTTGAGGTTGTGATTCACCTTGAGCTGGAGACATATCACGAGCTGGAGATGGTGCTTGACCTTGAGGTGGAGCTTAACCTTGAGATGGAGCTTGAGACTGAGTTGGTTGTGCAGTAAATGAAGCATGATTGGAAGCTTGAGGCTGAAGAAACTGCAGAATCATGTCGAGACTTGATTGAGTTTTAGCCATCCCTTGGTTGAAGTTAGTCTTGATAGCCTGAACATCAGACTTCAAAGTCTGGAAATCAGACTTGATTTCCTGAGAGATGGTCTCCAAACCACAAACCCTCGTCTCTAAGCCGATGTTTCGGTTGAGTGAAGCAGGAACTGACTCAGAAGGATGTTTGTTGTTGAATTGAACACTGCCAAGCCCATAAATGGTGCTCTTGCGTGTCTTTTCCACGCTGAAAAGGACACAAAAACAAGATAACATTATCACAGAGAAAATTCAGTCACAAAAAATGCAGTCTGATCTGGTTACAATTTCAATACAAGAGTAAGAAGAAACAAATATAATGAGCAAGAGAGATTATTACCATGATGTATTCTTGGTTTAGGAGAAGGTGCTTAGAATTTTCTGTGGCAGCATTTGAGCAAGTTTGGCAATCTCCAACTGGAGAACCATCTTCTAACATCTCTTCAACTGCTTGCTCAACCTCTAGAACCAGTTGCTCAGTTCGTTCGTCCATGAAGGTCCCATCTTTGCGAGTATGAGTCTTCCTTGCAAGGTCTGTATATGAAGGTAGTGCATCCAAACCTTGGTCGATCATCTACAACAAAGGAACAACAGAAAGTTAGACATTTAGCAGTTAAATAAATGGAAAAATGCAAGTAAGACAAGTTGGAAAGCTGACCATACGATACCCAATATTTACAAAGTAGCGTGGTCCTGCACCATGGACGTGCATCTTCAACCCCACAGGAGCCGAAGTGCGAGAATCAGCTGCTGATTGGCTCTTGGCTTTTGCTTCATCTGTTGACCAATTCGCAAGGACTATTTTCCAGTCATTCTTACTGATGTATTTAGGTATCTTGTTCTTTTTCCTTTTTTGGCTTATGCGTCCGCAGATAGACACTTGAGTCTGAAGCTTCCATTTAAAGTGGATTTCCTCATGAAGACTGTCTTCCCAGTAGTATTGTTGCTGGAAAAGAAGAGAAGTGATTAGTTTGTTGCTACAAAAATATACTTAGGAATAGAAATGGAGATGGTTCAGGATCACTTATGATGAATGAGTGCCACCATCCTATTCTCTTCGGCTCTGGAACCTTTATCCAGCTTTGCCACGGCCCCCAGTAATCTCCCTGCCATGTTGCTCGGATAAAAGCATGAAATTCAGGATCAACCCCAAACCTGCAAAGAAAATGTTAAGCATCAAACAAAATCAGATAAGAAGACTTAGCTAACGTCATTAAGCACACGGATAAGAAGAATTAGCTAAGGACAATATTAACACATAACTAAGGTAACTAAAAAAGGCATCAAATTTATAATAAACACTTAGCTAAATGTCATTAACTAATGGTAAGTAAATGATATCACTTACCACAATGCTCCATTGGGCTTATCAGGATGAAGGTGTGGCTGGTTTATTCTGGATGGAGCACGTAGCAGAGCATCTTCTATTCTCCTCACATAGGTTGGAGGAGCCGCTGGAGGAGCCGCAGATCCTGAACATGAAGGTCCTATTGGTTGCGCAGGAGCAGGAGCAGGAGCAGGAGCAGGAGTCGTAACAGCAGGCATTGACGCGGTTCTCAATTGGGGTCTCAAGTATCTCACATCTGTAGACAGAAATAAACATAAGAAGCTATTAAGATTGTAGAAAAATTAAAACACAAATCCAAAACCGAAAGCAAACCCTAACTATAACGTGAAAGTAAAATCGAAACAGAAAGTCCATACCCTAATCCAAACCGAAAGCAAACCCTAATCCCAAATTGAAAACCGAAAGCAAACCGTAATCTCAAATCAAAACCGAAAGCAAACCATAATCCCAAATCAAAACCCTAACCATAACTTGAAACCCAAATCGAAATCGAAACACTAGAACATGAAAATCTAGGTGTGGCGATTGAAAAACGAAACCCTAACTGGAAGAGAGAAACACAAAATGAAAAGAGAGAAGCAAAGAGATAAGAGAGACAGAGAGAAATCGAAACCTCACCTGGAAGAGTCAAGCCGGGAGGGCGAGGACGACGACGGTCGTTGGTTGTGTTTTCGGTAGAAGCAGCCATGGAAGAGAGACCTAGAAGAGAGATCGAAAGAGACGAAAGGTGAGAGACGAGAGGTGAGAAAGGTTACGACTTAGAGAAAGGTTACGACTTTCTTAAGGAAACAAAAGTTGAAAAAAATGCTAAGTGTGGGAAAATGGGTTTTGGGGTCCAAAATGTTGGAGGGAATTGGGTATTGGGCTCTAAAATGTTGGAGGGAATAATAGATTTTGGAGATTTTGGAGAATTTGGAGAATTTAGGGGTTAATTAGGGTTTAGATAGGGTTTAAAAATAGTATAATCAGGATTATTAATATCTTTTTTTTTTAAATTATACACTAATATTTTTTATATGAGACAGTTTTATAAATTTACAAATTATATAATAAAATGTTGAAGATTTGAAGAGTTTGAAGAATTTAGGGGTTAGTTAGGGTATAAATAGGGTTTAAAGATAGTATAGTTAGGATTATTCATATCTTTTAAAAAAAATAAATTATACACTAATATTTTTTATATGAGACAGTTTTGTAAATTACAAATTATATAATAAAATGTTGAAGATTTTGTAGAATTTGAAGAATTTAGGGGTTAGTTAGGGTATAGATAGGGTTTAAAGATAGTATAAGTAGGATAATTCATATCTTTTTAAAAAAAAAAAAAATTTTTTTTTTAAATTATGCACTCATATTTTTTATATGATACATTTTTATATACTACAAACTACATATAAACTTATATTATACATTAAACATTCATATCTTGCAAACACTAAGAATTTATATTATACATTCATATATCTTGCAAATACTAAGAACTTATACTATACATTCATATATTTTACAAACACTAAGAACTTATATTATACATTCGTATATCTTTTAAAAACTAAGAACTTGAATCAGATTCGGAATCAGAATCAGAATCAGATTCGGAATCAGAATCAGTACATGATTCTTCTAACTCATCTTCAGAAATGTATTCGTCATAGGGAGGAACAACCGGCGTTGAATCATAATCTGAATCATCTACCACAACATAAGATTCAATGCGTAACATTTCACTTTGGGCAACAACTTGGTTGCGTGTATCATCTTGTAACGCAGTAAGAACAACTTTGGAAGTTTCTTGAACCCCTCTAGGCACAACTTTCGTACATGCCCACCAATCGCTTGCTGATGTACGACAAACTTGCGGATAAGGAATGAAGCAAACTTGATCACAATTACCAGATAAGATAAATGGGTCATATTTCTCGTACTGCCAGCGCGGTGACACATCGACGATTCCTGATTTATGTTTTCGAATCCCCCAACCTACAACTGTATCAAACCACTTACACTTAAAAACCATGGCCTTAAGCCCAAAAGAACCAGAATACTCAACCATCATTATCTCTTTGATCAACCCGTAATAATCAGTGTCCGTCGTACCCCGGACTTGGACACCGTAATGTTGGGTTGTCTTATCTTGGCCATGGCTATGTGTGTGGAAGCAGTATCCTCGTGAGAAATAAATCGGCCAAGCTTTATAATTGTGTTTTGGTCCTTGTACGAAATTCAACATCCACAATGGAAAATCATATAACTGACTCGCATTGACAACCTATTAATTAAAATCATGTTTATAAATGATAAATTCACATTGATAGTCATATTATATCAAAAACTTACATAGTTTTTCACCCATTCTGCAAAGTGGTTGTCTTTCGCTATCTGTAGATCATTACCACATATAGATGGATTTCTTTCCATCATAAACTCCTCAAACATCCTGTTCGGTTGTTGTTATAAAATGATTAAAATTTCCAGTTAACGTCGTTAGAAATGTAGAATATAAAAATTGGTTGAAATACCTTTTGTATGGCTCAAATGTAGGACAATTGAGCATCAGAAATTTATGCATCACAGTGTAGTCATCATCGGTTAGATACCTCTGTTATACTTTTCCACTCACTCGACCTTCATGGTAAAACATATTTGGCACATCTGGATCTTGATATGTGAATAGAATATCTCCAGGTTGCAAGACTTGAGCGGGCACTTCTGGATTCCCAAAGAAGTGTGCAGAAAATGTAGAAATCTCTTCATTACGACATTGGGCAATAATAGAACCTGCAATATGTGCCTTATTTTTAACTTTTTTCTTTAGATGGTACATGTATCGCTCGAAAGGATACATCCATCTATATTGCACTGGACCACCTAGGTAGCTTCATCTGGCAAATGCACTACGAGATGTTCCATAACATAAAAAAATGAAGGAGGGAAAATCTTTTCCAAATTACAAAGCTTCACTGCAATGCTTTCTTTTAAAATTGCAACATCTTCACTCTTCAATACCTTTGCAGAGATATCCCGAAAGAAGAGTGTTATCTCTACACAAAACATTTTTGAGTTAGTAGGTAGTAAGTAACACTTATACAAAAAAAAAAAAATAATTTACCAGAAATTGCGATGTGGACATTTTTGGGAAGCAATTCCTTAAATGCAAATGGAAGAAGTCGTTGCATGATGACGTGGCAATCATGACTTTTCAGGCCCGAAAGCTTCGAATTTGTCTCGTCAATACATCTACTAAACTTTGAAGCGTACCCATCTGGAAATTTTATATCATCCTTCAACCATCACAAGAATTCTTTTTTTTCTTCTTTAGACAACCGAAATATCGGCACTGGCATCGTTCCATCATCTTTGATATGTAACTCTTGCCTTCTACACAAATCAGGTAGATCCATCCTTGACTTTGCATTATCTTTCGTCTTCCCGGGAACATTAAGCACCGTGTTGATAATATTATCAAAGAAATTTTTCTCAACGTGCATAAAGTCCACATTGTGGCGAAGAAGAAGATTTTCCCAATACGGCAAATCCCAAAAAATACTCTTCTTCACCCAATTGTGATATTTCCCATATCCGTCTATGTTGCTCGCAGGTTTCTCGTGTCCATTGCCTCCACATTCAACAGTTTTCTTCAATCCTTCGATGTTGTTGATTCTTTCACGGAGAATTTCTTCTCCATTCAACCATGGTGGAGGATCATCGGTTATCGTCTTTCCCTTTCGAAACGCTTGGACATTTCTCCTGTAAGGATGCTCTTTAGGCAGAAACATTCGATGACAGTCAAGCCAGCTATGATTCCTTCCATGTTGCAACCAAAATGACTTTGTATCATCTAGACAATATGGACAAGCTAAACGACCATGAGTCATCCAACCTGACATCATGCCATATGCCGGAAAGTCATTAATGGTCCACATTAATGCGGCCCGCATCGTGAAATTTTCCTTTCTAGAGATATCGTATGCTTTTGCCCCGTGACTCCACAAACTTTGTAATTCTTCAATTAGCGGCTGCAGATAAATATCAATGCTCTTCTTTGGATGTCTTGGTCCGGGCACTAAGACTGATAGAAAGAAATATTTTCTTTTCATACACATACCAGGAGGTAAGTTATATGGAGTTACGATTACGGGCCAGACCGAGTGGGCTTCACCACTCATACCAACTGGATTAAATCCATCTGTTGCTAATCCAAGATATATATTCCAACTTTCTGCAGCGAAATTGGGATATACCTTGTTAAAATGCTTCCAAGCTCCTCCATCAGAAGGGTGATGCATTTCTCCTTCGGGTGACTCATGTTCCGCGTGCCATCGCATTTGTGATGCTGTCGCCTCAACTTGGTACAACCGCTTCAACCTCTCCGTAATAGGCATGTAAAACATTCTTTTTTTCGGCCGATTTTTTCCCTTTCCACGGTTCTGGTGATATCTATCTTTCCCACAAAACTGACACACCAACAAGTCTTGATCTTCCTTCCAAAATAACATGCAGTTATCCTCGCAAATATCAATCTTCACAACAGGGAGACCAAGCGCCTTTGTCAAATTCTTCGTCTCATAATATGATGCAGGAGCTTGATTTGGTTGTGGCAGAACATCTCTGAAAGTTTGTGATATCTCATCCAAACATGACTCTAACAAATTATGATCGGTTTTTACTTTCATTAATTGTGACGCCAAGTATGACTGAGAAATACCTTCATATAATGGTTGATTAGTGGCTTCAAATGCTTGAAACACACTATCTTCATTTTGCTCCTCATCGGGTGCTTCCATCACATTCTCCAATACATGAGTTGATCCAGTGCCTCCACCCATAATATCAGGAAAGTTCTCTTGATATGTCTCTTCTCCCATAAATGGACCTCCTGCTGATGATCCGCCAACGTCATAGTAATTTTCTCCCTGGCTTGACCATAAGTAGTAATTACTCTTGAATCCGACTCGGTAAAGATGGCGAGACACAGTTCTCGCGTCACGTTGTTTTCGGTTTTGACATTTCAAACAAGGACATAACATGGTTTTCCCCACTAAAAAGGAATTTTGATTGGAAGAAAATGCGATAAAAACATCAACCCCTTCTTTAAAGTCTCGAGAAACACAATTATTGATCGGATCAATGTGTCGATCCATCCAATCTCTTGAATAAAAATAAATCGACATTGAACGCTCAACTTTTTTCCAACAATATCGAACTCTCTGTGATACAAAACTCGTTCTAACGAAAGTGAAGCGCTCGGTTTTCTTTTATAGAAAAAAATAACGCCACGATTTTGCTATGACATTGCTACATTTCTTGCTACGTTTCTTGCCACGTTTTGCTACGAAAATAGCTACGAAATTTGCTACGATCCATAATCGTGGCAAGCTCCAAAATATCTAGCATTATTTACCTAGCAAATTGTCAGATTGAGGGGACATTACTTTAGAGTAAGCGACGAAAATTCACGTTCCTTATTGTTTTTTTGTTTTTATCGCTGCCACTTGCTCAGGATTTGACTGGTGGGACGTATTTTTCGGTGGGTTGCTACGAATTTGATACGATATCAAATCGTATCCAGTTGCTACGTCCATTTTTGTAGCAATTCCGTAGCAAAAGCTTGCCACGTTTTGTTTTTGTAGCAAAAACGTAGTAACGTTTGCTACGATTGTACTACGTTTTGCCACGTTTCCTGTTTTCGTAGCAAATGCGTTGCAATTTCGTATCTTTTTTTGATTTGCTACGAACTCATCGTTGCAGTTTCGTTGCAATGTGGTATTTTTTTACTAGTGTATAGCTAAGGATGATCAGATAGCTTGGAGCTGGACGTTAGGACCGCCGGAGTAGATTTCATACCTTTGTAAACGGTATTGTGTTATGTGTTTGTTGGCTCGATTTTGCATTAGGCCGGACCCAGTCTTGAATTATTAAATGTATGAATATTTCCTAAATCAATAAAGTAATTGTTTTATATGCGCATCATGAGTACTCTGATATTTGACTGGTCTGGTCTAACACAACGTTAGGTCGTTGTACGGGTTGAAAAGCTTTAGTCTTCGATCTAACGGGAAATGCTAACTCTAGGTACAGGTTGCAAAGCCTTGTGCCTTGATGCAGCGGGACGAGTTAGTGGATGAACTGGTCTAGGTCGTGAAGTAAATTTTGTAACTCTGACCGAATAGTCCCTAATCCGTCACATAGCGCTTCCAGACCATGGTGTTGGGTTGGACGGACAGTCATGTTCTTGTTTGATTGTTGGCCTTTCATTTCCAACCCTTGGTGTGGATCGTCCGTGGGTCATGCTCTTGGTTGATTGTTGGTAGGTGGGTCGACCTATGTCTAGGACAGTTCCGTGGTGTTACAAGAAAACCAGCTAACTCGGGGTCTTGTGGTCCGGAGGAGCGACCACGTACTTCTTGTGATGAACTTTGGTTTAAAAACTTCAGTATTATGTTTCCATAGCACTACATCTTCCCCTATAGTCATATTATTTTGTTGCTTGTTCAGTGTCTCCTCGATCATAGTGTATAGATCGTATCTCAGCCGTACAATTGGTCCAAGTCCAGCTCACCAAATGGCGAGCAGGGCGAACAAGTCAGGCTCGCCATATGGCTGATATCACTCAAATTACTGTAAGGAGTGATTTATACTCTCTCAAATAAGAGGTCGAGTTGTAGTACTTAGGGATCGAATTCACAGGGAGCTAGGGAACCTAATGGATCTATTATGATATGTTAAGTAGGAAGTTTTTAAGATTTAAAATGTAAATTTGCAATTTTGGTTGAGCAAGTAATTGCTCGATTGATTGGTTGAGGTTTTGGTGCATAAAAGGAAATAGCTAGACTTAGGGTTTATATTCAGGAAACTTGGAATTATAATCCTACAGATGCCTAATGAGTTGTGTGCATTATAATGTAAAGCTCAACTGTCTATTCAACAAGTCCATCAGCTATCGCATGTTTGAACTCGTCTATTCACTAGATCTAATGACCCAAAGAAATGTGTTCGATCAATAGCAGTGTCGATCGATAATCCTATAGGGATATCGATCGATACACCTTTCGCTCCGTCAATCGATTATCCAAATGAATATCGATCGACGCGCTTCTAGTTAAGCTTTATGCGCGGGTTGAATAAAGCTTACTAAGCTCACTAGATCAGCTCTTGCCTTACTCTTAGCAAGAAACTTAGCTCAGTTAGAATGTTTTCAGGATGAGAATGAAGCTTTCGCTTTTATCTATCAATCCTAGGGCAAGTTCTAGGTAGCTAATCTAGAAACAGGCATTAATGAACAATCCTAATGAAAATTACTACAACTCAGCAATCTATATTTGGGGCTAATCCCCCATAAGTTATTTAAACCCTAAATCTATTAGTGGAACTACTCAGACATGGCCAAGAAAATCATGAAAGCAATTAGGTTAGAAAACTTCGTAGAATAGTAAAATAGATATTAATGGAGTTCCAATCACAAAATATAACTGTGGATCTTCTCTCCAATCTATCACAATCCTAAAACCTTTTGCTGAAAGTAATTAAACTAAAAACACAGAAAATCACACTTTGCCTCTAACATGGTGGCAAAGCTTATATAATTAGGTTAAAACTCGACAGGGGTAATCTTGTAAATTGGTGAAGACTTAGACTTCAAGTTGGCTGTGACCAAACGGGCTTTCTGCGCGCTTCGCTGTCGATCGATGTTCAAGTGTGAACATCGATCGATATTCCTCCTCCAATATCGACCGATGGTCGAGCTCGATGGTCATCTCGGGTGCTTGCTCAAAATATCTCCAAAATGCTCCAAAATCATCCATTATCTCCAAATCACTCCTGATCTTATAAATATAATAAATAGACTCTATAATATAATAATAAATAGTAAAAACACCTATAAACCATGGACGAAAATAGATCAAATCCATGGTCTATCAACTCCCCCAAACTTACCATTTTGCTTGTCCTCAAGAAAAACAAACAGGCAGTCTCTCTGAAAGAGGTTTGAAAACAGCAGGGACTCACATGATTTAAAACTTAGAATCATCACCTCTACAATATTACAATCCACATCAAAGAGGTCCTAATCACAAAAGCACTTCATACCATATCCTAGCTTAGCAACCAAATTCATCTAGCCAACAACTTAGCAATTCTTGTCTGACATTCTCCTCTACCAACCTCATTTCTTAGCATAAATAAAAGTGTAGGCTTTACCTTGGGAGTATCAATCACAGGATGCAAGGAATTTCAAACAAGTATCTGGACCTACAGGTAAACATTAGTTTCTATCCTCTCTCTCTACTAATTTCTCTCCTAGTCAAAGTCTGCTTATATTTGCAAGATCATTGACCAAGATTGGACAGGCTTCCATGAATCAAGCCTTAATGGTGATTGCCACCAAGTCCTGTTCACTTCTTTTTGACCTATATCCTAGGATTATTTGTGAAGCAAGCCTTAATGGTTGTAGCCACCAAGTCTTGTTCTAATCCTTTACTTATAGAATTCATATGAAGCAAGCTTTAAGGGTTGTAGCCACCAAGTCATGTTCGAATTCCTTCCTAAATAAATCTCTAATATATAAGTAATAATATTCTTTTATATATCTATATTTCGAAAATAAAGAGAG
Organism: Brassica napus; assembly: GCF_020379485.1. Taxonomy (NCBI): domain Eukaryota; kingdom Viridiplantae; phylum Streptophyta; class Magnoliopsida; order Brassicales; family Brassicaceae; genus Brassica; species Brassica napus. The sequence continues at coordinate 39,963,532 of NC_063445.1, forward strand.
AGAGAGAGAGTGATAAATCTATCTAGAACTTGCTTGGATCGTCCATTGAAGCGAACCATAGAGAGGCCATGATCGATCGCTTTAAAGCGGAGAAGGCGGAAAAGGATCTTGCTCGCATGCGAGAAGAGATGTTGGCGCGAGATGCTCAACTCGCTCGTGATCATGCCAGGGCTGTTCGTAGGGCGGAACGGAAGGGCAAGAGGGAAATTGTCGAGGTGATGAAGACTCGCGCTTCTCAATTCCAGGTTGAGTACGGGAATCTCAAGGACGCTTTCAACTCGCTGGGCGACTTCCGTGAGTGTCGCGGCTCAGTCGGGAGCCTTTAGAAGACGTGGGCGGATGACTACCTTTTCGAGAGGGAGATGGAGTTAATGAAGGGTGGCATGAAGGATCATGCTCACGCTGAGACACTCATTTCTCCGATCGATGGGAAGATTCAGGGATTCTAGGATCTCATCCCAGTTTCTCCTGATACCGTAGAAACCACGACTGATTTTGCCGGTGACGATGAGGAAGTGAACTATCCCGCGGATGCATTCGGAGCTTCCTTGTCCGGGAATTTTAACTTTGATCTGTGAGCGTTTTGACAGGAAGAAGTTTTTCCCTTATCTAGTATTTTGCGGCCGAGTGTGGCCTTTGTTCATATATGTCCAGCCGAGTGTGGCCTTCGAACTTTGTATGGGCCTGTTTTGGCCATTTTTATCGGGACTGGTCGTTGGTGGCTTTCAACCCCTACCGCTATGCGGTTTATATAGTGGATGTTTGTTTGAGTTAGTTTGTTTCAAGTGGGTTTGAAGTAAACACGAGTTGTCGTCTCATATTTAACTTCGTTGAGGCGTTTAATCTGTTGGTTTGTTCGAGACGTGAGTTTTCGTAAAAATTATTTATTCTTACGATCTTTCGGAAATGTTGAGATATGAACGCAGAGACATGTTTTAGGATCTCGTATCGTTTAGATATCATGTCTTTGAGATGTCTGAGACCAATGCGATGGGTTTAGGGCAAGACCTAGGTTTACTCTCGGTTTTAAGGTTTGTGCGGTGACTAGCCGGCTATCGGTTTTCCTGTTGCGATTTCTACCTGATTCGTACCGATTTAAAGTCCGCTGATGTGTTCGTCGGGACCAATCGACGAACGGAGTGTAAGATTTTTGGTGGTCGCATTCGGACAATTTGTTCGTATCGTCTCGACTTTTAACTTGGCGACGTCTTGCAGTTATTTTGAAGACTATACATATATTTTCTGTGCTGAAGCGAGGTTGTTTTACGATTTTGGCCCGTACGAGGCTGCTGGCAAGAGTATTAACGTTTGTAGATTTTCTAAGCGTGTTCCGAGACTTTTGCGTTAATTGAAGCGCAAGTGTCTTAAAAAAAAGCGACGCATATTGTAGTAAAAAATTTTGAAATCTCTAAAAAATTCGATTACAATTCCGTTTAAGTTAGGAAAGTTAGGAAAACCCTAACTTCCCAGAGGTCTCGGATATCTGTTAAACCACACGCCAAGCAATCATAACACGCAATTAAAGACGAAAAGGAATAAGAAAATCGTAAAAGAGAGCAAAAGAAGTTTTATTCTGAAACCGCGTATGAGCGTTACAACAAGGTAGAAGCGTTGGCTACGAGAGCTGTCAGCGAGATTCCTAGTTCTAACAACCTAAGACTGCAAAACCTAGTTGAGTCGCAGCTCGAAATAACAAAAACGGAAAGTTGCCTAATTGCTCTAAGTGCTAAGTTTGCTCTGAGAAAAGTCCTCTCCCATGCCTCTCGCCTAGGACTCCTTATATACTGGCTCCTAGGTCGGTTTACGCTTTTCCTCTTCAGCCCTTAAGCCGCCATAGCATAAAAATGGAGATATTCCATTTTTTCCGATCTTCGTATTTATCTTCAAAATTTCGTATTTATCCGTGGAAACTTGACATTTATCTTTCCTTGCGAACCAAGCCTAAATCGTCATGCGGCTTACGGGTTGTTGGTTAAGAAATCGTAAGTTGGGCCTCGAGTCATGTCTTAGGTCCCTTTGGGCCGTCTTCTGACTCGAAGCGTTTATTACGGCTTCTTTCGATAAAGAACGATCTTTCCGCGGTTTTTACGGTAAAGTTTGATCGATAACTTAGAATGGCGGGGAACGTGAAATGGGTTCGCTACGGTCTTCGGGAGATAGCATCGAAGGGTAGCCGAGAATGCATGGACCAATGTCGTATCGACGTTTGGGAAGAGCTCGGTCGCTACGTAGCGACCGAGCTTGCTACGTAGCGACCGAGCTCGCTACGTAGCGACCGAGCTCTTCCCAAACATCGATACGACATTAGTCCATGCATTCTCCTGCTCGAGCTCGGTCGCTGCGTAGCGACCCTTTTCGAGCTCTTGTCCGATGACTCGCGTTTCCTCTGCAAAGCTTTTCGTAAGGAAGAATCTATTTCGAAAAAGTATTTGTTGAAGAAGGTTTTTCGTTTTCTTCTTCGGGGATTTGGACGTTAACTTCGTCGCAACCGTTTTCGACCCCAACAATAGTTAGTGTTCATGGGAAAAAGAAAGCAGAGATGGTGAAACAGATTCATGCTGAAGCTAGAAGGAACTTGGAGGAAAAGGCTAAGCAGTATGCTAGACAAGCAAACAAGGGCAGGCGTGAGATGGTCTTTGACGTGGGTGATCAAGTCTGGGTGCATTTGAGGAAGGAGAGATTTACAAATGAAAAGAAATCAAAGATGATGCCAAGTATTGATGGTCCCTTCGCACTCACACACAAAATCAGCAACAATGCTTATAAACTTGAACTGCAAGGTAATATGTTAGTGATAATTTCAATATTTCTGACTGGGCTCCTTTTGTTGCAGATGATCCAAATTTGAGGACAAATCCTTTTCAAGAGGGAGGGGATGATGTGATCATGGGAATACAACATGAACCTGTTCAAGAAGAGATGAACAGTGAAGATATCTTAGCCATTCCAGAAGAAGTTCCAATGACTCGTGCTAGATCAAAGAAGCTCATGGAAGCTGTCACTGGAATGCTTAAGTATATTGAAGATCAAGAAGAATGTCTTGGCCAAGTTTCTAATTATGAAGCCTTCACCTTTATGAAGTTCTCTCCAACCAGCTGATCAAAAATTTAGCAAAGGCTGTTGTGTGTGCTCTTTTTCCCTAGCTTGGTTTTGACCCACTGAGTTTTCCAAGTTAGGTTTTTAACGAGGCCACAACTGTCCTTACCATATGCCAATTGTTGGTCCATTTTAGTTATCTAAGTTCTATGACATTTTTATGTATTTTTTATGTTATGTTTTATTTTAAAAACTTTTCTTGGGTTGTCTCTAGGCATGGGGGACAAAGGGGTTATGTCTTTATATTTCCAAGGACAGCTTCTTGCATTATATTGTAACCAGAACCCTCTTTCTAATCTATCAATCATTTTCTTCAAAAAAAAAACTTGTTCCTTCTTTCTTTATCTGTCAAGATCTAGAAGCTTGCTGATGTTTAATATCCAGCTTTGGGTTTTCTGATTTAGTGTGTAATATCTGGATAAGAAACCTTGGAGTATCAAGAGATCAAACCATCCCTCTTGTGTCCCACTTCATTCCACAAGCCTTGGAAATTTTGAGTGTTTGATTCACTTTTGCAAGGATTATCCATGTTCTATCATTCCAGTACCAGAGATCTATCCTAGGATCTTTTTAAATTTTTAGAAAACCCTTATATCTCAATCCTATATATTGTAAACTCTCTCATTAATAAGAGATTAGACAGTTCAAAACAACTATACTCTTGAAAAATTTCACAATGATTCTCCATTAGTCTCTTAATCACACAACTCTTTCTTATTCTCTCTTAATATCTTCGCTATTCTCTTCTAAACTCAGATTTTCCAATTCAAACACTAAAAGTGTTACCGCGTTTTTAACTTTACGGGCATTTACAAGGAATGCATTACGTCGAATTTACTAGGACACGTGTATCACGAGGAATCTACCAAGGCCGAGTGTTTTAGCCATTACGACAAATTTACAAGGAAAAGTGTTTTACAAGAATCTACCAGACCTGTTTTTTCCATTACGACGAATTTACTAGGACTATATATGAATTCCTGAAAATCAAATCCCAAAACCCCAAAGTCACTTATCTATAACATCATATCTCTTTTACCCTATCGTCTCCTATATCATATTTTCCCTTAAACCCTAAATTCAAAGGAATATGTATTATAATCAAACAACATACACATGCATTAAGTCTTTAACTGATTTATATATTAAAAAAATATTTCAAATATACATTACATCATTCTGAATCATTCGAATTTTCATCAATATCAATAGAATGATAATCACCGCTTGCATCAAACTCGTCTTCACCTGCTTCATCATTCATATCGTTGGGAATATCTCATATTGACGGTTATTCGGATCAATAAGAAGGATGTCATCAGTTTGTTGTTCATGTACCTCGACTTCAGTGATACCCACTTCTTCTTGAAATGTGGTTTGGGGGATGATATTTCTCGATGCCTACATTCCTATTTATATGAGCAAAATAGAGAAAAGTGAAAGAGCAGGAGTTGGAGTAATTAATGTTAAGTAGTGGGAGGTTGGGTTTGGGTCGTAAATGGAGAATGTTAATCTTAATTAGAAAGAGGAATTGATCACCTTCAGCGTTACAATGACAGTTTATCCGATGGTTGCTAGGGTAAGCAAGGAACCGAAGATAAGTGGATCAATTTTTTAATTGGGCCCTTTCATGAACACGGCCCATAAATGAAATAAAAAGACGCTTAATTGGTAAATATGTTACGTGACCTCGTTTTCCCCTCTTTCCATGATGATATGGCATTCTAAGGAGAGAACAAAGTCTACTTTATTATTATAGATAGATAGATATGCATAAACGCTTAGGTTGGAAGAATATTAAATAAAATTATTAGTAATTCAAAACAATTAAACCAAATCAATTGATTTAGAGAACTTAGTCGTTACGAAAACATTATCTAGTAAGGATTTAATGAAATCATCATTAACTATCAACACTGTGGGAACCGAAATTCGCACTGTCGATTTCCGTTGATTTAGGAAAGATAGGAAGCCCTAAGTTTCCCAGAGTTCACAGATATCTGCTAAACCACACGCCAAACAATCAGAACACGTGAAACAGACTAAGTATGAAATTGATAAAACAAAAAGAGAGCGAAGAAGATCTTATTCCGAATTTGTGTATAAGCGTTTACAACAGGTAAGGCTGCCGTAAGAGCTGTCGGCGAGAACCTAGTTCTAACCACCTAAGACCTGAAAACCTAGTTGAGTCGCAACACGATATCAAAAACGGAAAATTGCCTAAATTGCTCTAAGTGCTAAGTTTTGTTCTGAGTAGAAAAATTGTATCCCTCTGCATCTTCGACCTCAACATCCTTATATATTCCTTTAGAGACGGTTTTCTCTTTCCATTTCTGCCCTCGGTCGAGTTTATCATTTCGCGGAAATATTCCATTTTTCTTTGATTTTTGTATTTATCTTCGGAAACTTCACATTTATCTTCCGAACTTGACATTTATCTTCTCCTGCGTAACCAAAGATAAACCGTCATAACGATTGGCTTGATTTCGTATAAAATCGTAAGTGGGCTCTTAGCTGCGTTCTGGGCCCCTTCGGGCCGTTTTCCGACTTAGACGTTTTTATGATTTCATAAAAAGAAGGCTTTCAAAGCGATGTCGATTCCGAAGAACATTCAAATTCCTCGTATAGTGTAGGCAATTCTAGGTGTTCAGCTAACAGTTGCCGCTTTATATGATCAATCTGAATGTTATTCGAGGAAACGAGTTCTTGCAGTTTTTAAATCGTAAAGTTCCAACGGTGACTCCGATCGAGATGAAACAAGAGCAGATTCGATCTAATCCCGAAGGGGAGAGCTACGAGGACAGGACGAAGGCAGGCAGGTTGATCCAACTCGCCGAACGGGCGAATTGGACTGCATGTTCGGTCTAACTTGCCCGTTCGGCGAGTTGGACGGCGTGCTCGGCCTAACTCGCACGTTCGGCAGGTTGGACTGATCCAACTCGCCGAACGGGTGAGTTGGTTGGTGTATCCGGTTCAACTCGCCCCTTAGGCTAGTTGGTCGGTGTATCCGGTCCAACTCGCCCCTTCGGCGAGTTGGACGATGGGTGTTTCGCTGTTCGGGATCCGTTGTTCGAGACTTTGTGTAACCTTTCTTGAAGACTTATCGTGTGAATCCTTTTCGGAATTGTTACGAACTTGATTTTAGGTTTTCACACGTCTCTATTCTTCTTCTTCTTTTGAAAGAGGACATTTCTTCTGAAGTTTTCGAACGTTGATTTCATCGTGACCGATTTTGACCCCAACAAACACGGTTTAGTAGAACATTTTTCGTAAAACAAAACATTTTTTACGAAATAAACTTCTGTAAAGCTAACTTCGACAAAGTTTTACTAAACATCTGTTCGTGAAAAGAAACTTAACTATTTTCCGAAACTAAAATTTTCAAAACTAACATTGATAATGTTTAAAGAACATGTTTTGTACCATAAAAGTTAACAGTATCTACGAAACAAACTTCTGCCAAACTAACTTTGATAAAGTTTTCAGACCATATTTCGTAAAGCAAAGCTGGACAGCTTTAGATAATCACTTTCCTAAAACAAAACTATATTTTCCAGACAACTTTTTGTAAAGTCATAAAAATGTTGATGTTTTAAGAAATAAACTTTGGAGAATCGAAGAGAACTACACGAAATGATCAACGGAAAACGAAGGACAAAAAGAGACAACAAGAGGACCTTACTCACCCTTTCTCTCTCCTTACTCACCCTCTCTCTTCTTCCTCACCATCTCTCTCCTTCCTCTCCATTTCTCTCCTTCCTCTCCATCTATTTCCTTGCTCATCCCTTTGTATCCTCTTCCTTGCCCCTTGCTTATCTCTCCGCGCCCACATCTCTACAAGACCTCATATTCGCCCCTTTGATGATCCTTCCTCGTGACTATCTCCTCGCCCTATCTAGTCGCAGTTACTTCTTTGCTCTTAGATCATCACCCTCTCTGTAATGACCCACCTCCACTATCCCCACTATCTCCACCATCCCCACCACTCCCACCATCTCCACCATCCCCAACTTCTTTAAAGAGAAAGAGAGAGAGAGGGAGAGAGAGAGAGAGAGAAAGAGAGAGAGAGAGAGAGAGAAAGAGAGAGAGAAAGAGAGAGAAAGCTCACCTGAGCTCGTCGCCGGAGCAACCGTGTGCCGTGATCACGTTCAGCTTGCCACCACCGATAAACGCCCTAGGTAACCGCCGAAAACCGCATTTCTTACTCTCATTTTCGTTTCCGTTTAGTAAATCACCCATAACTTCCTAACCATTGATCATCTCGTACATCCAAGGCCATCATCGTGTTCCTCTCGTCGAGGCTAAGCCGTAGACACCAACCACGCCTCAAACGGAGCCCGGACGAAGCCGCACGCGCCTCCCGAAGATTCGCCTAGGCGCGCGCGTGAAACACACGCGCCACCGCCGTCCGCCGGAGCCACCGCGAGTTCCGGCCACGCGCCGCCGTCTCCGACCAACGTTCGCCGGAGCCGCCGTGACCGACCACCGTCCGTTCGCCGCCGGGAAGCTGCCGCCGCGTCGCCGCCTCGCCGCCGTCGCCGCCGTTGACTTTCCGGTAAGCCGCCGCGTCGCCGCCGGCGACCGACACGGTGACTCGCCGGTGACTCGCCAACTCGGCCGAGTCAACCCGGTGAGTCAACTCGGTGACTCGGTCAACCGGTGGTTTGACCGGTTTAAATCGATTTCGATTCGGTTGGGTTAAACCGGTCGGTTAAAATCAATTGGAAATCGGTTAAGGAAAACCGGATTAATTAATTAATTAATTAATTAATTAATTAAATAATTAATCTTTGACCAGCGGGTTGACTTTCCCGTAAATATCCGTTTGAAAACCGTTCGAAAGGCGTTCTGACTCGAAATTTCGATCTGATTTCGGATTTGGAGTCCATTTGAGCAGCTGGAGTTCATAGATACCACCTCTTATTGTTGCTAAGGTGAGGGTCTATTCCCGAACTCCTCTTATTCGGCTTAGGACCTCGAATAAGTATAATTTATTTCTAATGTGTTCCGTCTGTGTGAAATCGAGTCTGTCATTGCTTGTTTAGTTTTAGGTTCTTTACATAAACCGGAACTAGGGGGTTAGAGGATTCAACATTGATTGTTTCACTTAATGTAAATTCTTAGCTAGGATTGTTTTTGTTTGGAGACGGATACAGAGTCGGACTGCTGTATGCCGGATTGTATGGAGGTCACGGCCAACTTTAGTCGACCGGTTGAGCCGTAGACTAGAAGTGTCGATAAATCGTCTACGGCGTGTGTTACCGAGCACTTTTTCGGTGTGTGTATGAACCGAGCACCTTTTCGGTAGTGTTTTGGCCTGTTAGTGGGCGGCGAGTGTGCACCTCGCTAGGACCATTGTTTGTTGCTTGAGTACTTTAGGTACTGTGTTTGACATGCATTAGAATTAAATTATATTTATTCGGAGTGCTATGTCCGGGTCCATGGACTTCGTGGTAGCATCCCATACCTCGCTGAGCGATTCCCCTGTCGCTCACCCCTCATTCTTTCCCCTTTAGGTGAGACGATGAGCAGGAGTGATTATCGGACCGGTGCTATTGGGCTTTTGGGCTTCTATCGCTTTTACCGCATTTATCTTTATCGGGCCTTTAGGCCTTTGGACTTTTCATTTATGTTATTCCTATTTCAGACTTTCAGTTTATATCGTATTTTATATTTCGGATGTTATCGATGTTGGGCTTTTAGGCCTTTTGGTACCGTATTGACTTTTATATTATATGAAGATTATTATTATTTGAGTTGTATTATTATTTTATTTCCGCTTTTATCAATTTATTATATTTCGAAAGTGGCGGGTGCCACAATTTGGTATCAGAGCAGGTTCCGTCCTGGCTCCGACCCGGGATGGCGATTTTTGGAGACCTGGTTTTATTCGGTTTTGACGGTTTTACACGATTTCAAAATATTTTCGGGGATTTGGGAATTTTGAAAATAAAAAATAAATAGCACCTTTTCGTTCGATATCACTGCTCCTTAAAATGTTGGTATCCAAAGTTCAGCGTAAGTTAAATTTTTTCTTTCCTTTTAGATGCCGCCAAGGAGAAGAACCACCCGTGCCCAGACCGCCAGAACCGTTAGAGACAATGTAGATGAGCATGAGCAGACCGCAGTTCCACCACCCGCGGCTCCACCAGTTGATCAGGATGCATTGAGACAGATGGTTCAGGATGCCGCTAGACAGGCCGCTCAGGAAGCACTTCAGCAGATTGCCCAGGAGGCAGCCAGGCAGGCCGCTCAGGAGGCCGCCCGAGTAGCTGCTCAGGAGGTTGCTCGTCAGATGGCTACCGTTCAGCAGGGACCGCAGATTCAGGTTCAGCAAGTTCCACTGGTTCATGTCCAACAAGATCAACAGATTCCAGCTCAGCACGATCATCAGGATCCCGTTCAGCAGGTTCCCCTTCCACAGGTTCCTCTGCAGCAGGGTCCAGTTCAGCAGTTTGCTCATGGTGTTCAGGATCTACCGCCACCACCACCGCGACCTCATGTTTACCCGGTTTATAATGAGAGGTTCTACAGGCTGACATGTCAGATGAGAAACATGGAGATGGAGCATTTTAGCGGGACAGTGGATGCTGTAGCTGCACACGATTGGAAGTTAGCCTTGCAGCGGAAGCTGGAGATTATTGAGTGTCCACCAGAGTTGTCGCTCAGATTGACTATGCAGTACCTTCGTGGAGATGCTCTTATATGGTGGGAGGGAATACGATTGAGCCATTTTGGGCCAGAGAGACTTACTTTCGCTGATTTCATTCGAGAGTTCGATTGGAAATACTTTCCGAAGGAAGCGATGGATAGGAAGAAGTGCGAGTTCGAGCATGTAAGCCAGGGAGAGATGTCTATCAGGGAGTATGAGGTTGTGTTCAACCAACTTCGCAGATTTGCAGGAGTGGGCATTTCAGAAGAAGACTTGATTAGAAAGTTTTTGAGTGGGATGCGAGTGGAGATTCGTAACAGGTGTCGCGTAGTCACTCACCACCGGTTGGGAGATCTGGTGGAGAAAGCTGCCGAACAGGAAGCAGGCTTGGCGGAGGAGAAGGAACTCGCCAAAGCAGTTCATGTTAAGTCTGGAAAAGCTCCAGAGTCTCAAAGGAGAGCAGGGGACCCGTCGGGATTACCGATATGTCCTCGTTGCCATCGCAGTCACAGTGGGCAGTGTATGAGGTGTCTTACTTGCGGTAGGATTGGACACATTGCTAAATTTTGTCGAGCTAGGCCATTGGATACGCCACCAGTCAGACAGATTGCAACACCAGCAGCACCAGCAGCGGCACATGTTTGCTATGGCTGTGGTCAGCCAGGTCACTTCATCAGAGATTGCCCGAGGAAGGACAATGCGGCACTTCCACCACCACCGAAGCGTCTAGCCATCGCTCCACGTGTGTTTGCGGTTGGAGATCCTCAGGGAGCTGAGCCGATAGCAGGTATGAGTCTTTTCCATACTTGTTTGTGTTTGGGTATTTTGGCTCGTGGTTGTCATGTGTAGTTAGTAAAAATCTCGTGTAGGATCGGTTTTAGTTGGAGGAGAGTCAGCTTATACCTTATTCGACACGGGAGCCTCTCATAGTTTTGTGAGTCCGCGCTTAGTCCAGTCTTGGTCTTTTCGGGGAGTCTTTGAACCGAAGGCTAAGCAGATCCAGACTGCCGGCACGGAGAAGTTGGGTGCAGTTGGCATTCATCACGATGTACCAGTTCTACTTGGAGGAGTCGAGTTGCTCGGAGATTTGACGGAGATGGAGATGAGCTCCTACGATGTTATACTTGGGATGGATTGGCTGTCGCGACATCGAGTAGTCTTGGATTGTCCGAAGGCAAGAGTTAATATCCCTAGAGAAGAAGGAAAGATCATTTGCGAGGGAATTCAGACACACCGGGAAATTTCTATCGTCTCCATGTTGCGTGCAGAAGAGTTATTGGAAAGTGGAGCAGAGGGATTCTTGGCAACCATTTCGATGGTTAAGGAGGACGGTCAACAGAAGCTACATGATATACCAGTGGTCGCCGAGTACGAGGATGTTTTTGAGCCTTTAAAAGGCCACCACCAGCTAGAGCGGACGTTCTTACAATAGAAGTAGAGCCAGGAGCAGCACCAATTTCACGAGCTCCATACCGTCTCGCACCAACTGAGATGGCAGAGTTAAAGAAACAATTGGAGGAGCTATCTGATAAGGGGTTTATCAGGCCGAGCACGTCACCGTGGGGAGCACCAGTGTTGTTTGTGAAGAAGAAAAATGGGAGAGAGTTTCAGACTTTGTATAGATTACAGAGGTTTGAACAAAGTGACCATCAAGAATAAGTACCCGCTCCCGCGTATCGACGAGTTGTTGGACCAGTTGCAGGGAGCTTCATGGTTCTCTAAGATTGACTTGGCATCGGGATACCACCAGATTGCGATAGCTGAGGGAGATGTGCGGAAGACGGCATTCCGTACCCGTTATGGACATTACGAATTTGTGGTGATGCCATTTGGGTTGACGAACGCACCAGCCGCGTTCATGAAGCTTATGAATGATGTATTCCGTGAGCACTTAGATAAGTGTGTGATCGTTTTCATAGATGACATCTTGGTTTATTCTGGAGTAGAGAGGAGCATGCTGAACATTTGCAAATTGTGTGGGTAAGCTTCGGGAACATCAGTTATTTGCCAAGCTGAGTAAGTGTAGCTTTTGGCAGAAGAAAGATTGGATTTTTGGGTCACGTGGTTTCGGAAGCAGGATTTGCCGTAGATCAGGAGAAGATTAGCGCCATTTCAGAGTGGCCGACACCTAAGAATGCGACGGAGATCCGCAGTTTTCTCGGTTTGGCAGGATACTACAGAAAGTATGTCAAAAATTTTGCTAGCATTGCAAAGCCAATGACACGGCTAACAGGAAAAGACACACGAGTTTGATGGGACAGAGGAATGTTCGGGGAGTTTCACTGAGTTGAAGCGCGACAGCTGACCCATGCGCCAGTTTTGGTACTCCCGAGGCTAGGGGTACCATATGATGTTTACACTGATGCGTCAGGCACCGGATTGGGATGGTGTATGATGCAGGAAGGTCAGGTCATTGCCTATGCATCACGACAGTTGAGGCCTCACGAGACCAATTATCCTACTCATGATTTGGAATTGGCAGCAGTTGTATTTGCATTAAAGATCTGGAGGTCATACTTGTATGGAGAGAAGGTGAAGATTTTCACGGACCACCAGAGTCTGAAGTACATATTTACGCAAACGGACTTGAATTTGAGGCAGCGTAGATGGATGGAGTTGTTAGCAGACTACAATTTGGAGATCACATATCACCCGGGAAAAGCCAATCATGTGGCGGATGCCTTGAGTAGGCGCAGGAGCAGAAGCGATATATCGGGAACCAAAGAGGTCCAGGAGCTTACTGGGACACTTGCTAGTCTAAGATTATGTGCAGTTACTGTAGAGGGAGAGTCAGTTGGCGCTGAGGCTGTAGCGCGGGCAGACTTACTATGGAGGATACGCAAAGCTCAGATAGTGATGAAGCTTGCGTAAGCAGATCGAGATGGAGAGTATTGGTTTTTTACAGCAACCAACGGGAGTTCATGTATCGAAACAGGATTTTGTGCCCAATGATGAGTTGTTAAGAAAGGAGATATTACAGCAAGCACACACTCGAGTTTCTCTATTCATCCAGGAAACACCAAGATGTATAGGGATCTGAAGCGATATTACCATTGGCCTGGTATGAAGAGAGATGTTGCTTAACTGTATCGCAATGTCAGACGTGTCAGATGGTTAAAGCCGAGCATCAGGTTCCTAGGGGTTATTACAAAACCTGCCATTACCGAAGTGGAAATGGGACATGGTAACTATGGATTTTGTGACGGTTTGCCGACTACATCAGGAGGGAAGAATGCCATATGGGTAGTCGTGGATAGACTTACGAAGTCAGCCCATTTTCTAGCAGTTAAGAAGACAGACAGAGCTGATCAGCTAACACAGACTTACATCAGCGAGATTGTAAGATTGCATGGAGTTCCGGTCAGCATTGTATCAGATCGGGATACAAAGTTCACGTCTGAGTTTTGGAGAGCCTTCCAGAAGGCGCTTGGGACGAAAGTTCATATGAGTACGGCTTATCACCCGCAAACAGATGGTCAGTCAGAGAGGACTATTCAGACTTTGGAGGATATGCTCAGAGCTTGTGTTTTAGATTGGGAAGGTAGTTGGGTGAAGTATCTACCTCTAGCCGAGTTTGCCTACAACAACAGCTATCATTCGAGTATTGGGATGGCACCATATGAGGCTCTATATGGTAGGCCTTGTCGCACACCACTTTGTTGGACGGAAGTGGGAGAGCACGTGAGATAGAACCAGCCATGGTTCAAGAGACAGTCGAACAGGTTGAGATGCTCAAGATGCGGCTTAAGGAAGCCCATGACCGTCAGAAGAGTTATGCAGATAAACGGCGAAGAGATTTGGAGTTTCAAGTTGGCGACCTAGTATACCTGAAAATGAGGACATTTCAGGGAGGATCTAAGACTCGGAAGCTAAAGAAGCTTAAACCAAGATATATGGGACCATATCCTATTTTGGAGCGGATTGGAGCAGTTGCTTACCGACTAAATTTATCAGGAGAGTTATCAGATTTCCATGACGTGTTTCATGTTTCCGTTTTGAGGAAAGTAGTGAGAGAGCCAGAGCTCATTTTGCAGCAACCACCTAGAAACCTTGGCAAAGGGTTACGTGGGTTGTGCCAGCCAGTAGAGATATTGGATCGCCAAGTGAAAGCAGATCGTGGAATGATGACCATGTTGATCAAGGTTCGTTGGGAGGGAGACGGAATTCAGGAGGATACCTGGGAGTCCGAGCCCCAAATGAGGATTGATTATCCAGAGCTGTTTCGGGATGTCATTGGAGAGTTTGGTGATGTGAATTCGGGGTCGAATTCCTTGTTAGTGGGGGAGAATTGTAATGACCCACCTCCACTATCCCCACTATCTCCACCATCTCCACCATCCCCACCACTCCCACCATCTCCACATCCCCACTCTTCTTTAAGAGAAAGAGAGAGAGAGAGGAGAGAGAGAGAGAGAGAGAAAGAGAAGAGAAGAGAGAGAAAGCTCACCTGAGCTCGTCGCCGGAGCAACCGTGTGCCATGATCACGTTCAGCTTGCCACCACCGATAAACGCCCTAGGTAACCGCCGAAAACCGCATTTCTTAAGCTCATTTTCGTTTCCGTTTAGTAAATCACCCATAACTTCCTAACCATTGATCATCTCGTACATCCAAGGCCATCATCGTGTTCCTCTCGTCGAGGCGAAGCCGTAGACACCAACCACGCCTCAAACGGAGCCCGGACGAAGCCGCACGCGCCTCCCGAAGATTCGCCTAGGCGCGCGCGTGAAACACACGCGCCACCGCCGTCCGCCGGAGCCACCGCGAGTTCCGGCCACGCGCCGCCGTCTCCGACCAACGTTCGCCGGAGCCGCCGTGACCGACCACCGTCCGTTCGCCGCCGGGAAGCTGCCGCCGCCGGGAAGCTGCCGCCGCGTCGCCGCCTCGCCGCCGTCGCCGCCGTTGACTTTCCGGTAAGCCGCCGCGTCGCCGGCGGCGACCGACACCGGTGACTCGCCGGTGACTCGCCAACTCGGCCGAGTCAACCCGGTGAGTCAACTCGGTGACTCGGTCAACCGGTGGTTTGACCGGTTTAAATCGATTTCGATTCGGTTGGGTTAAACCGGTCGGTTAAAATCAATTGGAAATCGGTTAAGGAAAACCGGATTAATTAATTAATTAATTAATTAATTAATTAAATAATTAATCTTTGACCAGCGGGTTGACTTTCCCGTAAATATCCGTTTTAAACCGTTCGAAAGGCGTTCTGACTCGAAATTTCGATCTGATTTCGGATTTGGAGTCCATTTGAGCAGCTGGAGTTCATAGATACCACCTCTTATTGTTGCTAAGGTGAGGGTCTATTCCCGAACTCCTCTTATTCGGCTTAGGACCTCGAATAAGTATAATTTATTTCTAATGTGTTCCGTCTGTGTGAAATCGAGTCTGTCATTGCTTGTTTAGTTTTAGGTTCTTTACATAAACCGGAACTAGGGGGTTAGAGGATTCAACATTGATTGTTTCA
The DNA here is from genome assembly GCF_020379485.1 of Brassica napus. Taxonomy (NCBI): domain Eukaryota; kingdom Viridiplantae; phylum Streptophyta; class Magnoliopsida; order Brassicales; family Brassicaceae; genus Brassica; species Brassica napus. Next base: position 39,978,742 of record NC_063445.1, read on the forward strand.
CTTAATGTAAATTCTTAGCTAGGATTGTTTTTGTTTGGAGACGGATACAGAGTCGGACTGCTGTATGCCGGATTGTATGGAGGTCACGGCCAACTTTAGTCGACCGGTTGAGCCGTAGACTGGAAGTGTCGATAAATCGTCTACGGGCGTGTGTTACCGAGCACTTTTTCGGTGTGTGTATGAACCGAGCACCTTTTCGGTAGTGTTTTGGCCTGTTAGTGGGCGGCGAGTGTGCACCTCGCTAGGACCATTGTTTGTTGCTTGAGTACTTTAGGTACTGTGTTTGACATGCATTAGAATTAAATTATATTTATTCGGAGTGCTATGTCCGGGTCCATGGACTTCGTGGTAGCATCCCATACCTCGCTGAGCGATTCCCCTGTCGCTCACCCCTCATTCTTTCCCCTTTTAGGTGAGACCGATGAGCAGGAGTGATTATCGGACCGGTGCTATTGGGCTTTTGGGCTTCTATCGCTTTTACCGCTTTTATCTTTATCGGGCCTTTAGGCCTTTGGACTTTTATCATTTATGTTATTCCTATTTCAGACTTTCAGTTTATATCGTATTTTATATTTCGGATGTTATCGATGTTGGGCTTTTAGGCCTTTTGGTACCGTATTGACTTTTATATTATATGAAGATTATTATTATTTGAGTTGTATTATTATTTTATTTCCGCTTTTATCAATTTATTATATTTCGAAAGTGGCGGGTGCCACACTCTCCTCCTTGCCTTTTTATCCTCCTTTACGTGCTCGCACAAATGTGCTCATCTCATTTGCTTGTAACAACTAGCCGTAAAAGCATTTTTCGAAAAGTATTCGAAACCCATTGTTTCTGTAAAAACTGGTCAAACGTTGAGTCAAAAAAGTTAAATTGTTAACACTAAAAGATATTTTTGGACGAAAAGAAATCATTTTCGTCATTACATAAACTAACATCATAAAAACCGCAGTTCTGAACGAATGAACGAAAACAGCAAATTTTTTTTTAAAATGACATAAATCATAAAACGGCCTAAATCATAAAATGGCCAGCAATAACCTTAAAAAAACAGCCCGTGATAATGAAAATTGTAACGAAACTTAAATAATTGATGGTATATTTGCTCGGAGAGGAAGAATGAATAAAAACGAGAAAATGAAAACTTTTGAACAAAATAAACGTGAATCTTAGAGAAAAGAAAGAATCCAAGAATGGAAAGTTGATAAGTTCAAATCTACAAGGAGACGGCCAACCTAGATAGTACTATGTAAACAAAGGTTTAGAGTTTAGACAGAACAATTAGTCTTTTATTCACGATTTCTTAGATTCCACATGCTCTACATAAGTACATCCGATTATTTTTAGGGAAATTAGTTTTAGGTGGTCTTAGTCTAGCGAACCTAACTTAAATGCTTTTCTGTTATGCTTTGTTGTTTTATTGCATGTATCCGATTAGTAGACGAATCTATTATACATAATTCTGTATAAAAGAATTACGTTCTATTTGATCATCGAAAGAGATACTTGACAACCTTTCATAAAACATGGAGAGAACCGTATAAAAACTATGATTTGTTGTATTTTGCTATTCAAGCTAACCAGCTCAGCACAAAGAAGATAATTATGACCGAGTCGGTCAGACCGACGGAAGCAAGACCACGTGGACAGCACATGGCAAAAACACCGGTTCAAGAAAAAGTAAACCGAGACATCTAGAATCAGCAACCCGGTAAGCCTCGAATATTAGCGAGAAAGATTAATAAGAAAGGACGTGGCATTTATAGCCCCAACATAAAATTTAAAGGCTATTAACTCTAGTAAAAAGGTCTTTGTTGCTTATTTGATTCAACAACAACACGTTCTCGTGATTTCTCTCCGAACTAGGGTTTGCTCACACCGACAACGATGATCCAGCTCCTTTACTCGGTGATCTTCGCCGAGATGGCGTTGATCCTCCTTCTCCTCTTCAAGACGCCTCTCCGGAAGCTCATCATCCTCACCTTCGATCGCATCAAACGCGGCCGCGGCCCCGTCGTCGTCAAAACAATCGGCGCCACCGTCTTCGTCGTTCTTATGTCCAGCGTCTACAGCTTGCTTAGTATCCAGCGCCGATCCGAGGATGGTGCCGTTCTCAATCCTACTGATCAGGTCCTCGCTTCCAAGCATCTTCTCGAAGCTTCTCTTATGGGTAAGTTAACTTCGATCTCTTAAAATCAGTAAAAGTTAGTTTCTTAGATACGATTGTTGACTCTTTTAGAGAGGAACTGATTTGACTAATCGATTAGAACACGTAACAATCTATCTCTGTGGCGCTGATCCAACAATTTGAAATTGGTTTCTTGATATAATTATAGTGATCAAGGAGGAGGATCTGCTTTAATGGGTGTATTGTAATCTTTAACATTCACATACCAATCTATTTTACTTTGGTTAAACCAATATGGTTATTAAGCGTTTTATCAATCAGTATCTGTGCACAGAGGATTTGTTTGGGTGTTGAGGAGTGTAGTTAGTGAATATCATGATCAATATGAGTTGACATCAGCTTTCAAAAGGATGAGATCTCATTTGCTTGGGGCTGGCTAGTTTCTTTTTTTTTTTATTGTTACTGAACATTTTACAATTCAGGGTTTGTGCTGTTTCTTTCGCTAATGATTGATCGACTACACCATTACATAAGAGAATTGCGGTTGCTGAGGAAGACAATGGAGACCGCAAAGAAACAGAACAGAAGTTTCGAGGATGGCAAAAACACGAATGGGGAAGAAGTTAAAGCGCTTGGAGGAGAAATCGCAGTGTTGAAGGCGAAGATCAAGAAATTAGAATCTGAAAGTGAAAGCAAAGGCAAAGAACTGAAAAGTGCACAAGCTGAAACAGAGGCTCTGAGAAAATCAGCTGATGGGTTTCTGATGGAGTATGATAGGCTGCTTGAGGATAATCAGAATCTCAGGAACCAGTTGGAGTCTATCGGCCATAGCCCAGAGGGAAAGAAGAGTATGTGAAACAGAGAAATACAATGGTATAATATGTAATATTTTCTTTTGTAGAGCCCAAAGAAACTTTAGGATATCTGGATTTCTGATTTTTGCGTTCATGCATTATGATATCATCTTCTCATCTTTGAAAATACTTTAATGTTTGTTTTGATATATATAGTAGACATGAGTTGCGGTATATTTATGAATCCTAATTGAGAAAAACAAATGACATAAGTAAACACTTAGGTTCTAAATTAATCAACACAAAGTGAAAATAATTGATTAGATTATGTATTTTACGCTGTAGTAAGAGATTTGTCGTATAGCTTTTTTAAGGGATACACATTCAGATATCCGTTCAAATTTAGTCAATAGATTTGGATTTTTAGAGTTAGAAATTTAAATATGATTTAGATATTTGAAATTGGATTGGATTTGGGTTGAATCATTGTAGATTTGGTTCAAATTCAAGTTCGGGTACCTATTTTAGTTATTTATTTTTTTAACAAAAATCCAAATATATTTTATCCTCAAAATCCGAAAACAAAATTAATATAAAACATTAAAAGTTAAATAATTTCAGACTAAATACTTAAATTTACATAAAAATAGTTCATTTTAAATATTTAGATGGAGAAAAATATATAGTTTAAGTATTTTGAACATATTTTGTTATTTTATATATTTTCATATTAATGAATATCTAATAGATATATAATTAAAAATAACTAATATATTTAAATATATAATTATGTTTTAAATATTTTCGGTATCCAAAATATTTCAGTTTGGATCAGATTTGGATTTGGTTATCCGGATATTAAACCTTTAGATCCATTTGAGTACTTAATCAATTTTAGTTTGTGTTTAGTATTAATTTTAAATCAAGTTCGGTTCGGTTTTTCAGATCCAAATATTTTACCCAAATTTACTTTCTTGTACAAATATAAAGAAAAATAATAAATGTAAAACTAATATGTTAGGCTTATTTTACATACATACTTATTGGACCATACTTTAAGAATACGAATAAAAATGGTTGAGCGTTGTGTCAATATTGTTGGACATGGTAAAAAATTGACATAGTATATAACTAATAACGTGTACTTTCTAATAAAAGTTCTTGGTAAATATGATAAAACACGATACAGTGGAGTGAAATAGGTTAGAGTTGCGTCAAAAATAATGTGATCTCTTCCGTACATGAATTCTATTTTTAAATTGATTTCGCGAATTTTATTTTCTTTTAAAGCTTTTATTATTTCTGATTTTCTTAACAATCTGATTATGTTTCTAATTTTTGGTTTGATATGAAAACTCTGTAAAGAAAAACAATACTTGGCTAAACTAAAGATCCAATTTTGTGTTGTGTTTTTCACCTTAATTCATAACCAATCACAATTATTTGTAGTTTTCGTATGCATACACCTCAACCATGGTCAAGTTCAGCAAGATACGAAATTATCAATTTCTAAAAACATTTTTGTTCCGACATTTTAGTTGATGTGAATCTCAATGATTTTGTAATTTATTTATTTCAGCAATGATACTATTCAGTACTTGTCGGGAGATACTATTCAGTACTTGTCGGGAGAGAACTTTAATTCACTAATACAAATGTTAAAATATGAAAACTAAAAATGAGCTGATTAAAAAAAATTAGGATGTGAACTCATTAAATTGTTTGCGATTGAGTTAAGAAAATTAGTGTGTGAACACATTAATTTTTAAATGATTGTAATGCTGAAACGTAAACATTTTAAAGTTGAAATTATTGTGAGACCGACACGTTAATGTGTGTGTGAATACATTTATTACAAATGATTTTCTTTTAATATATAAGTGATTGTTGATGATTATTTCACATTGCCATAGATAGATCATTACCTAGTTTACCAAAGTCAGATATTGTTCATACATTCAGATCTGAAGGAGAACTCTTTTGGACACATGGGGATACAATCACACCTTAACTAGGTATTTAGCAAGAGCATTAACCAGTGACGGACCCAACGTAATATTTAACCGGGGTCAATATGAACAACTTTTGAAAATTAAAATTAAAGGGTGTCAAAGAAGATGATTAACCCAGGTTTTGGGGTTGTCAATAAGAAGAGATTAACCATTTTTGCTAGAGACACTTTAACAAAATCTACGCAATTAAAATTTTTTTTTTGAACAAGTACGCAATTTAATTTATTTTTTCATTTTAGGGGCGTCAACTATATTGGAGTGAAGATTCCACATCCGAAATATGAAAGGGACATGAGTAATATATAAGAGACTTGGGTCAATCCACTAATCGCTAATTGATTTTAAGTTGAAAGCCCAGAAAACTTATCACGGTATCAGAGCGGGCCCAATACCCTGACCCATTAATCCGGCCCGAACAATGGCCCGATCATCCCATTAGCTGATGGCCCATAGAAGGCTCAGTTCCGCCGAGATCGCTAGAAAATAAAGCATGATTTCGGAGGGGGTATGATGGATTCTGCGAGATTAATGGTTATACGAACCATTATCTCGAGGGAGGGTATTGGAGAGAAGATCCCACATCGAAATATGAAAGAGACTTGAGTAATATATAAGAGACTTGGGTCAATCCACTAATCGCCAATTGGTTTTAAGTTTGAAGTCCATAATAAACCCGAATCTAACATGGTATCATAGCCCAGATCCTAAATACCCTAAACCCCTAATTAATTAACCCTACCCGACCGGGTATAAAGTCGTAATAAACTCGCTTGACTGAGTATAACTGTCTTAAAGTTCCGATATTTATGGCCGATAAGAGTCATCATCTCGAGGAAGGGTATTAGAGATATATATCCCACATTATTTCTTTATATAAACTATGCATCTTGTAACATTATATTATTTTCATGAGAGTCTAATATAATTCTTCCATAAACAGTTTTGTGTTATTTACTCTCATCAATTTGTCATGGTATCAGAGCAAGAGCAAAATTAAAAACATCAAATACTTCTAAATTCATTGTTCTTGTGTTGCTCTGCAAAAATCACAGGATAACAACGCTTCATTCAGAACTTCTTTATTCACGACTTGAAGAAGAAGATTTTCACTCAATCATAGTTTTGCTGTCTTTGCAAAATCGCAAATCAGCAAACCTATTCTCTATTCTTTGTTTCTCAATTTGAAGCAAAGAAAATTCATTCAAAAATTCAAGCATTCATTCATCAACTTCCGTATGGCTATTAGCTCACGAAAGATTCAGATTTCTTGACGGCAGTCTACCGGCAGCCGATTCATCCTACCGTGAAGATTAGACAGCAAACAATCATCTCATTGTAGGATGGATAAAACAAACAATCAAACCAAAAATCAGATCATCTATCTCAACTCGCGAAGTGGCAAAAGAGTTATGGGACATTCATCAAGCTTCCGCAAAATTAACAACCATCTGTTTCACAAACTTTTGAGTTATTTTTACTACTATATTTTAAAGATTGTCCAATATCATATGTGTTACCATGTATGAGTTTGAGGGAGGGTATTGGGAGATCTAGAAGATCGACTTAATCCAATGGCCAATATTAGAGTATGAATTAATATATTAGAATATAAAACTTATTATTATCTATTATATACTATTCCATATTAGTTTAGGAAATTAGTTGATTTATTCTCTATATAAACTATGCATCTTGTAACATTATTTTCATGAGAGTCTAATATAATTCTTCCATAAACACTTTTGTGTTCTTTACTCTCATCAATTTGTCAAACTAAACCAACAATACCCTTGGTGCAATCAAACCTCAACTGCTTCCCAACCAACTTTTGCTTCATTTCTACTCCCAAGTGTGACACCTTCTACTACACTTGACACAACAAATCGAATAAAAGATAGAAACAAGTAAATATACTTTTCATACAAGCATTTCCACTAGTGTTAGATCCTGTCAACATGTGAAAGTAATTAACAAAACAACTTTTATTTCAACGGCTTTCCTCTGACAGCATCTTCCACGAGTCATCCTGCCGTCTTCTTTGGACCTTCCCCCTTTGAATTCTCGTTCACTGATATTTTCTTCTCCTTCCACTTCTTCTATCTGCATTGGTTCTGCTTCTACTTGTGTTGGGGAAGAGACTACTTTTTTGTACAATACGCGGGTTTTTGTTATCTAAAGGCTGGTGCAGGAGTTGATTTTGAAGGGCCTGCTGCTTCACTGTCACATGAAGATGAGCTAGATGACGCTACTTCTTCAGGTTCTGGTTGGGCGTTAGGGGCTTTCTTAGGCTTAGCAGGAGCTCTGACTCCACGTTTCTGAATCACAAACGATATGAATATGACAATGGAAATTGACTTACTTATCCATCAGATATAGTTAAAGTCGTGTACCAGAGGTTGCTGCGGCTTTGGAGTTGATTGTGAAGCAAAGCAACATATTGCAGAATATCAAAGATTCTGTTCTGATCATAGCTTGCAAGTCATTGCCTGTATATAACAGCCATATCTCCAGCTCTTGTCCTCAGCTCCGAAAAAGTATGGTCTATGTCATTTTCATGGAGTGAGAGATACGACCTTAAGAAGGACTCGTAGACATATATGTGCACATGCCCTGGTTTAAGGGTACCACAGGTATATCAAGAATGCTAACTTAGTTTAACTGTACGTTGGAACCCCTTGAGAAGAAATGAAGACAAGTTATGAAAAAAACATGATCATAGTTGGAGAAATGAAGTGGAGTTTGGTTTAGAATGCTCACCATGAGACAAAGCCATCGCAAAGCCAACTCTTTCAAAAACAGTCAAGCAAGCAACCAATATCCTGTAAAGGAATTACTTATGACCGACATAGCAAAGGAATTTCTAAGTTAGGATAAAGCAAGTTTCCTTTTTCAATAGAATAAATTTTTGGTGTTTTTCTTATTGTTAAGTATAAAGATCTTTTCCTAAATCAATTTAGGAAAACTAATATGTACCTTGATCTATAAAAGGGGTTCAAGGAGATTAATAAAATTCATCTTCCAGCAATGAACCTTATTCTCAAGAGAGACTAGGGTTAAAGGAAGTCTAGCTATTATCAATTCTCTGTTCTTACTTGGTTAATCACGGCTCCGGTTACGAGATCTCAAACGCAGGCACAGGCTCATAACAATTTGGTATCAGAGCCGAACGAAACCATGGGAGACGAAAACCTGGTGATGGCGCAACTCGCGCTTATGTTGAAGAAGATTGATGCCCTTACAGAAACCGTAGCAGAACACGGAGAAACTCTGGAATCACTCACTACAGCTCATAGGAATGAAGAAGCAATGCGAAAAGGAAAAGCCATGGACAACACATTAGTGAAACTATCGATGGAGGAGCTTTCTGAAGTTGAAGTATTGATCTCACTCAAATTACCCTAAAGACTGAATTGCCCTCTCAAATAAAAAGTTCAATTGTATTACTTAGGGATCAAATCCACAAGGAGCTAGGGAACCTAATAACTCTAATCAGATTGATGAAGCTAGGTTCATTATGTTTAAATGTAAATAGCAGGTTGTGAGTAAGGTAGTTGCTCGATTGGTTTGATTGGGTTTTGACACTTAAATGAAATAGCTAGACTTAGGGTTTCTATTCAGGTAATCACGATTATAATCCTGCATATGCTTAACAGTTGTATGCATGATATTATAGAGCTCAATCGCTTATGAACAAAACGATCGGCGTTTGCTTTCTAGGTTTGTCTATTGACCAGATCTAAGTGTCGATCGATGATTCTGGAGGAATATCGATCGATGCACCTTTTGCACTGTCGGTCGATTATTCTATAGGAATATTGATCGACGCGCTCTTAGTCAGGCTTCACGCGCGGGTTGAATAATGCTCACTAGGCTTCCTAGATCAGCTTTCGCCTTACTCTAAGAATCCTAGCTCAATTAGGACGGTTTCGGGGTGAGATTCAAGTGTTAAGTTGTGCCTACAACTCTTAAGTCAAGGTTCTAGCTAGCTAAACTAGAAACATACATTAATGACAATCCTAATGATGAATATCCCAACTAGAAATCTATAGTTGGGGCTAATCTCTCATAACCTATTTGAACCCTAAATCTAACAGTAGAACTACTCAGACATAGCTAAGGAATTCATAACAACAGTAAGGTATAAAAACTGAGTAGATATATAATAGATAATAATGGAGTTCCAATCACAAATCTCTTTGGATCTTTTCTCCAACTCTACTAAAATCCTAGAAAACCTTTTTGCTGTGAAAACAAGAAAGCACACTTTGCCTAAAACACTTTGGCAAACTATAAATATTAGGTTAAAAACTCGCCAAGGGAAATCTTGTAATTTGGTTAAGTCTTGGGCTCTAAGTCGGCTGGAACCAAACGAGCTTCTGCGCGCTTCGCTGTCGATCGATGTCACAAGGTGTGCATCGATCGATTATTTCCTCTGAATTTCGACCTCTGGTCTTGCTCGATGGTCAGCTCGGATGTCTTCTCCTTTTATCTTCAAAAATGCTCTAAAATCATCACTTTCTTCCAAATCACTCCTGAACCTATAAATATACTAAATAGACTCTAACACATAGTAATTAGTTATTAAAACACTTATAAACCATGGCTAAAAGTGGGTAAAATTCATGGCCTATCAATTCCCCACATTTACCTTTTTGCTTGTCCTCAAGCAAAACATACAGTGAGTCTCTCTGAAAGAGGTTTGAAAACAGCAGGTACTCACAAATTTAATTCAGAATCATCACCTTAGGAAATCCTAATCTCCCAAGCACATTATACCGTATCCTAGTCTAGCAACCAAATTCACCTAGTCAACAACTTAGCAAATCATGTATGACAATCCCCTCTACCAACCTCATTTCTTGCATAAATAAAAGTGTTGCCTTTACCTTGGGAATATCGATCACATGATGCAAGGATGCTCAAACAAGTATTTGGACCTGAAGGTAAATGAGAGTTCCTTTCCTCTCTCTCTACTAGTTTCTCTCTCAGTCAAATTCTGCTTTTATTGCAAGATCATTGACCAAGATTGTATAGGCTTCCATGAATCAAGCTTTAATGGTTTTAGCCACCAAATCCTGTTCACTTCTTTTTGACCTATATCCTAGGATTATTTGTGAATCAAGCCTTAATGGTTGTAGCCACCAAATCATGTTCTAATCCTTTACCTATAGAATTCTTATGAATTAAGCCTTTATGGTTGTAACCACCAAGTCATGTTCGAATTCATTTCCTAAATTATCATCTATACTTATATATATATATATATAACTTTTAAAAAAAATTCGAAATAGAGAGAGAGATGGTGATAAATCTACACAAGGCTTTACATTCCAGACCTGTTTGAAGAATCCGATCCCATATATACCAAGCCCAAGACATGCAAAGTTGAGCTCAGTTAGGTTGGAGGTCAGCTTTGGTTCCTTCAAACATTCTCAGCAAGTGTAACATAGTTGACATGTTGATCAACTTTGGTATCTTTAGTGCTATCTGCAACTAGTAAGTCTAGAATGGTGTGGTTAGAAAACAAGCGAAATCAATAAGTTCATTGTCACCTTCTTGACTCAATAAAAAATTCTTTCTGAAAACATTTCAACAAGACCCATTAAATAAACTAATATCAGTAAACTTCCCCCAGACATAAACTACACTGTCTCCGGTGTAAATTCAGTCGTAGTTATGGTGATAACTAAAGCAAAAGGACTCAATTTAACAAGTAAGAACGATACACCAGCCGGTATACATGTCGATCGATGTTAAGATGTTGTCATCGGTCGCGGCAGGTGATGTTCTATCGATCGATATCAGCAGGGTCTCGTCGGTCGATGTTCTTGGCAATTGGCTACTCGGATCTGTTTTTTTTTTCTTTATGACCTACAAAAATTCAAAACTAGCACAAGTACTAAACTAATGAAAACCAATTAAAATTATCTAGTATTGGGTTGCCTCCCACTCAGCGCTTTGTTATAGTCATTTAACTTGACTTTGGAGGTGATTTGGCTACTAATGTGGAAAGCAGGTACTTGCTGGGAAGCAAGTCTCAATCTCTTCTTTGCTCTTGTTGAACCATGTACCAGTGAAGTCTCTCATTGCCTCGTCTCCTCTGTGCCATTTGTCTTTTATTGTTGCAGTTGTATTCTCTATCTTCTGCAATTTGTCTCCAAGACATTCAAGTTCGAACTGATGTCTCACAAGTGTGGCATATGTGTCATCTGAGATCTCCTCTCCATGGTTGATTGTATCAGACATATCTGATGTCACCTTTGTTACTAGTTTTCCTCGGTCTGTTGGTGTGCCTTTATCTATCGATGTTCTACTGTGACTGTCGGTCGATGTCTTGATGTGTCTGTCGATCGATGTCGATGCCTCTGGGCGAATCGCGATGTATCTCTGAATCTCCACTATCTCCCTCTGCATTGCTTCTGTTTGAGAAGTCAAAGAACTGATGGTGATGTCCCATGGGAAATAGATCTCACTGCTGCTCCCAAAGGTCTGTAGATCTCTTCTAACATCTGATAAACCTTTCCTCTGGTGTAAGAATCTGGTTCAGACTTCGTCGGATTTGATTGTGATGGGTCATCGTCGATCGATGGCGAGATGTTTCTGTGGATCGATGCTGGTGTAGTTGCTTCGTCCGCACGCTGTGAATGCATTCTGGCTATGTCTTGCCTCATCTCCTCCATGCATGTAGTCAACCAACTAATGCTATCATTCAAAGCGTAGTAGACACCATCAAGCTTTCATCTCGAAGTCATCTTCATTATTTTCCTGAGCTCCACAGATTCCATAAAGCATCCCATTTATCTCATATTTGGTGTAGATTTCTGGTACCAGCTTGGTCTGTGTGAATGTCCTTGCATGTTCTGGAAGACATATGTTGTTGTGGTCATCCACTGAGGCTCTTTCGAGAAGATATATGATATCATTCTTAGATACATTGATGATGTTTCCATCTACACCTTGTGCATGTCCATGATCATCTCTGTAGACTCCATACTCTTCCTTCTGTTCCCAGTGGAATCTCCTTATTCCATCACAGTCGTAGGGTCTTTTTCCAAATTTTGGGCGTCTGTTGATCGACGTTGGGATGCAAATGTTGATCGATGGTCGAGTATGTTGTCGATACATTGGCTTGAAACGATCATCTACACCACTAATTATGTCATAAAACTCGTTTGTAACTCTTTGCAGGTGCTCTGGAGTGTTGCGTTGTTGCATGAAGAGATTTTCTGCTCCATTAGCCATCTGAAGGATGTTAGCGATGTCCTCTATGGATACTTGCAGTGCATGTCCATCCATTGCTCTTGCATAGCCTTCTGGTTCCCTAAAAATACCAAACTCATCTGGTTCTATCGGTCGACGTCGCATTCCTTATCCAATAGGAATGGTGGAGAAGTCTACCTTCCTCAGCACGAATACCTCGATACTTTGTAGCTCATTCCTCCTCCTAATCCTCAACATACTCCTATGTATGCAGATTAGCTCTGTCTGAAAGTGTTGCAGTGTCTACTACAAAAGTGGGATTGTAGTAGTCATTCTCCCAACTGCCAATAGGACCTTCTGGAAAATATTCTATTACGTCGTTTGGACTACTGTCCATCGATTCTTTGAGGTGATTGTCGATCGATTTCTGATTGGCATTGTCGATTGATGTGGGGGTGTGAGTTTAGATCGACGCGGAATACTCTGTCTCATACTCAGCTCCAAAGTGACATACAGCTATGAGTCTTGGATCATCTTCGATTGTTCTGGAGGACGTCTGTGCCTTTATGACTTGAATTGGATCATAGTAGACGTGCGGGTCTATGAGTGTCAGGCACAACTGGTTGGTTTACATGTTGCATACTGCTCCTACTGTTGATAAGAAAGCTCTTCCAAGTAATAGAGAAGCGTTCCAGTTCAACTTGATATCCAAGACATGACAATCTACTGGAACTAGGGCATTACCAATCTGCACATCAAGGTCTCTGACAATTCCTCCTGAGTTCCTCTGAGAACAATCCACAAAAGTGAATGTTGGGGTCAAAATCGGTTACGACGAAATCAACGCAGGAAAAGACGTCCGAGAAAACTTTCTCTTCATTAAAAAAATGAAGTCAGGAAAGAACGGAAAAAACTATCAGAGGCCTAAAGATCAGTCGTCGAAACATACAAACTCGATCATCGAAACACGGATTAAGCTTGGCCGTTCCCCGAGCTGGACCCGAGACGGATTCAGCTCCGCCGTTCGCCGAGCTTAACCAGTCCAATTCGGCGAACGGCCGAGCTGCACCCAAGACGGATTCAGCACGGCTGTTCGCCGAGCTGGACCCGAACTGATACAGCTTGGCCGTTCGCCAGGCTGGACCAGTCCAGTTCGGCGAACGGCCAAGCGGGATCAACCAAAACCTGTCTTCGCCTCGTCCTCGTAACTCCTCTCCCAAAAATGCATCGAAATCATTCTTTTTTCGTTTCGATCGGAGGCATCGTTGGAACTTTACGATTTAAAAACCGCGGGAACGCGTCCTTTTTCGAAGGACATCCGGATTGATCGTGTAAAACGGCAACGGTTAACTAAACACCTCAGATTGCCTACGCTATACGAGGAATTGGAATGTTCCTTAGATTTGACGTCGTTTCGAAAGCGCTCTCTGTATAAAATCGTAAAAACGCCTAAGTCGGAAAATGGCCCAAAAGGGGGCCAGAACTCGGCTAAGAGCCCACTTACAACGGTTTATCTTTAGTTATGCAGGAAAAGATAAATGTCAAGTTTCCGAAGATAAATGTCAAGATCGAAGGGAAATGGAATATTTCCACGAAGCGATAAACTCGACCGGGGACAGAAAGGGAAAAAGGTAAACCGCCTTAGAGGAAGTATATAAGGAGATCGAGGTTGAAGGGCGAGAACAGACGAGATTTGTCACCCAGAGCAATACTTAGAGCAATTTAGGTATTTTTCCGGTTTTGTTATTCGAGCTGCGACACAACTAGGTTTTCAAGTCTTAGGTTGCTGGAACTAGGAATATTGCCGACAGCTCTCGTGGCCGAGGGCTGTTACCTTGTTGTTACGCTCAAACGCGGATTCAAAATAAAACCCTTCTTGCTCTCTTTTCGATTCCATATATTTATTTCTTATCTATACTTTCGTGTTCTGATTTGCTTGGTGTGTGGTTTAGCAGATATCCAGGACCTCTGGGAAATTTAGGGTTTCCTATCTTTCCTTATTTAAATGGAAATCGACAGTGCGAATTTTGGTTCCCACAGTTTGGCGCTAGAAGGAGGAGGGGGGGGGGGATTACGGATCAATCTAACTCTCGGCCACCAACGCTCGATCGAACATGTCAACTGACGATCTCAGCAACCAACAAACTCGCGACGGCGATCCCGTCGACGACAACGTTCAAAACACTCCAGCAGCAGACATTACCGCGGTTAACGTCAACACCGCAGTGTTTGAGGAGGTCCAGAAGATGTTCTCAGTTTTCAAAAAGAAGTCGGAAGAACGAGACAAGGTCATGAGTTCTCTCGCTAAACAGGTCGAAAGCCAAACGGTAAGAACAAGGGCCGTCCTTCCTCGCGGGACGGCCCGAATCCGCGGAAGAAGACTCGATTTTACGACTCCTCTAAACCAGTCCGGCAACGCGCAGGGGAAAACGTCCTGAGCAGAGTCCCGACGAAAACACCCCTGCGACGAAAACATCCAGGAGATCTTCCCCCTATCGTGGAAGACGAGGAAGATGGAGAAGTTGAACGTGTCGATGTGGATTCTAGCAGTCAGTCCGAACCTACAGACGAAGACGCAGACGTAAATCCGCGTCGGACAAGAAGTCGTGCGGCTCCCAGTTCGATAATCCTATGACCGAAGAAGAAGAAGCTATCTTCAGGGACGAACAGGAAGAACTGGCCGAGGAGCAGACTCGGAACACTCGCGGTAAACAACGACAATATCGGAAACTGGCTAGCGAGAAATCCCAGATCCGCGATCTTTACGATCATCTCTGAAAAATGGCTGCAGAAGTCAGAGCGGTGAAATCTCAGATTCACCACGCCACTAGCACCGCGCCCGAGATCGACCGGCTGCTCAAGGAATCTCGAAAAATGGCTTTTACTACCCGCATCACTGGAACTAGGGTTTCAGATCCCGGAAAGATCAAGGTAACGCCTTACGACGGCACGACCGAGCCAAGGGCACACCTGCAGGCTTTCCAGATCACGATGGGGAGAGCCAAATTCCGAGAAAGCGAAAGGGATGCCGGCGAATGCCGCCTCTTTGTCGAAAATCTCCAAGGAGCAGCACTCGAATGGTTCTCTCGCCTGAAGCAAAATTCCATTGGAAGGTTTCGCCAAATTGCCTCGGAATTTCTCAAGCAGTACTCTATGTTCATAGACCGAGAAACCTCCGATGTCGATCTCTGGAGCATGTCCCAGGGAGAGGACGAACCTCTCCGCGACTTCATAAAATGATTAAAGATCGTCATGGCTAGAGTCAGCAGAATAAGCGACAAAATAGCGGTGGATGCACTCCATAAAATGCTCTGGTACAAGTCAAAATTCAGGAAGTGGATAACCTTGGATAAACCGCGCACGATTCAGGACGCGCTCCATAAGGCTATAGACTACATAATCATCGAAGAGACGACAAAAGTCCTGTCACAAAAACAGAGGATGACAAAAACATCGTGGAGGGATCCTGGGTCTGATCAGAAGCCTAAAAGGAGAAACCCCCGTAACGACAAAATCGTCCATCACGGGGAGGAAGAGAACCAGGGAGCGCATAACTATGCCATCAACTCCGGACCAGAGCAAGGCCGGACGACGGGTAATACATATGGGAACCGGAATTCACACCGTCGAGATTTGTTAATCGGAGGAAAGCCAAGCTAACCTAGCCTTCCCTGAAGGTCCCGATTATCTGCTGGGCCACGCACAACACAATCAATATGAAAGAGTCGAAAGTAATAAATCGTAAAAGAGCGAAAAGAGAACAAAGAAGTCTTAATTCCGAATTCGCGTTTGAGCGTGAACAACAGGTAAGATCCTACGCCAAACGAGCTGTCGGTACATTCGCTAGTCTAGCCACCTAAGTTCTAACCTAGTCGAGTCGCAGCTCGATAGTAAAAATGGAAAAATGCCTAAATTGCTCAAAGTATTAAGTTTGCTCTGAGAAAGCTCCCTCTTGCTCCTCGCCTTAAGCCCTCCTTATATACTCTCTCTAGGTCGGTTTGCACCTTTTCGTGGGCCGGATTCGTCGCGAGACGGGCTTTTCCATTTTTGGTCCCCCTTCATGATTATCTTCGGAAACTTGACATTTATCTTTTCCTACGAAATAAAAAATAGACCGTCATATCAGCCTTGGGCTCAATTCTGTTTTAAAATCGTAAGTTGGCTGTTTAGCCGCGGTTCAGGCCCCTTTTGGGCCGTTTTGGGACTTAGACGTTTCTACGATTTTTCCTAAGAAACAGCCGTTGGTTTTTCCGAAAGGATTCCAATTCCCCGTATAGTTAAGGCAACTGGTGTTCAAGCTAACCATAGCCATTTTATATGGCAGGCGGGAATCTGTTTTGCCGACCAAGTTTTTTATAACTTTTTCCAAAGTCTTTCTTTGATAATCCTAAGCGAGATGAGACATGGGTATTGCGTCCAAGGGCCCGAGGATTGTGTTACGGGAACTTAGACGAGGATGCACGGTTTCAGGAAAGGAGGTCGGTCCTCGCCCATGGGTGAGGTGACCTCGGTGTGGGTCGTCTTCGCCCATGGGCGAGGTGATCTCGGTGCGGGTCGTCCTCGCCCATGGGCGAGGTGACCTTGGCGCGGATCTTCCTCGCCCATGGGCAAGGTGACCTCGGTGCGGGTCGTCCTCGCCCATGGCCGAGGTGACCTCGATGCGGGTTGTCCTCGCCTATGCGCGAGGTGACCTCGGTGCGTCCTCGCCCATGGGCGAGGTGACCTTGGTGCGGGTCGTCCTCGCCCATGGGCGAGTTGACCTCGGTGCGGGTCGTCCTCGCCAGGGGCGAGATGACCTCGGTTGAGACTGTCCTCGCTTACTATCGTGACCTCATCCAGACTGATCCTCTTCTCGACATTCCTCAGTTCTCATCCGCGAAAAACTGTCTTTTACTTGATTAACCGTTTTCCGGGAATGTCTAGTTTTCAAGGATTGGTCGAGAGTTGGTTTTCCGGGAACTTTCAGGCATTAATTCAGTCGTGACCGGTTTTGACCCCAACAATACATGGACCCGAAATCCAAATTACGATGAAAATGCCTTCTTCGACTTTCACCAGGCCCGCGGCCACTCGACTGTAAACTGCAAGGTTCTCGGCGCCAGGCTGGCTGCAAAGTTGCTCGCGGGAGAACTAGCCGAAGTGTCTAGCGTAAAAGACCTCATCGACGATTCAGACCGCCCTCTGAGAAACGGTAAGGCCCCTCAATCGGAGAACTCTCTCCAAGGGAACCAATCGGGAGAAAAGCGCGGAAGAAGACAGGACGAGAAAGGCAACGATAATAGCCGCCACAGGGTCAACATGATCATCGGAGGATCACAGTACTGCAGTGATACCATCTCTGCTATAAAAGCTTACGAGCGAAAGGCTGAGATGAGCGTAAATTCGCTAACCTGGTCTGCGCCTGGTGACTTCTTGAAAGGAGCAATCACTTTCAATGAAGAAGAGGCCGGCGGGATCGATCAAACCCACTGCGATCCGCTCGTAATTGATCTCGTGATAAGAAACCCCGAGGTCGCGAGAGTTCTCAACGACACAGGTAGCACGGTCAATGTCATCTTCCGCGATACCCTTAAAAGGATGAGCATTGAGCTAGGAGAAGTCGTACCAAACCCCAAACCGCTAACTGGCTTCGAAGGCACAACGTCTATGACTCTCGGGTTGATCAAGCCGCCCGTTGCGGCGAAGAAGTAACAAAGAACATCGATTTCGCAGTCGTTGACCACCCAACCATCTACAACGTCATCATGGGCACACTTTGGCTGAACGCCATGAAAGCAGTCCCGTCAACTTATAAATTAGGCATCAAATTCCCGACTCATATCCGAATTGCCGCAATCTGGGGATCCCAGACACAGTCGAGACGCTGCTTCCTGGCCGACACAAACTACATCAAATCACGACCGTCTCGATGGTGAAACTGAAACGGGCAAAGCTAACTCAAACGTCCACTGAGAAAGCTGCAGAAGAAGACGGTCCAGAATCATCAACTCAAGCAACGATAAAAGAACCGCCAGTTTCCAAGCCCAATGCTTCTACCCAACCGGAGGAAACAAACCCGATAAAAGTCGTCGATCCTGCAACTAACGCGATTGATGCAATAGCCGAATAAACACACTCGCAAAAAAAACAGAACTACGAGATGGCTTGATCCCCGAAGAGGGTACGTAGGCAGCTCGTCCAAGGACGAGTTCAGCTATCCCCCCTCTCCAAAAGGGGGGACGGAGTGGGTACATATACGAATACTCGTATATTCCCGCATTCTAAAATATTTGCCTTGTGCTCAATATTTTTGAAACTTTTTCGGCAATAAAAATTCATTAACATCTTTCTTATTTCGAAAAAAAGAAGCTTGTTCTACTTTCGGAAAATGTCTAGGGATGAGCAAAACGATTACATTACGAAATTAAAACTGAAACTCCCAACAAATCACCCCACACTTCGACTAAGGCACGGCTGGAATCAACAGATTTCGTCGAACACAAAAACTCTTTTCGGTCGCACCATCGGTTCCGATCCCCGACCAACACATGAGACCCCGATCTCTGATACTCAAAATACCACTAACGGTATGTTGTCGAAAGAATAAGCGAGACGTCGCCTAAATCTTCGAAGAATATGCTCTCAGTCTGTTCGCAACTATAAATCACAAACGCTCATCGACTTGCCCCGCCGAGCACATTAGCCGTCTTAAACAAACACATTTAGATCCATCCTAAGGATAGGTCCTCTCAAATCTGACTAGGATAAAATAGCGCGCTATAAAAGAAATCCAAAATTTCGGTCAGCACTTTCGGGAGACTTAAAAATTGTCCTCGAAGAGATGCTCGATTCCTACCATTCAAGTCGTATGAGCCGAGAACATATCGCGGACTTTAAAGCGGAATGGAGTCAGGTTAAAATCGCAACAGGCTGAACGACAGTCGATTAGTCATCGCAAAAGACTTCAAACCGAGAGTAAACCTGGGTCTTACCCTAAACCCATCACACTGGTCTCCATCGTATCAAGGGATGATATCAAAAAGATACGAGATCCAGTAAGCATGTGTCCTCGCCCGTAACCAAAAAACACGCTCAAAGCTTCTTTGAGCAACCGGTTTGACGATCTACCAAAATAAAAAAAGAGGCAAAGGACGAGATGACAACTCAAACTTTTATCTTTACACTTTGCAAGAATTCGAAATCCTTAAAACTTCATTTGCATGGTTCAAACACAAAGCCGATGAAACGGCAGGGATTCAAAGCCTCACACGGCCAGTCCCGTCACATAAAAACAAGGCCACACTAGGCCAACTCACGAACAAATAACATGAAAAAAATTCAAAGTCAAGGAGATACTTCCCCGAACAGCTCACAGCGAGCCTTGCGATCAATCGCCTAGTTCGAAGTTCCCACTCATCGACCCTCCGATCGAGTAGTCGTTCACATCAAGCGGAGCGACCGGCTTGTCCACCTCACCCGTCTCATCAAGACCTCCCGTCTCGGCCTCCACCGTGTCGGGGGAAACGGGAACTGGTTCCCATTCCTTCCAAATCTCATCTTCGACCTCGGAAATTTTGGGATCTTTGTCTTTCTCCGCCAATAGCCCGGCTAGAAAACGAATAGTCGGGGAGCTGCGTAAGATACAAGCCACCCACGGTTCCGCGACACTCGCGATAATCCGCTAACGCCTTGTAACGCCCTTTGAGCTCTCCAAATGGTTGCGAGAACTTATCACAACAGCTTTTCATAACTTCAACTATTTCCCTCTTGCCCCGCCTATAGGCATGGTTGATCTCCTTTTCAAACGATTCCTGTCCGTGACGACGAGAACTTTCCAACTCATCCTTCAAACGAGCAATCTCTTTGTCGGCCACCTCGGCCCTGAATCGAGCCATTTGAGCCTCTTTCTGCTCGTATCAAGGGCTCGGTTTATCATAAGAAGGCCCTGTAAAAATTCTCAAAGTCAATAGATCTTGGGACAAAGCAAAACCCGAGAATATTCAGAGATGAGAACCTACCCCATCAACCATCCTCGCCGCTTTGGAAAAGTCCGACACTTCCTCAGATCCACCTATGGTCGGAGGAAAGTCAAACTCAGACAATCCGTCGAGATTAAACTGCTCGTCGTTGCTTCCACCAGCTTGACTGTCCAGGTAGTCCTTGAGTATGTTATCGGGATAGAACTGTCTGTCGACCACATCTTCGTCCACCGTAATATGCTTGTCCCTGCGAGGCTTCCACCTATCTCTCTTCGTCCGAGGAACATAGGGAATATACCCATCCATGCTAGACTCTGATCCTTCTTCGGTTGGCAGGTCTGGCTGAAACCTGAAACGGTAGAGCGCGACAGCGCGACGAACCCGCATAGGGAAAATTCCACCCAAAAGCATGGACGCTGGCATTAAAACTCTCGAACTGTGAGCAGTCCCTTGGGAACCTGATAGAAAGTGGTGGACACTACAAAAAAAAAAGACAACATCAGATATCGTCAAAGGCAGAGATAACGGGCATTCGGAATTAGGAATACCCTTTGTGCCCCATCCAGTTCTAAAGATGGGGATGGCGCTCGCTTCCACCGAGGCGTCGCTAACAAGGACGAAGAAAAAATGCTCCTTACAAAAATGGTATTTCGAAATGAACCCTGAAATAATCGCCATGTTCGTACGAGGCCTCACTTGGACAATATGTGAACGAGACCATCGGGGCTTGATATCACTTAAACTATCCTAAGAAGTGATTTATACTCTCTCAAATAAGAGGTAGAGTTGTAGTACTTAGGGATCGAATTCACAGGGAGCTAGGGAACCTAATCGATCTAATATGATTTGTTAAGTAGGAAGTTTTTAAGATTTAAAATGTAAATTTGCAGTGTTGGTTGAGCAAGTAATTGCTCGATTGATTGGTTGAGGTTTTGGTGTTTAAAAGGAAATAGCTAGACTTAGGGTTTTTATTCAGGAAACTTTGAATTATAATCCTAAAGATGCCTAATGAGTTGCATGCATGATAATGTAAAGCTGAACTATCAATTCAACAAGTCCATCAGCTATCGCATGTTTGAACTTGTCTATTAACTAGATCTAATGACCCAAACAAATGTGTTCGATCAATAGCAGTGTCGATCGATGATCCTATAGGGATATCGATCGATACACCTTTTGCTCCGTCGATCGATTATCCAATATGAATATCGATCGACGCGCTTCTAGTTAAGCTTTATGCGCGTTTTGAATAATGCTTACTAAGCTCATTAGATCAGCTCTTGCCTTACTCTTAGCAAGAAACTTAGCTCAGTTAGAATGTTTTCAGGATGAGAATGAAGCTCTCGCTTTTATCTATCAATCCTAGGGCAAGTTCTAGGTAGCTAATCTAGAAACATGCATTAATGAACAATCCTAATGACAATTACCACAACTCAGCAATCTATAGTTGGGGCTAATCCCTCATAACCTATTTAAACCCTAAATCTAACAGTGGAACTACTCAGACATGGCCAAGCAATTCATGAAAGCAATTAGGTTAGAAAACTTCATAGAATAGTAAAATATATATTAATGGAGTTCCAATCACAAATTATAACTTTGGATCTTCTCTCCAATCTATCACAATCCTAAAACCTTTTGCTGTAAGTAATAAAACTAAAAACACAGAAAAGCACCCTTTGCCTCTAACATGGTGGCAAAGCTTATATAGTTAGGTTAAAACTCGTCAGGGGAAAGCTTGTAATTGGTGAAGACTTGGGCTTCAAGTCGGTTGTGACCAAACAGGCTTTCTGCGCGCTTCGTAGATCGATGTTCAGGTATGCTCATCGATCGATATTCCTCCTCCAATATCGACCGATGGTCGAGCTCGATGGTCATCTCGGGTGCTTGCTCCAAATATCTCCAAAATGCTCCAAAATCATCACTTATCTCCAAATCACTTCTGATCTTATAAATATAATAAATAGACTCTATAATATAATAATAGATAGTAAAAACACCTATAAACCATAGATGAAAATGTGTCAAATCCATGGTCTATCAACTCCTCCAGACTTACCCTTTTGCTTGTCCTCAAGCAAAAAAAAAACAGGTAGTCTGTCTGAAAGAAGTTTGAAAACAGCAGGGACTCACATAATTTAAAACTTAGAATCATCACCTCTACAATATTGCAATCCACATCTAAGTTGTCCTAATCACAGAAGCACATCATACCATATCCTAGCTTAGCAACCAAATTCACCTAACCAACAACTTAGCAAATCTTATCTGACATTCCCCTCTACCAACCTCATTTCTTAGCATAAATAAAAGTGTAGGCTTTACCTTGGGAGTATCGATCACATGATGCAAGAAATTTCAAACAAGTATCTGGACCTGCAGGTAAACATTAGTTCCTATCCTCTCTCTCTACTAATTTCTCTCATAGTCAAAGTCTGCTTATATTTTCAAGATCATTGACAAAGATTGGACATGCTTCCATGAATCAAGCCATAATGGTGGTTGCCACCAAGTCCTGTTCGCTTCATTTTAACCTATATCCTAGGATTATTTATGAAGCAAGCCTTAAGTAATGGTTGTAGCCACCAAGTCCTGTTCTAATCCTTTACCTATAGAATTCATATGGAGCAAGTCTTAATGGTTGTAGCCACCAAGTCCTGTTCGAATTCGTTCATAAATAAATCTCTAATAAATATATATAAATATTATTTTTTATTTTTATTTTTATTTATTCTATATCTATATTCAAAAATAGAGAGAGAGAGAGAGGGTGATAAATATATCTACACAAGGCTTTACCTTCCAGACTTGTTTGAAGAATCCGATCCTATGTATACCAAGCCCCAAGACAAGCAGTTGAGTCAAGTTTGGTGTTGGAGGTCAGCTTTGGATCCTTCAAACAATCTCATCAAGTGTAACATAGTTGACATGTTGATCAATTTTAGTATCTTTAGTACTATCTGCAATCAGTAAGTCTAGAATGGTGCTAAACAGTGGTTAGATAACAAGCATAAATAAACTAATATCAGTAAACCTCCCCCCAGAATTGAACTACCCTATCTCCAGTGTAAATTCAGTCGGAGTTATGGTGATAATAAATCATAAGTACTCAATTTAACGAGTTAGAATGATATACCAGACTGGAATGGATGTCGACCGATGTAAAGATGTTGATATAGGTCGATGCAGGTGTTGTTCTATCGATCGATGTCGAAAGTGTCTCATCGGTCAATACTAAGGGCAATCGTCTACTAGGATCTGTTTTTGTTTCTTTTTTGTTTTATGACCTGCAATAAGTAAAAACCAACATTTAGCTTGACTTAGGAGGTGATTGGGCTAGTGATGTTGAAAGTTGGCACTTGTTGGGAAACAAGTCTCCATATCTTCTTTGCGCTTGTTGAACCATGTACCAGTGAAGTCTCTCATTGCTTCATCTCCTCTGCGCCATTTGTCCTTCATTATTGTAGTTGCATCTTCTATCTTCTGCAATCTATCTCCAAGACTCTCCAGATTGAACTGATGTCTCATAAGTCTGGCACATGTGTCATCTCTCCTCTCCATGGTTGTGTGTATCAGACATGTCTGATGTTATCTTTTGTACTAGCCTCCCTCATTGTGAAGCTTTGTCGACCGATATATGTTGATGAATGTCGGTCGATTTGTTGTTGCGTCTGTCGATCGATGGCAATGCTTCTAGTCGACGGGCAATGTAACTCTGAATCTCCACCAATTCCCGTTGAATAGCTTCTATCTTTGAGGTCAAAGCAATAATGCTAAGATCCATTGGGAAATAGATGTCATCATATCTCCCATCAAGCCTCTCTTCTGTAGATTCCAGAGCTCTGTAGATCCCTTCTACTATCTGATCTATCTCTGCCCTGGTGTGAAAATCTGGCTGAGACTTTATCGAATGTGGGTGTGGTGGATTGTCATCGACCGATGCTGGTATGTGGTTGTCGATCGATGTGTGTAAGTGACTGTTGATCGATGTGTGTAAGCGGTTGTTGATCGATGTAGTTCGAGCAACGTCGGTCGCACGCTGAATTCTGGCTATTTCTTGCTTCATTTCCTCCATGAAAGTAGTCACCCAGCTGATACTATCATTCAGTGGATAGTAGACACCATCAAGTTTCATCTGGAAGGCTTCTTTGTTCTTCTCTGGTTCTCCACAGACTTCATAGAACATCTCATTGATCTCGTTCTTGGTGCAAATCTCTGGTACTAGCTTGGTTTGTGTGAATGAGCTAGCATGTTCCGGAAGGCAGATGTAGGCTGGCTCATCTCTTGAAGCTCTTTCCAGAAGTCTTCTGATATCTCTGTTGTGAACACGAATGGTGTGTCCATCTAGATCTCTGGCGTATCCCTGATCATCTCTGTAGATTCCATACTCATCATTCTCTTCCTAGTAGAATCTCCTGGTACCCAAAAGATCGAAAGCTCTTCTGCCGAATTCTGGCCGTCCGTCGACCGATGTTTGGACGTCAACGTCGATCGATGGTTGAGTTGGATGGCGAGTCCTTTGTTTGAAGCTTTTGTCTATGCCACCAGTTGTGTCAGATAACTCTTTTGTAGCCTTCTGCTGGTGTTCTGGAATGTTGCGTTGATGTATCAACAGGTTTTCTACTCCATTAGCTGCCTGAAGGATGTCTGCGATGTCCTCTCGAGATATGTGTAGTGTACGTCCGTCTATTGCTGTTGCGTAGCCATATGGGTCCCTGAAAATACCAAATTCGTCTGGAGTTAGATACTGGTTATCAAATTTATCTTTTTCGCTTACAGTAGTTTTTAGTATTGGACTAATGTCGATCAATGTTGTATTGTTGATGTCGATCGATGTTGAATGATTTATGTCGATCGATGGACGGATCTCCCTGTCGATCGGATGGGTGAAACGTGTTCTTTCCCAAGCAGCTTCTGCTCGATTCTGATCTGTTTCATCGCGTCTTTGCATATTGAGAAGTTCCTCGTATGTGACCCTCATGAAGTTCATCATCTCCTTGATCACGGTATACTGTCTCTACTGCGTAGCTCTCGTGATAGCGATCATCTGCCCAACTGCCGATTGAGTAATCTCCGTCTCTGGTAGCGTCGACGTTAGTGTCGATCGATGGGAAGAGGCGTTGTCGGTCGATGCTTGAACCGTATCTGTCGATCAATGGGGACTTCTTTTTCCATGAGGAATGATGGAGAAGTATATCTTCCTCGTCAAGAGTCGCTCTTTGCTCTATAGCTCGTTCTTCCTCATAATCTTCATCATACTCCTCTGTATGCATGCTGTGTGTTGCATTAGTGGGAGTGTAGTAGTCGTTTTCCCATTCTCCTTGACGGATATCGACCGATTCTTCTCCTTCTGCGTCGGTCGATTTTGGTTGGGCACTGTCGATCGATGTTGCAGTGTGAGTTTCGATCGACGCTGAGTATTCTGTCTCGTACTCGGCTCCACAGTGGCAAGCTGCAATGATACATGGATCATTGATTATTCTGGAGGTCGTCTGTGGCTTTTTGACTAGGATAGGGTCGTAGTGGGTATTAGGATCGATGAGTGTTAGACACAACTGGTGGTTTGCAAGTTGCACACTGCTCCCACTTTTGACAAGAAGGCTCTCCCAAGTAATAGAGAAGAGTTCCAGTTCACTTTGGTGTCCAAGACATGGAAATCTACTGGAACTAGGGCATTACCAATCTGCACATCTAGGTCTCTCACAATTCCTCCTGGGTTCCTCTGGGAACAATCCACAAAAGTGAATAATTCCTATGAAGGCTCCACTTGCAGACCCAGATGGTCTGCCATAACCATAGGTATGATGCTGACTGATGCTCCTGTGTCGCACAAGGCATGTGGGAATTAGATACCCTTCACAGTGCAAGGTATTGCAAATTGTCCAGGATCACTCTTCTTCTTCAATGTAATCCTCATCCTCATCTTTTCTCTAGCTTCACAGAACATTCTCCTAATGTCTTCTTCTGTCTCTCTAGTTTCTCAAAAGAACATCCACAATCTGTGGGTAAAATATGCTTCATCGAATGGCTTATCTAGAGGAATCCTGAAGACTCTTTTTCGGAAACTTTCCTTTTCCTTTTCATTAGCCCCCCACTTCAGATGTTTCCCCAGTTTTTCCTTTCTTCTTCTTAGGGTTCTTCCCGTAGGAACCCTATCAACTTCCATAGGATCCACTCCATCATCTGAAGGTGTCCTGACGGTCTCCGGTGGGTTTTCTGAAGGTTTGGGTTTGGGCCTGAGTGCATTAAGACGTGCAACATCTATCTTTGGCATCTGCACTCGGTATGTAATTGGTGCTCATCGATCGATAGGCGCTGGAGGTTGTCGATCGATAACGGTCTCCTGATGTCGATCGATGGTGGGGTCAGAATGTCGATTGATGTTTACGTAGACATGGCTGGGCTGATGTGGGTGTTTTGCTATGAACTCCTGGTGAGTCATGATCCTCACGGCTTTGCAAGATGCTGTTGATTCCGTAGGTGTTGTCGAGCAATGTCCAGGAGAGGACGTCGATAGATTTTGGATGACCTCTAACGATTGATGTTCGTGGCTTGGCGTCGATCGACACCAATGTGATCCTCCGAAACTCATCAGGCTTTCTACTTCAAAATCTCCTTCTTGCAGCTTCTTTTCCTTCACCACTTGCCAGAAATCATCCCCAATGATGGCATTCACGTGGTGTTTCATCACATCATCTTTTACCCCTCTTGTTAAGGCTCCTACCTCTTAACAACTTCTCATGTTTGAACAACCTACATCTCCAGCTTCTTCACATGAGTGCTCAAAGTTTCAAACTTTGTGTTCAGGTTGGTGTAGACAGAATCAATCATCCCATTGAAGTCCACCGTCATGCGCTGCTATCCCTCTAGAACTCTATCAAGCATCTCCTCAATCTTGCTCTCTTGAGTTGGCGGTGGTGGCTTCTTGTAGTAGGAGCTTCCATAACCCCTGTTGTTGCTGTAGTTGTTGTTGTAGTTATTGCTGTAGGGTTTCTGGTGCTGCGAACTCTGGTTGAAGTTACTCCTATTTCCATAAGAGTTTTTGTTTCCTCCCTGGTTCCCCGAACCTTGGAATCCAGTTCCACTGATGAAGTTCACATCTGCTTGCTCTGCTCTACCCTCTGTGTCTACAGCCTCGGCATCTTCAACCAAGCAGACCTGCTTCCTAAGAAGTTTGTGAACACTGTCCAACTTTGCCTTCACCTCATCCATCTGATCATTCCCAAGGATGGTGGCAGTTTCTTCCTCTCAAAGTCAGTGTTCTTGGTGCTGCTGCTAGATGCTAGGTTCTCAATAACCTTCACTGCCTCCTCTGGATTCCTGGTGTTGAAGTTCCCATTGCTGGAAGCATCAAGAGCCATCTGGTACTGCACCGCGATGCCTCTGTAGAAAGTACTGAGCAGCTGTACTTCATTGAATCCATGGTGTGGACAGTCTCTCTGATAAGACTTGAATCTGATCCAGGAGCTTTTGAATGAATCTGCAGGCTCCTGAATGAATGTAGCAATCTTGCTCCTCAAGTCTTCAGCATGCGCTTCATCGAAGAAGTTGCATAAGAATGCATTCTTGATGGCGCCCTAGGCTGTCAGAGATCCTGGTGGTAACTGCTTAAGCCAATGCGAGGCATAGGAGGTAGTCTTCAGAGACTCCCTCAAATTTAATAGCATATATAAGATCCTCGAACCTCTCCAGATGGTCCATAGGATGCTCGTGAGATAACCCATAGTAGGGTGTCTGTCCCACGAGTGTGTAGTACTGTGTCTTCAACTCGAAATACCTCTGAATAGTGGGAGGACGAATGGCTGATCGGTTGGTGAAGAACTGATCTGAACGGTTGTAGTCAGCCAACGTTCTGGTTCGAGCACCCTCATCTACAGGTAGAGTAGCGCCTGTAGCATCCGTATCGGACTCAGGGATAGCAGCCCCCTGAGCATATATCCTCTGACCTGCTGCGTTACGTAAATGACCCTCCTGGTCATGCAGGTATCCTCTATCATCTCGTACAAGTATAAAAGTAGCAATCATGTCTCACGGCTCAGTATCGATCGATGTCGGATGGAAGATGTCGGTCGATGAAAGATGAGTGTCTTCGGTCGATAGTGGTGAGCGAGTATCGGTCGACGGGACTAGTGTCTGGGTCGACGGTGGTTTAGAGAAATCCATCGATGAACATGTGGTGTTAACGATCGATGAGGAGCGTGCTTCTTTGCGGATTGAAGGCTCCAAGCTTGCAGGATCTGGTGAGAATAGTAGTTGAGTTTCCTTGTTGCTTCTAGTACTGCTCGGCATGTACCTGAAAATCCAAGAAAAATTTTTATGTTAGAAACTTAACAAAAAATTAAATCAATATGCGATCAAAGCTCCCCGGAAACGGCGCCAAATTTGATATCACTCAAATTATCCTAAGGAGTGATTTATACTCTCTCAAATAAGAGGTCGGGTTGTAGTACTTAGGGATCGAATTCACAAGGAGCTAGGGAACCTAATGGATCTAATATGATTTGTTAAGTAAGAAGTTTTTAAGATTTAAAATGTAAATTTGCCGTTTTGGTTGAACAAGTAATTGCTTGATTGATTGGTTGAGGTTTTGGTGCTTAAAAGGAAATAGCTAGACTTAGGGTTTCTATTCATGAAACTTGGAATTATAATCCTACAGATGCCTAATGAGTTGCATGCATGATAATGTAAAGCTCAACTATCAATTCAACAATCCATCAGCTATCGCATGTTTGAACTTGTCCATTAACTAGATCTAATGACCCAAACAAACGTGTTCGATCAATAGCAGTGTCGATAGATGATGCTATAGGGATATCGATCGATACACCTTTTGCTCAATCGATCGATTATCCAATATGAATATCGATCGACGCGCTTCTAGTTAATCTTTATGCGCGGGTTGAATAATGCTTACTAAGCTCACTAGATCAGCTCTCGCCCTACTCTTAGCAAGAAACTTAGCTCAGTTAGAATGTTTTCAGGATGAGAATGAAGCTCTCGCTTTTATCTATCAATCCTAGGGCAAGTTCTAGGTAGTTAATCTAGAAACAGACATTAATGAACAATCCTAATGGCAATTACCACAACTCAGCAATCCATAGTTGGGGCTAATCCCTCATAACTTATTTAAACCCTAAACCTAACAGTGAAATTACTCAGACATGGCCAAGCAATTCATGAAAGAAATTAGGTTAGAAAACTTCATAGAATAGTAAAATAGATATTAATGGAGTTCCAATCACAAATTATAACTTTGGATCTTCTCTCCAATCTATCACAATCCCAAAACCTTTTGCTAAAAGTAATAAAACTAAAAACACAGAAAAGCACCCTTTGCCTCTAACATGGTGGCAAAGCTTATATAGTTAGGTTAAAATTCGTCAGAGGTAATCTTGTAAATTGGTGAAGACTTGGGCTTCAAGTCGGCTGTGACCAAACATGCTTTCTGCGTGCTTCGCTGTCGATCGATGTTCAGGTGTGAACATCGATCGATATTCCTCCTCCAATATCGACCGATGGACGAGCTCGATGGTCATCTCGGGTGCTTACTCCAAATATTTCAAAAATGCTCCAAAATCATCACTTATCTCCAAATCACTCCTGATCTTATAAATATAATAAATAGACTCTATAATATAATGATAATAATAAAAACACCTATAAACCATGTATGAAAATGGGTCAAATCCATGGTCTATCAGGGCTCGACCCAAGCCTCGAGATGATCAGCATCAAGGGTGATTCCCAGCTCATAACTCAGCACCAAAATCCCATCGAGGTGCTGTAAACCACACGGATTAACCTGGCTGATCGATAAGTTGAAACGATGATCTTCGGCATAGGGAACCATAGATGACATAACATCAAGTACGCCTCGTAGCACGTAAAATAGCCTTCGGACGGGGATAGAGCAACTTCCCCACTGTCTGGGAGGCGAAATTCGACCGACTCGGAAATTTTGCAAGAATGTCTAATTGCCGCAAGCCCATTCGGACAACTCATGCTAGGACAGCCGGGCACAGGGTTTGGTTTGAAATTAGAAGGAATCCATAGCACATGAGTGGGAGGTATCAGTTCACCCGTAGCCGTCCGCCATGCATCGACCTCCTCGGGATCGATCGGCTCAGCCGGGAATTCCGCCTTTGGCACAACTCCGACATGCTGCGAGCTAGAACCCTCAGAAACAGAATGGTCGCGACGAGACTTGGTAGAAGACTTTCTCTTCGAAGACATGATCTTTCCTTCTTAAAAAAAACAAAACAGAGAAAAGGAAGAAAATCTTTTCAAAGGAAGAGAGGAAAGCAAAGGATCTTCTTTGGGAGAGAATTTATGGGAATGAGCAAGTAAAGAATTTGAAAACTTACTCCACCTACTTATGGGCAAAAAAGATTCACTATACATCTTCGGATTTTTACACAGCGGATTCCGTCTAACTCATTCCAACAT
This sequence comes from Brassica napus, assembly GCF_020379485.1. NCBI lineage: Eukaryota > Viridiplantae > Streptophyta > Magnoliopsida > Brassicales > Brassicaceae > Brassica > Brassica napus. The sequence goes on from NC_063445.1 coordinate 40,009,283, forward strand.
GTCTAGTCCGCTCGCAAGAAACTAACGATCCAAACGAGCTGGGGGGCTAACTGTTGGGGTCAAAATCGGTTACGATGAATTCAACGTCGGAAAAGAAGCCCGCGAAAAATTTCTCTTCCTTAAAAAAATGAAGTCAGGAAAGAACGGAAAAAAACTATCAAAGGCCTAATGATCAGTTCGTCGAAACAAACAAACTCGATCATCGAAACACGGATTCAGCTCGGCTGTTCCCTGAGCTGGACCCGAGACGGATTCAGCTGAGCCATTCGCCGAGCTGGACCAATCCAGTTCGGCGAACGGCCGAGTTGGACCCGAGACGGATTCAGCTCGGCCGTTTGCTGAGCTGGACCAGTCCAGCTCGGCGAACGACCGAGCTGGATCAACCAAAACCTGTCTTCGCCTCGTCCTCGTAACTCCTCTCCCGAAACTGCATCGAACTCATTCTTGTTTCGTTTCGAACGGAGGCATCATTGAAACTTTACGATTTAAAAACCGCGGGAACTCGTCCTTTTTCTAAGGACATTCGGATTGATCGTGTAAAACGGCAACGGTTAACTAAGCACCTCGGATTGCCTACGCTATACGAGGAATTGGAATGTTCCTTAGATTCGACGTCGTTTCGAAAGCGCTCTCTATATAAAACCGTAAAAACGCCTAAGTCGGAAAACGGCCCAAAAGGGGGCCAGAACACGGCAAGAGCCCCCTTACGATTTTATAGGAATCAGGCCCAATCGTTACGACGGTTTATCTTTAGTTATGCAGGAAAAGATAAATGTCAAGTTTCCGAAGATAAATATCAAGTTTCCGAAGATAAATGTCAAGTTTCCGAAGATAAATGTCAAGATCGAAGGGAAATGGAATATTTCCACGAAGCGATAAACTCGATTGGGGACAGAAAGGGAAAAAGGTAAACCGCCTTAGAGGAAGTATATAAGGAGATCGAGGCTAAAGGGGGAGAACACACGAGACTTATCACCCAGAGCAATACTTAGAGCAATTTAGGCATTTTTTCGTTTTTGTTATTCGAGCTGCGACCCAACTAGGTTTTCAGGTCTTAGGTTGCTAGAACTAGGAATCTCGCCAACAGCTCTCGTTGCCGAAGGCTCTTACCTTGTTGTTACGCTCAAACGCGGATTCGGAATAAAAACCCTTCTTGCTCTCTTTTCGATTCCATATATTTATTTCTCATCTATACTTTCGTGTTCTGATTTGCTTGGCGTGTGGTTTTGCAGATATCCGGGACCTCTGGGAAATTTAAGGTTTCATATCTTTCCAAATTTAAACGGAAATCGACAGTGCAAATTTCGGTTCCCACAGTGAACGATTCCTTGGAAGACTCTACCTTCAGACCTAGATGGTTTGTCATAACCCTAGGTAGAATGCTAACTGATATTCATGTGTCGCATAATGCATGTAGGAACTCAATACCCTTCACCAAACATGGTATTGAAAACTTCCCAGGATCACTCTTCTTCTTCAGTGTAATCCTATTCTTTATCTTATCAATGGTCTTATGGAACATTCTCCTAATGTCCTCTTCAGTTTCTTTGGTCTCTCTGAAGAACATCCACAATCTGTGGGTCAAGTAGGCTTCCTCGAATGGTTTCTACAGTGGAATCCTGAGGATTCGCTTAGCAACCTTTTCCTTTCTCTTCCTCATTCTCCCCAGAGGAGCCTTATCAAATTGCATAGGCTCTCGTGCATCTTATGAATGTGTAATGGTGGTCTCTGGTGGGTTAGCTGAAGGTTTTGGTTGTGGCCTGAGTGCATTGACTCGTGCGATGTCGATTTTTGGCAACTGCACTCGAAATGTGAGAGGTGCTCGTCGATCGATGGGTGCAGGATGTTGTCAATCAGTGGTGGTCTCTTGTTGTCGATCGATGGGTAGCTCAATTTGTCGATCGATGTTGACATGAAAAGGGCTGGGTGGATGTGGGTGTCTTGCTGCTAACTCCTCGTGGGTCATGATCCTCATGGCATGCACGATGCGGCCGACTCTGTAGGTGTCGTCGATCAATCCTCTGGAAAGCTTATCAATCGGTTCTGGTTGAAGTCCATCGATCGATGTTGAAGTCTGACGCCGATCGACACCAATGCGATCTGTTAAAACTCATAGAACTTTCTACTTCGAAATCTCCTCCTTGCAGCTTCTCATGCTTCACCACTTGCCAGAAATCATCATCTATGGTGGCATTCACGTGGTGTTTCATTGCATAATCTCCTACCCCTCTTGCTAAGGTTTCTTGCTTCTTAACAGCTTCTCCTGTCTGAACTACCTTCATCTCCAGCTTCTTCAGATGAGGGCTCAAAGTCTCAAACTTTCTGTTCAGGTTGTTTGTGAACAGAATCAATCTTCCCATTGAAATCCACTGTGAGGTTCTACTGTCCTTCAAGGACCTTATCAAACATTGCTTCTATTTTGCTCTGATGAGTCTGTGGTGGTGGTTTCTGGTAAGATGAGTTTCCATAACTCATGCTGTTGTTGCTGCTGTAATTCTGGGTGTAGGTTTTTGGGTACTGCAAACTCTGGTTGAAATTACTCTTCTCTCCATTGCCATAGAAGTTCTTGTTTCCACTCTGGTTTCCAAACCTCTAGAATCCATCTCCACTGATGAAGTTCACATCTTCCTCTACTCCTACTCTATCCTCTGTGCCTGCTTCCTTAGAAGCTTGTGAACACTGTCCAGCTTTGCTTTCACCTCATCCCTCTGATCCTTCCATAGGATAGCTGCAGATTTCCTTCTCTCAAAATCAGTGTTTTTGGTGCTATTGTTGGATGCCAAGTTCTCAATAAGTCTCACAGACTCTTCTGGATTCCTAGTGTTGAAGTTCCCTTCGCTAGACACATCAAGAGCCATCTGATACTGCATTGCGATGCCTTATGAGAAAGTGCTGAGTAGCTGCACTTCATTGAATCCATGGTGTTAGGGGATTTTTGTGATGGATCTTTGTGAGTACCACGGAACAATGGAGAAGACTGGTGTTTGTATTGATTTTGAGAGATGTATTAGAAATAAAGACTTGAAGAGACGTTTTATTGAGTAGACAAACTAGGATTACAATGATTTGAGTAAGAACCTTAATTCTAACCGTCTAGCCCTAGTCTCCAAGTCTTAAAGTGTCGATCCTTTGCTTTAGGGTTTGGGTTCCCCTTATATAGTCTTCCTAAGGCGGGCCTTAGTCGGTTGGAGTAGGTTAAACTCTTCCATATTCGGAAATATGGAAGGTTCTCCTTATCGGAAGTTTTCCATTTCCCGGAGGAAGGGGGCGATCCTGGGACCGGACCCGGAAAACTCCACAGCGGGGAACCGGTGTTCCTTCTAGCGGGGATCCAGAGGCCTGTGTCCTGCCTAGGGTCTGGAGGAATTCAATACCTGAGTATTTTTACCCAACAGTTTCCCCCTTATTGATCGATTTCGTCATCAAACTCGGGGAATAAATTGTGCACTCAAGTCAACCAGAGTTGCTCATTCTCAGCAGGCTTCCCTTAGACAGGACATCCCTCCAGTAATCCCGCGATCCCGGGTTCCACTCAGGTCGGAACCGTATTCTGAACCAGGGGGATGATCAGTTTCCCCTACGTCAGACCGGGGTATGATGATGTCTTGGAGACGGTTGAGCCTGGAGCTCTGATGTTCCCTGAGGAGGAACTGGCTTAGGAACAGGCCTTAATGCTGGCGGGAACGGGGAGATTCTCGATAGAGTTCGGGGTCCCTTAGAATCTGTTGGTCCGGAATCACTCGCGCCGATTCCCTTTTGATTCTGAAGATCTTGTTTCCTTAAATGTAGGAGATTGACTGAGATTGCAACTCTGTTATCGAAGGAAAGATTTTGAATTTTGAATCTTCCTCAAAATCTGAAAGTTAATGGGCTCGCGGCTTCTTCGGGAATTTTCCCAGCGGCTCCCTCTTTATATGCTTTGCCTTTCTTCTTTCCCTTCTAATTTCTTGCTCTTTCCTCGTCGGCGCCTTCAGCTCAGGTAACTTTTTCTTCTACCTTTCTTCTAGTTCTTCAGGTTTTAGTTAGATAGATTGGACCTTAGGTTTCCTCGTATTTTAGCTTTCTCATTGCCGCGACCCGTTGGATAGGAACCATCAGCATCATGTCTAAGTGATCCTCTTCTTCTGTTCCCACGACGGCTGATAGGGCTAGGTTGAAGAGAAGGATGGAATCTCCGGTTTCCTGATCGGATAGCTCGTCGGAGGCGGGTGAAGGATCTGATTACGACCTGATGGTCCCCTTGCCTATATCTTGCGTTTATGCGGCTCCTCCATTAGTGGGTCCTGCCTCGTTAGTCGGTGAGGATGATCTTGCGGAGTGGCGGAGTAGGTATTCGCTTCCTTCTTCCATTTTCATCCGAGTTCCCACCCCAGAAGAGCACGCTTCCAGCTACACCCCGGGGAAATTGCCGTTTACGAAGCTTTCTTCGACTCCGGCCTTAGGGGAACGATTCTTGCTCTGATTGCTGGTTTGTGCAATCTTTTCGAGATTTCACCCTCGCAACTGAATCCCCCTGCTTGGAGAATCCTCATAGCTATCCAAAACTTAGGTGATTTGTAGTATCTCTCCCTTGGTATCAATGAGGTCATGTTCGCGTATCACCTGGCTCGCCTTAACGGAGGAGAGGGGCAATTCCATCTTCCCCCTTGCAGCGGATTGCCTATTGTGGAGGAGCTTCCAAAGAGTGACCAGAAAGGACCGGGTTTTAATAAAAAATGGTAGGAGAGATATGCTTTTATGGCGTTCTCCGTGTCCTCTCATCGATGGAATTTTATAGGTAGGAGTCGTTTAATCCTTTTGTTGATCAGCCGTCTTTTTGATCTTATGTGTTCTTGTTATGCAGCCTGAACTCATCCTGCTCCTTCAAAAGGAGAGAAAGCTGTTCTCCGGGCGCGGCAGCTTCCGGCGGATCGACGTCAGGTGAATTTCTTGGTCAACGAGACGGTGCTGCGACGTAGTAGCCTTTGGAGTAAGTGTCTTCTTGCCCTATCCTCTTTTCTCCCATAATGCCTAACGATTATTCCTATTCAGGAGACATGTCAGGAGGCGTTACCAATGATCCCTTCGCAGCCTATCAGGAAGCAGTGAAGGTGATGTCTGCGAAGAAAGGATCCGGTAGTAGGAGTGCATCTGGAGACGAGGTGATGATTACTGGCAGCCGTCGTTCACCAGTGGTTAAGTTGGAGCCTTCTCCTTCTCTTTCGGGAAAGAGACCCAAAAGTGGTGGCGTGACGACTCGATCAGCGCAGCAGTCGGCCGACATAGCTCGTTCTGCAGGGAGTTTAGCTACAGCTTTATCCAACCTGCACTTGAACGTATTTCCTTAGGATGGCAGTGTCTTGCCTATAGGAGATTCCTCAGAGGTGATCCAGGTTCTTCAAGGAGGGCTTCTCCGGGTAGTTCTATTACCTGCCTGTTTTCCCTTTTGGTTTGGTAATTTGATCAAGATCCGCGTTTTGTGCAGACCGTTTCCCAGCTGCACCATCTCGGGGAGCGACTATCTGATGAAGGCATGCTCGTCCTTCGAGAGGAGGTCGAGGTTTTGAAGCGCCAGGTATCTGGAGAGAAGGAACAATGCGTGGCCCGGGAATTCGAGATACGCGATCTTAAGGAGAAGGTAAAAGACCTGGAGAAGGTGGCCGAGGCCCCTTCAGCTGATGCGCTGACTGTGAATCAGAAGAATAAAGAGCTGGAGGAAGATATCGAGGTTCTCAAGGCGGCGGCGGAGACCTTCAAGTTTGAGATGGTGATGGCCGTGAATGGAGCCAGGGTCGTTGCTCGCTGGGAATTGATGAGGGAGTGGCTAAGGAAGCAGAGTGCCCAGTGGGACTTGGTAACGGCGTTGGAACAGTACAAGACTGTGGTCCAAGAGGAAGCCAGGAGCAAAGGTGCCCCCCTTCCCACTTTCGAGGATGAGCCTGCTATTCCGCCATCTTCTGATATGGATATGGATTCATCTGTTAAGCCGAGAGGATCTCCGACTTGAACTCGTGTCCTCTGTTTTTCCCTTCTTTGAATAATAATGTTTGTCAAACCTTGGTCCTTCGTGGCCTTTATTATTTCTTTGAACAATGGCTCTGTGTGGCCTTCTTTTTATCCAGACTCTTGCTTATTTTAGACCGAGTCATTGTTTTGGGGTTGTTTCGGTCCTAAAGACTATGGACCGGTCGGGAGATAGCCTAGGAACCCTGAGGTTGTGGTTATGTCTGGAGGGACGGGCTATGTATCTGAGGGTTTCGAATACAGACTCTTAGAGATCGTTACTCAGAATCTGGAGTTTACGTGGAGATTCGAGGGCCGTGGAGTAGGAAGAGAGGCTCTCCTTGGATCCTTAGATCGCGTTTGGGACCCGGAGGTCCCTGTCAAACCACAAGGTCTTTTATCTGGGACCCATAGGTCTTTTCTCTAGGTCCTGGGACCGAGACTGGGGCCCGGAGGCGATGTAGGAATCCGGAGATTCTCTAGTTAGATCCGGAGATCATGGTTGGAACCCGGAGGTTTCTGTGATTGTGATTGGACCCTAAGGTCGCATAAGGGTGCAGGGTTGTTCCTTAGATCCGGAGATCGTATCGGGGCCCTGATGCACTTGGACCCTGAGGTCGCATGGGAACCCGGAGGTTCTTTAGGGATGTAACGACCCCGATGCGACCTAGGCTGCACAGGGGTTCAATCCTTTTCGCTAGAATCGTATATGGCCTTTGAGGTCATGTTGGCACCCGGAGGTTTGGATCCGGAGATCGTTGTTTGGAACCCGGATGTAATGACCCCGATGCGCCCTAGGCTGCAGAGAGGTTCTAACTCCTTTCGGAACCCTGAGGCCGTATAGGAACCCGGAGTATCTTCCTTAGACCCTGAGATCTTTGATTGGAAGCCGGAATCGTTTGGGGAACCTTGGGTTTTTTCTTTAGATCGGGGGCTCGCATAGAGACCCGAAGTTCCTTGGGAACCCGGAATGTTTTGCTTTTTGCAGACCGTACTCCGTCTTCCTAGGCAAGATTACTACCGATACCAGTTTGGCTTTCGCATTCTGCCGCTCAGAAGCTTGCCACTATCGAGTTCCTGTGCTGTATTCTACTTCTGCAGGAAGTCACTGACAGGCTTAGAGGGTGCTGGTGTGGGTGTTATGACCCAAGTGCCAGGCTTATGCTGCTTTCCACGTATGGAGAAGCAGGATTTAGATTGCTCCCTGTATTTCACAGTACTTTTGCAATGAGTATATACCATGTGTTCCCTGTATCGTGTAGCTCGTAGCGCTTTAATAAAGGTACTTTTCACATTGGTACTCTGGGGACCCCGATGCGCCTTAGGCCGCACAGAGGTTTTAGGTAGTTTTGACAGCATACTCAGGCTTGCGCATACCCATTCCTGCTTTATGTCTCATACCCGGTTTGATTCTTTATGGGCGTGCCGTTGTGGTGGTGCCACTTTTATGAGGATTGGCCAGGATCGGAGGTCTCTGGAGACCTGATCCAGCTCGTATGGCCCTTTAAGTATAATGATTTCCCCTCTACTTTTATAGTCGGAACTATTTTATTATAAGCTTTGTCCGGAGACGTTTAGCATCCATAAGAGTAGGAAATCATAATGCTTAAATAGTATATAGTAGTATAGAAATCTTGGTCCGGAGACCGTAATATAAATGATAGGCTTTGAGGTGCAGGCGTTCTAGCAGTTGGGTTGTATTTTACCTTTGCTATCTTGCAGCCTGTAGACACCTGCTCTCCGCACCTCGATGACCTTATAGGGTCCTTCCCACCCTGGGGTGAGTTTCCCTGTCGTTTTTTCTGCTCGTCGTAGAACCCAGTCCCCTTGCTGGAAGGTTCTGGTTCTGACTTTTTTGTTGTACGTCCTGGTGACGTCTTGCTGGTAGGACCAGTTTCACAATCGAGCAACCTCTCTTTTTTCGTCGAGCAGGTCAAGGCTTAGCGCCATCAGCTCGTTGTTTTCCTCCTGAGAGGTAGATCCGGAGACCGTTGTTCTTACGTGCATCTCTGTAGGTACAGTGGTGTCAGAGCGTAGACTAGCGAGTAGGGGGTTTCTCCTGTTGCTATCTTTGGAGTGGTCTGGTAGGCCCAGAGGACTCCATGTAGTTCTTCCGCTCACTTCCCGTGAGAGCCCTCCAGTCGCTTTTTAAGCATGTTGACCACTGTTTTGTTTGTGGACTCGGCTTGTTCGTTAGACTTGGGGTGTCGGGGTGTGGCGAAAGTTTGTTTTATGCCCCAGTCCTTGCGGAACTCCTTCAAGTTGTGGCTCGTGAACTGGGGTCCATTGTCGGTGACGATCCCGTGGGGGATCCCGAAGCGAGTGATTACGTAGGTCCACAAGAACTTGCGGATCTGGAGGTCTGTTATGCGGCTGAGCGCTTCTGCTTCGACCCATTTGGAGAAGTAGTCAGTGACTATCAGAAGGAAGACCTTCTGCCTCGGCGCCATAGGGAATTTCCCTACTATATCCATGCCTTTGACATTGGTCGCAGTGCTTGGCTTGTCTGTCGGCATCGGCGGCCATCGTGGGCCAGTTGTAACCAGCCCTTCTGGCTCTGAGCACCAGGCTTCTGCCGCTAGAGTGGGATCCACAATCTCCTTCATGTATTTCTACAAGGATTCTAGCGGCTTCTCGGGGTGTGACACACCTCTGGTATGGGCCAGAGAAAGATCTCAGTTACAGCTTCTCCTAGGAGATAAAGTACCTCGCGGCTTGCTTCTTTATCTTTCTGGCCCTCGCTACGGTCTTCTGGGAGGGTGTCGGCGTCCATGTACCGGATTAAGGGGGTCATCCAGGTTTCGCCTTCTTCGACAGCGGAGACCTCCTCTGACGGGGGCTCCTCTAGGGTTGCTGGCCATTGAAGCACGAGCAGAGGGATATTCATCTGGCTACTCGTTTCAAGGGCGTACCCTAGATTAGCCAGGGCATCGGCTTGTGAGTTCTGTTCCCGGGGGATTTGAGTGAGTGTGCAGCCCTTGAACTTCTGGATTAGTCGCTGAGCGACCGCCAGATACTAGATCATGCTGTCGTTCTTTGCTTGATAATCCCCCTGTACCTGGTTAATTATCAGCTGGGAGTCACCGAAGACCTGCATCTCACGGCCCTTGAGGCTGTATTCCCCGTTGGCGAGGTAAGCACTATCCCTACTCCAGCTCCTCTGACGTTCCTGGATCGATCAACGTGTAGGATCCATTCTCCTTCTTCCTTAATTTCTCCTTGGAGCTGGGAGCAAGGCAGGGGAGAATTCAGCCACGAAGTCTGCTAGGACATGTGACTTTATAGCCGTGGTGGGTCAAAATATTACGTCGTACTCCCCTAGTTCCACGGCCCATTTGGCTAGGGGTCCGGGGACTTCTGGTTTGTGGAGGACCAACTTAACAGGGAAAGAGGTTGAAGGACCCTAGGAACGGATCACTCTACTGGTTTTGTTTTGGGTATGAACTCCGGATGGAGAACTGAATGGATTGAAGGGTCGCACGAAGATTATGGAAAGGCCTCCGATATTCCCGACTTCAGTTGGTGCTTGATATGACTCACAAGTCAACCAAAAGAAGGGTCTCTAGTCGTTGCTTGATATGACTCACAAGTCCAACGATTTTGAGGAATGTTTACCTGGATATGACTCACCAAGAAACAAAGAAAAGTTCTATTAAGAACAAAGAGTTTCAACTCAAAAAAAAGGGGAAAACAATCTGCTTTATTTCGTGGCTCTTAGGCCTTATTTATAGGATTACAAGTTGTAGAGATCAAAAGAAGAATGTGCTAAAAACAAGACATAAAAGACCGAAAACAAAGACTAAACTACATAAAGTCTTTGACTGAAACTTGGACTGCCTCTTGATATAGCCACGACCAGGACTTTGAAAAGTGAAGAATATGCTCCTGATATGGGCCAAGACATTTCCCTTTGAGGCCTGGTCGAAATCCATCTTTTCCCTTAGCCAATATTTGATCGGTTTCTCCATTTGGCCTAGACAAGTCTATTTTTGAATCTTTTTGAAAACCATCATGCCCAAGGATTTCTTGGACATTTAGAACATGGATAATCACCTTTGGCATGATTGAATTGGGCTTTGGTTCATCAGAAAGAAGGTTAGCCATCTCCAACTTCTTGGGTGGTCTGAATTCGTGAGAATTGAAGATCTCCTGATTTACAAATGGCACAACTGTCACATATGAACTCCGTTTGATCTGATTCTTCTTCGAGGAGCTCCATAATTGAATTGAGAACATTCTCTATGGGATTTCATGCGTAGAAGCCTCGTGGTTTGGAAGATATGAGTCAAACAATGAATATATATCTTTACTGCTTCCCATGATCAAGCCATCCATGTCTGTTTTGCCCGGTGCGCTACCCAATGGCACATCATTCCCTCCCTATTGAAAAGGATTTGACCTCAAATCAATTTTACCTGAATCAAAAGGAAATGAATCAGACAAAAAGAATTTTAAAATCATGTAAAATTCAGAGAAGGAAAATTTTGGACAGAAACTTCCTTGGAGTTTTGAAGTTGGTTTCCTCGAGTACATGCATCTCCAAATCTCAAACTGATAAGCACGATCTCTGCTTCTGTTTCTGACACCTTTTGGAGACTGATCCTGTTTATCCTGGACACTCAAAACAAACATTAAAATACCAGGATTATATGTGCAAGACAAGTACTTGTTCAGATCAAAAACCAAAGTTTCTTTCCCTAGAACATGTAGCACACGTTTCAGATCATCATGAAGCCTATCAAAGTCAGTGTTGTACACCAGAATGGTGTCAGGGCACATGATAGCACAGTTCCTAAAGAACAAATTCAAAACATGCGCAAGTTTCTCAGATTTAGAACACAAAAGATTAAGTTCAAACTGAGAATTTCTTATCCAAGGCTCCGCATGTTTATCAAAGAAGGTGTTGTAAATCAGAATGTTTTCATGGAATGAACTACCATAGAACATTTCCAAAACGTGCCTAACTTGATCAGATTCAGAACACAAAAGTTTTAGTTCAAAATCATATTCAGAATAAGAATGGACAGGTTTCAAAACAGAATCACCACAAAAATCGGTTTCTACTTTATTTGAATTCTGTTCCAGCAATGTGCTAACTATAAAATAGTACAAAGCATATGAGGATGCAAACAAAATTCCAGTGATCAGTTCATGTCCATAAGATCTCAGACTAAATCTATTTTCTTTGAAGACAAATGAATCAAACGATTTTCTAGAGCAGAAAACTAGTTGTTGCAAATCAAGCCCACACGACTTTTCAAGATGATCAAGAAAAGAAAGTTTTATGTCATTGGAACTGACTTTATCAAACAGATCAGGCACGAAACTGATGATACAAAGTTCCTTACAGTTCTCTTTGGACAAAGGCGTAGGAGTTGTGCCGGGATCAAAGCAAAGTCGGTTCTCCATGATGATGGACGTGATGCTTAGTGGTTTCTCATCAAAGGTTGGACCAAGTTCGTCGAAGTGATCATCTTCCTCATCAAAGATGGGATATAGATCAACGTCCATGGGTCTCCTGGTGTCAAGACATGGTACTTGTTGTGGGTAGTCCAATGGCTCTTCCTCAAAAACCTGTGAAACTAGAACAAGACTACTCGGATGCTCCGGTTCAAAACAAGTTAATCCATTAGTCTCTTCATTATCAATATCAAACATAAGATCAGGTTTTGGAGAAGAAAGATCACATTCATCCTCACAAGTGATCCAACTTTCCATCATCTCTTCACCATACTTATCAAAAATTGGTAAAGAATCAAAAAAATCTTTTAGATCTTCAAGGTTGTTTTCAGATTTACCCTTGGGTTTTTCCCTGATGAAAAATGATGGCTCAGCTACTGGTGCATGTGTGGAAGTGCTCTTCTTTTGGATCTTGCTGACGTCCTTGAGGATTTTCATCATTTTTGTCTCAAAGTTGTCACAGATCTCTTGGACATCAAACTGAAGGAAACGCCTCTTTGGATCAGCTTCACCTTTGGACGACTTGGACTGCTTATGCACCTCCGGTCTGGCACCTTATATGGTTTTCTAAGGGTTGGCCTTTCCTGCACAGTAACAAACTCATCAAAAACATTCAACAAGTTTTGAGATGAATAATGAAAATTAGCCTGTCGTTGGTATTTCTCTTGGCTACTCTCCTTGAGAAGGCCAAACATCTTATCCTGAAAAGGCCAAACATCTTATCCTGAAAATTCCATGCCCCGGTGGGTTACGATGTACCCGAGGAACTTGCCAGAACTGACCCCAAATGAGCATTTTGCTGGGTTGAGCTTCATGTTATATTTCCAGAGGGTGGAGAAGGCTTGCTGCAGGTGAGATATGTGGTCTTCCGCTTCCAGGGATTTGACCAGCATGTCATCGATGTAGACCTCCATGGTTCTCCCGATTTGGTCCGCGAACATTATGTTCACCAGCCGTTGATAGGTCGATCCCGCGTTCTTTACGCCAAAGGGCGTAACCTTATAGCAGTAGATCCCTCTGGACGTCATGAAGGATGTTTTCTCCTGGTCTTCCGGATGCATAAGTATCTGATTGTAGCCAGAGAACGCGTCCATGAAGCTCATCAGCTGGTGCCCCGCGGTGGCGTGCACCAGCTTGTCGATATAAGGTAGCGGGAAGGGGTCCTTTGGACATGACTTGTTGAGGTCCGTGAAGTCAATGCAGACTCTCCACTTCCCGTTCTTTTTCTTGACTACGACGACGATGGCTAGCCACTCTGGGTACTGCACCTCACGAATGAACCCCGCGGCGAGCAGGCTCTTGACTTCATCGTTGATGATCGCATCTCTCTCAGGGGCAAACCTCCGTCTCTTTTGTCTGACGGGTTGATGTAGGGGGTCCACCTGTAGCTTATGCATGATAATCTCTGGATCGATCCCAGGCATATATGCATGGGACCAAGCGAAGCAGTCGGAGTTAGACCTGAGGATGTCTATCAGCCTTCTTCTCAATCCTTCGGTTAGCTTGGAACCAACCTTGAGATGCCGGGTCTGATCTCCTTCGGTTAATGGCACCTCATCCATTTCTTCTACCTCCGGTTCCTCGGTGTGATGAGCTGGAGGTTTTCTCTGTAATTGCTATAAGACCTTGGTCTTCCCCTTCAGAGTGGTCTGATACCAGGAGCGGGAATATTCTTAATCCTCTCTGATCGCCTTTATGCCCCAGGGCGTAGTTAACTTCACCATTTGCTGAAGAGTCAAGGGGACGGCCCCCATTCCGTGGATCCAGGGCCGTCCTAATATTTTGTTGTAGGACGAATCGCAATCTACCACGAGGAACTTGGTTGATACGTTGACTCCTTCGGCGTATACGGGGATGGTTACCTCCACAACGGTTTGTTTAACCTCCCAGCTGAACCTTATAAGGGGGGTTATCCTCCGAGTTAGAGCACCTTCCTCCAGCCCCAGGTCCTTATATGCGGCCTGGATGATGATGTTTCCTGAGCTTCCATTATCTACCAGTATCCTTTTTACCAGGCAGTTAGCTACAGTGAAGGAGATAACCAAGGCGTCATGGTGAGGAGTGAGGACTTTCTCCTGCTCTTTGGCCGTGAAACTTATCTCGTCCGTTCCTAGGAGCAGGTGTTTTGGCTTAGCTGCCTCTAGGCCGTGCTTGGCGTTCCAGGTGCTTTTCTTCGCGGCTGCATGGCTTATGCCGCTGATTTCCAAACCGCCCGAGATGACATGGATCACTCGGTCCTATCGCGGTGGCGAGATGGGAGAAGCTTCAGTGGGCTTACCCGTTGTCTCCTTGCTCAGATGGCTCTTGTCCTTTTCAGAAAGGAGCTCCCTGAGGTGTCCTTTCCAAAGCAGCTTGTTTACCTCGATCTTTAGTGTGACGCAGTCCTCTGTTTTGTGATCGTGGTCTCGGTGGAAGTCGCACCAGAAGCCAGGGTTCCCGAAAGAGTCGGGGGCTTTCATCTTCTGAGGTCACTTGACCTGCTGGCCCATCTGCCTCAGAACATTGATAAACTCCGGCCTTGAGACGGAGAGGTGAGAGATGTCTGGCCATGTGGACACTACCATCCCTTCTGCCTTCTCGATTGGCCGGTTCTGGCACCTGCCCCTGCCCCTGCCCCGGTTTTGATTCCCGGAGTCCCTAGCTGGTCTTTGAGAGGGTTTCTCGTCTTGCTCGGTTCGGTCTGGTCTGGTCGTCTTGGGATCTTGCCTTTGTTGCGCCTTGGCACGGCTGGCGAGATCTTCCTCCCATTTGACATGCGCCCAGGCTCGAGATAGGACGTCTTCCATGGTTTTGCACTGTTATTTGGTCAGCTCCTTGTAGAGGTCACCGTCGGGGAGCAAACCCCTCTTGAAATCAGAGATAGCAGTGGGGATACTGCATTTGGGGATAACCACCTTTTCTTGATTGAAGCGGGCTTTGTAGCCTCTCAGGGGTTCCGCTCGGTGCTGGAGGATTTGGGGATAACCACCTTTTCTCCAGGTCCCTGCTGCTCGCGAATTGCTTCACGAACTTGTCGCTGAGAACCGCGAAGGAGGCTATGGACCTGGAGGGTAAGATGATATACCATTGCTGAGGAAGTCCAGTCAAAGTGGAGCTGAAACTTTTGCACATGGTAGCTTCGCGTGACCCTTTTGGGAGTGCTACGGCGAGCATCCTCTGTCTGTATTGGGCGACGTGGTCTTCCGGATCAGTGGTGCTGTTAGACGCCTTTATGCTGGGGAAAGAGAAATTCATAGGCATCTCGATCACGGTGATCTCATCCATGAAGGGAGTATCGGCGTAGGAATCGGGGTTGCTCTTCCATATGGGGGGAACTACCCCTGGGAGTCTCTCCACCATGGATTGCATGGCGTCGAGCCTATCGGAGAACATCTTGTGAAGGTGAGCGATCATAGGAGACTCCGCTCTTGCTGCTTCGTTTGATGCTTCCTTATCAGGCTCGGGCTCCGAGTCGCTGTCCTCCCCGTCATAGGTCTGAGCGTCGTTGGCCTTTTCTCGCGTAGAAGCTTCTCCTCCCGGTGCTGCAGTCGGGAGACTCGCGCCTGTCCAGGAGTTAGGTGTTTCCAGAGGTGGCATAAGGCGAACCTGGGTCCGGAATCGACGCTTCTTGTTGCTCGCTGCGTTAAGGGCTTGGTTCTCATCTCGGAGGGTAGGATTCGCCGATTCGAGCTGGCTGAGCTTCTCGGCGCTCTGCTCCAGTTGCATGGAGAGTTCGTTGAGTTTTTCCTTCAGGATCTGAAACTCCGAGGACAACTCGTGATTGGTCTCTTCCTGAACTCTATGTAACCCGGTTACTTGACCTTGCAGGTCATCGATTTGTCTTTGGAGTTCAACCTCTCTCTGGGAAGCTTCAGGTAGCTCGTCGTGCTCGTCCACCGCCATTATCACGTAGTTTAGATTACTCCCCTCCTTCTAGCGCCAACTGTTAGGGGATTTTTGTGTAGGATCTTTGTGAGTACCACGGAACGATGGACAAGACTGGTGTTTGTATTGATTTTGAGAGATGTAGTAGAAATAAAGACTTGAAGAGACGTTTTATTGAGTAGACAAACTTGGATTACAATGATTTGAGTAAGAACCCTAATTCTAGCCGTCTAGCCTTAGTCTCCAAGTCTTAAAGTGTCGATCCTTTGCTTTAGGGTTTGGGTTCCCGTTATATAGTCTTCCTAAGGCGGGCCTTAGTCGGTTGGAGCAGGTTAAACTCTTCCAGATTCGGAAATATGGAAGGTACTCCTTATCGGAAGTTTTCCGTTTCCCGGAGGAAGGAGGGCGATCTTGGGACCGGACCCAGAAAACTCCACAGCGGGGAACCGGGGTTCCTTCTAGTGGGGATCCAGGGTTCCTTTCAGTGGGGATCCAGAGGCCGGTGTCCTTCTTGGGGTCTGGAGGAATTCAATACCTGAGTATCTTCCCCTACACATGGTGTGGACAATCTCTCTGGTACGACTTGAATCTGATCTAGGAGCTTCTGAATGACTCTATAGGTCCCTGCGCGAATGTAGCAATCTTGCTCCTCAAGTCTTCAGAACGTGCCTCAACAAAGAAGTTACGCAGGAATGCGTTCTTGATGTCGACAAAGGATGTAAGAGATCATGGTGGTAACTGCTTAAGCCAATCCAAAACCTCTCCAGCAAGTGAGTACTTGAAGAGCTTGCAGAATAGGTAGTCCTCAGGGACTCCATTGACTTTGATAGCAGATATAAGATCCTCGAACCTCTCGAAATGGTCCATAGGATGCTCGTGAGATAACCCACAGTAGGGTGTGTATCCCACAAGTGTGTAGTACTGCGGCTTCAACTCGAAATCGCCTCTCTGGATAACTAGATGACGAATAGCTGATTTGTTGGCATATAACTGATCTGGACGGTTGTAATAAGCCAATGTTCTAGGTCGAGCAGCCTCATCTACAGGTTGAGCAGCTCCCGAAGCATCAGTATCGGGCACAGGGATTACAATCCCCTGAGCATCTATCCTCTGACCTGCTGCATTACGCAGATGACCCTCCTGGTCAGGCAGGTCTCCATTCTCATCTCGCACACGAACTAAAGTCGCAACCTTGTCTCGCGGCTCAGTATCGATCGATGTTCAGGATGAAGTATTGATCGATGTCGGATGGAAGATATCGGTCGACGGAAGAGTAGCTTCGGTCGATGGTGGTTAGAGAGTGTCGAACGATGAAATTGGTGTCTTGGTCGACGTTGGTTGGCGAGTGTCGATCGATAAACTAGTGTTGTTGTCGATCAATGGGGAGCGTCTTTCTTTGTGGATCAAACGTTCCAAGCGTGCAGGATCTGATGAGAATAGCAGTGGGGTTTCCTTGTTGCTTCTGGTACTACTGGGCATGCACCTGAAAAGAAAAGAAAAAGTTTATGTCAGAAAGTGGTTTAAAGAAGTAACCTAAACTAAATCAGACTAGATCTATAGGCGATCAAAGCTCCCCGGCAACGGCGCCAAATTTGATCTCACTCAAATTACCCTAAGGAGTGAATTACTCTCTTAAATAAGAGGTTCAATTGTAGTACTTTGGGATCGAATCCACAAGGAGCTAGGGAACCTAATAAATCTAATCAGATTGATTAAGCTAGGTTGATTATGTTTAAATGGAGTTCCAATCACAAATCTCTTTGGATCTTCTCTCCAACTCTACTAAAATACTAGAAATTTTTTTTCTGTGAAAACTAGAAAACAAGAAAGCACACTTTACCTTAAACACTTTGGCAAACTATAAATATTAGGTTAAAAAATCACCAGGGGCAATCTTCTAATTTGGTGAAGTATGGGGCTCTAAGTCAGCTGGAACCAAACGGGCTTATTCGCGCTTCACTGTCGATCGATGTCACAAGGTGTGCATCGATCGATTATTTCCTCTGAATGTCGACCTCTGGTCTTGCTCGATGGTCAGCTCGGATGTCCTCTCCTTTTATCTCCAAAAATGCTCCAAAATCACCACTTTCTTCCAAATCACTCCTGAACCTATAAATATACTAAATAGACCCTAAAATATAGTAATTAGTTATTAAAACACTTATAAACCATGGCTAAAAGTTTAAAATTCATAGCCTGCCAAGTATTAAAAGTATCGACATCGTCGCAAGCTGTGGATACGAAACCGAGCTGTACACCATCTAGAGGAGATAGAAACATTTCGATGCGAGGAGATAGAGAAGAAGAGAAGTTTGCTTTCTCGGGGGTGGGGGGGGGGGACCATAGCCAGCTAGGGCTGTAGGTCGGGAACGGGGGCATCGAAGAACAGATGGCGGAGGGGAATGGAACGTTCGACCAATCGGTGCAGTATCTAAACCAAGTTATGGGGACTTCCGAGTTCATGATTCTCTTGAAGAGCAAGTGAGTTTATGACTCGTGAGACTCTAGGACGGAGTTCAGACAAAGGAGGGATTTCGGCCCTTAAGATGGAGTTTGCACCCTATGATGGAACAACCAACGAAGTCAAGTGTACAATGATGATGGAAAAGTACGACAAGCAACCTTTGTGTTAACAGGACAAGCTTACCATTGGAACAACAATTTGAGGCAGTTGGTCACACATCGACTGGAATGGGCTGAATTCAAAAGGATCTGTAAGAGCGGTTTTGGGAAGGCTGATGCAGTAAACCCGGTGGGCGAAATATGCAACTTGAGACACACGGGAACAATAGATGAGTATTGCAGTCAATTTGAAGAATGTCTTGGGCGTCAAACACGACTTACCGGAGAACAACAACTATGGCAGTTCTGTGCAGGACTCACATATAACTTGAGGAAGGAAGTTGAATATCTACACCCAAAGACAAATTTTGAAGCAATTGAATATGCTCGGGATAATGAATACAAAATTGAAGATGATAGAAGACCAAGAACATTCGGGGGTCATCTAGCACCACCAACACGTCAAACGAACCAAGTAGCCAGACTAATCACAGAAAGACAAGCAATTCAAAACCACAAGAGTCCCTCATCTAAAGTGGACAACTATCCACTACGACAGTGACAAAATCAACACCACCAAAGGGCGTTTGGAAGAAACTGACAAGAACTGAAATTTCTCAACGACGAGCTGGAGGGCTCTGCTTCAATTGTGACGACTTCTATACTCCTGATCCACATATGCAAGCCAGTTCTTTTCTACATTCAGCCGGTTTTGGATGATGAGGAAGCAGACGAAGTGACAGAGGAAGAAATGGAAATTTCCTTAAATGCAATGACTGGAGAGCAAACATAAACTAGTTTCCAGGTGCAGGCTGACATGATGATTGGGAAAGGATGGGTTCTCCTGGACACTAGGAGTACACATTGCTGGGGAAAAATACCCTGGAGTAATAATTCTCCAGGCCTCAGGCAGGGTACCGGCCTCCAGGATCCTGCGATATGAGATCCCGGCTCTGACCCCTGCTCTAGGTCCGCCTCCGGGTAAAATGGAAGTTTTCTACTAAGGGCGATTCTTCCATATTTCCGAATATGGAAGAGTCTGACCTGTCCAACCGACTTCTCCAAGACTATATAAGGGTAACCCATACCCTAGAATAAGGGATTGACATTCAGAGACTAAGAGATTAGAATTAGGCAGCTAGAACTAGGGTTTATACACCAAACGTTGTAGTTCCTGCTCTCATCAATAAAACATCTTTTAGTCTTGATTTCTTATACTTGTTCTCGCTCTTCTATTTTTCTGTAGTACTCACAAAGATCCTACACAAAAATCCCCTAACAGTTTGACTCTAGAAGGATGGAGTAATATTAACTACGTGACGATTGCAATAGAAGATACCGAAGAGCGCGTTCACGCTAACCAAAGGGAGGACGAGTCGAGAGCTCAGCTCGATGTTCTCCAACATCAAGTATCCGAGTTGATCAAAGCTCGGGATACAGCTACCCAGAGCCCAGAGCTTCTCTCGGAAGTTCAAAGCCTGAAGGAGACGATAGAGGCACACTCCAAGCAGCTGGAGCAGAGCACTGAGAAACTTAGTCAGCTCGAAGCTGAAAACCTCATCCTCCGAGACAAACCCTACGTACCACTGGCAGCAAGCGAAAAAGATTCAGAGCTCAAGTCCCACCTATGCAACCTCTGGATACTCCCGTCGACAAAGAAGACAGAGCCGAGCGTCCTCGCCCCCTTGATGGGGACAAGGAAACAGAGGGGGGAAGCGGTTAAGAAAACCCGAACCCAGATTCATGTAGACAGCAACTCTGAGATGTAAGGCGATGAAGAGGCGATGGAGGCGGAAAAAATATCGAAACCCGACCTGACTGCTTATTTCGAACAAGTGTTCGCCAAGAAGTTCAATGCCATCCAATCGATGGAAGGCGATGAAGAGGCGACGAGGCTGCCAGGTGTAGCTCCCCCCATCCGCAGGAGAGATCCTGGTTCGTACTCCAACACTCCCTTCTCGGGCGAGATCACATCAATCGAGATGCCGAGAAAGTTCACCTTCCCTAACATGAAGATGTATTATGGTACCTGTTAGGGGATTTTTGTGTAGGATCTTTCTGAGTACCACGAAATGGTAGACAAGCCTGGTGTTTTATATTAATTTGCAAGTAATAAGATTGAAGGAGACGTTTTATTAGGCCAAAGAGCTGGAACTACAATAGATTGGTGTATGAACCCTAGTTCTAGCCGCCTAGCCCTAGTCTCTTAGTCTCGAAGTGTCGATCCCTTGTTCTAGGGTTTAGGCTCCCCTTATATAGTTGTCTTTTGGTCGGCTTTACTCGGTTTGAGCAGGTTAAACTCTTCCATATTCGAAAATATGGAAGGTTCTCCATATCCTTTTCTCGGAGGAGCGGGTGGTCCCTAGGACTGGACCCGGAGTGCTTCCTAGGGGGGACCCGGGGCGTCTCCTAGCGGGGACCCAGAGGCCGGTCTCCTGCCTGGGGTGATACGCTCTGGATCGAGCATCGACCTGTTTGGTTCATTGACACGGCCCAAGGTGGCGTTCTTGTTTACCCGATCGACCAAACCGAGGTTTTCATGTCGGATCATGCCAGTCCGACTGCCCGTGTCATTCCATCTGACCATTCTGTCCATGCTGATCATAATTTCCCTATCGTGCTGATCAGACCGTCCGTACTGACCCATCCGATCACCCCGACAGCCCCGCACGTACTGCCCATTGCTTCAACCCACGGACGTCCGTGATAGAGCTTCAGCAAGACCCACGACCAGAAGACTGAATTGACCGAACTGGAGCTCGTCTTTCCCGACCTGTTCACCATTCTAAGACCAACTGTCAAGCCAGAATCAACTTCGATCGAGGGGATTCTCAATCAGTCGGTACCTTCTCATTTTTGGTCTGTTTGGCCTGTACTGGTGATTGTACTGATGGACTGATCCGACACTTCAATCAGGTCATGAACTTTGAGCATCCAAATTTCTCTAAGGCATCTATATTAAAGCTTTCAGATGAATTAGCCACCATTTGGTCCAGATCAGTCTGTGAGAATCATCCATCCGACCATATGGACCGTACCGGACGCGTATTGCTCCTTACTGTGGGACATACTGCAGGATACAATGAATCTGGATAGTGGCTGCCGAAGGGTTCATTCGACCAGTCAGCATAATTTTCTGTGCTTTGACTAGATATGGTCAAATGTCTATTTTATATGTCTCTTTTTCATACATTTTTATTGATTGTCTTTGACTACAACTAGTGTAAGTAAGTAATCTCATTCCATCAATAAGGCAATCGATTATTCCTTCTTCTTTTGAGTTTATACTCTTTGTCTTTTGCTTAGAACATTTTTAGTTTTCTTGGTGTGGTTAGCTCCAAGTTAAACGCCTCTTTCTTGTTGGACCGGTGCGTCACATCCGGCAACAGATCGAGTTTTGCTTCCTTGTCGGACCTGTGAGTAATATCAGGCGACAATCAAGCACCTTGGTAGTATCATTGGGCCATCCGCGACCCTTTGTGTCAACGTTCATTCCATCAGTTCTCCTTCCTCACGGATCGAGTCCATATCTTTTCTTACCGGTGGAGTGATCGTTCCTTAGGGCGCATCATGGGGTCTGGAGGAATTCAATACCTGAGTATTTTTCCCCAATAGTTTGCCCTTATTTCTCGATTTCGTCATCGAACTCGGGGAATAACCTGTGCACTCAAGTAAACCGGAGTTGCTCATTCTCAGAAGGCTTCCCCTAGGCAGGACATCGCTCGAGTAATCCCGCTATCCCGAGTTCCTCTCAGGCCGGACCCATACTCTGAACCCGGGGGAGGACCAGTTCCCTTGTAGTAGGCCTGGACCTGGCGGTATCTTCTTGAACCGTTGATTCTAGTCGAAGGTGAGGAAGCTCGGGGCTTTTAGCGGTACATTGGAGATGATGGAGCCTGGTGCTCTGATGATTTCTGAAGAAGAGGCCTGAGCGTTTGAACGTGATGCGTATAGGCAGGTATGGAGGCTGGTACGAGTTTTGTTGAAGGTTATGGGCGCTTCAAAGAATACTTAAGTCAACTCTTCTTTTAAGAGATACATATCTTTTTTATCTTTCTGCGAAATTTTCCTTTTTAGGGAGGATTTTCCTTTCTCCTGCGAGGACCGCGTTTCCTTTTTTAATGCTGGTCGTTTATGCCAAGGATTCTCTGGGATATTTGGAAACATCCTTGTTTCCTTTTCCGGCTCTACGAGGAGGGGTGATCTGGATGTATATAAGGGCTCGCGATACCTCTTAATCGGCCTCAATCCAACTCCAGCGCTGATTTTGAGAAATATGAATCCTGAACTGCTTGTTTTGCCGTCCTCACTCGTGGGTGGTTGTTCAAGGCCACGTCTTCTTTTCACCGATCCTTTCTCATCTCCTATTACTTCTTGGGGAGATGTTCTGGAGGCTGATAGTGAAGTGATCCCGATGGCGCCCCTGAGACGGCGTCTCTCATGTTTCTTCGATGATGGTCCCCGTTCCGAGATCCGAGAGAGAGATCTTGCTGATATGCGGAGGAAATATGCGATTCATCCTTCAGTGGGGATGAGGAGTCTATCCGAGTTCGAGCTTGCTCTAGATGGAGGAGCGACTGAGGTGGCTATCTATGAAGCGTATCTGGAGGCGGGCTTCCGGGGTGAAGTATCCTCTTTCTTCGGTTTCTGTCCTTCTCAAATTACTCTTTAACCTGGAGGATTTTAATGGCTATCCAAGTACTCGGGGAACTTCATGGATTTTCCATCGGGGTACACGAGATTCTATACTCCTACTACTTTGCCCCTCTAGTGAATAAAGCAGGGTTCTATCACCTCTGATCCCGCGATGGCACTCCTTTAGTTGAGAAACCTTCAAGGGGTATTAGCGGTAATTATTCCTTCAGGGATAGTTGGAACAACCGGTATGTATTCGTGAAGATATAGTAGCCTTTCGGCTATCCTACGTCCTGGCGTACTGTCGGTAGCTCTTCTCCTTTATTCGAACCTTGAGTTTAACATTAGTTTGGGACCTCGTTTTTGTTGATTCTTTGTTTTTGCCATTAGATGTATCTCGTTCGGTTTCCTATGCTGGAGAAGCAGTAGCGAAGCTTATAATTTTTTGTATTTGGACCCTGAGGTCGCATGGGAACCCGGAGGTTCTTAGGGATGTAATGACCCCGGTGCGCCTAGGCTTCACATGGGTTCTATCCTCTTTCTAAAATTATATTTAGGCCTCTGAGGCCGTATAAGAACCCAAAGGTTTCTTCCTTTGACCCGGAGATCTTTGATTGGAACCCTAAGGCTCTTTGAAGTTGTAATGACCCCGATGCGCCCTAGGCTGCACAGGAGTTCAAGCTTCTTTTTGATTTCCTCTTTGGAACCTTGAGGCCATATAGGAACCCGGAGGTTCTTCCTTAGATCATGAGATCTTTGGTTGGAACCCGGAGGCTATAGGGGAACCCGGAGGTTCTTCCTCAGATTTTATACATAGGACCCAAATTCTTATGGGGAACCGTGGGTTTCCTCTTTGGATCGGGGGCTTGCATAAGGATCCGGAGTTCCTTGGGAACCCAAAATATTTTCTTTCGCAGGGACCGTACTCCGCCTTCCTAGGCAAGACTACTACCGGTACCTGTTTGGATTTCGCATTCTGCCACTCGGAAGCTGGCAACTATCGAGTTCCTATGCTGTATTCTACTTATGCAGGAAGTCACTGACAGGCTTTAGAGGGTGCTGGTGTGGGTGTTGTGACCCAAGTGCCAGGTGATATCACTCAAATTACCCTAAGGAGTGATTTGTACTCTCTCAAATAAGAGGTCGAGTTGTAGTACTTATGGATCGAATCTACAAGGAGCTAGGGAACCGATTAGATCTAATAGTTATATGATTAAGCCAGACTAATAGGTTTAAAGCAGTAAATAAAAATAGCAAAGCAGTAAACAAGTTGAACAAGACAATTGTTCAGCTTGGCAGAGAGTTGTTTGATGGAAGGATGGTTGCTAGATCTAGGGTTTTTGTTCAGGTAATCAGGATTATAATGATATAGAGGCTAATTGTTGCTTGCAAGATATTATAGAACTCAGCTGGGAGTACAAATCTAACAACTTCCATTGTATAGACAGTCTAATATCCAGATCTTGGATCTCAACTCTCGTTTATTGATCACAAGAAAGTGTCGATCGATTATTGTATAGGAATATCGATCGATACACTTTTCACAATATCAATCGATTAATCTATTGGATCATCGATCGATATCGCTTCTAGCAAGCTTTACGATCGGTTGAATATGTGCTCCCTAGGGTTCCTAAATCAACTCTCATATGTTTCTAGCAATCCTTGCTCAATAGAATTCAGTTCAGAGAAAAGACCAAGCCTGTAATTGTGCCTAATGATTCTAAGATAAGTGTTCTAGTTCATGACTCTAGAACACAAGCAGTAAGAACAATCCTATGATGAATATCACAACTTAGCAGTTCTATGTTTTGGGCTAATCCTTCATAACCTATATGAACCCTAAACCTAACAGGTGGATCTATTTAGACATGAAGTTTGTCACAGAAATCATAGATGAATAGATGAAAAGCATAAATAATATAAAACCAAAACCAATGGAGTTCCAGGAGGACTCTGATGGAGTTCCAGGAGGACTCTGATGGAGTTCCTCCCTTCTCTCCTCAGTAAGAACAAGAATCAAAGAAAGCTTAAAGAGCGTGTAGCCGTCAACAATGGCTTAGAAGTAACATAAACAGTGTTTTAGGTTTTCCAAGGGCATTCTGGTAATTTGTGGTTACTTCTGGGCTTCAGTCGGTCATAAAATATGCTCAACCCAAATTCTGGCATCTATGTCGATCGATGTCAAGAGTTCTTCATCGATCGACATACGTTCCTCTTCTCGACAGCTTCCTCTCGCGAGGTGGGGAAATTGGGTATATCTAGTCGGAGTTATGGTGAGAAATAATCATAAGTACATAATTTAACAATTAAGAACGATGACCTGCTCATTGTCGATCGACACAATGAAGTGACAATTGTTCAGGAGGAACTAGACCCTTTGTTGAGGCGTGAAGGGAAATTCTTCGTCGTACTATCCTAAGGTATCGACGTACAACGTGTAGGAACTTGTAGTCCCTGATGATTCTTCTTTGGAATCTAAGGCTCTCAAGGGCTTCATGTTCTGATCATGTTGGACCTGTAGATTTTTCCTGGCGGTTTCGAGGAATTAATGCTCTGACATGGGAGGATCTGTAGATATTGCACCCGGAGGTGAATCTTTGTATTACTGTCTCGAACCCAAAGTCTTTATTGACTTAATACAACATTGCAATCTGTCCTCCGGAGATGGACCACTCTTGATGTTGATTGGATGTGGGCTGTTGTCGAGATTGCGCCCGTTCCTTCCGTGGAGCCGTTCAGAATACCTTCATGATCTATATGAAAGCTTCGTGGTAATATAACCTTTGTGGGACGCGTGGTCCTGCAGTTTCTGGTCCTCTTAGCTGGTCTCAAGTCTTTACATTTGGTCATGTTGGATGTATCTTCTCAAAATCCGTCGATTACAGAGATATCCTCCTAAGGCCCGGAGATTCTGGAATTTATCCTCCTGAAACATGGAGGTTGGTGGGCTTCGTCTCCTAGAAACCTGGAGTTCGTGGAACTGGTTCTCTTGGAACCCGAATATTTTGGGGTAGACCCTTCTGAAACATGGAGGTTCCCGGATGTTGGCGAGCTCCTCTGTCTGCCTTGCCGATGACCTTTGTACCTCTGGCGTATGGAGCAATATCTTTCCTCTTCGCACCAGGACGGCACTCCTTGTGTGCTTTTATTTTTTCAGGTAAAGCGACAGTACTTCTCCGTCCCTGGGCTTGGAGAGTATGGGTTGACATGATCTCATGTGATCTTTGACCCAGATTGGTCCATTGGCAGGAAATTGACCAAGGTTTGGAGCCAGAATCGGTTGTTTAGATAGCAGGAGTTCTCCAGGATGAGGTGATTCTTATCTTGCTTCACAGGGGTTATTGTTTCCTTCTGCATACTAGGACATGATTAGTCCACTTCTGATGTTGATCATCCACGGATATTGATTCGCTCATATTCCTTGGATTTCCTTCTTTGTAGGCGTCGTTCCATGACTCGTTGTAGCTGCTCTCTGCCCCCGCTTGGTGAGCCACTCTCAGTGTTTCACGATGTCATTTAACGTACAGGCTACTCTCTGCTTCCCTTTGGGTGAGCCACTCTCAGCGTTTCACGATGTCATTAAACGTCTAGGCTGCTCTCTGCTTCCCCATGGGTGAGCCACACTCAGCATTTTATGGACGTCATTCGATGACTCGTCGCCTCTTCTTGAATCTCCTTTGCCACAGGCATGTTGATGGGAGTTGTTGATGCGTGTAGCCCCTTGGGTTAACGCTTAGCTCATCTGCCCCTGCTTTCCTCGTGGTCGTGTCTTCCTCAGAGGTATATCAGGGTACATGGCCAGGAAAAGCGGTAGTAAGGTGGTCGGAACCTTGGATCTGGAACTTGGAAGCTGGGATCCGGAACATGGATGATGGAACCCGGAACCCAGAGGTTTAGCTTTTCCTTTTGGATGAATAATAGCGGGAACATGTGTTCTCCGGCTTCTTTTACTCCCATTTGCTCCAAATGAGTAGAGGGTATGAAGACCAGCACTCCTTGATGTAGTAATAGCGTTTTCCTAGGCTCCTTTGCAGGAGGCAGAGCGGCAGTTTTCCTGGCCCTTGGGCAGGGTTCCTTTCGCAGAAAGACTCCAATGGAATTTGATGAGTACTCAAAGGCGTTCTATCCACCTAGCTATCAGGCTTATCTAGGATTCCATTACCACTTAGATTATAGAACCTAAAGAGAAAGGTGGTTCTCCAGTTACCTCTTAGTGGTTATTTGGTATGCCTGCAGTATTTCCAGGAACTCGTCGTCTGGCTCCTCCAGCTTTTGGAGTTCGCCAAAGTTGTAAACCCGGCCGGAAGATGTTGTGCCCTGTTAGAGGACCTGTTATCTTTCTCATACGTGGCGGAGTTGTGAGCCTGGAAGCATTCCTGGTGTCTAGGGCTTGCTAGATTGTTGCTACTGAATTGTTCATTGATATTGATGTTGGTGATGACTGCTCCTAGTCAGGATCATTAAATCAAAAGGTTGCAGGGACGCCGAGCCTGATGGAGGCACGTAGCCTGATGGAGGCGCGTAGCTTAATGGAGGCATGTGGCCTAGGGAGCACAGGGCTCTAGTGGGCACATGGCCTACTGGGCATGTAGCCTTGGGAGCATGGGGCTCTAGTGTGCACATGGCCTAATGGGCACATAGCCTTGGGAGCACGTATCTCTGTAGTTGGTAGGAGTCATATGTTCTAGGGGGCACATGGCCGGAACAGATGGTAGACATGTCGATATGCTGCAGTGAGCATGATGTGTCGAGGATCTTCAGTGAGCATGGAGGGACCCTGCTGATGAGCTGGAGAGCGTGGCCTGAGCCAGTAACTAGAGTTGTAGACGTGCTGCAGGGAGCATATTTCTTCATCTAGTTGACAGTAATCTCAGGGATTCGTCGATTAAAAGCCTATAGATGAAGATGGTCTTCTAGGTGCGAAACCTTGCCTTGGCGGTTGTAGAATTGGTGAGCTTTGGTTATGGACGTCTTATACCCATTTTCTTTAGGTTTAGAAACCTATATTTATAGTGGAGGTCGTGCCTCCCTATTAGGATTTGGAAATATTCATTATATCCTTAGATGAGATCAGGAGAATTCCTGCTCCTGCTACCAGACTACTCTGAAGAGAAAGACCAAGGTCATATAGCAATTACAGAGTAAGCCTCCGGCTCATCACACCGAGGAACCGGAGGTGGAGGAGATGGACGTGGTAGACTATGGATTTGACCCATTTTCATCCATAGTTTATAGGTGTTTTTACTAATAATTAATATATTATAGAGTCACTTTATTATATTTATAAGATCAAGAGTGTTTTAAAGATAAGTGATGATTTTGGAGCATTTTGGAGTTATTTGGAGCAAGCATCCGAGATGAACATCGACCTCGACCATCGGTCGATATTGGAGATGAATAATCGATCGATACTCACATATGTGTATCGATCGGCGTGCAGAAAGCTCGTTTGGTCACAGCCGACTTGAAGCCCCAGTCTTCACCATTTTACAAGAGTACCCCTGACGAGTTTTATCCTAATTATATAAGCTTTGCCGCCGTGATAGAGGCAGAGAGTGCTTTTCTTGTTTTATTATTTTTCACAGCAAAGGTTTTTAGGATTTTGATAGATTGGAGAGAAGATCCAAAGTTATAATTTGTGATTGGAAGTCCATTAATATTTATTTACTATTCTAATGAAGTTTTCATACTTAATTGTTGTTATGAATTGCTTAGCCATGTCTGAGTAGTTCCATTGTTAGATTTTAGGGTTTAAATAGGTTAGGAGGGATTAGCCCCAACTATAGATTTCTGAGTTGTGATAATCATCATTAGGATTGTTCATTAATGCCTGTGTCTAGATTAGCTACCTAGAACTTGGCCTAGGATTGATTGATAAAAGCGAGAGCTTCATTCTCATCTTGAAAACATTCTAATTGAACTATGTTTCTTGCTATGAGAAAGGCAAGAGCTGATCTAGTGAGCTTAGTAAGCTATAATTCAACCCACACATAAAGCTTGACTAGAGCGTGTCGATCGATATCATACTTGAATAATCGATCGACGGAGCAAAAGGTGTATCGATCGATATCCCTACAGGATTATCGATCGACACTTTCTATTGATCAAAATAACGAGTGTTGAGATCATTAGATCTAGTTAATGGACAAGTCCAAACACTGCGAACGCTGATGGACTTGTTGACTAAGTAGTTGAGCATTACATTATCATGCATGCAACTCATTAGGCATCTGTTAGATTTGTACTCCCAGTTGAGTTCTATAATATCTTGCAAGGAACAATTAGCCTCTATATCATTATAATCCTGATTACCTAAACAAAAACCCTAGATGTAGCAACCATTCTTCCATCAAACAACTCTCTGCCAAGCTGAACAATTGTCTTGTTCAACTTGTTTACTGCTTTATTTACTGCTTTTCTATCTTTATTTACTGCTTTAAACCTATTAGTCTTAGCTTAGTTATATAACTATTTGATCTAATTGGTTCCCTAGCTCCTTGTGGATTCGATCCCTAAGTACTACAACTCGACCTCTTATTTGAGAGAGTATAAATCACTCCTTAGGGTAATTTGAGTGGTATCAAATTTGGCGCTGTTGCCGGGGAGCTATGATCGCATATTTATCTAATTTTTGTTAAGTTTCTGACATAAATTCTTTCTTGGATTTTCAGGTACATACCCAGCAGTACCAGAAGCAACAAGGAAACTCAACTGCTATTCTCACCAGATCCTGCAAGTTTGGAATGTTCGATCCGCAAGGAAGGGCGCTCTTCATCGACCGACAACAACACTTCTGTGTCGCTCGATTCTACTCAACCACCATCGACCCAGACACTAGTTCCATCGACCGATACTCACTCCCCACTGTCGACCGAAAAAATCACCTTCCATCGACCAACATCTTTCATCTGACATCGATCGATACTCCATCCCAGACATCGATCGATACTGAGCCGCGAGAGATGGTTGCCCCTTTGATACTTGTACGAGATAACAATGGAGACCTGCATGACCAGGAGGGTCATCTGCGTAATGCAGCAGGTCAGAGGAAAGATGCTCAGGGGGCTGCAATCCCTGAGCCTGATGCAAATGCTACAGGTACTATTTTACCTGTGGATGAGGCTGCGCAACCCAAAACGTTGGCTGACTACAACCGTCCAAATCGATACTACACCAACAAATCAGCCATTCGTCCTCCCACTATCGAGAGGGATTTTGAGTTGAAAGTGCAGTACTACACGCTTGTGGGACAGCTACCCTACCATGGATTATCCCACGAGCATCCTATGGCCCATCTGGAAAGGTTCGAGGATCTGATTTCTGCTATTAGAGTCGAGGGAGTCTCTGAGGACTTCCTGTTATGCAAGCTCTTCAGGTACTCACTTGCTGGAAAAGCTCTGCATTGGCTCAAGCAGTTACAACAAGGATCTCTTAAATCCTGGAACGACATCAAGAATGCATTCTTATGCAATTTCTTTGATGAAACGCCCGCTGAAGACTTGAGGAGCAAGATTGCTACATTCACTCAGGAGCCTGCAGAATCATTCAGGGGCTCTTGGTTTAGATTCAAGTCTTATCAGAGAGACTGTCCACACCATGGATTCAATGAAGTATAGAGGCATCGCGGTGCAGTACCAGATGGCTCTTTATGCTTCCAGCAATGGAACCTTCAACACCAGGAATCCAAAGGAGGCAGCCAAGGTTATTGAAAACCTAGCATTCAGCAACAACACCAAGAACACTGATGTTGAGAGGAAAATATCTGCCACCATCCTTGGGAATGATCAGATGGATGAGGTGAAGGCAAAGCTTGATAGTGTTCACAAGCTTCTCAGGAAGTAGGTTAGCTTTGCTGAGGATGCAGAAGCTATAAACGGTAGACCAGAGTGTGGAAACCAAAATTCGCACTGTCAATTTCTGATAAAATTAGGAAAGTCAAGAAACCCTAACTTTCCCAGAGGTCCCGGATTCTCTGCGAGAGCCAACGACAAGTAACCAAATAAATGCGGAAAATATGTAAAGACAATAAAGCGAGTTTAAAAAGAGTTGATTTTATTTCGAACCCGCATAAGAGCGTTGCGATCATTACAAAAGATTACAAAACCTTCGGCCGCAAGAGCTGTCAGTGAGTTCCGTAGTTCTAACGACCAAAAACCTTAAACCTAGTTGAGTCGCAGCTCGATAACAACAAACAAAAAAGATATGAAAAAGGTTTTGATTTGGTTTCGGACTGAACCTTATGAAAGGCTGCCTACGTACCACTTTTGAGGATCAAGTCGAACGTAGTTCGATTGAAAGAGTAGAACAGGAGATCAAACTGCCTGGGCCAGTTTGTCTAGTAATCGGGTGCCAGGCATAGAAACAGAGCATGTCGAGAATAATGCCTAAAAGTTTCTAAGTGCAGAGAGTTCTAAGTCTGAAAGAATTGTCCTTTGTGCCTCTCGCCTAGGACTCCTTATATACTTGCTCCTAGGTCGGTTTGCGCCTTTCCCCTTCTGCCTTTAAGCCGTCATAGCTCAAAAATGGAGATATTCCAATTTTCCCGAGCTTCGTGATTATCTTCGGAAACTTCACTTATCCGCGGAAACTTGCCATTTATCTTTCCTTACAAACCAAGCATAAACCGTCATTAGGCTTATGGGTTTTCGGTTAAGAAATAGTATGTGGGCCGTGTTTGACTCAAAAGGTTTATTACGGTTTCTTCGTAAAAACAAACTTCCCACGGTTTTTATCATAAAGTTGGACTGATGACTTCGAGTGATGAGAAACAAAGAATGGTTTAGCCATGGCCTACGGGAGATAGCATTAAAGAGTAGACGAGAATGCATAGATTCGTGTCGTATCGACGTTTTGGGAAAGTTCGGTCGCTACGTAGCGACCGAGCTTGGCTGGAACTCGGTCGCTACGTAGTGACCGAGCCGTGTGCGTGCTTGGTCCCTACGTAGCAACCGAGCTTGGCTTGAGCTTGGTCGCTACGTAGCGACCGAGCCGTTTGCGTGCTCGGTCGCTATGCAGCGTCCGAGCTTGGCTGGAGCTCAGTCGCTACGTAGCGACCGAGCTTGGCTGGAGCTCGGTCGCTACGTAGGGACCGAGATTAGCTTGAGCTCGGTCGCTACGTAGTGACCGAGCCGTGTGCGTGCTTGGTCGCTACGTAGAGACCGAGCTTGGCTTGGGCGTGGTTTGATGGCCATACTTGACCTTGTCCGTGGCCGATTTGGATATGTGTCCGTTGCCTCCGGACAATCAGCATTTAGCGGTTCGATTGAGATTAGAACAAGATTTTACCGCAAGACTCTTTGTGAAGATTCTTTTTACGAAGAATAACTTTAGTAAAAAATGTTCACGCTGCTTTTTGCGGAGATTTGGACATTAACTTCGCGTAACCGTTTTCGACCCCAACATACGTAGCGACCGACTAAGTGGCTTGAACTAACCAACATACTAACCTTTTCTGATGTTCCATGAACGTGTTCTTGGCCTACGAGTGTTTAGTTTCGATGAATGAACTGAGATTGGTGCAATATTTCAACGCAAGATTCTTCGTAAGAGTTATCTTTACGAAAAACACTTTTCGTAAAAACGTTCATGCTGGATTTTACGGATATATGGATGTTAACTTCGTCGTGTCTGTTTTTCGTCCCAACAGAGTTTTAGACATTGATTCCGTCGTGACCGATTTTGACCCCAACAGTTAGCCCCCCAGCTCGTTAGAATTGTGAGCTTTTAGCGTGAGGTTCTAGCGAGTGGCTTGGCAAGTAAGGCAAGTTAGGAAAGTTAGGCGGAATTAATGGTTGAAAAGGTCCTTCGTATGTGGTCTTATCGTTCTTCTGAGAGTGGAATGCGATAAGATTGGGGCTGCGCCTTGTGAAGGCTGCCTACGTACCCTTGTCGAAGGGATCAAGCCATTCGTAGTTCGCCTTGGAGTTGAGATTCTTAAGACCTGTTTTCCAGTGAGACCTTTACGGTCTAGTTTATATGTCGTGTAAAGGTTATCAGGCATGTTGCTGCCGATGGCATTTTATATTGGTGTAGAGGTATAAAGCCTTTCGTAGTTCGCCCTGTGTGAACTGCCATATTCGTGATCTGTTTCGAGAGTTTTCCGCAGTGCATAATCTTGAGGGATTTCTGAAGATGCTCGAATATTAGCCCAGAAACAAATTTTGGGATCTCGTACCAGGGTGTTTGATACTATGCCTAGAGATGTTAGAGACCAGTTTGCTGGGTTTAGGGAGAGACCTAGGTCTAATCTCGGCTTACGTTTCCCGTATTGTTTTCGACCTGATTCCATCCCGCTTTAAAGTCCGCGATATGTTCTCTGCTTACGTGACTTGTATGGTAGAAATCAAGCATCTCCTCGAGGACAATTTTTAAGACTCCCGAAAGTGCTGACCAAAATTTCGGATTTTTTTTTATATATCTCTATTTCCCTTGTGTCGGGTGTACGAGAACTATCTTTACGAGATGGCTAAGTCTGTTTAGGACGTAAGAGTTTGTTGTGATCAGCAACAAACTTATCGGTAGATATTACCATTTTTGAGTATTCGCGAAGAATACGTGTTTGAAAAGATGTTAGTATGTATGACTGTTTGGTCTTCCAAGAAGGTGCCTTTATCGAGGAAGGTAATTTTGTCGAAAAATGGTTTTTCAGGCGTCTGCAACGTCTCGCAGTGCTGAAGATTCATTTTTCTTTCGTATGCCGCGTTTCATGCTCGAAATGTTCGCGGGCTTGAAGATGTTTCGCGATATTGCAAGGGTTTAGTCTTTACCCTGCGTCGGAGAAACATTTTTGGCTTGTCTGCGGATGTTCGTAGGCAAAACTGTTATTGCTCTTCGGAAGCTAATAGTTTGATTTGCGATTGAGGAATTAGGACCGCAGGGTCGCGTAAATTTGTACATGGGAAGAAGCGTTTTCGTTCATAGTGCTTTGTGAAGTGTTGGCCTTCCGAGATCTATTTCGTGCATTTTTGAGGATGTTTCGTATAGCTCTAGGAGCTTCGTTACGAATTTTTCCTTACATGACGTGTATTATGGGTAAAACATGGCGGGCTTAAAGTGAATTGTGGAATGTATCGAACATGGTCGATTGTCGACAAGTTTTGGTTTTCCGTTAACCGTTTAGTTGTTAGGACTGAGTTTCGTTACGAAGAATTTATCATATGATTTCCGACTGTGGGCTATACGATAATTATTCTCTTAATAGTTACATGACATTTTTAGACAAATCGTTGATTGTCGTTTAGCCGTTAAGTGATGGAGCGATTGTTTCTAAAATAGTTTGGCTTGGCGTGAGGGATGTGTTCACTCAGATTGCCAAGGATGTTGTAGGTCAAGGATTAGACCATGGTACTTTAACATTTAAGGTCATGTTAGTTTATGATCGTCCTTAAAGGGGATGGCAAATTATGGTTTAGACCTTTACTGGAAGGCGTAATTGACCGAGGGCCAAAGA
Source organism: Brassica napus (assembly GCF_020379485.1). Lineage (NCBI taxonomy): Eukaryota > Viridiplantae > Streptophyta > Magnoliopsida > Brassicales > Brassicaceae > Brassica > Brassica napus. The sequence continues at coordinate 40,043,238 of NC_063445.1, forward strand.
GCTCTTGTCGAGATTGATAGGCCAAGTTTGCAAGAGTTATCCGTGTTACGATGGCTGATAGTCATAGAAGACGATTCTATGTTTAGGTTTCAGTTATACGATGAATGTTTCGTATAATGTTACCTATAGTCTTATGAAAATTGATTCGTTTTTGTCTGAGGAAGACGTAGCCTAAGAGGTTTGATACAGAACTAGTGCGGAGTCAGTTGCGGGACGATTGCCTGCTCGGATGTGACCGAGGGGAACGAAACGCAGATGCCAGTGAGCCGCATGGCTAAAATATGAGATCTATTAAATCGTAATGCGAAGAGATCTCTCTTTAGATTGGTCATCCAAAGTCAGATTTTACAGCTTGGTGTTTGCTATACAAAATATACTTCTTCGTAAAACCAGTTATGTTTACTTTCAAAAGTTTCTTCGTAAGACTTGGTCTGATTGTACGAAGGATTTTTCGTGTAAGTAATGGGGATTGGTTTTACGAAGATTGTAAATCGGTGATATGTGTACACATGTCAAAGTAGCGTTGTTTCTGCAGGTTTTACGAGAAACATTTCTGCTGTGATTTTGATCTTAGGTGAAAGTTGCTTGGAGTTACTCAGTGAGTGTTACCGAAGTTTATTTCACTACGATCTAGTCGCAGAACTTTTTTCATTGGATTTTTTAGAGGATTTTCATGACACATTCGTTTCTGGAACGAATTGGTCATCCAGAGGTACATCTAGCCAACGATCGGGAAGAAAGGGTTCCCTTTAATGTGCTCGATGGTACATTTATTCTCGAGTTTTCTTCGTCACAAATGTTCTCGATGCTTTTCCGTGACTCACTTGGTTCATCGGAAACTGAAAGAAATGCTTTGATGCTTTAAGATTTCTCATAGAAATTTTTATACGAAAATGGCTTTATAAAGCCGGAAAGGAATTCAAGACTTTGGCTAATCGTCGAGTTTCAGTTTGATATTGGTACAGTTTTTCTATACGCATGATTGCGATAAGAAATGTTGTATAGTCTTTGAGATTATGTTCGTGATCGTCTGGATATGTTGTTAGCGTTTAGACGGATTTTGGATTGTCGTTTGCTTTTTTGGAACGATTTATGGAGGCATCGTATTGCCTAAATGTTTTTCTGCCTACTGTTGCCAGAGTTTGGTTTGACGAAAGCGTTTTCTTGATGACAAGGCAAAAGTTTTTGAAGTTTGGAAGTAAGTTTGGGAGTATACGAGTATAGTATATGTACCTACTCCTCCCCCCCCTTTTTTTACGAAAGAAAACGGTTGAACCGATACCTTGAAGGGTTGTGTACGTTTCTTCTTCCGAGGATTGGAATGATCGACAGTCTTGGTCGATTTAAAGACGACGCTGGGACTGTGATTTGGATGTTGAGGACTTGGGATATGTCGGCTTTAAGAAAATCGCTATAAAAGAATATGTTTTAAGACGACGTTCGTGTCTCTAGTTCTTTCTTTCTTTAGGAAGTGATCAGAATATGCGTGGCGATCATTTCTCAATTTTCAGAGAGTTTACATCGTTTTGCAAGATCTGCCTGAACAGTCATGGAACAATATACCAGGACAGGAAAAATCGCCTAAGACTTAGTTCGCTAGACTATCAACCTAGGTTTTAAATACCCTAAAGTTCTACGACAGTCTCAAATGCATTTCTATTTCTTAGTAATTTTCTACAAAAATTCCAAGCCTGCTTTCAAGTCGGAAATACCTTAGTTCTCTCGAAGATTCGGGTTAGCCTCTTCTCCGTTTTGCTTGCTCATTTACCCTTACTCTTTTCGTGTCTGTCTGCCCATTTCGAATAGCTAGAATATTGATTCTTCCTGGACTTCTCTGCTTTCCTGGCCGTGTTTAGGCTGTTGCCAATATTTGCGGTTTTTTTTTTATCCACGTTTCAATCAGGTGATGAGATTTTGGCGACAGATCGAGGGGCGAGAGGAAGGATGGTGAGACCGTGGAGAGTGGCGGATGGGCTAATTTTGATTCTCTGATTTCGCTCCACTTCTTTCCTTATCCGAGATTCTTTTTCTACGATTGTTGTTAGATTTTCGAAGGTTGTCAAATGTTGCCAAGTTTAGTTTTACGAAAGTTTTTTCGAAAAATAATATCGAGTTTAATTTTGAGAAAGTTATTTCGCAAAATATTATCGATTTTAATTTTACGAAAGTTGTTTCGTAAAAGGTCTTCAAGTTTTGGTTGTACGAGAGCCGTGTCGAGGTTAATTATTGCAACAAAACTATATCAGAAGTTTTTCTCATATCCGTGGGATTGATCTGTGGAAGTTTCGAGTAGTTTTTTCCGAAGTAAGATTTTGGTGACAAACATCGACAACTCGCGGAATTTTTTACTATGGAAGTGATACTTGAATTCTTATGAAACCTTAGGCTTCAGAAAACGTTTTAGCGGTGGGGATACGATCTCCCGTTTTGCTTTATTTAGTTTTCATCAGATGTTTTAGGTTTCGAGTGATTCTATAGAAATTAACTTCGTTTCTCTGAAAGTTATTTGGAAGAAGTACAGCCGTGGGGGTTTCATAACCGATTTGCTGCGCTTCCTTTTTCTACGATAAATCTAGGGCTTTTCCGAAAGATATTCGGAAGAAGGACAACGGTGAGTTATGTACATGATTTGCTGTGCATCCTTTTTTCCGCGACTAACCTAGGGTTTTTCTGCGGTTTTGGGGAGAGGATGTTTTACTTTTCCAAAAAGTTTTCGGAAAACGTGTTTTGGTAAAACCCTTACACGTTGAGATTTCTTTAGTTCGGTAATGAGCCAAACTTACGGGGTTTGATAAGATTTATTGTTTCCCTTTATGTTTAGGAAGAGAAATCGCGAGCTCGTTTCATTGCACTTCCTGTGGTGAAATGCGCGGCAAGGTTTTCGATTTTCTCAACAACTGTGGCGTTTGCGTAAGCGTTGGCCATAGGTGCAATGGCGGCTGGAGTTGTCTTACCAGCGTTGTTGCGAACTGCGATTTTGTCTTTCGTATTTCCAGACATTGTTTTGATCAAGCGTTTTGCGGCTATGAGTTAGAGTAATCCGTACCCCCTCCTTTTAGCGCCAAACTGTGGGAACCGAAATTCACACTGTCGATTTCCATTAAAATTAGGAAAGTCAAGAAACCCTAACTTTCCCAGAGGTCCCGGATTCTCTGTGAGAGCCAACAACAAGTAATCAAATAAATGCAGAAAATATGTAAAGACAATAAAGCGAGTTAAGAAAGAGTTGATCTTATTTCGAATCCGCGTAAGAGCGTTGTGATCATTACAAAAGATTACAAAAGCTTCGGCCGCAAGAGTTGTCAGTGAGTTCCCTAGTTCTAACGACCAAAAACCTTAAACCTAGTTGAGCCGCAGCTCGATAACAACAAACGAAAAAGATATGAAAAAGGTTTTGATTTGATTTCGGACTGAAACTCATGAAACGCTGCCTACGTACCCCTTTCGAGGATCAAGCCGAACGTAGTTCGATTGAAAGAGTAGAACAAGAGATCGAACTGCCTGGGCCAGTTCGTCTAGTAATCGGCTGCCAGTCATAGAAACAGAGCATGTCGAGAATAATGCCTAAAAGTTTCTAAGTGCAGAGAGTTCTAAGTCTGAAAGAATTGTCCATTGTGCCTCTCGCCTAGGACTCCTTACATACTCGCTCCTAGGTCGGTTTGCCCCTTTCCCCTTCTGCCCTTAAGCCGTCATAGCTCAAAAATGGAGATATTCCAATTTTCCCAATCTTTGTGATTATCTTCAGAAACTTCACATTTATCCACGGAATCTTGACATTTATCTTGTCTTACGAACCAAGCATAAACCGTCATAAGGCTTATGGGTTTTCGGTTAAGAAATCGTAAGTAGGCTTCGAGTTGCGTTTTAGGTCACTTTGGGCCGTCTTTGACTCGAAACGTTTATTACGGGTTTTTCGATAAAAAAAAACGTCCCGCGGTTTTTATCATAAAGTTTGACTGATGACTTCGAGTGATGAGAAACAAAGAATGGTTTGGCATGGCCTATGGGAGATAGCATTAAAGAGTAGACGAGAATGCATGGATTCGTGTCGTATCGACGTTTTGGGAAAGCTCGGTCGCTACGTAGCGACCGAGCTTGGCTGGAGCTCAGTCGCTACGTAGCAACCGAGCCGTGTGTGTGCTCGGTCGCTACTTAGCGACCGATCTTGGCTTGAGCTTGGTCGCTACGTAGCGACCGAGCTTGGCTAGAGCTCGGTCGCTACGTAGGGACCGAGCCGTGTACGTGCTCTGTCGCTACGTAGCGACCGAGCCGTGTGCGTGCTCGGTCGCTATGGCTTGTGCGTGGTCCGATGGCCATACTTGAGCTTGTCCGTGGCCGATTTGGATACGTGTCTGTTGCCTCCGGACAATCGGTATTTAGCGGTTCGATTGAGATAAGAACAAGATTTTACCGCAAGACTCTTTGTGAAGATTCTTTTTACGAAGAATAACTTTCGTAAAACATGTTCACGCTGATTTTTGCGGAGATTTGGACATTAACTTCGTCGTAACCGTTTTTGACCCCAACATACGTAGCGACCGACTAAGTGGCTTGGTCCTTTACTACGTAGCGACCGACTCGTTCGCCGGTCGGTCGCTCTGTAGCGACCGACTAAGTGGCTTGGTCGGTCGCTACGTAGCGACCGGCTCGTTCGCGGGTTGGTCGCTATGTGGTGACCTTTTTTGGATCCTTTTCCGATGTTACATGAAGGTGTTCTTGGGGTACGAGTGTTTAGTTTCGATGAATGAACTGAGATTTGTGCAATATTTCACCGCAAGATTCTTCGTAAGAGTAATCTTTACGAAGAGCACTTTTCGTAAAAACGTTCATGCTGGATTTTACGGATATTTGGATGTTAACTTCGTCATGTCTGTTTTTGGTCCCAACAATGTTTTAGACATTGATTCTGTCGTGACCGATTTGGACCCCAACACAGAGGAAGAAGAGGTGAACTACATTGGTGGAACTGGATTCCAAGGTTCTGGAAACCAGGGTGGAAACAGAAACTCCGATTGAAATAGGAGTAATTTCAACCAAAATTCACAATACCAGAAACCCTTCAAAAACAACTACAGCAACAAAATGAATTATGGAAGTTCCTACTACCAGAAGCCACCGCCGCCTACTCAAGAGAGCAAGATTGAAGAGATGCTTGATAGAGTTCTTGAAGCACAGCAGCGAATGACAGTGGACTTCAATGGGAAGATAGATTCTGTCTACACCAACCTGAACACAAAGTTTGAGACTTTGAGCACTCATGTGAAGAAGCTGGAGATGCAAGTTGTGCAGACAGGAGATGGTGTTAAGAGGCAGGAAGCCTCGACAAGAAGGGTTGGGGACGATGTGATGAAACACCACGTGAATGCCATCATTGAGGATGATTTTTGGCAAGTGGTGAAGGAAGAGAAGCTGCAAGAAGGAGATTTTGAGGTAGAAAGTTTGATGAGTTTCGGCGGATCACACTGATGTCGATCGATGCCAGACCTAGAACATCGATCGACATACATTAGTCCAAATCGATCGACAGGAACTCCAGAGCATCTATCGACGACGCCTATGGAGTCAACCGCGTCTTGCAATGCCGTGAAGATTCTAACTCACGAGGAGTTCGCAGCAAAACACCTATATCCGCCCAGCCCTGTTAACGTACAAATCGATCGACATGCTAACAACAACATCGATTGACACTCAGAGGCTGCCATCGATTGACAACCTCCAGTGTCTATCGATCGACGAGCACCTATTACCTACCGAGTGCAGATGCCAAAGATAGATGTTGCACGACTTAATGCACTCAGGCCTAAACCCAAACCTTCAGAATACCCATCAGAGACCGTCAGGACACCTTCAGATGATGGAGAAGATCCTATGGTAGAGGATAGGGTTCCTACTGGAAGAACCGTAAGGAGAAGAAAGGAAAAAGTGGCGAAACATCTGAAGAGAGGGGCTAATGAAAAGGAAATGAAAATTTCCGAAAGAGAGTCTTCAGGATTTCTCTAAATAAGCCATTCGAAGAGGCTTATTATACCCACAGATTGTCGATGTTCTTTAGAGAAACTAGAGAGAAAGAAGAAGACATCAGGATAATGTTCTATGAAGCTAGAGAGAATATGAGAATGAGGATTATAATAAAGAAGAAGGACGATCCTGGGCAATTTGCAATACCATGGACGGTGAAGGGTATTGAGTTCCCACATGCCTTGTGCGACACAGGAGCATCAGTCAGAATCCTACCTAGGGTTATGGCAGACCATCTGGGTCTGCAGGTGGAGCCTTCGCAGGAATTGTTCACTTTTGTGGATTATTCCCAGAGGAACTCAGGAGGAATTGTGAGAGACCTAGAGGTGCATATTGGTAATGCCCTAGTTCCAGTTCATTTCCATGTCTTGGAAATCAAGTTAAACTGGAACTCTTCTCTACTACTTGGGAGAGCTTTCTTGTCAATAGTGGGAGCAGTGTGCAACTTGCAAACCAACTAGTTATGTCTAACTCTCATCGATCTTAATGCCCACTACGACCCTATGCCAGTCAAACACCACAGACGATCTCCAGAAGAATCAATGATTCAGGAATCATTGCAGCTTGCCACTGTGGAGCCAAGTACGAGACGGAATACTCAGCGTCGATCGAGACTCCCACAGCAACATCGATCGACAGTGGCTATCAGAAATCGACCGACATACCACATGACGAATCGGTCGATAGTCGTCCAGATGATTGGGAGAACGACTACTACAATCCCGCTATTGCCGCATACACTAGACAACTCATGCATATAGAAGAGTATGATGAAGACTATGAGGAAGAACGAGCTACTGAGTACATAGCCATCATTGATGAGGAAGATAAACTCTTACATCATTCCTCCTGGAAAAGGATTGCACCATCGATCGACATGACAAGCTGGCCATCGATCGACACTCAACCTCATCAACGATACCGAAAACGAGCATCGACCGACACTGCCTACTACAAATCGATCGACACTGAAGTCAACCGTGCACAAGAAGGAGACTACTTGATTGGCAGTTGGGCAGATGAACACCACCACGAAAGCTTTGAAGTAGAAACAGCAACCTACGCACCAGGAGCAGATAAACTATAAGACAGTTTCAAAGATGAGGAGCTGCTCAACATGCAAAGACGCGATGGAACAGATTAGATTGGAGCAGAAGCTGCTTGGGAAAGAACTCGTTTCAGCCATCCGATCGACGGGGCAATCCGGCCATCGATCGACACTCATCACCAACAATCGGTCGACAACAACCATGCAAAATCGATCGACAACCATCCAATACCAAACACCACTGTAAGCGAAAAACATAAATTCGATTACCAGTGTCTAACTCCAGACGAATTTGGTATTTTCAGGAACCCTGATGGCTACGCAAAAGCAATAGACGGCCGCACACGACAAGTTCGAGAAGATATCACAAATATCCTTCAGACAGCCAATAGAACAGACAATATGTTCATGAATCAACGCAGCAATCCAGAACAGAAGGCTACAAAGGATTTCTATGACACAGCTGGTGGCATACACAACGGCTTCATACAAAGATCCCGCCATCCAACTCAAACATCGATCGACGTTGTCGTCCCAACATCGGTCGACAGACAGCCAAAATTCTGCAGAAGAGCTTTTGATTCCCACGTTACCAGGAGATTCTACTGGGAAGAAAAGGATCAGTATGGCGTCTACAGAGATGAACAGGGAAACGCCAGAGATCTAGATGGAAACACCATTCGTCTTCACAACACGGATATCAGAAGAGTTCTGGAAAGAGATTCGAGAAATGAGCCAAGCTACATATGTCTCCCTGAACAAGCTAGCTCATTCACACAGACAAAGTTGGTACCAGAGATCTACACCAAGGACGAGATCAATGAGATGTTCTATGGAGTCTATGGAGAAAACGAGAAGAGCAAAGAAGCTTTCCAGATGAAGCTTGGCGGTGTCTATTATCCATTGAATGATAGTATCAGTTGGTTAACTACTTGCATGGAGGAGATGAAGCAAGACATAGCCAGAATTCAGCATGCGACCGACGTTTCTCGACCTGCATCGATCGACATAAGACGACCTCCATCGATCGACAGTAGACAACCTCCATCGATCGATACAACCACATGCCAGCATCGATCGGCGACAGTCAACCACACCCACATAAGATGAAGTCTCAAAAAGATTTTCACACCAGGGAAGAGATAGATCAGTTGATAGAAGGGATCTATAGAGCTCTGGAAACTACAGAAGAGAGGCTCGATGGGAGATGTGATGACATCTATTTCCCAATGGATCTTAGCATTAGTGCTTTGACTTCCTAGATTTAAGCTATACAAGGGGAATTGGTGGAGAATCAGAGTTACATTACCCGTCGACCAGAAGCATCGTTATCGATCGTCAGAGGCAACAACATATCAACTGACATTCACCATCAAACATCGGTCGACGATGCTACAAACCGAGGCCGGCTAGTACCAAAGATGACATCAGACATGTCCGACACACATTACCATGGGGAGGAGATCTCAGCTGAGACTTACGCCACACTTAGGAGACATCAGTTCAACTGCTTCTCTTGGGGCTTGGTATGCATGGGATCGGATTCTTCAAACTAATCTGGAAGGTAAAGCCTTGTGTATATAGATTTATCACTCTTTCTCTCTCTATTTTCGAATTAAAAAAAATAATAGTAATATTTATTATAATATATATATATATATAGATTTATTAGGAAGGAATTCGAACAAGACTTGGTAGCTACAACCATTAAGGCTTGCTTCATAAGAATTTCATAGATAAAGGATTAGAAAAGTACTTGGTGGCTACAACCATTAAGGCTTGGTTCACAAATAATCCTAGGATATAGGTCAAAAAGAAGTGAACATGACTTGGTGGCAACCACCATTAAGGCTTGATTCATGGAAGCCTGTCCAATCTTGGTCAATGATCTTGCATATAAGCAGACTTTGACCAAGAGAGAAAATTAGTAGAGAGAGAGGATAGGAACTAATGTTTACCTGCAGGTCCAGATACTTGTTTGAAAATCCTTGCATCCTGTGATCGATACTCCCAAGGTAATGCCTGCACTTTTATTTATGCTAAGAAATGAGGTTGGTAGAGGGGAATAACAGACAAGATTTGCTAAGTTGTTGCCTAGAGGAATTTGGTTGCTAAGCTAGGATATGGTATAATGTGCTTTTGTGATTAGGACTTCTTAGATGTGGATTGCAATATTGTAGAGGTGATGATTCTAAGTTTTAAATCATGTGAGTCCCTGCTGTTTTATACCTGAGACTGCCTGTTTGTTTTGCTTGAGGACAAGCAAAATGGTAAGTCTGGGGGAGTTGATAGACTATGGATTTGACACATTTTCATACATAGTTTATAGGTGTTTTTACTAATAATTATTATATTATAGAGTCTATTTATTATATTTATAAGATCAGGAGTGTTTTGGAGATAAGTGATGATTTTGAAGCATTTTGAAGATATTTGGAGCAAGCACCCGAGATGACCATCGAGCTTGACCATCGGTCGATACTGGAGATGAATAATCGATCGATACTCACATATGTGTATCGATCAACAGCGAAGCGCGCAGAAAGTCCGTTAGGTCAGAGCCGACTTGAAGCCCAAGTCTTCACCATTTTACAAGATTACCTCTGACGAATTTTACCTTAATTATATAAGCTTTGCCGCTGTGTTAGAGGCAGATAGTGCTTTTCTTGTTTTATTATTTTCACAGCAAGGTTTCTAGGATTTTGATAGATTGGAGAAAAGATACAAAGTTATAATTTGTGATTCAAACTCCATTAATATCTATTTACTATTCTAATGAAGTTTTCATACTTAATTGCTGTTATGAATTGCTTAGCCATGTCTGAGTAGTTCCATTGTCAGATTTTAGGGTTTAAAAAGGTTAGGAGGGATTAGCCCCAACTATAGATTACTGAGTTGTGATAATCATCATTAGGATTGTTCATTAATGCATGTGTCTAGATTAGCTACCTAGAACTTTCCCTAGGATTGATTGATAAAAGCGAGAGCTTCATTCTCATCCAGAAAACATTCTAATTGAACTATGTTTCTTGCTATGAGCAAGGCGAGAGCTGATCTAGTGAGCTTAGTAAGCTATAATTCAACCCGCACATAAAGCTTGACTAGAGCGCGTCGATCAATATCATACTTGAATAATCGATCGATGGAGCAAAGGTGTATCGATCGATATCACTATAGGATTATTGATCGACACTTTCTATTGATCAAAATAACGAGAATTGAGATCATTAGATCTAGTTAATAGACAAGTCCAAACACTGCGAACGCTGATGGACTTGTTGACTAAATAGTTGAGCTTTACATTATCATGCATGCAACTCATTAGGCATCTGTAGGATTATAATCCCAAGTTTCCTAAATAAAAACCCTAACTATTTTCTTTTTTTAAGTACCAAAACCTCAACTAATCATATTGAACAAACACTTGTTCAATATTAAACTGCAATTTACATTTAAATCTCTAAAACCATCTTGCTTTCTTAGGTTCCCTAGCTCCCAGTGAATTCGATCCCTAAGTACTACAACTCGACCTCTTTTTTGAGAGAGTATAAATCACTCCTAAGTACTACAACTCGACCTACCAACGACTGGTGAACATGATGTTTGCGGACCAGATCGGGCGAACCATGGAGGTCTACATCGACGACATGCTGGTCAAGTCCCTGGAAGCGGAGGACCACATGTATCACCTACAGCAGGCCTTCTCCACCCTCCTGAAATATAACATGAAGCTCAACCCAGCTAAATGCTCATTCGGGGTCAGTTCTGGCAAGTTCCTCGGGTACATTGTAACCCACCGGGGCATCGAGGCCAACCCGGAGCAAATCAGGGCCATTCATTCAATCCATTCCCCGAAGAATGTCAAGGAGGCCTTGAGCAGGTTCATCTCCAGACTCTCCGACAAATCTCACGCCTTCTTCGGAACCCTCAAGAATCCAAGGGACTTCCAATGGACGGAAGTGTGCGAATCCGCTCTCCAAGAGCTAAAGTCGTATCTCACCACTCCTTCTCTCCTATCCAAGCCACTACTCGGTGAGGTCCTACTGCTATATCTTGCAGTCTCCAAACACGCCGTGAGCGCCGTCCCAGTCCACAAGGAGGGAAACAAGCAGCTACAAATCTATTATGTAAGTAAGGCTCTCCTGGACGCGGAGACCCGCTATAGCCATCTAGAGAAGCTGCCTTAGCCCTGAAAGTCGCCGCTCGCAAGCTCCGACCCTACTTCCAGGCTCATCCAATCCTGGTTGTCACCACCTTCACTGTAAAGTTGGTCCTCCACAAACCTGAAGTCTCCGGAATCCTAGCCAAATGGGCTGTGGAACTAGGAGAGTACGACGTATTATTTTGACCTACCTCAGCAATAAAATCACAGGTCCTTGTGGACTTCGTGGCTGAATTCTCCCCTGCCTTACTCCCAGCGTTGGAGCAGGAGGTGCGCCTCTGAGGGAAAACTAAGGAAGAGGGAGAATGGATCCTGCACGTTGATGGATCCAGCAACGTTAGAGGAGTTGGATTAGGAATAGTGCTTACCTCGCCGACAGGAAATGTTGGGGTCAAAAACGGACATGACGAAGTTAACATCCAAATATCCATAAAAATTAACATGAACGTTTTTACGAAAAGTATTCTTCGTAAAGATTACTTTTACGAAAAGTCTTGCTGTGAAATGTTGCGTTAATCTTGGTTCAATCATCGAAACAAAAGAACACGAAACATCGGAAAAAGATGCAAACAAGGTCGCCGCGTAACGACCGACCCACGAACAAGCCGATCGCTACGTAGCAACCAACCCGATAATGAGTCGGTCGCTACGTAGCGACCGACCAAACCTCTCGGTTGGTTGCTACGTAGCGACCGACCAGCAACGAGTCGGTCGCTACCAAGCCTCTCGGTCGGTCGCTAAGTAGCGACCAATTCGCAATAATTCGGTCACTACGTAGTGACCGACCAAGCCTCACGTAGAGACCGATTCGAAAGGAGTCGGTCCGTACGTAGCGACCGACCGAGCCTCTCGGTCAGTCTCTACGTAGAGACCGATCCCCAAACCGACCAAGCCATTCGTTTGGTCGCTACGTAAAGACCGATCCATCGCCGACCCGATCGCTACGTAGCAACCGAACTGTCTCGGACATCATTTATGACCCAAATCCGTGCATTATCGTATGTTCCTCAATGCTAGCTCCCATGTACCGCAGTCATATCATTTCTCACACCCGTCGATTGGATTTATCATGTAAACTTTACGATGAAAATCGCGGAAAATTCATTCTTATCGATAAAAAATCATGATAAACATTTCAAATCGAAAGTTGGCACAAATAGGTCTAAAATGCGATTAGAAACTCACTTAAGATTTTTTAAAGAAAATTTCATAGATACTATGGCGGTTTATACTTGGTCCGCAAGAAAGGATAAATGTCAAAATTCCGCAGATAAATGTTAAAGTTTCCGCTGATAATCATGAAGATCGGGAAAAATGGAATATCTCCATTTTCGAGTTATGACGGCTTAAGGGCAGGAAGGGAAAAGCTCAAACCGACCTTGGAGGGTGTATATAAGGAGTCCTCGGCGAGAGGCACAAAGAGAGAACTTTTTCAGAGAAAACTTAGCACTTAGAGCATTTTGGCAACTTTCCTTTTTTGTTAGAACTAGGTTTTGCAGTCTTAGGTTGTTAGAACTAGGAATCTCGCCGACAGCTCTCATAGCCGAGGATTCTACCTTGTTGTAACGCTCATACGCGAATTTGGAATAAGACACCTTTTGCTATTTTTTACGATTTCTTATTTCTTTTCGTCTTTACTTTCGAGTTCTGATTGCTTGGCGTGTGGTTTAGCAGATATCCAGGACCTCTGGGAAATTAGGGTTTTCCTAACTTTCCTAATTTAAACAGAAATCGACAGTGCGAATTTTGGTTCCCACAGTTTGGCGCAACACGTACACGCTCGATCAAACATGTCAACTGACAACACGAACAACATGCAGAATCCTCTCAACAGAGGAAGCAACGACGATCAAAACACTCCAGTAGCATCCGTGTCTGCGGCCAACGCAACAGATAACGCCGTGACACTCGAGGAGTTCAAAAAGATGTTCTCTGCCTACGAAAAGAGGTCAGAAGAACAAGACAAGCTCGCGGGCACCTTGACAAAACAGGTCGAAACCTTAACGGCAAGAACCCATGCAGTCCTCCCTCGCGGATGTACGAAAATTCGCAGAAGAAAACTCGACTTCGCAACCCCACTCGACAGGCCTGGAACATCGCGGGAACGTTCTTCGTGTCAAGATCCCAGCAAAACATCCCCTGCTGAGAAACAGAACTCTAAAAACCCTCTATCCCCCGCAAAGGACACCAAGGTCGATGAAGTCGAGCATCTCGACTTGGATCCCATCGACGTTTCCAACGATACGGAAGAAGACGCTGACGTAGATCCAAGGAGAACCAGAAGCCGATCAGCTCGGGAAGACTCTGTGTTTGATAAACCAATGACGGAAGAGGAGGAAAACGAACTGAGATCACTCGCAGCAAACGCCGATAAACTCCCAGATCCATCATGCTACCAGCGCCGCCCCAGAAATCGATAGATTACTTGAGGGAGCTCGGAAAACACCTTTCCCTGCTCGCATCTCGGATACCAAGGTATCTTACCCAGGAAAAATCAAAGTACCAAAATACGATGATACGGCCGCTCTTAAAGCGCACTTTCAAGTCTTCCATATCACGATGGGAAGGGCAAGACTGAAGGATAGCGAAAAGGACGCCGGTTACTGCCGTCTGTTCGTCAAAAATCTGGAAGGAGCTTCGCTCGAATAGTTCGCACGCCTTAAGCGAAACTTCATCGAAAGTTTCCCCAAGCTTGCATCGGAATTTCTCAAACAATATTCTATGTTCATAGATAGAGAAACGTCTGATGTCGATCTCTAGAGTCGATCCTAGAGGGAGGACAAACCTCTCCGCGAGTTCATAAGCCGATTCAAGCTGGTTATGTCAAGGGTAAGCCGAATAAGCGACAAGGTGGCCATAGACGTACTCAGAAAAACGCTCTGGTACAAGTCGAAATTCAGAAAATGGATAACCGTCGACAAACCGCGAACGATCCACGATGCGCTTCACAATGCAATGGACTACATCATAATCTTAAGAGGAAACGAAAGTTTTGTCGCAAAAACATAAGCCGACAAAAACGTATGCAGACCAAAAGACCAGAAAGAAAAACTCCCGTAGCGACAAATACGTCCATCCCGAGGGGGAAGAGCTTCAAGGCGTGCATAACTACGCAATCAACTCAGAACAAGGCAGAACCTCGGGCAAAACATGGACTCGCAATCCAGGATACGATGAAAACGCCTTCTGCGAGTTCCACCAGACCCGAGGGCACTCGACGACCAACTGCAAAGTCTTGGGAGCGAGGCTGGCCGCAAAGCTACTAGCCGGAGAACTCTCCAAAGTAACCAGCGTTAAAGATCTCATCCTTGAGACTGATAGTCCTTCATAGACCGACAAAAATCCACCCACAGAAAACTCTCGTCAGAGAAGTCAAGCAGGGGATAAACGTGGAAGGAGATCGGTCGACAAAGGAAACGATAACAATCGTCGCAGAATGAACATGATCATCGGAGGATTACAGTACTGCAACGAACATGATCATCAAGGCCTACCAGCGAAAATCCGAGTCAAGTGCAAATTGGCCTACATGGTCTCCTCCCCGAGATGGTCAAAGCGACTCGATAGCTTTCACTGAAGAGGAAGCGGCGGAATCGATCAACCCCACTGCAATCCGCTCGTCATAGATCTCGTCATACAAGATCTGGAGGTCGCAAGAGTCCTCATCGACACGGGGAGAACGGTTAATGTTATCTTCCGCGATACTCTCAAGAGGATGAACATCGAACTCGGTGAAGTTACCCCAACACCGAAACAATTGACAAGTTTCTCAGGCGAAACGTCAATGACTCTCGGATCGATCCAGGTACCGGTCATGGCCAAGGAAGTTACCAAGATCGTCAACTTCGCGGTAGTCGATCATCCCGCCATCTATAATATGATTATGGGAACACCATGGAACGCCATGAAAGCCATTCTGGCTACATACCACCTGGGTATCAAATTCCCGACCCAGAGCGGGGTCGCAGCCATCTGGGGTTGTCCAAAAGACTCGCTACTTTGCTTTCTAGTGCATAAGTTAAGACAGATCACAACTACCTCGATGGCAACTCTCAAATGCACAAAGTTAGCTCAGCCCTCGGCCGAAAACACTTGGAAGAAAGATGACCCGACTTCGTCTGCTGAAGCAAACACCTCGGACATCGAAACTCAGTCTGATTCCGAAGTCAACGCTACCACACAACCGGAAAAGAAAAACCCGGACAAAGATATCGACCCTGCCACAATCGCGACGATTAAGGCTGTCAACACAGAACCACCCGCCGAGTAAAAACACTCGCGGCATGAAATAGAACTACGAGATGGCTTGATCCCCGAAGTGGGTACGTAGGCAGCTCGTCGAAAGACGAGTTCAGCTATCCCCCTCTCTAAAAAGGGGGGGGGGGGAGTGGGTACGTATACTCGTTTCCTCCCACGCTTTAAAACATACATTATTGTACTCGATCTTTTTAAAACTTTTAGTACAGTACGCAAGTTATGAACTCTTATGCTTCAAAATCTCTGCAAACATTAAATTCTTGTCAACAGCCGTTTCTGGCCCAAATCGCAAAACATTCGCAAACCTTTCAGGACTTAAAACAAACGTATAGTCTTCAAAATAACAGCGAGACGTCGCCAAAGTTAGAATAAAAACTATACGAATAACTGTCCAAACGCGACAATAAAATTTCAACGAATATTTACATCCTGCTCGTCGATTGGCTCTGACGAATACATCAGCCGTCTTAAACAAACGCACCCTGATCATTCTGATCGTCAAACATCCGACACAAGGATAAAAGCGCGCTACATAAAAAATCCAAAATTTTGGTCATGCATTTCCAGTTGGCTTAAAAATTGTCTTTGGAGAGATGCTCGATTCATACCATACAAGTCATATAAGCCGAGAACCTATCGCGGACTTTAAATCGGTACGAATCATGTTAAAATCGCAACAGGAAAATTGATAGCCGGGTAGTCACCGCATAAACCTTAAAACCGAAAGTAAACCTAGGTCTTGCCCTAAACCCAGCACACTGGTCTCTAACATCTCAATACATGATATCTAAAAAGTGATACGAGATCTTAAAACATGTCTCTCCGTCCATATCTTAACGTTCATGAAACCTTCGTAAAAATAAATAAACGATTTTTACGAAAATTTACATCTCGAGCGAACCGAGATATTGAACGTCTCGTTAGAAGTAAAATATGAGACGAGAACTCATATTTATTTCAGACATACTCAGAACAAAGTACTTCGATAAATATTAATCATATATAAAACCGCAGAGCAGTAGGGATTCAAAGCCACCAACGGCCAGTCCCGATAAACACGAAGTGGCCAAACAGGCCCACACAAAGTGTCAACATAAAGGCCACATTCGGCCAGTCACAGATAATAAAGGCCACACTCGGCCATAAACACAAGATAAGAGTGAAATCGCTCCCCGACAAATACTAACTTCGATTCTAACAAATCAAAGTTAAAATTCCCGGACAAGGAAGCTCCGAATGCATCCGCGGGGTAGTTCACTTCCTAGTCGTCACCAGCAACCTCGGTTGTGACCTCATCCGTATCGGGAGAAACCGGGATGGGATCTCACAATCCCAGAATCCTCGCATAAATCGGGGGAATAAGCGCCTCAGCATGGGCATGATCATTCATCCCGCCTTTCATGGTTCCCATCTCATCCTCGTAAACAAAGTCGTCCGTCTGCGTCTTCCAGAGGGTACCAACTGAACCACGACATTCGCGACAATCGCCAACCAAGGAATAAGCCTCCTGAAGGTTTCCATACTCGGCTTTGAACTTAGAGGCACGGTTTCTCATCATCTCGACAATCTCTCTCCTACCTCTCCTTTCCGCTTGACGGACGGCCTTGGCATGATCCTTGGAAAGTTTCGAATCTCGCTCTAAAATTTCGTTTTGAACACGCGCAAGGTCTTTCTCCGCTTTCTCCGCTTTGAAGCGATAAACCATGGCCTCCCTGTGGCTGGTCTCGAGGGCTGAGTCAAGAATGTTCAGACCCTGCAAAAACAACTAACGTGTTTCAAAAAGAAAGGAAAAGCGCATGATCCTATCCGCAAAGTTCCTAAAGAAAAGAGACACTAACCCCATTGATTATGCGGGACCCTTCCGCGACTACCTTGGACGTTCCTGTTTCGACCACATGCGGAGGAGGATCAAAACTCGAGGGTAAACCAGCAAAGAAGTCGTCAAAATCTGGGATATGCGCCTAGCTCGAACCACTACCATCACCAAAACCAAGGTTTGGATCCCATCCTGGAAGAATAGAGTCATCAACGGAAAGCTCTATATCCCCAAGATCGATGCCTTTACCCTTAGAAGACCTCACGTTTGTCTCCTCTGCGGGAACATCGAGAGAAACAAGAACATCGGGCTCAAAATAACTATCCGCTTGAACGCACGTCCCAAGGTTGGGATGCACGAGTCTCTACGCCCTGTGAACTCTCCTTGGTGTGAAGAAAGTCCAGAAGAACGGACCATTCCTAAGGAGATCCCTCACTTCGATCACATCTTCGGGAAATGAGGGAAGCGGGTTGATGAAAGGACTGCCATTCGGCTTGCTCCGGAACAATGGGATACAATTCTCTTCGACAGACGCAGTGTTTATACGGACGAAGAAGAAGAACTTCGACCACGAGTTAAAGTTGGAAATGAGCCCCTTAATCACCGTCATATATGTTCAAGGGACCAGCCGGTAGAGGTGCGGCTTCGAGACAAGTTGCAGCCTAAAGATCGCTTCAAAATGGTCAGCGGCAAGGGAGGGACCATGCTCGTAGCTCAGGATCACGATGCCGATGAGATGCTGAAAGCTGGTGGGATTCAGCTGGCTTATTGATACCTCGAAACAGTCCAACACACGGACTATGATTTCAGGAATCGGAAACCACAGACGGCAGCGCACCAAGAATGATTCGTAGCAATTAAAGTAACCCTCTGGGGGGTTGTCAGCACTTTCCCCTTGACAAGGAATTTGAAACTCTACCGTGTCTGAAATCTGACAGAACGCTCAAACGGTCTTGAGAAATTCACCAGTGCATCTGCTCGGCGCGTCTCATTCGACCGGACGCTGGTTCATAACGGGAAACGACTCCTCACTAGGGCGAGTAATCGTACCATATCTCGCTATCCAGTACGCCTCACCATCAGCAGGATCTATCGAGTAGGGCGCGAACTCAGCCTTCGGGACGAGGATTTCGTCATGAACCTCTTCGGACGAAGAACCGCGGGAGGTACCTCTTTTCGAAGCCTTCTTTCTACTAGACATCTTTCAAACTTTAAAAAAAAAAAGGAAAGAAGAAGAGGGAAAGGGAATTTTCTCTCAAGGAACTTATTATGAAAATAATCAAGTGAAAAGTTACCCTCCTTCTTATAGGCATGAAAAGTTACTACTTGTCTACGAATATTCAGATATAAACTTCGTCCAACACACCTATCTTGTCTAACTTGCCAAAACCGCACTTTAGAATCTGGCCGCAATCCATGATTCTAACGGGCTGGGGGGCTAACTGTTGGGGTTAAAACGGACATGACGAAGTTAACATCCAAATATCCATAAAAATTAACATGAACGTTTTTACGAAAATTATTCTTCGTAAAGATTACTTTTACGAAAAGTCTTGCAGTTACATGTTGTGTTAATCTTGGTTCATTCATCGAAACTAAAGAACACGTTCACGAAACGTCAGAAAAAGATGCAAACAAGGTCGCCGCGTAACGACCGACCCATGAACAAGCCAGTCGCTACGTAGCGACCGACCAAGCCTCTCGATCGGTCGCTACATAGCGACCGATCCGCATCGAGTCAGTCGCTACTAAGTGACCGACCAAGCCTCTCGGTCAGTCGCTGCGTAGGGACCGATTTGCAACGAGTCGGTCGCTATGTAGCGACCGATCTATCGCATACCCGATCGCTACGTAGCGACCGAACTGTCTCGGACATCGATCAACGGGTACGACCCAAATCCGTGCATTCTCATATGTTCCTCAATGCTAGCTCCCATGTACCGTAGTCATATAATTTCTCACTCCCGTCGATTGGATTTATCATGTAAACTTTACGATGAAAATCGCGGAAAGTTCATTCTTATCGATAAAAAATCATGATAAACGTTTCGAATCGAAAGACGGCCCAAATAGGTCTAAAACGAGATTAGAAACCCACTTACGACTTTTTAAGGAAAAGCCCATAGATACTATGGCGGTTTATACTTGGTCCGCAAGAAAGGATAAATGTCTAAATTCCACAGATAAATGTTAAGTTTCCGCGGATAATCATGAAGATCGGGAAAAATGGAATATCTCCATTTTCGAGTTATGACGGCTTAAGGGCAGGAAGGGAAAAGCTCAAACCGACCTTGGAGGGAGTATATAAGGAGTCCTAGGCGAGAGGCACAAAGAGAGAACTTTTTCAGAGCAAACTTAGCACTTAGAGCATTTTGGCAACTTTCTGTTTTTGTTATTTCGAGCTGCGACTCAACTAGGTTTTGCAGTCTTAGGTTGTTAGAACTAGGAATCTCTCCGACAGCTCTCATAGCCGAGGCTTCTACCTTGTTGTAATGCTCATACGCGAATTCGGAATAAGACACCTTTTGCTCTTTTTTACGATTTCTTATTTCTTTTCGTCTTTACTTTCGTGTTATGATTGCTTGGCGTGTGGCTTAGCAGATATCTGGGACCTCTGGGAAATTAGGGTTTTCCTAACTTTCCTAATTTAAAGGTAAATCGACAGTGCGAATTTCGGTTCCCACAGGGAACACGACCTCAAGTGCCGTGAGATGCGACTTCAAAGCCACCAACAACGAAAACGAGCACGAGGCCCTAATCACAGGTCTAACTCTCGCCCACCAAATGGGGGCAGAAAACATCCAGGTCTTCGGCGATTCCCAGCTGATAATCAATCAGGTAAAGGGAGAATACCAAGCAAAAGACGACAGCATGATCCAATATCTAGCAGTCGCCCAGTGACTGATCAAGAAATTCAAGAGCTGCAAGGTCACTCAAATCCCACGGGAACAAAACTCGCAAGCCGATGCCCTGGCTAATCTGGGGTCCGCCCTCGAAATGAATAGCCAGACGAGTATACCCTTGCTTGTGCTTCAATACCCAGCCACCTTGGAGGAACCCCCGTCAGAGGAGGTATCCGCTGTCGAAGAAGGCGAAACTTGGATGACCCCATAGTCCGGTACCTGGAGGCCTACATTCTCTCGGAAGATCGCAACAAGGCCAAAAAAATTAAGAAGCAAGCCGCGAGGTACTGTATCTCCCAGGAGAAGATGTATCGGAGATCCTTCTCTGGCCCTTACCTAAGGTGTGTCACACCTCGAGAAGCCGCTAGAATCCTTGTAGAACTACACGAAGGAGATTGTGGATCCCACTCTAGCGGAAGAAGCCTGTTGCTCAGAGCCAGGAGGGCGGGTTACTACTGGCCCACGATGGCCGCCGACGCCGACAAACAAGCGCCCAAGCACTGCAACCAGTGTCAGAGGCACGCTCCAGTCTCCAAGCTTCCCCCGAAGAACCCCAGGTCCATAAGCTCACCATGGCCCTTCAGAAAGTGGGGCATGGACATAGTAGGGAAATTCCCTATGGCGCCGAGGCAGAAGGTCTTCCTTCTGATAGTCACTGACTACTTCCCAAATGGGTTGAAGCAGAAGCACTAAGCCGCATAACAGACCTCCAGATCCACAAATTCTAGTGGACCTAGTTAATCACTCGCTTCGGGGTCCCCCACGAGATCATCACCGACAATGGACCCCAGTTCATGAGCTACAACTTCAAGGAGTTCTGCAAGGACTGGGGCATAAAGCTCACTTTCGCCACACCCCAACACCCCAGTCTAATGGACAAGCCGAGTCTACAAACAAAACCGTGGTCAACATGCTTAAAAAGCGACTGGAGGGCTCTCACGGGAAGTGGGCAGAAGAGCTACATGGAGTCCTCTGGGCCTACCGGACCACTCCCAAAACAGCTACAGGGGAAACTCCCAACTCGCTGGTCTACGGCTCTGAGGCCATTGTTTCCACAGAGATGCACGTGAGAACAACGGCTCCGGCTCCACCTCTCCGGAGGAGAAAGATGAGCTGATGGCGCTAAGCTTCTATCTACTCGACGAAAAAAAGAGAAGCCTCTCGGCTAAGAAACTGGTCTTACCAGCAAGACGTCACCATGACATACAACAAGAAAGTCAGAACCATGACCTTCCAGCAAGGGGATTGGGTTATACGACGACCAGAAAAAACAACGGGGAAACTCACCCCCGGGTGGGAAGGACCCTATAAGGTCATCAAGGTGCGGAGAGCAGGCGCTTACAGGCTGCAAGATAGCAAAGTTAAAATACAACCCAACTGCTGGAACGCCCTGCACCTCAAAGCCAATCATTTTAAAACGGTCCCCGGACCATAACTTATAAACTACTATATACTATTTAAGCATTATGATTTTCTACTCCTAAGGTTCCCCATACGATTCCGGGTCCTATGTATAAAATCTAAGGAAGAACCTCCGGGTTCCTATGTGGCTTCGGGGTTCCAAAGATAAAATAGAAGCTAGAACCCCTGTGCATCCTAAGACGCATCGGGGTCAAAATAACCTCCGGGTTCCAATCAGCGATCTCCGGATCTAAACCTTCGGGTTCCAACACGGCCTCAGAGGCCTAATACGATTTCAGAATGAGGATAAAACCCCTGTGCGGCCTAGGGCACATTGGGGTCATTACATCCTTAATAACCTCCGGGTTCCCATGCGACCTCAGGGTCCAAATACACCATGGTCCTGATACTGTTGGGGAAAAATATTCCATGAAGAGATTACTCTAGCTTCCGGCTTCCAGGTTCAGGGTTCCTGCCCCTGGGTCAGGGTCCCTTCCTCCAGGTCTGGGTCACTGCCTCCAGCCTCCGGCTTCAAGGCCGAGTGATTTATCCTGCCGTAGGATAAATGAAAATCTTCCTTTAATAAGATAACCAGCTTGGACAAGAGGGAATCTCCTTAAATACGAGAGAAAGAGGAAGTATTTCAATACATATGACCTCCCTTAAGAAAAAAGGAAATATTCTATTATCTAAGGATATAATGAATATTTCCAAATCCAAAGAGAGAGGCACGACCTCCACTATAAATATAGGTTTCTGAACCTAAAGAAGGGGGTCCACGACGTCCATGATCAGAGCTCATCAACTCCACAGCCGCCAAGGAAAAATTTCACACCTAAAAGACCTTCTTCTTCGACGGGCCTATGATAGGCAGATCCCGGCGATTACTATCAAACAGATAAAGATATATGCTCACTACAGCACGTCCACAACTCTACTTACTGGCTCAGGCCACGGTCTCCAGCTCATCCGCAGGGTCCCTTCATACTCACTGAAGCACATCGACACATCATGCTCACTGCAGCATATCGACAGGTCTACCATCTGTTCCGGCCATGTGCCCCCTAGAACAGATGACGCCCACCAACCACAGAGCTACATGCTCCCAAGGCTACGTGCCCATTAGGCCATGTGCCCACTAGAGCCCCGTTCTCCCAATGCTACGTGCCCATTAGGCCATGTGCCCACTAGATCCCCGTGCTCCCAAGGCTACGTTCCCATTAGGCCATGTGCCCACTAGAGCCTCGTGCTCCCTAGGCTACGTGCCTCCATTAGGCTACGCACTTCCATAAGGCTACGTGGCTCCATCAGGTTCCGCGCCCATCTAGCCTCCGTGCCTCCATATACATGAACTACGAACGGCTAGATCCCCCCCCCTGAAGGGTACGTAGGCAATCCCCACTGAAGGATGCAGCTATAAATCCAAACACCTTCCATGGTCCCGTGTATAGATACCCAAGGACCAACCTTGGTAGCCGGAACCATCAAGTAAAGATCAGGAGCCCCCCAAGGACCGACCTTAGTCGCCGGAACTATCGATCATAGATCATGAAGACCCCGCGATCTTCACTATCGGTAGGCGGCTACTACGAAGGCACCGACGACATATACTGGCCCATACCCATATGGAAGTATCCTAAGAGCAGGATCTCTTGGTTTATCAAATATCGAAGCAGGATAATACACTCAACGACATGTCTCCTTCCTCCTATCACTCCGTAGAGCTGAGCACTGATCGCTTGCACACAAAAATACCCTAACAGTTTAGCACTAGAAGGAGGGGAAGTTTTAAACTACGTGATAATGTGATAGGCGGAAGAAACATTACATCTATTCCTGCAAAATCTCTCAACCCCAGCCACCTCGGGGCAAGAAACAACTTCTTCTCACCAGATCCATGGTTCACCCGGCTGGAAACACCTCTCCAAGGGAGGATAGCACCAGGCTAACATCAGTAGCAAGATATAATAAGGGAATTACCTACTAGTTCCTGCTAGTCCCTGCTGGTCCTGGGCCTAAACCACAAGTCAGACCTCTACAGTCTTCGGTTCCTGATGGTCCCGGGCCTAAACCACAAGTCAGACCTCTACAGTCTTCGGTTCGTACTGGTCCCGGGCCTAAAGCAACAAGTCAGACCTCTACAGTCGTTGGTTCCTGCTGGTTCCGGGCCTAAACCACAAGTCAGACCTCTATAGTCGTTGGTTCCGGCCGGTTCCGGGTCCCAACCTCAAAACCGACCTCTACAATCTTCGGTTCCTGCTAGTTCCGGGTCTTAACTATATATCAAGCCTCTATCCCTTTGGGCCCAATGTGAGCAGTCATCACCAACATCAATATCAGCAGGTAGTCAACTGGCAGCAACATAGCAAGCCCTAGACGCCATCAATGCTTCCAGACAGGAGGAGTCAGAAGAAGAGCTCCTGGAAATACTGCAGGCATACCAGGCAACCACTAAGAGGTAATTGGAGAACCACCTTTCTCTTTAGGTTCTAGAATCTAAGTGGTAGTGGAATCCTAGATAAACCTGATAGCTAGGTGGATAGAACGCCTATGAGTACTCGTCGGATTCCATTGGAGTTGTTCCGCGAAGAAACCCTGCAAAGGAGCCAGGGAAAATGCTAATACTACATCAAGGAGTTCTGGTATTCAGACCGTCTACTCATTTGGAGCAAATGGGAGTAAAAGAAGCCGGAGAACACATGTTCCGCTACTATTCATCCAAAAGGAAAAGCTAAACCTCTGGGTTCCGGGTTCCAGCTTCTAGGTTCCGTATCCCATCTTCCCGGTTCCGGATCCCAGCTTCCAGGTTCCGGATCCAGGGTTCCGACCACCTTACTACCGCTTTTCCTGGCCATATACTCTGATATACCTTTGAGGAAGATATGGTGATATCACTCAAATTACCCTAAGCAGTGATTTATACTCTCTCAAATAAGAGGTCGAGTTGTAGTACTTAGGGGTCGAATTCACAGGGAGCTAGGGAACCTAAGAAATCTAATATGATTTTTTAAGCAAGATGGTTTTAGATATTTAAATGTAAATTGCAGTTTTATATTGAACAAGTGTTTGTTCAATAGATTGGTTGAGGTTTTGGTGCTTAAAAGGAAATAGTTAGACTTAGGGTTTTTATTCAGGAAACTTGGGATTATAATCCTACAGATGCCTAATGAGTTGCATGCATGATAATGTAAAGCTCAACAACTTGATCAACAAGTCAATCAGCTCTCGCATGTTTTGACTTTTCTATTAACTAGATCTAATGATCTCAACTCTCGTATGTCGATCACTAAAAAATGTCGATCAATAATCCTATAGGGATATCGATCGATACACCTTTTGCTCCCTCGATCGATTGTTCAATAATGATATCGATCGACGCGCTTCTAGTTAAGCTTTATGCGCGGGTTGAATGGTAGCTTACTAAGCTCACTAGATCAGCTCTCGCCTTGCTCATAGCAAGAAACTTAGCTTAGTAGAATGTTTTCAGGATGAGAATGAATCTCTCGCTATTATCAATCAATCCTAGGGCAAGTTCTAGGTAGCTAATCTAGAAACACGCATTAATGAACAATCCTAATGATAATTATCACAGCTCAGCAATCTATAGTTGGGGCTAATCCCTCCTAACCTATTTAAACCTTTAAATCTAACAATGGAACTACTTTGACATGGCCAAGCAATTCATAACAACAATTAGGTAAGAAAAATTCATTAGAATAGTAAATTTATATTAATGGAATTCCAATCACAAAATATATATTTGGATCTTCTCTCCAATCTATCAAAATCCTAAAAACCTTTGATGTGAAAATAATAAAACAAGAAAAGCACACTTTGCCTCTAACATGGGGGCAAAGCTTATATAATTAGGTTAAAACTCGTCAAGGCTAATCTTATAAAATGGTGAAGACTTGGGCTTCAAGTCGGCTGTGACCAAACGGGCTTTCTGCGCGCTTCGCTGTCGACCGATGTCAAGACATGAACATCGATCGATTATTCCTCTCCAACATCGACTTATGGTCGAGCTCGATGGTCATCTCGGGTGCGTATTCCAAATATCTCCAAAATGCTCCAAAATGCTTCAAAATCATCACTTATCTCCAAATCACTCCTGATCTTGTAAATATAATAAATAGACTCTATGATATAATAATTATTAGAAAAAACACCTATAAACCATGGATGAAAATGGGACAAATCCATAGTCTATCAATCCCCCCAGACTTACCCTTTTGCTTGTCCTCAAGCAAAACAAACAGGCAGTCTCTCCGAAAGAGGTTTAAAACAGTAGGGACTCACATGATTTAAAACTTAGAATCATCACCTCTAAAATATTGCAATCCATATCTAAGAAGTCCTAATCACAAAAGCACATTATACCATATCCTAGCTTAGCAACCAAATTCATCTAGCCAACAACTTAGCAAATCTTGTCTGACATTCCCCTCTACCAACATCATTTCTTAGCATAAATAAAAGTGCAGGCTTTACCTCGGGAGTATCGATCACAGGATGCAAGGATTTTCAAACAAGTATCTGGACCTGCAGGTAAACATTAGTTCATATCCTCTCTCTCTACTAATTTTCTCTCTTAGTCAAAGTCTGCTTATATGCAAGATCATTGACCAAGATTGGACAGACTTCCATGAATCAAGCCTTAATGGTGGTTGCCACCAAGTCCTATTCACTTCTTTTTGACCTATATCCTAGGATTATTTGTGAATCAAGCCTTAATGGTTGTAGCCACAAAGTCATGTTCTAATCCTTTACCTATGAAATTCTTATGAAGCAAGACTTAATGGTTGTAGCCACCAAGTCATGTTCGAATTCCTTCCTAATAAATCTCTATATATATTATAAAATATTTTTTTTTTTTTTTCGAAAATAGAGAGAGAAAGGGTGATAAATCTATCTACACAAGGCTTTACCTTCCAAACTTGTTTGAAGAATACCATCCCATGTATACCAAGCCCCAATACAAACAGTTGTGTCAAGTTTAGTGTAGGATGTCATTCCCAAGGATGGTGGCAGATCTTTTCCTCTCAAAATCAGTGTTCTTAGTGCTGTTGCTGGATGCTAGGTTTTCAATAACCTTTACTGTCTCCTCTGGATTCCTGGTGTTGAAGTTTCCATTGCTGGAAGCATCAAGCACCGCGATGCCTCTGTAGAAAGTACTGAGCAGTTGTATTTCATTGTATCCATGGTGTGGACAGTCTCTCTGATAAGACTTGAATCTGATCCAAGAGTCTCTGAATGATTCTGCAGGCCCCTGAGTGAATGTGGCAATCTTGCTTCTCAGGTCTTCAGCACGCGCTTCATCAAAGAAATTGCATAAGAATGCATACTTGATGTCACTCCGGAATGTAAGAGATCCCGGTTGTAACTGCTTGAGCCAATGCAGAGCTTCTCCAGCAAGTGAGTACCTGAAGAGCTTGCATAACAGGTAGTCCTCAGAGACTCCCTTGACTCTAATTGCAGAAATCCGATCCTCGAACCTTTCCAGATGATCCATAGGATGGTTGTGGGATAATCCATGGTAGGGTATCTGTCCCACAAGCGTGTAGTACTGCGCCTTCAACTCAAAATCCCTCTCAATAGTGGGAGGACGGATGGCTGATCTGTTGGTGTAGTATCGATCTGGACGGTTGTAGTCAGCCAACGTTTTGGGTCGCGCAGCCTCATCTACACGTAAAGTAGTACCTGTAGCATTAGCATCAGACTCAGGGATTGCAGCCCCCTGAGCATCTATCCTCTGACCTGCTGCATTACGCAGATGACCCTCCTGGTCATGCAGGTCTCCATTATTATCTCGTACAAGTATCAAAGTCGCAACCATGTCTCTCGGCTCAGTATCGATCGATGTCTGGGATGGAGTATCGATCGATGTCGGATGAATGATGTCGGTCGACGGAAGCTGAGTGTCTTCGGTCGACAGTAATGAGCGAGTATCGGTCGACGAGACTAGTGTCTGGGTCGACAGTGTTTAAGCGAAATCGAGCGACACACAAGTGTTGTTGTCGGTCGATGAGGAGCACGCTTCCTTGCGGATCGAACATTCCAAACTTGCAGGACCTGGTGATAATAGCAGTTGAGTTTCCTTGTTGCTTCTGGTACTGCTGGGCATGTACCTGAAAATCCTAGAAAAATTTTTATAACAGAAACATAACAAAAATTAGAATAAATAGGCGATCAAAGCTCCCTGGCAACGGCGCCAAATTTGATATCACTCAAATTACCCTATGGAGTGATTTATACTCTTTCAAATAAGAGATCGAGTTGTAGTACATAGGGATCGAATTCACAAGGAGATAGGGAACCTAAGAAATCTAATATGATTTGTTAAGCAAGATGGTTTTAGAGATTTAAATATAAATTGCAGTTTTATGTTGAACAAGTGTTTGTTCATGATTGGTTGAGGTTTT
The DNA here is from genome assembly GCF_020379485.1 of Brassica napus. Lineage (NCBI taxonomy): Eukaryota > Viridiplantae > Streptophyta > Magnoliopsida > Brassicales > Brassicaceae > Brassica > Brassica napus. The sequence goes on from NC_063445.1 coordinate 40,071,265, forward strand.
GGTGCTTAAAAGAAAATAGTTAGACTTAGGATTTTTATTCAGGAAACTTGGGATAATAATCCTACAGATGCCTAATGAGTTGCATGCATGATAATGTAAAGCTCAACTACTTGATCAACAAGTCAATCAGCTCTCGCATGTTTTGACTTGTCTATTAACTAGATCTAATGATCTCAACTCTCGTATGTCGATCACTAGAAAGTGTCGATCGATAATCCTATAGGGATATCGATCGATACACATTTTGCGCCGTTGATCGTTTATTCAATAATGATATGTATCGACGCGCTTCTAGTTAAGCATTATGCGCGGGTTGAATGGTAGCTTACTATACTCACTAGATCAGCTTTCGCCTTGCTCATAGCAAGAAACTTAGCTCAGTTAGAATGTTTTCAGGATGAAAATGAAGCTCTAGCTTTTATCAATCAATCTTAGGGTAAGTTCTAGGTAGCTAATCTAGAAACAGGCATTAATGAACAATCCTAATGATAATTATCACAACTCAACAATCTATAGTTGGGGCTAATCCCTCCTAACCTATTTAAACCCTAAAATATAACAATGGAACTATTCAGACATGGCCAAGCAATTCATAGCAACAATTAGGTAAGAAAACTTCATTAGAATAGTAAATAGATATTAATGGAGTTCCAATCACAAAATATAACTTTGGATCTTCTCTCCAAACTATCAAATTCCTATAACTTTGGATCTTCTCTCCAAACAAGAAAAACATCCTTGCCTCTAACATGGTGGCAAAGCTTATATCATTAGACGAGTCATCGAATGACGTCCAGAAAACGCTGTGAGTGGCTCACCCAAGGGGAAGCAGGGAGCGGCCTGGACGTTAAAGGACATCGTGAAACGCTGAGAGTGGCTCACTCATGCTGGGGCAGAGAGCAGCTAGAACGAGTCATCGAACGACGCCTGCAAAGAAGGAAATCCAAGGAATATGAGAAAATCAATATTCGTGGATGATCAATCATCTCCTGATACGCAATAGAATACACCAACCCCTGCTATCCAGACAACGGATTCCGACTCCAAACCCAGGTCAATACCTGCCTATGGACCAATCTGGATCCAAAATCACATGAGACGATGTCAACCCATACTCTCCAAGCCTAGGGACAGAGAAGTACTGTTGCTTTACCCGAAAGAACAAAAGCACACAGGGAGTGTCGTCCTGGTGCAAAGAGCAAACATAGTGCTCCATACGCCAGCGGTACAAAGGTCATTGGCAAGGCAGACGGAGAAGCTCACCAGCATCCGGGGACCTCCATGTTTCAGAAGGGTCGACCCCAAAACCATCGGGTTCCAAGTGAACCAGTTCCACCAACTATGGGTGTCTCCATCCTAGAGTCAGGGTGTAGGTTCTTCAGAAGATCATTCTCCAGCCGATATACAATCATGGATCACATAAGCAAGAAGTAAGTCGATAATTTGTTTCCTCGCCCCGGTCATGTGCCATTCGAATCCAATAAATATGTGACTATGCGCCCCCGAGGTCATGCGCCAGGAAGACAGATCTCGCTTATCACTGCAATGCGAATCCAAGATCAAGAATTCCTACTTCCGAGCGGGGCAACAGATCACCTACAGCAGATTTCAACTGATACAAGTGATCTTCACCAGCCAAACCTACGAGTCTTGCCATCCATCGACATGCAAGGCCAGGATCCTGAATCTTCCTAGGTCAATCGACCTAAACAAGCCACAAGCCTGGGAATATCCATTAGACCCCTGTCTATCTCGGGGAAATTGACTCTCCTCCAGGTTCAAACACGGCCCAGGCCTAGAAAGAACCCAGAAAAGGAGACTTCAGAGCGACGTTATGTTCACGCCAAGCCCAAAGGACCTGCCACCGATAAGCCGGTGTTGATGCCCACTGAAGCATCGAGCGTTTCTCCATCAGGTCTCGCGCCAACCAGATAGAACTATTTCAGGCCACGAGCCCCCTTAAACCTGAAAATGCCTACTAGACCCCGGTCTATCCCGCCGAAATTTGTTCTCCTCCAGGTTCAAACACGGTCCAGACTTAAGAGGAACCTGTGAAAGAAAGATTACTAGAGCGATGTCCTGCCTAGGGGAAGCCTGCCGAGAATGAGCAACTCTGGTTGACTTGAGTGCACAGGTTATTCCCCGAGTTCGAGGACGAAATAGAGAAATAAGGGGCAAACTGGTTGGGAAAAGTCATCCAGGCCTCGGGCAGGACACCTACCTCCAGGTTCCTGTTGAGAGAACCTCCGGCTCCGACCCTTGCACCGATCCCTGCCTCCAGATCAATAAAAGGGATTACTAGATCCTATCATCTTGCGCATAAGTGGAAAACCCACACATATGGCACATGGAAAATATTGGCCAATCGCAGGAATGGGCTAGCACAAGCCATAGTATGCAAATATAATACTCCTGCTCAAGAGCCTACTCCCATGCGGGGTACGAAGTACTTATAATGCAAAGGTACTGCCTAAGGACCTTACACGCTTACTCTCAGGCATGGAGCATATTACATATAATGCAAAGGTACTGCCTGAAGAGCTTACATGCTCATTCTCAGGTAGGGAGCATATTACATATAATGGAAGGTACTGCCTGAGGAGCTTACACGCTTACTCTCAGGCAGGGAGCATATTAAATACAAACGTAAAAGTAATGTATTCAAACTCAGAATTCGTACAAGGAGCGATAATGGGTATGAGACATAATGCAGGAATGGGTCTGCGCAAGCCTGAGTATGCTGTCGAAACTAACTAAAACCTCTGTGCAGCCTAAGGCGCATCGGGGTCCCAAGAGTACCAATATGGAAAGTACATGTATTAAAACGCTACGTGCTACACAATACAGGGAACCCATGGTATAATTATTGCAAAAGTACTGTGAAATACAGAAGCAATTAAAACCCTGCTTCTCCAGACGTGGAAAGCAGCGAAGCCTGGCACTTGGGTCATAACACCCACACCAGAACCCTCTAAGCCTATCAGTGACTTCCTACAGAAGTAGAATACAGCATAGGAACTCGATAGTGGCCAGCTTCCGAGCGGCAGAATGCGAAATCCAAATAGGTACCAGGAGTAGTCTAGCCAAGGAAGGCGAGTACGGTCCCTGTAAAACCAAATATTCTGGGTTCCTACAAACCACGGGTCTAAAGATAACCTCAGGGTTATTAGATCAGAACCCCTGGGATATTAAGAACCTTCGAGTCCCCATGCAGTCTCCGGGTCCTGAAAAGATCTCAGGGCCTGGAAAAGGTAAAACTCCAGGTTATTGTATAACCCCGGGTTCAAAACGACCTTTGGGTTCAAAACGACCTCCGGGTTCCCAAACGACCTCCGGGTCCAGAGCAACCTCCGGGTTCAAAACGACCTCCAGGTCTAGAGCAACATCTGGGTTCAAAACGGAATTCGGGTCAAAAAGAAAGCTTCGGGTTCAAAACGACCTCCGGGTCTAGAGGAACCTCCGGGTTCCCAAACGACCTCCGGGTTCAAAATGACCTCCGGGTCCAAAAGAAATCTCCGGGTTCAAAACGACCTCAGGGTCTAGGGGAGCCTCCGGGTTCCCAAACGACCTTCGGGTCCCGAGCAACCTCCGGCTTCAAAACGACCTCCGGGTCCTAAATACGACCTCAGGGTCTGAAGAAACCTTCGGGTTCCCAAATGACCTTCGGGTCCTTACTCAACCTCTGGGTTCTAAAGGTGACCTACGGGTCTAAGGCAGCCTCCGGGCTCTAGAAACGACCTTCGGCTTCCAACAACATCTTCGGGTTCTGAAACAGTACCACAGTTCCGTTCGATCCCAGGATCCAGCTATTGAATCTCCGGGTCCATAAGAGAGACCTGCTATCTCTTGGAAAAAATTCACGAGTAACCCATCTACGGAAGGTGGAATGTGATGCATCCCTATACTCCAAGTTCACGAACCTAACACATCTGGTTCCGTCTCTAAGTCTTCCCAAGGGTAGCTGGACGACGCATTGGAAGACGCTCCCAGGTTTTGATAATGGAAAACACTGCTCCAAAAAGCCTACCTACCAATCAACGAGAGTCTACCCGACGGAGGCGACTTCGAGTCGAAAATATATACGAGAAGGTCCCCTTGAAGGTCCACACAACCATCAGGTTCCTGGAAAAAAGTTCAAGCAGCCTCAAGGTTCCAGGACGCAAGTCCATCCAGCCTACGGGTTCCAGGACGAAAGTCCATCCAGCCTCCGGGTTCCAGGACGCAACTCCATCCAACCTCCGGGATCCAGGACGAAAGTCCATCCAGCCTCCGGGTTCCAGGACAAAAATCCGTCCAGCCTCTAGATTCCAGGACGAAATTCCATCCAACCTTCGGGTTCCGGGACGAAAATCCATACAACCTCTGATTTATGAAGAATCGCATCCACAAGCCATGACTTTCAGAAGGATGTATCTCTAAATCTTTGGATTCTGGGAAAACATGCCCTGGATCCTCCGGGTTCCAAGAAAACACGACACAAGTTCATTGCAACATTGATTTTAGCCTACCTTTGGGTGCAGATTGCAATATTACATAGTTGAGAGTGGTGAAGAATCAATGGCATAGTTCAACTAATGGTTCCACCTTATCTATTCGGCATGGGAACTACTGCTCACCGCAAACAACATGTCCAAGAGTTCTACTCCGGTACCAAGAATCAACTAGGTTATCTCCAAGTACCGAGACAAACACGCCGAACGTCCCTCTACCGAAGGTCAGGGTACAATCCTAAGACAATGCAAGAAGCTACAACTATAACATCAAAATCTCAAGGAGCATCAAGTATACTAAACGCAATAAGGAGAGCGGTGCGAATACCTGAATGAAAGTCAATTACACCTTTTACAAGCTCAAGAGGCGCAAGCAAAGCGGAATCAAGCATGAGGATCCTCAGTTTCGGCCTCTGGGTCTTATTAAACCTCCTCATCCCCCTAATCCTTAGCCTCGCCAAGATTCTCCCTCTCAGAAATTCTTGGGTCCTGACCCATACACTCCTCCACACGATTCAGAGAGCCTCGAGAAATACAAACTGAAGTCCTGCTTGAACTAAGGCCGAGTATAGATACAGGAGCAGCACAAGCATCTGGGGTATGAGCGGAAGCATCACCCTTTATGCAGACGTTCCCGGCTTCTCCATCAAAATTTCGGCCAACTCCGACCAATCCCCACCATTGGGGCAACGTCTCATCCTTATAAATGAGAAGAAGAAAGTCTTATAGGCTCAACTTGATCCTGCGCAACAACGATGTCCGCCCTTAGAGCATTTACGAGGTCCTACATGGTGGTTCTTCCTGATTATCCACTTCCAGGCCATCGACATCAAGGGTACAACTACATCCACGTGACCATCCTCACTCAGACCAAACACATGCCCATTGAAGCATGTATGTGAGTCTATCTACATTCGTCCAGGCCATGACATCATGCCCACTGGGTTCACCGACGAACACACTACCTGATCTAGGCCACGTGTCTGTATTGAGTCAAGGATTACTGCCCATTCCCCAGGCCATACATATCCAATCAGGCTGTGAATTCTTTGAGACCGAGCGCAAGTACATCCGAGCCCCATCGACAATAAAGTTTGATGGCCCAGGCTACGAGCCGACATCATACTCCAAACTCAATGAGGAACTTGATACTACGGTGCAACTCATGAAGTCCTATGAAGAAAACCATGTTATTTCCTGCCTTCAAACATGAAACCAGAAAATAAGGGGCAAACTGTTGGGGAAAAATATTCCATGAAGAGATTACTCCAGCTTCCGGCCTCTAGGTTCTTGCCTCCAAGTTCCGGGTTCCTACCCCGGGTCTGGATCCCTTCCCCCGGGTCTGGGTCCCTGCCTCCACCCTCCAGCTTCCAGGCCGAGTAATTTATCCTGCCTTAGGATAAATTGAAATTTTCCTTTAACAAGATAACCGGCTTGGACAAGAGGGAATCTCCTTAAATCCGAGAGAAAGAGGAAGTGTTCCAATACATATGACCTCCCTTAAGAAAAAGGGAAATATTCTATTATCTAAGTATATAATGAATATTTCCAAATCCAAAGAGAGAGGCACGACCTCCACTATAAATATAGGTTTCTAAACCTAAAGAAGGGGGTCCACGACGTCCATGACCAGAGCTCATCAACTCCACAGCCGCCAAGGCGAAATTTCACACCTAGAAGACCTTCTTCGACGGGCCTATGATAGGCAGATCCCGGCGATTACTATCAAACAGATGAAGATATATGCTCACTGCAGCACGTCTACAACTCTACTTACTGGCTCAGGCCACGGTCTCCAGCTCATCCGCAGGGTCCTTTCATGCTCACAGAAGCACATCGACACATCATGCTCACTGCAGCATATCGACAGGTCTACCATCTTTTCCGGCCATGTGCCCCCTAGAACAGATGACTCCTACCCACCAAAGAGCTACGTGCTCCCAAGGCTACGTGCCCATTAGGCCATGTGCCCACTAGAGCCCCGTGCTCCCAAGGCTACGTACCTATTAGCCCATGTGCCCACTAGAGCCCCGTGCTCCCTAGGCTACGTGCCTCCATTAGGCTACATGCCTCCATCAGGCTCCGCGCCCATCTAGGCTCCGTGCCTCTATATACATGAACTACGAATGGCTTGATCCCCCTCTGAAGGGTACGTAGCCAATCCCCGCTGAAGGATGCAGCTATAAATCCAAACACCTTCCATGGTCCCATGTATAGATACCCAAGGACCGACCTTGGTAGCCGGAACAATCAAGTACAGATCAGGAGGCCCCCAAGGATTGACCTTGGTAGCCGGAACCATCGATCATAGATCATGAAGATCCCGTGATCTTCACTATCGGTAGGCGGCCCCCGCCTAACGACCAATCTCCCCTGCTGCTATTAAGGCACCGACGACATATACTGGCCCATACCCATATGGCAGTATCCTAAGAGCAGGATCTCCTGGTTTATCAACTATCAAAGCTGGAGAATACACTCAACGACATGTCTCCTTCCTCCTATCATTCTGTAGAGCTGAGCACGGATCACTTGCACAAATAAATACTCTAACATATACGATCTCCGGATCTAAAGGAACACCCCGTACTCTTACTGTTAGGGTATTTTTGTGTACAACCGATCCATGCTCATCTATACGGAATGGTAGGAGAAAGGAGACATGTCGTTGAGTGTATTCTCCTGCTTCGGTAGTTGATAAACCAGGAGATCCTGCTCTTAGGGTACTGCCATATGGGTATGGGCCAGTATATGTCGTCGGTGCCTTAGTAGCAGCAGGGAAGATTGGTCGTTAGGCGGGGACCGCGTATCGATAGTGAAGATCTCAGGGCCTTCTTGATCTATGATCGATGGTTCCGACTACCAGGGTCGGTCCTTGGGTTCCTCCTGATCTGTAGTTGATGGTTCCGACCATTAGGGGCGGTCCCTGAGCGTCTAGGTGTGGAACTATGGAAGGTGTTTGGGTTTATAGCTACATCCTTCAGTGGGGATTGCCTACGTACCCTTCAGTGAGGGATCAAACCGTTCGTTGTTCATGTATATAGAGGCACAGAGCCTAGATGGGCAAGGAGCCTGATGGAGGCGCGTAGCCTAATGGAGGCATGAGGCCTAGGGAGCACGGGGCTCTAGTGGGAACATGGCCTAATGTGCACGTAGCCTTGGGAGCACGGGGCTCCACTGGGCACATGGCCTATTGGGCATGTAGCCTTGGGAGCGCATAGCTCTGTTGTTGGTAGGAGTCATCTGTTCTAGGGGGCACATAGCCAGAACAGATGGTAGACCTGTCGATATGCTGCAGTTAGGATGATGTGTCGAGGTGCTTCAGTGAGCATGGAGGGACCCTGCTGATGAGCTGGAGATCGTGGCCTGAGCCAGTTAGTAGAGTTGTAGACGTGCTGCAGGGAGCGAAACCTTGCATTGGCGGCTGTAGAATTGGTGAACTCTGGTTATGGACGTCTCGGACCCCTTTCTTTAGGTTTAGAAACCTATATTTATAGTGGAGGTCGTGCCTCTCTCTTTGAATTTGGAAATATTCATTATATCCTTACATAATAGAATATTTCCCTTTTTCTTAAGGGAGGTCATATGTATTGCAATACTTCCTCTTTGCCTCTTGTCCAAGCTGGATAAATCACTCGGTCGGCCTGGAAGACGGAGGCTGGAGGCAGGGACCCAGACCGGGGGGAAGAGACCCAGACCCGGGGGTAGGAACCCGGAAGCTGGAGGCAGGAACCTGGAAGCCGGAAGCTGGAGTAATCTCTTCATGGAATATTTTTCCCCAACAGTTTGCCCCTTATTTTCTGGTTTCATGTTTGAAGGTAGGCAATAACATGGTTTTCTTCATACGACTTCGGGAGTTGCACTGTAGTATCAAGTTCCTCGTTGAGTTTGGAGTAGGACGTCGGCTCGAAGCCTGGGCCATCATACTTTATTGTCGATAGTGCTAGGATTTACGTGCGCTCGGTCTAAAAGAATTCACAGCCAGATTGGAGATGTATGGCCCAGAGAATGGGCAGTAATCCTTGACTCGATACAGAAACGTGGTATAGATCAGGTAGTGTATTTGTCGGTGAACCCAGTGGGCATGATGTCATGGTCTGGACTAATGTAGATCGACTTACTGACATGCTTCAATGGGCATGTGTTTGGTCTGAGTGAGGATGGTCACGTGGATGTTGTTGTACCCTTGATTCCAATGACCTGGATGTGGATATTCAGGAAAAACCACCATGTAGGACCTAGTAAATGCTCTAAGGGCGGACATCGCTGTTGCGCATGATCAAGTTGAGCCTGTAAGACTTTCTTTTTCTCCTTTATAAGGATGAGACGTTGCCCCCATGGTGGGGATTGGTCGGAGTTGGCCGAAAGTTTGATGGAGAAGCTGGGAACGTCTGCATAAAGGGTGATGCTTCCGCTCATACCCCAGATGCTTGTGCTACTTATGTAGCTATACTCGGCCTTAGTTCAAGCAGGACTTTAGTTTGCATTTCTTGAGGCTCTCTGAATCATGTGGAGGAGTGTATGGGTCAGGAATCAGGAATTCTGAGAGGGATAATCTTGGCGAGGCTAAGGATTAGGGGGATGAGGAGGTTTAATAAGACCCGGAGGCCGAAACTGAGGATCCTCATGCTTGATACCACTGGCCTTGCTTGCGCCTCTTGAGCTTGTAAAAGTTGTAATGGACTGTCATTCAGGTCTTCTCACCGGTCCCCTTATTCCGTTTAGCATACTTGATGCTCCTTGAGGTTTTGATGTTATAGTTGTAGCTTCTTGCGTTGTCTTACGATTGTACCCTGACCTTCGGCAGAGGGACGTTCGGCTTGTTCATCTCGGTACTTGGAGATAACCTAGTTGATTCTTGGTACCGGAGTAGAACTCTTGGACATGTTGTTTGCGGTGAGAAGTAGTGCCCATGCCGAATAAAGAAGGTGGAACCATTAGTTGAACTCTGCCATTGATTCTTGGCCACTCTCAACTATGTAATATTGCAATATGCACCCAGAGGTAGGCTAAAATCAATGCTACGATGACCTTGTGTCGTGCTTTCTTGGAACCCGGAGGATCCTGGGCATGTTTTCCCAGAGTCCGAAGACTTAGAGATACATCCTTCTGAAACTCATGGCTTGTGGATGCGATTCTTCGTAAATCGGAGGTTGTATGGATTTTCGTCAAGGAACCCGGAGGCTGGATGGACTTTTGTCCTAGAACCCGGAGGCTGGATGGACTTTCATCCTGGAACCCGGAGGCTGGATGCACTTTCGTCGTGGAACCCGGAGCCTGGACGGACTTTCGTCCTGGATCCCGGAGGCTAGATGGACTTTCGTCCTGGAACCCGGAGGCTGGATGGACTTTCGTCCTGGAACCCGGAGGCTGGATGGACTTGCGTCCTGGAACCCGGATGCTGGTTGAACTTTTGTCCAAGAACCTGATGGTTGTGTGGACCTTCAAGGGGACCTTCTCGTATATTTTTTCGACTCGAAGTCGCCTCCGTCGGGTAGACTCTCATTGATTGGTTGGTAGGATTTTTAGAGCAGTGTCTTTCTTTATCAAAACCGGGGAGCGTCTTCCAATGCGTCGTCCAGCTACCCTTGGGAAGACTTACAGACGGAACCAGATGTGTTAGGTTCGTGAACTTGGAGTATAGGGATGCGTCACATTCCACCTTCCGTAGATTGGTTACTCGTGAATTTTTCCCAATAGATAGCAGGTCTCTCTTATGGCCCCGGAGATTCAATAGCTAGTTCCTGGGATCGAACGGAACCGTGGTATTTTTTCAGAACCCGGAAATGTTATTGGGATTCGAATGTCGTTTCTGGAGCCCGGAGGCTGCCCTAGACCCGGAGGTCACCTTTAGAACCTAGAGGTTGAGTAAGGACCCGAAGGTCATCTGGGAACTCGGAGGTTCCTTCAGACCCTTAGGTCGTATTTAGGACCCGGAGGTCGTTTTGAACCCGGAGGTTGCTCGGGACCCGGAGGTTCCTCTAGACCCGGAGGTCGTTTTGAACCTGGAGGTTTTTTTTGGACCCGGAGGTCGTTTTGAACCCGGAGGTTTCTCTGGACCCGAAGGTCGTTTGGGAATCCGGAGGTTCCTTCTGGTCCCAGAGGTCGTTTTGAACCCGTAGGTTTCTTTTGGACCCAGAGGTCGTTTCGAACCCGGAGGTTGCTCTAATCCCGGAGGTCGTTTTGAACCCGGAGGTTGATCTGGACCAAGAGGTCGTTTGGGAACCCAGAGATTCCTCTAAACCCGGAGGTCGTTTTGAACCCAGAGATTTCTTTTGGATCCGGAGGTCGTTTTGAACCCGGAGGTTGCTTTAGACCTGCAGGTTGTTTTGAACCCGGGGTTATATAAGAACCTAGAGGTTTACCTTTTCCAGGCCCAGAGATCTTTTCAGGACCCGGAGACTGCATGGGGACCCGAAGGTTCTTAATAACCCGGGGGTTCTGAACTAATAAAAAACCTGAGGTTATCTTTAGACCCGGAGTTCATAAGAACCCAGAATATTTGCTTTTGCAGGGACCGTACTTTGCCTTCCTAGGTAAGACTACTCCCGGTACCTGTTCGGATTTCGCATTCTGCTGCGCGGAAGCTGGCCACTGTCGAGTTCCTATGTTGTATTCTACTTCTGCAGGAAGTCACTGACATGCTTAGAGGGTGCTGGTGTGGGTGTTATGACCCAAGTGCCAGGCTTCGCTGCTTTCTACGTCTGGAGAAGCAGGGTTTTAATTGCTCCATGTATTTCACAGTACGTTTGCAATAATTATACCATGTTTTCCTTGTATTGTGTAGCACTTAGCGTTTTAATACATGTACTTTTCACAATGATACTCTAGGGACACCGATGCGCCTTAGGCTGCACAAGGGTTTTAGGTAGTTTTGACAGCATTCTCGGGCTTGCGCAGAACCATTCCTGCTTTATGTCTCATACCCATTATCTCTCCCTTTACAAACTCTGAGTTTGAATACAGTACTTTTGCGTTTGTATTTAATATGCTCCCTGCATGAGAGTAAGCGTGTAAGCTCCTCAGGCGGTACCTTGCATTCTATGTAATATGCTCCCTGCCTGGGAGTGAGCATGGAAGCTCCTTAGGCAATACCTTGCATTATATGTAATATGCGCCCTTCCTGAGAGTGAGCGTGTAAGCTCCTCAGGCAGTACCTTGCATTATATGTAATATGCTCCCTGCCTGAGAGTGAGCGTGTAAGCTCCTCAAGCAGTACCTTGCATTATATGTACTTCGTATCCCTCATGGGAGTAGGCTCTTGAGCAGGAGTACTATATTTGACCGCATACTACGGCTTGTGCTAGCCATTCCTGCGATTGTCAAATATTTTCCATGCGTCATATGTGTGGGTTTTCCACTTATGCGAAAGATCATAGGATCTAGTAATCCCTTTTATTAATCTGGAGGCAGGGATGGATGCAGGGGTCGGAGCCGTAGCTTCTCTCAACAGGAACCTGGAGGCCGGTGTCCTGCCCGATGCCTGGATTATTTTTCCCAACTAGTTTGCCCCTTATTTCTCGATTTCGTCCTCGAACTCAGGGAATAACCTGTGCACTCAAGTCAACCAAAGTTGCTCATTCTCAGTAGGCTACCCTTGGGCAGGACATCGCTCAAGTAATCCTTCTTTCACAGGTTCTTCTTAGGTCTGTACCGTGTTCGGACCTTGAGGAGAACAAATTTCCCCGGGACAGACCGGGGTCTAGTAGATGTTTCCAGGTTTAAGGGGGCTCGTGGCCTGAAGTAGTTCTCTCTGGTTGGCGCGAGAACTGATGGAGAAACGCTCGATGCTTCAGTGGGCATTAACACCGACTTGTCAGTGGCAGGTCCTTTGGGCTTGGCGTGAACAGGACGTCACTCTGAAGTCTCCTTTTTTGAGTTCTTTTTAGGCCTGGGCCGTGTTTGAACCCGGAGGAGAGTCAATTTCCCTGAGATAGACAAGGGTCTAATGGATATTCCTAGGCTTGTGGCTTGTTTAGGTCAATTGACCTAGGGAGATTCAGGATCCTGGCCTTGCATGTCGATGGATAGTAAGAATCGTAGGTTTGGCTGGTGAAGATCACTTATATCAGTTGAAATCTGCTGTAGGTGATATGTTGCCCCGCTCGGAAGTAGGAATTCTTGATCTTGGATTCGCATTGCAGTGATAAGCGAGATCTGTCTTCCTGGCGCATGACCTCGGGGCGCATAGTCACATATTTCCTAGATCCGAATGGCACATGAACGGGGCGAGGAAACAAATTATTGACTTACTTCTTGCTTATGTGCCCCATGATTGGATATCGGCTGGAGAATGATCTTCTGAAGAACCTACACCCTGACTCTAGGATGGAGAAACCCAGAATTTGTGGAACTTGTTCGCTTGGAACCCGAAGGTTTTAGGGTAGACCCTTCTGAAACATGGAGGTTTGTGGGCTTCGTCCCCTAGAAACCCAGAGTTTGTGGAACTGGTTCGCTTGGAACCCGAAGGTTTTGGGGTAGACCCTTCTGAAACATGGAGGTTCCTGGATGTTGGCAAGCTCCTCTGTCTGCCTTTCCAATGACCTTTGTACCTCTGGCGTATGGAGCAATATTTTTGCTCTTTCCGCCAGGACGGCACTCCCTTTGTGCTTTTATTTTTTCAGGGAAAGCGGCAGTACTTCTCTGTCCCTGGGCTTGGAGAGTGTGGGTTGACATGATCTCATGAGATCTTTGACCCAGATTGGTCCATTGGCAGGAATTGACCTAGGTTTGGAGCCGCAATCAGTTGTTTAGATAGCAGGAGTTCTCCAGGATGAGATGATTCTTCTCTTGCTTCACAGGGGTTAGCGTTTTCTTATGCATACTAGGACATGATTAGTCCACTCCTGCTGTTGATCATCCACAGATATTGATTTGCTCATATTCCTTGGATTTCCTTTTTTGTAGGCGTCGTTCGATGACTCGTTGTAGCTGCTCTCTGCCCCCGCTTGGGTGAGCCACTCTCAGCGTTTCACGATGTCATTTAACGTACAGGCTGCTCTCTGCTTCCCCTTGGGTGAGCCACTCTCAGCGCTTTCTGGACGTCATTCGATGACTCGTCGCCTCTTCTTGAATCTCCTTTGCCACGGGCGTGCTGATGGGAGTTGTTTATGCGTGTAGCCCCTTTGGTTAACGCTTAGATCATCTGCCCCGGCTTTCCTCATGGTCGTGTCTTCCTCAGAGGTATATCAGGGTACATGGCCAGGAAAGGCGGTAGTAAGGTGGGCAGAACCGTGGATCCGGAACCTGGAAGCTGGGATCCGGAACCTGGAAGCTGGAACCCGGAACCCAGAGGTTTGGCTTTTCCTTTTGGAAGAATGGTAGCGGGATTATGCGTTCTCCGGCTTCTTTTACTCCCCTTTGCTCCAGATGAGTAGAGGGTATTAGGACCAGCACTCCTTGCTGTAGAGTTAGCATTTTCTCTAGCTCTTTTGCAGGAGGCGGAGCAGCAGTGTTCCCGGCGCTTGGGCTGGGTTCTTTTCGCGGAACAACCCCAGTCGAATTTGACAAGTACTCTAAGGCGTTGTATCCCCCTAGCTATCAGGTTTATCTAGGGTTCCACAACCACTTAGATACTAGAACCTAAAGAGAAAGGTGGTTCTCCAGTTACCTCTTAGTGGTTGTCTGGTATGCCTGCAGTATTTCCAAGAACTCCTCTTATGGCTCCTCCATCTTTTGCAATTCGTCAAAGTTGTAAACCCGGCTGGAAGATGTTGGTGATGACTGCTTGCGTTGGGCCCAAAGGTTGTAGACGGTGGACATATAGTTAGGACCCGAAACCAGCAGGAATCAAAGATTGTAGAGGTCGGCTTTGAGGGTGAGACCCAGAACCAGTAGGAACTAGCAGGGACTCGTACGTAATTCCTACGTTGAATCTTGCTACTGATGTTAGCATGGTGCTATCCTCCCGTGGGGAGGTGTTTCCAGCCGTGCGAACCATGGGTCTGGTGAGAAGAAGTTGTTTCTTGCCCCCCAGGTGGCTGGGGCGTAATGTTCCTCCTACCTATCATGTTGTCATGTAGTATATGACTGCCCCTCCTTCTAGCGCCAAACTGTTAGGGTATTTTTGTGTACAAGCGATCCGTGCTCAGCTCTACGGAATGATAGGAGGAAGGAGACATGTCATTGAGTGTATTCTCCTGCTTCGGTAGTTGATAAACCAGAAGATCCTGCTCTTAGGGTACTGCCATATGGGTATGGGCCAGTATATGTTGTTGGTGCCTTAGAGGCAGCAGGGGAGATTGGTCGTTAGGCGGGGGCTGCCTACCGATAGTGAAGATCCCAGGGTCTTCTTGATCTATGATCGATGGTTACGACTACCAGGATCGGTCCTTGGGTGCCTCCTAATCTGTAGTTGATGGTTCCGACCATTAGGGGTGGTCCCTGAGCGTCTAGGTGTGTAACGGTGGAAGGTGTTGTTGGGGTCAAACACGGATACGACGAAGTTGATGTCCTTAAAAATCTCCTTAAAAATCGGTGTAAACATTTTTTACGAAAGTTATTCTTCGTAAAAAGAACCTTTACGAAGAGGCTCGTGGTAAAATCTTATTCTAATCTCGATCGAACCAAATACCGATTATCCAAACCAGCCACGGACAAGCTCGAGTATGGCAAATCGGACCATGAACAAGCCAAAGCTCGGTCGCTACGTAGCGACCGAGCACGTACACAGCTCGGTCGCTATGTAGCGACCGAATTTGAGCTAAGCTCAGTCGCTACGTAGTGACCGAGCAAGCACACGGCTCTGTCGCTACGTAGCGACCGAACTCTCCCAAAACGTCGATACGACATGAATCCATGCATTCTCGTATACTCTTCATGCTATCTCCCGTGAGCCATGGCTAAACCGTTCTCTCTTTATCGTCACTCGAAGTCATCAGTCAAACTTTACGATAAAAACTGCGTGAAGTTCATTTTTATCAAAGAAACTGTAATAAACGTTTTGTGTCAAAAAATGGCCCAAAGAGACCTAAAACGCAGCTCGAAGCCCACTTACGATTTCTTAACCGAAAACCCATAAGCCTTATGACGGTTTATGCTTGGTTCATAAGGCAAAATAAATGTCAAGTTTCCGCGGATAAATGTAAAATTTCCAAATATAACGGAATATCTCCATTTTTGAGCTATGACGGCTTAGGGATAGAAAGGGAAAAGCGCAAACCGACCTAAGAGAAAGTATGTAAGGAGTCCTAGGCGAGGGGCAGAAGGGAGACGCAATACACAGCAAAACTTAGCACTTATGGCAATTTAGGCAATTTTTCTTTTTTGTTATTCGAGCTGCGACTCTCGTAGCCCAGGCTCTTACCTTGTTGTAACGCTCAAACGCGAATTCGGAATAAGACACCTTTTTCTCTTTTCACGATTTCTTATACTTAATCGTTTTTATTTCGTCTTCTGATCGCTTGGCGTGTGGTATTAGCAGATATCCGGGACCTCTGGGAAACTAGGGTTCTCCTACTTTCCTTATTTAAATGGGAATCGACAGTGTGAATTTCGGTTCCCAGAGATTGGCGCTAGAAGGAGGGGGGGTACAGATCAATCTAACTCTCAGCCACAACATGCTCAACCAGACATGTCAACTGACGACGCGGATAACATGCAAACTCCTCTCAACGGAGGAAGCGACACCAATCTCCACACTCCAGCAGCGGATGTCTCCGCGGCCAACGCACCAGCCAACGCCGCAACGCTCGAGGAGTTTAAAAAGATGTTCGCCACCTTTGAAAAAAGGTCAGAGGAACAGGATAAGCTTGTTAACACCTTGACCAAACAAGTCCAAACCTTAACGGCAAGGACTCAAGCAATCCGTCCCCGTGGAACTACGAAGGTTCGCGGGAAAAGACTCGACTTCACAACTCCACACGACAGGCCCGGAAAATCGCTGGAACGTCCTTCGGGACAGAACCCCAGCGAAACATCCCCTGCCGAGAAACAGAACTCAGGGAGTCCTCCACCTGCTGCTAAGGACACGGAGGCCAATGAAGTCGAGCATGTCGACTTGGATCCCAGCAACGTCTCCAACGATACTGAGGAGGACGCTGACAAACATCCATGAAGAACCAGAAGCCGATCGGCTCGGGAAAGCTCCCCGTTCGATAAACCAATGACAGAAGAGGAGGAAAACCTCTACTGGATCGAACAGGAGGAGCTGGCCGGAAAATAGGCCAAGATTACTCGCAGCAAACGCCGACAAGCTCGGAACTCTACTAGCGAGAAATCAGACATACGCGACCTGCACGACTACATAACCAAAACTGATGCGGAAGTAAGGGCCGTGAAATCCCAGATCCATCACGCTACCAGTGCCGCCCCAGAGATCGATAGACTACTCGAGGGAACTCGGAAAACACCTTTCACCACTCGCATCTCTGATACGAGGGTATCTGACCTGGGAAAAATCAAAGTACCAAAGTACAATGGTACGACCGATCCTAAAGCTCATCTTCAGGCTTTTCACATCACGATGGGAAGGGCAGACTGAAGGATAGCGAAAAAGATGCCGGCTACTGCCGTCTGTTCGTTGAAAACCGGGAAGGAGCAGCTCTTGGAAGCTTCCGCCAGCTCGCATTGGAATTTCTCAAACACTACTCTATGTTCATAGATAGATTAATATCCGATGTCGACCTCTGGAGCATGTCCCAAGGGGAAGATGAACCCCTCCGCGAGTTCATAAGCCGTTTCAAGCTGGTTATGTCAAGGATTAGCGGGATAAGTGACAAGGTGGCCATAGACGTACTCAGAAAAACACTCTGGTATAAGTCAAAATTCCGAAAGTGGATAGCTCTCAACAAACCGCGGACGATCCAAGACGCCCTCCACAAAGCAATGGACTACATCTTAATCGAAGGGGAAACAAAAGATTTGTCGCAAAAGCATAAATCGACAAAGCCGCCCTTGAAGGATGTAGACCAAAAGACAAAATGGAAAAGCTCTCGTAATGGCAAGTCTGTCCATCACGAGGGGGAATAATTCCAGGGGGCGCATAACTACGTGATCAATTCGGATCATAGCCGAACCACGGGAAATACATGGGCTCGCAATCATGGATACGGCGAAAACTCCTTCTGCGAGTTCCACCAGACCTGAGGACACTCCATAACTAACTGCAAAGTCCTAGGAGCGAGATTGGCCGCAAAGCTACTAGCTGGAGAGCTCTCCGAAGTAACTAGCGTAAAAGATCTCATCCTCGAGACCGATCACCCTCCGAAGACGGACAGGAATCCGTCCGCGGAGAACTCCCCTCAAAGAAACCAATCCAGGGATAAACGCGGAGGAAGACCAGACGACAAAGGAAACGATAACAATCATCGCAGATTCAACATGAACATCAGAGGATCGCAGTACTGCAACGACATGGTCTCAGCCATCAAGGCTTACCAGCGAAAGGCCGAATCAAGTGCAAACTGGCCTACGTGGTCTCCTCCCCGAGATGGTCAAAACAACTCAATAACTCTCACGAGAGACGAAGCCGGCGGGATCGATCAACCTCACTGCAATCGACTCGTCATAGATCTTGTCATACGAGATCTGGAAGTCGGGAGAGTCCTCATCGCCACAGAAAGCAAGGTAAATGTTAACTTCCGTGACACTCTCAAACGGATGAACATCAAACTCGGGGAAGTTACCCCAATGCCAAAACCGCTGACGGGTTTTTCAGGCGAAGTATCGATGACTCTCGGATAGATCCAGCTACCAGTCATGGCCAAGGAAATCACGAAAATCGTCGATTTCGCCTTGGTCGATCATCCCGCCATCTACAACGTGATCATGGGAACCCCATGGCTTAACGCCATGGCTTAACAGTCGCGGCTTTGCTTTCTCACAGAGCATAAGTTAAGGCAAAACACGACTGCCGCAATGGCAACTCGCAAACGCGCAAAGTTAGCTCAGCCTTTGGCCGAAAATACTTCAAAGAAAGATGATTCGACATCGTCTGCTGAAGCAAACGCTTCGGGTATCGAAACTCAGCGCAATTCCGAAGTCAACACTATGACTCAATAGGAGAACCCGGACAAAAATGTCGACCCTGCCACAGTCTCCGCGATTAAGGTGGTCAGCACAGCAATAACCGCCTAGTAAGAACACTCGCGGCATAAAACATAACTACGAGATGGCTTGATCGTCGAAAGAGGTACGTAGGCAGCCCGTCAAAAGACGAGTTCAGCTATCCCCCTCTTTAAAATGGGGGGGAGAGTGGTCCAGCACTTCCAGTTGGCTTAAAAATTGTCTCTAGAGAGATGCTCCATTCGTGCCATACAAGTCGTATAACCCGAAAACCTATCGTGGGCTTTAAACCGGTACGAGTCAGGTTAAAATCGCAAACAGAAAAATCGATAGCCGGCTAGTCACCGCATTAAACCTTAAAACCAAAAGTAAACCTAGGTCTTGCCCTAAACCCAGCACACTGGTCTCTAACATCTCTAGACATGATATCTAAAAATGATACGAAATCCTAAACCATGTCTCTCCGTACATATCCTAACGTTCGCGAAAACTTCGTGAAAGTAAACAAGCATCTATTACGAAAATTCATCTCAAGCAAACCATCAGATTGAACGTCTCGTTAGAAGTAAATATGAGACGACAACTCATATTTACTTCACATACTCAGAACAAGGTACGTCGATAAATATTCATCATATAAAACTGCATAACGGTAGGGATTCAAAGCCACCAACGGCCAGTCCCGATAAAGATAAAAGCGGCCAAACGGGCCCACACAAAGTCTCGGAATAAAGGCCACACTCGGCCAGACATAGATAAACAAAAGCCACAGTCGGCCACAAATACAACATAAGGGAAAAACCTCTTACGCTCACTTCACCTCTCACAGATCAAAAGTTAAAATTCCCGGACAAGGAAGCTCTGAATGCATCCGCGGGGTAGTTCACCTCCTCATCGTCACCAGCAACCTCAGTTGCGACCTCCTCCGTAACGGGAGAAACCGGGATGGGATCCCAGAATCACTGGATCCTCCCGTCGATCGGGGGAATAAGCACCTCAGCATGGGCATGGTCCTTCATGCCATCTTTCATGTCCCTCATCTCCTCCTCGAAAACGAAGTCGTCCGCCTGCGTCTTCCAAAGGGTACCAACCGAGCCGTGGCACTCGCTGTTGGGGTGAAAACCGCTCACGACAGAAACAATGCCTGAAAGTACACGGAAAACCAACTCTCGATCGATCCTTGAAAATTAGACATTCCCGGAAAACGGTTAAATCAAGTAAAAGACAGTTTTTCGCGGATGCGAACCGAGGAACGTCGAGAAGAGGATCAGTCTGGATGAGGAAGGACCGACCACCTCGCCCTAGGGCGACGACCGTCTCAACACGGGTCACCTTTCCCATGGGCGAGGACAACCCGCACCGAGGTCACCTCGCCCATGGGAGAGGACGACCAAAACCGAGGTCACCTCGCCCATGGGCGAGGATGACACGCACAAAGGTCACCTCACCCATGGGCGAGAACGACCCGCACCGAGGTCACCTCTCTCATGGGTGAGGACGACCCGTGCTGAGGTTACCTCGCCCATGGGCGAGGAAGACCCACACCGAGGTCACCTCGCCCATGGGCGAGGACGACCCGCACCGAGGTCACCTTGCCCATGGGCGAGGACCGACCTCCTGTCCCGAAACCGTTCATCCCTGCCTAAGTTCCCATAACACAATCCTCAGGCCCTTGGACGCAATACCCATGTCTCGTCCGCTTAGGATTATCAAAGAAAGACTTCGGGAAAAGTTATAAAAACTTGGTCGTCGAAAAGGATTCCTGCCTACCGTATAAAAAGGCCATGGTTAGCTTGAACACCAGTTGCCTTAACTATACGGGGAATTAGAATCCTTTTGGAAAAACTGACTGCTGTTTCTTAGGAAAAATCAGAAAAATGTCTAAGTCCCAAAACGGCCCAAAAGGGGCCTGAACCGCGGCTAAACGGCCCACTTACGATTTTCGAACAGGATTGAGCCCAAGGCTGTTATGACGGTCTATTTTTTAATTCGCTGGAAAAGATAAATGTTAAGTATCCGAAGATAATCATGAAGAGTGACAAAAAATGGAAAAGCCCATCTCGCGACGAATCCGGCCCATGAAAAGGTGCAAACCGACCTAGAGAGAGTATATAAGGAGGGCTTAAGGCGAGGAGCAGGGGAAGCTTTCTCAGAGCAAACTTAATACTTAGAGCAATTTAGGCATTTTTCCATTTTTACTATCGAGCTGCGACTCGACTAGGTTAGAACTTAGGTGGCCAGACTAGCGAACGTACCGACAGGTCTCGTTGCCTAGGATCTTACCTGTTGTTCACGCTCAAACGCGAATTCGGAAATAAGACCATTTTGTTCTCTTTTCGCTCTTTTACGATTTATTACTTTCGACTCTTTCATGTGTTGTGCGTGGCCCAGCAGATAACCGGGACCTTCAGGGAATGCTAGGTTAGCTTGGCTTTCCTCCGATTAACAAATTTCGACGTTGTGAATTTTGGTTCCCACAGTTTGGCGCTAGAAGGAGGGGGTACGGATCTATCTCTCACGCAACCACGACAGCTCAGTCAGGTATGACGATCGACGCTGATAAAGACAAGCAAACGCACGACGGGACTTTCGTCAATGCCAACGCTGAAAGAACTCCAGCTGGAAACATATCCACGGTCACTACGAACGCCGCGATACTGGACCAGATGAAAGAAATGTTTGCCTCCGCTCAGAAAAAGTTGGACGAACATGGAAAGCTTGTGGCCTCTCTCGCAAAACAGGTGGAAACCTTAACGGCGAAGGCCAAGAGTAAAAACCCGCACGGGGCCACAAGAGCCCGCAGCAGCAGAATACTCGATTTCGTGACTCCGAGAGATCGAGCCAAACGGGCAGACAAGGATTCTTCAGGTCAGAACCCTGACGAAACAGGCGCACAACATACCCCGGAGAACCTTCCACCTCCTGCCGGGAGCAACGAAGGAGGCGATTTCAAGCGGATCGATCTGGACGTAAGCGACCATTTCGATCACTCGGACGAAGGTCCCGACGTCCATCCGAGAAGAACGCGAAGCCAAGCCGCTCGGCAGGACGCGTCGTTCGAAAAGCCCATGACGGATGAAGAAGAAAACCTGTATAGGGTAGAGCAGGAAGAACTGGCCGAAAATCAGGCTCGGATCCACCGCAGCCAACGCCAACAAGCTCGCAAGGCTGCTAAAAATCCTGATGAGATCCATGATCTCCGCGAGTACATCGCAAAAACTGCAGCAAAAGTCAAGGCGGTAAAGTCGTAGATTCACCACGCGACAAGCGCTGCACCCGAGATCAACAGACTTCTCGAGGAAGCGCGGAAAACTCCTTTCACTGCCCGGATCACGGAAACTAACATCTCAGATCCTGGGAAGATCAAAATTCCCGTCTACGATGGCACCACCGACCCAAAGGCGCATCTGCAGTCTTTCCAGATCGCGATGGGAAGGTGCAAACTCAAGGAACGCGAACCAGACGCTGTCTACTGCCTCCTCTTTGTCGAAAACCTCAAAGGAGCCGCGCTCGAATGGTTTTCTCGTCTGAAACGAAACTCCATCGGAAGTTTTCATCAGCTCACCTCGGAGTTTCTCAAACAGTATTCCATGTTCATGGACAGGGAAACCTCAGACGTCGACCTTTGGAGTCTATCTCAAAAAGAAGACGAACCACTCCGCGAATTCGTGAACAGGTTCAAGCTGGTAATGGCAAGAGTCACTGGAATTAGCGACAAAGTGGCACTCGACGCTTTGCGGAAAACTCTCAGGTACAGGTCAAACTCCGGCAATGGATATCCCTTGAAAAACCGTGAACTATCCGGGACGCTCTTCACAAGGCAACATAATTCATCATGATGGAAAAAGAGATGAAAGTCCTCTCCCAGAAGTACAACCCGCAGAAGACGTCCGCGAGAAGGAAAACCCCTCGTAACGACAGGTATGTCCACCACGAGGGAGAAGATCTCCAGGGCGAGCATAATTATGCTAACAACTCCAAACAGGGAAAGACTTCTGGAAATATCTGGACCAAGAACCAGTTCAAGTATAATTCCTACTGCGAGTTCCACCAGACCAGAGGTCATTCCACTATGAACTGCAAGGTTCTCGGCGCTAGGATTGCTGCAAAGCTCTTCGCCGGCGAAATTTCGAAGGTCAAAGGCATAAAAGACCTCCTCCTGGATTTCGATCGCCCTCCCAAAACTGATAAAGAGTCTCCCAAAACTGATAAAGAGTCTCCCGAAAATGACACCCGCAAAAATCAGTCGGGCGAGAAACGTGGAAGGAGGCAGGATGACCGAGGAAACGACAGAAACCGTCGAAGGGTGAGCATGATCATCGGGGGATCGCAATTCTATCGCGATTCGGTCTCGTCGATCAAAGCTTATGGACGGAGAGATGAGACGAGTTCAAGCTGGCTGGCTCGGTCCCCAACCGACGATGCCCCTAACGATACGATCATCTTCGAAGAGCGGGAAACCATCGGAATCGACAAACCTCACTGCGACCCATTGGTTATCAATCAGGTAATCTGATACCTGGAAGTGGGAAGGATCCTTATGGACAAGGAAAGCACAGTCAATGTCATCTTCCGCGATACCCTCTGGAGGATGAACATTGAAATCGGAGAAGTCGTCCCGGAACCAAAACCTGTCACCGGTTTCTCAGGTGCAACGTCAATGACCCTCGGATCAATCAAACTCCCAGTGATGGCTAAAGAGGTGACGAAAATCTTTGACTTAGCGACGTAGCGACCAAGCGGAACACGCGTTCAGTCGCTGCGTAGCGACCCTTTTCGAGCTTTTGTCTGATGACTGGCGTTTCCTCCGCAAAGCTTTTCGTAAGGAAGAATCTATTTCGAAAGATATTCGTCGAAGAAGGTTTTTTTCGTTTTCTTTTAAGGACTTTCAGACATTGATTTCATCGTGACCGATTTTGACCCCAACAGTTAGCCCCCCAGCTCGTTAGAACCATGAGCTTCTAGCATGAGGTTTTAGCGAGTGGCTTGGCAAGTTAGGTGAGTTAGGCGGAATTAATGGTCGAAAAGGTTCGTGGTAAGTGGTCTTCTCGCTCTTCTAAGAGTAGAACGCGATAAGATTGGGGCTGCACCTTATGACGGCTGCCTACGTACCCTTGTTGAAGGGATCAAGCCTTTCGTAGTTCGTCTTGGAGTTAAGGTTCTTATGACTTGTTTTCCAGCGAGACCTTTACGGTCTTGTTTTTATGTAGCGGTTATCAGGCCTGTTGCTGCCGATGGCATTTTATATGGGTGTAGAAGGAAGATTACGAGTAGTCATCTCGTAATCTAACTCTCTGTGAACTGCTATATCCGTGATCTGTTTTGAGAGTTTTCTGCAGTGTGTAAATCTTGCGGGATTTCTGAAGACGCTCGAATATTGGCCAAGAAACAAATTTTGGGATCTCGTATCAAGGTTTTTGATACTATGCCTAGAGATGTTAGAGACCAGTGCGTTGGGTTTAGGGCAAGACCTAGGTTTACTCCTGGTTTTAGAGGGTGCGATGACTAGTTCGACTTACGTATCCCGTTTCAGTTACATTCTGATTTCATACCGATTTAAAGTCTGCGATAGGTTCTCGGCTTATACGACTTGTATGGTTGGAACCGAGCATCTCTCCAAGGACAATTTTTAAGCCTCGTGGAAGTGCTGACCAAAAATTTTGGGTTTCTTATATAGCGCTATTATCCTTTTGTCGGATGTACGAGAGTCATCTCCAAGAGATGGCTAAGTCTGTTTAGGAAGTTAAGAGTTCGTTGTGATCAGCAACAAACTTAATGTTAAAAAATACCATTTCGAGTCTTCGCGAAGGATATGTTTTGAGAAGATGTTAGTGCGTATGACTGTCTGGTCTTCCAAGAAAGTGTTTTTATCGAGGAAGGAAATTTCGTCAAAGAACAAATCTTCAGGTGTCTGCGACGTCTCGCGAGGCTGAAGATTTTTTATTCTTTCGTATGCCGCGTTTTGTGCTTGAAATGTTCGCGGGCTTGAAGATGTTTTGCGATGTTGCAAGGGTTTAGTCTTAGCCCTGCGTTTGAGAGACATTCTTGTTTGACTACGGATGTTCGCAGCCAAAATTGTTGTTCCTGTTTGGATGCTAATAATTTGATTTGCGATCGAGGAATTAGGACTGAGGTGTCGCGTAAATTTTTCCATGGGAAGAAGAGTTTTCCTTCATAGTCTTTGTGAAGTGTTGGCTTTCCGAGATCTATTTCGTGCATTTTTGAGGATGTTTTGTATAGCCCTAGAAGCTTTGTTACGAATTTTTCCTTACATGCCGCGTATTATGGGTAAAACATTGCGGGCTTAAATTGAATTGTGGAGCGTGCGGAACTCGGTCAATTTTCGAAAAGTTTAGATCTTCCTTTAACCATTTGGTTGTTAGGACTGAGTTTCGTTTCGAAGAATTTATCATATGACTTCCGACTGTAGACTATACGATAATTATTCTCTTAATAGTCACACGATGTTTTTAGACAAATCGTAGATTGTCGTTTAGCCGTTAAGTGATGGAGCTATGGTTTCTCAAATAGTTTGGCTTGGCGTGAGGGATGTGTTCACTCAGATAGCCAAGGATGTTGTAGGTCAAGGATTAGACCATGGTACTTTAACATTTAAGGTCATGTTAGTTTATGATCGTCCTTAAAGGGGATGGCAAAAATTAGTTTGGACCTTTAGTGGAAGGCGTAATTGACCGAGGGCCAAAGAGAGCTTGTTGAGATTGATAGGCCAAGTTTGCCAGGGTTATCCATGCTAATATGGCCGATAGTCGTAGAAAACGATTCTCCGCTCTAGGTTTTAGTTATACGACGTATATTACATACAATGTGACCTATAGTCTTATGAAAATCAAATCTTTTTTGCTTGAGGAAGACGAAGCCCAAGAGGTTTGCTACATAACCAGTGTGGAGTCAGTGGCGGGACGACTGCCTTCTCGGATGTGACCGAGGGAAAAGAAAAGAAGAAGCCAGCGAGCCGTATTGTTCTTCATGAAGCCTTTTATGTTAACTTTAGAAAGTTTCTTCGTAAGACTTGGTCTCATTGTACGAAGGATTTTTCGCATAAGTAACGGGGACCGGTTTTACGAAGGTTGTAGATCGGTGATATGTAAACATATGTTAAAGTAGCGTTGTTTCTGTGGGTTTCGCGAGAAACGTTTCTGCTATGATTTCGATCCTAGGCGAAAGTTGCTTGGAGTTACTCATGGAGTGTTACCGAAGTTTGTTTCATTATGATCTAGTCGCAGAACGTTTTTCATAGGTTTTATGAAAGGATTTTCATGACACATTCGTTTCTTGAACAAATTGGTCTACCAGAGGTGGATCTAGCCACCATCGGGAGGAAAGCATCTCTTTGTGCACGATGCTACATCTATTCTCGAGTTTTCTTCGTCACAAATGTTTTCGATGCTTTTCCGTGACTCACTTGGTACAACGGAAACTGAAAGAAATGCTTTGGTGATTGAAGATTTCTTGTAGAAATTTTTAAACGAAACTGGCTTTCTAAAACAGGAAAGGGCTTCAATACTTTGGCTAATCGTCGAGTTTTAGTTTGATATTGGTATATGTTTTGTGTACGTATGATTGCGACAAGAAATGATGTATAGTCTTTGAGATTATCTTCATGATCGTCTCGATATGTTGCTAGCGTTTAGACGAATTTTAGATTGTCGTTTGCCTATTTGAGACGATTTGCTTTGACAAAATCGTTTTCTTGACGATTTGCAAAAGTTTTTAAAGTTTGTGAGTATACGAGTATAGTATACGTACCTACTCCCCTTTTTTTTTACGAAAGAGAACAGTTGAACCGATACTTTGAAGGGTTGTGTACGTTTCTTCTTCTAAGGTTTGAAATGATCAATAATCCTGGACGATTTAAAGACGATGCTTGGACTGTGATTTGGTTTGTTTCCACTTTGACGACTTGGAATATGTCGGTTCCGAGAAAATTGCTAGAAACGAATCGGTTTTAAGATGACGTTCATGTCTCTCATTATTTCTCTCTTTAGGAAGCGAGCTTGATCTGCGTGGCGATCGTTTCTCAATTTTCGGAGAGTTTAGATCGGTTTGCAAGATCTGGCTGAACAGTTATGGAACGATATATCGAGACAAGAAAAATCGCCTAAGACTTAGTTCGCTAGACTATCCACCTAGGTTTTACGTTCCCTGAAGTTCTATGGCAGTCCCAAAGGCGTTTTTATTTCTTAGTAATTTCCTACGAAAATTCCAAGTCTGATTTCAAAACTTTCAAGTCGGAAATATCTTAGTTTTCTCGAAGACGCAGTTTTGTCTCTTCTTAGTTTTGCTTGCTTATTTCCCCTTCCTTTTCTCCTATATGTTCGCCATTTTCGATATTGGTCTTTATCCTTCAAACTTGACATTTATCTTCCGAACTTGGCTGTTATCTTCTCCTTAGATACGACGTCAATTTTTATAAATAGTTTATAAAAAGGTTCAACGTAATCGTATAGTTGAGGCGGCTAAGGTGTTAAGTTAACCGTTGCTGTTTTATACGATTAATCTGAATCCAAGCGAGAAAACAAGTCTTTGCGGGGTTTTTTTTTTTATCGTAAAGTTTCAATGGTAACTCCAATCGAGCCGAAACAAGAGACCTTTCGATCGAGATTTGAAGGAGAACAAAAAGATGGAGGTAAGGGCGAGTAGGAGCAAGCGAAGGAGTTTAGACGAGTCTTACTTGTTTTCGTCGTAAAATCTCAACGGAAACTCCGATTGAGACGAAACAAAAAGCGTTTCGATGAGGATTCAAACGAGAACGCAAAGGAGGACCTTTCTGAGGCCTTGCAGGTCGCTACATAGCGAGTGTAGAGTTGGCTTGAGCTCGGTCGCTACGTAGCGACCGAGCCCTGTGCGTGTTCGGTCGCTACGAGCTGTGTGCGTTCTCTATCGCTACGTAGCGACCAAGGTGTGTTAAGGCTCGATCACTACATAGCGACCGAGCTGTGTGCGTGCTCGGTCGCTACGTAGCGACCGAGCTGTGTGCGTGCTCGGTCGCTACGTAGCGACCAAGCTGTGTGCGTGCTCGGTCGCTACGTAGCGACCGAGCTGTTTGCGTTCTCGGTCGCTACGTACGAACCGAGCCTTGTGCGTGCTCGGTAGCTACGTAGCGACCTAGCTTGGCTAGAGCTCGTTCGCCACGTAGCGACTGAGCTGTGTAATCGATTTGCTGCGATTCCTTTTTCCGCGATTAACCTAGGGGTTTTCTGCAGTTTTTGGGAGACAAGTTTTACCCTTCCAAAAAGTTTTCGGAAAACGTGTTTTGGTAAAACCCTTACGCATTGAAACTTCTTTAGCTCGGAAATGAGCCAAACTTACGGGATTTGATAAAATTTATCATTTTCCTTTATGTTTAGACAGAGAAATCGCAAGCTCGTTTCGTAGCACTTCCTGTTGGCGTAATCGTTGGCCATAGGCGCAGTGGCGGCTGGGGTTGTCTTACCAGCGTTGTTGCGAACTGCGATTTTGTCTTTCGTGTTTCCAGACATTGTTTTGATCAAGTGGCTGAGAATTAGATTGATCTGTACCTCCCCCCCCCCTCCTTCTAGCGCCAAACTGTGGGAACTAAAATTCACACTGTCGATTTCCGTTTAAATAAGGAAACTAGGAAAACCCTAGTTTCCCAGAGGTCCCGGATATCTGTTAATACCACACGCCAAGCAATCAGAACACAATAATGACAATGATAAAGTATAAGAAATCGTAAAAGAGAGCAAAAGGAATTTTATTCCGAATCCGCGTATGAGCGTTACAACAAGGTAGAAGCCATGGCTACGACAGCTGTCGGCGAGATTCCTAGTTCTAACAACCTAAGACTGCAAAACCTAGTTGAGCCGCAGCTCGAAATAACAAAAATGGAAAGTTGTCTAATTACTCTAAGTGCTAAGTTTGCTCTAAAAAAGTCTCCTTCCATGCCTCTCGCCTAGGACTCCTTATATACTGGCTCCAAGGTCGGTTTACGCTTTTCCTCTTCTGCCCATAAGTCGCCATAGCGTAAAAATGGAGATATTTCATTTTTTCCGATCTTCGTAATTATCTTCAAAATTTCGTATTTATCCGCGGAAACTTGACATTTATCTTTCCTTGCGAACCAAGCGTAATCCGCTATGCGGCTCACGAACTGTTGGTTAAGAAATCGTAAATCGGGCCTCGAGTCATGTCTTAGGTCTTTTTGGGCCGTCTTCTGACTCGAAGCGTTTATTACGGCGTCTTTCGGTAAAGAACGAACTTTCCGCGGTTTTTATGGTAAGTATGATCGATAAATTAGAATGGCGGGTAACGTGAAATGGGTTCGCTACGGTCTTCGGGAGATAGCATCGATGGGTAGACGAGAATGCATGGACTAATGTCGTATCGACGTTTCGGAAGAGCTCGATCGCTACATAGCGATCGAACTTTGGCTCGAGCTCGGTCGTTACGTATTGCCCGAGCGGAACACGCGTTCGGTCGCTGCGTAGAGACCCTTTTCGAGCTTTTGTCTGATGACTCGCGTTTCCTCTGCAAAGCTTTTCGTAAGAAAGAATCTATTTCGAAAGATTATTCGTCGAAGAAGGTTTTTTTCGTTTTCTTTTACGGACTTTCAGACATTGATTTCGTCGTGACCGATTTTGACCCCAACAGGGGGGTGGGTACGTATACTCCCACAAAGTCTGAAATATCCATGAATGTACTCGATATTTTCCAAACTTTTTCAATAAATTCTACTTTCTTCTGATCTTACGATTCACTTGCAATAAGTCACAGTAATCTAAGGTTGGCCTAAGAAACACCCAAGATAAGGGCATACCGTCCAAGCAGTCCTTGGACGAAAACTAATTCCTACATAATCCTACATAATTCACACATACTCATGGTCAAGCAAGACCGGAAAAACGCATCTTCTATAAAAATGAAGATCGTAGCCATCTCACAGAAACAGACATATCTTCGAGAAAGCGAGATGTCGCAAATATTTCTCGAAAGATATTATCCAAATACACAGTCCATCTGTGACTCTAAAATACAAAATGCCTGTCGATTGGCCCCGATGGACAAGTCCAAAATGTTCTCTAAAAACGAACTAGTAGTCAAACCTTTCATAAAAAATAAAGGTTCTCTTACATCCGACAAGGATACCATAGCGCACTATACAAGAAAATCTGAAATTTTGGTCAGCACACCAGACGTTCTCTGGAGAGTGTTCGATTATTCCCACACAAGTCATATAAGCAGCGCCCAGTCGCAGACTTTAATCAGAAAGAATCACGTAGAAATCGCCACAAATCGAAAGCCGATTAGTCGTTGCATAGCCTTAGAGCCGAAAGTAAACCTAGGTCTTGCCCAAAACCCAGTCCTACTGGTCCATTAACATCTCAATGCATGATATCGAAACTGATACGAGATCTTAAAACATATCTCATCGTCCACATCTAAAACGCTCACGAAACTTCGTAAAACTCCTAAACGCTTTCGAATACCCTCGAAAGAGCAAATGAATGGAACAAAATATTAAGAGTTTAGATACGAAGTGACTACTCGGGTCTTTCCCTCGACACTTGGCAGAAGTATAAACTAAAACCCATAGAATGCCAAAAGGACATTCGTTATATATATAGTCAAATGACCTTGGAAGGCCATAGCACACTCAAATAACGAATGGCCACACTCGGCCTAAAACACTACAGGAAATCTTGAGATAAAGGAAAAGGGAAAACAATCCCGACGACCTTCAGAGATCAAGGTCAAGATACCCGGAAATCGAGGTTCCAAATGAGTCTGCAAGCTGATCCACTTTTCCTCCCTCGTCCGCAGCATCGCCTCCCGCTTCCGTCGTGTCCTCCGAAACCTCGATGGGTTCCCAAAGCTCTCGGATCCTCCCCTCGATTGGAGGAACCATCGACTCGGCCTGGGCGCACCCATCCATGAGGCCCGACTTCTCAGCAACCTCGAAGAGAAAAGAGAAATAAGGGTTCTGCGACTTCCAAAGGGTACCAACCGTACCGCGGCATTCGCGGAAGTCACCCACGTAGTCTTGAGCGTCCTTGAAACTCCTGAACTCAGCATCAAACAATGTAGCTCTCCTCGCTAACTCAGCAGCAATCGCCCTCCTACCTTTCCTCTTCGCACGAATGAGAGCTCGGGAATGGGACTCAGCCTGTCTGCGCTCTCCTTCCGCAACCTCGTTCTGAAAACGGATGAACTTCCTCTCGATCACTTCGGCCTTGAAGTGCGAAAGACGCGCCTCTCTGTTACTTTCGTCAAGCGTTGAATTAACGACCCGCATTCCCTACACGAATCAAGGGTCAAACATGGAAGAGACAAACGAAGACTCGCCAAAATAATAATTTTTCAGAGACTAAACCTCGTTGATCAACCGAGAACCTTCCGCGACCGCTTCTCTCCTTGACGCTTCATCCAGTGACGCTGGAGTAGTAAAACCGGGAGGAAGGTTGGTAAAGAAGTCATTTGGAAGGGGAGCCTCGCTGGTTCCACTCCCATCACCCGGGGTGAAACCCGGGTTCCATCCGGGTAGCAGAAGATCTTCAGAGACAAAGTTTCTGTCTTCGAGAGCGATTTTCTTGTCCTTTCGAGTCCTAACACTCTCCCTATGATAGGGAAAAGCGCCGGGGTGTGGCTCATCCATATCCGATGCATGTAAAGGTCGGAAGATGCCACGCGATCGGTAGAGCGCCACTGCATTCCGGATCCTGTCTAGGGTGAAGGAATCCCAAAAGAACGGACCGTTGCGGAGAAGATCGAGCTTAGCAAACAGGTCCCTGGGGATCGCGGGGAGGATACTGTTTGCTGCAAAAAAAAAATGCGTTACATACCTCCGAGTATCTATACGAACCAAATTTCCAACCATCGTACAACGATGAAAGTTCCATTTGCCACGGAACAAGGGGAGACAGTTCTCCTCGACGGATGCACCATCAATTCGAACATAGAAAAAACGCTCGAACCATCCCTTGGCATTTGAAGTATGCCCCTGGATTATCGACATATGTCTCTTAGGAGCCATACGATATGAGTAGTCAATCGAGGTCATTCGTGTCGACCATAGACCTTCAAAGTCGTTGGGGCTGAGGTCCATTCCGAGCTCGTAGCTCAGGATCAACACACCAAGAAAGTTCTGCAACGCCGCAACGTTTATCTGACTGATCGACAGCTCAAAATGGTCGAGTGCGTAGACGATGGCCTCAGGAATCGGGAACCACATGCGACAACATGTCAGGAAAGCTTCGTAGCATGTCAAGAATCCCTCCGGGGGATCATCTGCACTCACCCCATGCACCAGGACTCGAAACACAACCCCGCTCGGGACTATGTAAAACTCCCGAAGGGTCTTAAGATAGGCGGGAGAGGTCCTGCTCGGAAGGGTAAGATCAAACTGCGTCGCGGGTCTTGTGGGGAAGAAAACTTTGGGCGGAGGAGTTATCGAACCGCATAAAGCGTCCCAGTACGCTTCCTTCTCTTCTTGATCGACCTCGAATTTCTCTTGGGGAACAATCTCCTCATTGGTACAAGGATTTCCAGAAGATGATTGAGGGGAAGTCTTTTTCTTAGAGGATCTCTTTCTTGAAGTCATTTTTGTAAAGACAAAAACTTTGACACAAAGGTAAAGAGAGAGAGGATAAGAGAAATTTCTACCTTGGAGAAATTTTCTTGTGAAGAGAAGTTAATAAAGACTTTGAAAAAACTTACTCCACCTATATATAGGAAAAAAGGTTAATATTCATTCTCGGACTTTCGGCAAACGATTACGTCTAATTCCATCAAAACAAGTCATACCGCAAGCTAGGACCTCCCACCCAGGTCCACGGATCCTAGCTAGCTGGGGGGCTAACTGTTGGGATCAAAACCGGTCACAACATAATCAATGCCTGAAAGTTCCCGGAAAACCAACTCTCGATCGATCCTTGAAAATTAGACATTCCCGAAAAACGGTTAAATCAAGTAAAATACAGTTTTTCACGGATGCGAACAGAGGAACATCGAGAAGAGGATCAGTCTGGGTGATGTCTCAATCGTAAGCAAGGACGACCGTCTCAACACGGGTCACCTCGCCCATGGGCGAGGACGACCCGTACGGAGGTCACCTCGCCCATGGGCAAGGACGACCCGCACCGAGGTCACCTCGCCCATGGGCGAGGACGACCCGCACCGAGGTCACCTCGCCCATGGGCGAGGACGACCAGCGCCGAGTTCACCTCGCCCATGGACGAGGACCGACCTCCTGTCCCGAAACCGTGCATCCTCGTCTAAGTTCCCGTAACACAATCCCCGGGCCCTTGGACGTAATACCCATGTCTCGTCTCGCTTAGGGTTATCAAAGAAAGACTTCGGGAAAAGTTATAAAAACTTGGTCGTCAAAACGGATTCCTGCCTGCCGTATAAAACGGCTATGGTTAGCTTGAACACCAGTTACCTTAACGATACGGGGAATTGGAATCCTTTCGGAAAATCCAATGGCAATTTCTTAGAAAAAATCGTAAAAATGTCTAAGTCCAAAAACGGCCCAAAAGGGGCCTGAACCGCGGCTAAACGGCCCACTTACGATTTTCGAACATGATTGAGCTGAAGGCTGATATGACGGTCTATTTTTTATTTGCAAGAAAATATAAGTGTCAAGTTTCCGAAGATAATCGTGAAGGGTAACAAAAAATGAAAAAGCCCATCTCGCGACGAATCCGGCCCAGGAAAAGGTGCAAACCGACCTAGAGAGAGTATATAAAGAGGGCTTAAGGCGAGGAGCAGGGGGGAGCAAACTTAATACTTAGAGCAATTTAGGCATTTTTTCGTTTTTACTATCGAGCTACGACTCGACTAGGTTAGAACTTAGGTGGCTAGACTAGGGAACGTACCGACAGCTGTCGTGGCCTAGGAAATAAGACATGTTGTTCATGCTCAAACGGGAATTCGTTAATAAGACCTCTTTGTTCTCTTTTCCCTCTTTTACGATTTATTACATTCGACTCTTTCATATTGATTGTGTTGTGCGTGGGCCAGCAGAAAACTGGGACCTTCAAGGAAGGCTAGGTTAGCTTGGCTTTCCTCCGATTAACAAATCTCGACGGTGTGATTTCCGGTTCCCACACTCGCGAAAATCGCCCACCAAGGAATAAGCGTCCTTGAGATTTCCGTACTCAATCTCGAACTGAGAAGCATGACTTCTCATTACTTCGACGATCTCTCTCCTACCCTCCCTTTCCGCTCGACGAACAGCCTTCTCATGGTCCCTGGCATGTTTCGAGTCTCGCTCTAAAATTTCGTTTTGCATACGGGCGAGGTCTTTTTCCGCTCTCTCCGCCTTGAAGCGATAAACCATGGCCTCCCTGTGGCTCGCCTCAAGGGCCGAGCCAAGCAAGTTAAGACCCTACAAAATCGGCTAACATGATAAATAAAGGGAACACACGAATCTGTCGGCGAAGTTCTCAAGATAAAGAAACTAACCCCATTGATGATGCGAGATCCTTCCGCGACGACCTTCGACCTTCCCAATTCGTCCACTGACGAGGGAGGATCCAAACTCGCGGGTAGACCAGCAAAGAAATCGTCAAAGTCTAAGATAGGAACCTCGCTCGTACCCCTCCCATCATAATAAGCAAGGTCCGGATCCCATCCTGGAAGGATAGAATCATCCATGGAAAACTCCATATCGCCAAGATCAACAATTTAAGGAGCAGGACCATCGGACTCGGAATCACTGTTCGTTTCCACAACCCCCTTCAAAATCGGGACGCACGATCCTCAATCCCTTGCGAACTCTCTTCCGCGTAAAGGAAGTCCAGAAAAACGGACCATTCCTGAGGAGATCCCTCATTATCATCGTGTCCTCGGGGAATGGAGAGAGCGGGTTGATGAAAGGACGGTCATTCGGCCTGGTCCGGAACATCGGGATGCAACTCTCCTCGATAGATGCAGCGCTTATACGGACAAAGAAGAAGAACCTCTTCCACGAGTTAAAGTTGGAGATAAATCCCTTCATCACCGACATGTGGTTCCAAGGGGTCAACCGGTAATTATCCGGCTTTGAAACAAGCTGCAGCCTAAAGAGCGCTTCAAAGTGATCGGTGGTAAAGGACAGACCGTGCTCATAACTCAGGATCACAACGCCAATGAGATGCTGGAGACTGATGAGATTCAGCTGGCTTATCAATACCTCGAAGCAATCCAACACCCGGCGATGACTTCAGGAATCGGAAACCACAAACGGCAGTGCACTAAGAACGACTCGTAACAAGTAAAATAACCCTCCGGGGGATTATCAGCGCTTTCCCCACGTTGAGGAATACAAAATTCCACCGTGTCTGGAATTTGGTAGAATGACCGGACGGTCAGGAGATAGTCACTAGTGCTTCTGCTCGGCGCGCCTTCTTCGACCATACGATGGATCATGACGGGGAACGACTTCTCGACAGGGGGAGTAATCGAACCATATCTTGCTGTCCACCACGCCACATTTTTGGCTGGATCTACCAAGTGAGGCACGAACTTGACCTTCGGTATAAGAATCTCGTCATGGGCACCTTTGGACGAGAAACCGCGAGAGGTGCCTCTTTTCGAAATCTTCTTTTTGCTAGATATCTTGAAAAACTTCAAGAAAACAAGAAGAACAAAAAGTGGAGAGGAAGGGGGAAATTTTTCAAACAACTCTCCCAAAACGTCGATACGACATGAATCCAAGCATTCTCGTCTACTCTTCAATGCTATCTCCCGTGAGCCATGGCTAAACCGTTCTTTTTTATCGTCACTCGAAGTCATCAGTCAAACTTTACGATAAAAACCGCGGGAAGTTCATTTTTATCAAAGAAACCGCAATAAACATTTTGAGTCAAAGAACGGCCCAAAGAGACCTAAAATGCAGCTCGAAGCCCACTTACAATTTCTTAACAGAAAACCCATAAGTCTTATGACGGTTTATGCTTGGTTCATAAGGCAAGATAAATGTAAAGTTTCCGCGGATAAATGTAAATTTTCCGAAGATAATCACAAAGATCGGAAAAAATGGAATATCTCCATTTTTGAGCTATGACGGCTTAAGGGTAGAAAGGGAAAAGTGCAAACCGGCCTAAGAGCAAGTATATAAGGAGTCCTACGCGAGAGGCAGAAGGCAGACGCAATACACATCAAAACTTAGCACTTAGAGAAATTTAGGCAATTTTCCGTTTTTGTTATTCGAGCTGTGACTCAATTAGGTTTAGCAGCCTTAGGGTTTTCGAACTAGGAATCTCCCCGACAGCTCTCGTAGTCCAGGCTCTTACCTTGTTGTAACGCTCAAACGCGAATTCGGAATAAGAAACCTTTTGCTCTTTTCACGATTTCTTATATTTTATCGTTTTTATTTCATGTTCTGATTGCTTGGCGTGTGGTATTAGGAGATATCCAGAACCTCTGGGAAACTAGGGTTCTCCTATTTTCCTTATTTAAACGGAAATCGACAGTGTAAATTTTGGTTCCCACAAGTGTTTGGGTTTATAGCTGCATCCTTCAATGGGGATTGCCTATGTACCCTTCAGTGAGGGATCAACCCGTTCGTAGTTCATGTATATGGAGGCACGGAGCCTAGATGGGCGCGGAACCTGATGGAGGTGCGTAGCGTAATGGAGGCATGGTGCCTAGGGAGAACGGAGCTCTAGTGGGCACATGGCCTAATGGGCACGTAGCCTTGGGAGCACATAGCTCTGTAGTTGGTAGGAGTCATCTGTTCTAGGGGGCACATGGCCGGAACAGATGTTAGACCTGTCGATATGCTGTAGTGAGCATGATGTGTCGAGGTGCTTCAGTGAGCATGGAGGGACCCTGCTGATAAGCTGGAGATCGTGGCCTGAGCCAGTAAGTAGAGTTGTAGACGTGCTGCAGGGAGCATATATCTTCATCTAGTTCACAGTAATCGCAGGGATTCGTCGGTTATAAGCCTGTAGATGAAGATGGTTTTCTAGGTGCGAAACCTGGCCTTGGAGGCTGTAGAATTGGTGAGCTCTGGTTATGGACGTCTCGGACCCCTTTCTTTAGGTTTAGAAACCTAAATTTATGGTGGAGGTCGTTGTAGAACTAAAATCTACGCTAAGTATTTGATAGTGATAGGGAGTTTGATCTAGGGAAGACAAATGATGTAGGCAACGATATCTTTAGAACACAACGATGTAAACAGTTTCCATTAGGTAAAAATGGACTTTATTGGTGAATAAGATCGAATACAATGAGTTGAACTAGATCGAATGATACAAATGAGATCGGTAAAGAAAGAATTTAAGATCGGGATGGAGACAAGGTCGATGTATGTATGTAGCTCTCTCTCGGGTTTTCAACGTGTGCCTCTTCGTGTCTCTTCTCCTTTCTTTATAGTAAGTTGACTTCGTGATCTCCGTAACTGCTCCGCGATCTCCGAGACTACTCCGCGATCTCCGGGACCTCGGAGTCTTCATTTTCGAGCTCGATATGTTTGCTATGGGCTTCATTTCCTTACGGTCCATATCTTTGATCGCGGCCCATTAATGTACTGACCGAAATTCGGTCCAACATTTGTCCCCAGTCTCTTTTGATTTGATCGGAAAGAATAAAGGGGCGGTTAGTTATCAATTCGGGTTTTGTCGTTTAATAACCGATGCGATTTTGGTTTGATGGTTCTTGGAAAACCGTTGGTTGGCGTGGAAATTTCATTCTCTCTTTTCACTTTATTTTAAAACGCGTAACAGCTATATCAGCCACCGCTAGTGCAAAACCTAGGTCATCATTATCTTTCTTGGGGATACTGATAGAGCCGTTAGGATGGTTATAAATACGTGAGTTTTTACGTTTCCACTTCAAATCTTTTTTGCATCTTTCTTTTTATTTCCGCTCTTAAAATTTCCCGATCACCGAGCCTGAGATGTCTTCATCGTTCAATTTCCCTCGTCCGATGACTACAATCGATGATCTCGAGGATCTTTATAAGACGTACGGGGTTGATCGCGCAGTCGTTCTCGATTTGGCAAGCGCAACTGAGACTCCCGAAGCTGTACGGGAAGGTTATTGCGGAGCCTATCATTCTCTCTTTCACACCTGTGGTCTTATCTTCCCGGTCCCGGAGCCGATACTTGAGATTCTGGCGGAGCTTGGGTTATCGCTTACTCAGATCCTCCCGAACGATCTTAGGTATCTTATCGCCTTCTTGGTTAGGGCTAGGGAGGAAGGTCTTTCTTTTGGCCTTAGTGAATTCTGACAGCTCGTTCTGGTGAAGCGGAACCAACGGAACCCTGGTACCTTCCTTGTGTCTCCGCGCCCAGGTCGCCACGTCATCGAGGACATCCCCTATCGCGATGAGAAGTGGCGTGAACAATTTTTCGTTTTCAAGATGGATCGAGCATCTATGGGTGAATTCGACTTCTCTCGGCTTTCTCGGAGTTGGGCCGAGAATATCGGTTAGTTTTCTTTTGTCTATATGTCGATTTTTCTCTTTGGGAAATAGGTGACTCAACTTTTTTGTTTTTCTTTGATCGATTCAGCTCCTTCTGGAAGTTCTTCGATGTCAGACGGGATTCGTGGTTTGATCGGGATTCGTGGTTTGATCGGGATTCTTCGGAGAGATCATTCGAACTTCTCTTCGTTCGACCAAACTTGGATTCAAACCGTCTTTGCTATGCCGGAGTGAATCAACAGGGCCCCTCTGGTTGGGGGTTCTGAGGACGAGGCCGAACACTCTCAAGAAGTCATTGCGACTCCTTCCATTCAGGCCCAGTCTTTAATCGATTAACTAGACAGCTCGTGTGGAGGTCGTCATTCCGCACTTTCGGGTCTGCATCGAGGGGCCTAGCTTCTGGAAAATCTCCCTTGAACTTGATTCACGACTCCAACAATGAAAATGCTTCGGAAGAGAGACGATATCCTGTCTCGTTGAGCCCTGGCTCTTAGGACGATGGTTCTTTATTTACGGCCCAAGGTGACCTAATTTCCCTCGCTAGTCGCATGAGGTCTGCAGGCTGCCGTCTTCCATCTCTTGCTTCCTCAGCCAAGAAGGAAGCTTACGCCAAGGTTGCGGTGGCGAGCTCTAAGGTTTGTTTCCCACCTTCTTTTCCTTGAAAATTTGCTTCGAGGTTCTTATTTGCTTATCTTGATTTCTTCTCAGGTGATGGAAGCATTCAATGAATACGTTGTGGTGATGGAAGATCACGTTGTGGCTTCTCAGAACGATAGGGAAATCGAGAGTATTGGTTCCGAGATCAAGAGGCTTTCGAAGGAGCTCCAAGCCACCAAGCGAGAAGGGTAGAAGGATTCCTGAAAGATCGAGGCTTTGACTGAGGATTGGAAGATAATTCACCAGGAGAACGAGGCTCTTATGACCCAGATGGTTGCTCAGAAGGCAAGAATTACGGCGCTCGAGGTCGAGAGAGATCGGGACATTCGTCGTGCTTCTCGCGTTGCTCGTCGTGATATCGCGACTCGGTACCGGGAAATACTTGAATCGTTGAAGGATAAGTGGATGAGCAAGAAAAAGGGAGTGTCTGCTGAGATTCAGCTGCAAGTGATCGCCAACATCGATCTTCTGAACGAGCTCAAGGATGTGGATCTGACTGTGGACGCAGAGCTTGCTCGTTTAAAGGAGATGGAAGGAGATTGTGAGGATCTCGTTGCTTCAGACGCCATGTCGGATTGGTCGATCTCCGAGCTTGATCTTCCTCAAGTCTCAGACGATTCAGTGGATCAATTTGGGGGGTCGTCTGTATCTTTTGGGTGGTCGAGTCGCGGGCGATCAGATTGTTCTTGTGTGAACCATGGGTCAATTATGCCACTAGACAGACAATGTGGTAGATTGAACCAAAGGATGTCTGAAGCATGACATTGTTGGAAGCACGACATGAAGACCCGAAGTTGGGCAAAAACCCTAATTTCGGTATTATGGAATTTTTCGAGGAAGCCGGAGGGTCGGGAAATATTTTCTCTCAAATTCAGAGATCAAGTCGAGTTTATTAAAAAATTTCAGAGCATCGGAAAGGGCATAGAAATCAGACGAATGGACCGAGAAGCACGGTGTGGCTTGATGTGAATGTTAAGATCGTGGTGTCAACTGCCCAGAAAGCTGAGTGTCTATATAAGCTTGAGGAGTCACCGTGCATGGAAGCATCACATGCAGCCTGACATGTAGAAGCACGAGGTGGATCGACCAAGCACGAGGTGTCGCCGCGCATGCAACCGAAGCATGCGGCCAGCCATGTGTGAGCTGCTGTGGTGCCTTCCATGAGTTCCAGTAATGCAGCCTGACATCTGCGAGGAGTGGTGGCGCGCCCTTCATGAGTCCTGGCCATGCTGAAGGACAGGTGGAGCACGAGGTGTCGCCGTGCATGCGTCCGAAGCCATGCGGAGCGACACACGGGCGGCCACCAACCTGAATCTGTTTGGCTGCTGTCTTCTATAAATAGCCCAGGACCCCTCTCATTTCTCCACATCCAGACCACATCAAATCCAGCTTAAAACTTGAGAGAGAAATCTAAAAAGAAAGCAAAAGTTTCCGAGCTTTTTCGGGAGTTTTGGGCAGTTTTCAAGAACAGTTTTTCGGCCAGTTTTGAGACAGCGCGTAGGGGAGGTTCTGTTCGAGTGGAGATTAGTCAAGTGAAGACCAGATCAGTTCAAGAACAGTCCAGACATGGGTCTACTTGATAAGGTCGGGAAAAGGGTTCGGATCGCAGAAGACGGATTTGGGGTCAAGGCCACGATCAGCCAAAGAACTGTGAGTTATAATCAATTGATTGCTAAGTTGTTTTCATGCAGGATCCCGTTACTTGGAGGTTGGATCATGGCAGGAGCCCGGGTCTAACTGAGTAACGGTTTGATTTGTTAATAATTGAAGTTATGTTGATTGAGTTGATGGCGTGCTTGTTATTGCTTGAGAACCTTAGTAGCATGCTAATGGTTAGGTTGATTGGTTAGTTAACGAATGCTGAATGCTTAGATGATATCGCTAAGTTGTGGATAGTTTGGTATCTGGAATTTAAGTCCTTAGGCTTGGTTCTGGATATGATTGATTGTGTTAGATTGCGATTAATACTAGAAACCTTGTGTTATTTTACCGGGTTTAGTATTAGTCATGTATTGGCCATATAGCATTTGTGTAACCCACAATGCTAGGCATGTTTGAGGTGGATTAGTGTTTCCTCGACCTCCTCCTACCCAGCGGGTTCAAGGAAACTCCTTATTCGCTGGCTCGAAAACACTCAGAGAGACGGGGTCATGGCCTATGGATGAGTGGTTGCACGATGGGGTAGTGACCGGCAGTGACCCGAATGTACTGTGGGCTGTCTTGCGGTGACCCGAACGTACTGTGGGCTGCAATCGTCGTGTGACAACCGGCAGTGGCCCGAACGTACTGGGGCTGTCGTGCGGTGACCCGAACGTACTGTAGGCCGCGTTCGGTTGAAAGTTCCTTCTTCTGGCCTTTGTGGTAGGGTGATAGGATATTGTCGAGGATAGAGGAGGAACACTAAGTCAAAAAGGGCCCCTGGATATAGTGTAGAGGGTTGTTGAACCCTAGATTGAGTTGAGTTTGAGTTTAAGTGGTTAGCAAGTCATTAGCGGTTATGATTTCATATCATTAATTATCTTGCTATTATATTCTGCTGCGTATTTCTGATATTGCTTATCTATTGAATTGGATTGATATATTGTTAGGTGAACCTCTCGCTCGTTGTTGTTTTCAGGTGACCAGTAGACCAGGTCAGCCTGTAGAAGTCGCGGGGAGTTAAGCCGGCTGGTGTAGAGTTTGCATCTTTTTGCTAAAGAGATTTTCAGAATATAAGTATGTAGTTTTACTCGTTTGGCTAGCCACTACTTGTATAATATGTTGTGTTAGCGAACATGAATCATTTATGATAAATAAAGGAATATTTTGTGTAAAATGACTTGTTATTACTGATATAGCTTGTCCAGCTAACACAACGTTAGGTTCTGGTACGGGTTGAAAAGCCTTAGGCCTGAATCTGACCGGACGTGTTAGTGGGTACACTGGCCTAGTCACAAATTTCACTTCTTGTGACCTTGGTCGGATTGCCCGTTAACCCGTCATATAGCACTTCCGGACCATGGTGTTGGGTTGGACGGTCAGTCATGTTCTTGTTTCATTGTTGGCTGGCCGGTTGGCCTTTCATCTCTAACCCTTGGTTTGGGTCGTCCGTCGGTCATGTTCTTGTTTGATTGTTGGCCGGTGGGTCGACCTATGCTTAGAACGGTTCTGGGGTGTTACATAGTCTGTCCCCGATGATTCCACTTCAAGTTAAATTTTTCCTTTTTTTTTGTGTAATATCTTTTTGTTTTCCGCGATCTTTGATCATGATATCCTGGATATTCCTAATGGATAAGCATAATGTTTCGGGATATCTTTGTTTCCTTAGCCTTCGAGATTCTCTTTGTTTGGGTCGTTTAGATACGGCGAGGCCTTGATCCTTATAGAGCTTCACTTTTTTTTAGGATTTACCATAGTGTTTTGTTTAATTTCGTTTTTGCTTGTCAAAGCAACATGGCTTCGAGAAGATCGAATCCTCGCGACTCTGATAGGGTGCAAACTCGAACTGGTAGTGCTAATGCGGAACACATTCGATCCGGAGACGTGAGCGAAGCGCTCACGGAAGTTCTTCGTGAGGAGACCCGATTTCCGCGGACTTCAACCCAAGAGGCCAAGGACCTCGAGGGTGAAAAATCTGTTGCTCGTGCTAAGTCGAGTATCACAACAGGTTTGGCGGGGCGTGACCACCCCCCGAAGAAGGTGAAAATGAATGGTTCGGACCATCGTCTCGGTGTTCCGGGTGAAGTGGCTGTTGCTAAACCGTTTCGTTGGCAGTTCTCACACTCCAAGAATTGCACTATTACGGAAGACTCGGACAGTGTTGCTTACTTGATGAGGCATTTCAAACCTGCTGGGTGTCCGCTTCCTTCTTTGCGAAATATGACGGAACGCGAGGCTTATGTGAAGATGGTTGTGGCTCATGCTAAGGTCATTCTTTTTGACACTCGATCCTTGTTGAATCTTTGGTTCGTTTTATCTGCGCTGATTTGCTATGTTCCAGGCCATGGAGGCTAGCAACGAGTTCGCGGCGACTTTGGAAAAGCGCCAGCAAGACGTCTCGCGGTCTGACGAAATTTACGAGATAAAGACGATCGTTCGAGAGCTAAAGCTTGGTTTGAAGATGGCTCAATCTCGAGAGCGTGCCAATGCCGCTCAACTGGCCGCTGCTGAAAAATTGGGGAATCAAGCTACTTCGCTCGAAGCTTGTCA
This sequence comes from Brassica napus, assembly GCF_020379485.1. NCBI lineage: Eukaryota > Viridiplantae > Streptophyta > Magnoliopsida > Brassicales > Brassicaceae > Brassica > Brassica napus. The sequence goes on from NC_063445.1 coordinate 40,113,994, forward strand.
GCGAGTTGTGAGTAACGAGAGGAAATCGGCCCTCGAGCAAGTTTGCTTTATGGAAGCGAAGGTTGAATCCTCTGCTTATAAGTTCTTTGATGACCTTCGTCGCGCAACTTATGACGCTAAAAAGGCTCTGGCGGACAGCTACTTGGATGTGTTGGTATCTCTGAAGTAGAAGTGGGAGAAGACGAAGGCCGCAACCGATTGTGAAGCTCGTCTTAGGGAGGTCATGGCAAATATAGATCTCTTGAAGGAAATCATGGACAACAATCTTCTGGCTTCGGACGAGTTGTTGCGACTTCGAACGAAGGAGGTTGAGCTCGGGTCCGAGCTCGATGTGATGGCGGTTTCGGATTTCTCCGTTGGGAATCTCGATCTTCCTCAGATTTCAAAGGATCTACCAGAAGATTTCTTTGCTAAGGTTCCTTCTGCGGCAGACGATGTGACGAAGTGCTCGGGTGGTCAGTTCGAGGATGGCGAATTCGGCATAGGAGAGTAGCCTTAGAGATTTTTTGTTTCTGTTTTCCCTTTTTACTTTTGTTGCTTTATTTATTATTATTTAATAAAGAGGGGGTCATGAGTCCCGGTTTGTTTGATGTTATCTTTATGTTTATGCGAGGCTGATCTTTTGGGGCGGTGAGTCGATTTGTTGTTGATACTTTTATCGGTGGTTTTGTTGTAACACAAGATTTTGTTAGCTAGTTTCGTCGCGCTCGTTGGCGGAGTTGGCCGCAACCGAAGACTTGATCAGGGTCTTGGTTTTCGGTCAACTGTCATAGTTTTGCGATTTGTAGATATAGGAAATCTGATATGCTCGAACTGCGATATCAAAGAACTATATTCATTAATACGTCGGATTTTGTTTCGTTACAGATTTGTGAAAAGAAGGCAGTTTAATATTGTTGTGCCGTTGTTCCTCAGGTGTTGTGATATGCTCACTCCGAGTTTTGTAGTTGGAGGGTGACTGGACTCGTGTCGTGAGTTGCCTACGTACCCTCGTCGAGGGATCAAGTCATTGTTGGGAATGTCCTAAAATCATTTGCACTTACTCTTGTTAAAGTCGTAGAGTCGAGATTCGACAATCATATAATATTAGATGGTTATAATGTTTTGCTAGAAACCGCTTAAAATCTATGAATTAGGATTTCATTACTAATATTAAATGATCATACAGGGTCACACACCTAAGCAAATTGGATCATCAATATTTGGGGTTTTATACATTTATATTTTATATATGATATATATAATATTCACGTGATATACTTATATGCATGTGATGGGGAACGTGAGTTAAGAAGTGATAATTATCACTTGGGCTTGGCCCATTAACTTCCTTGTGTTTAGGTCATATGATTATAAAGGGTCACGTAAGTGACTTGATCGTAAGAAAATGTCCGACTAAATAAAACCTTAAGAGAGACAAAAACGTTTGTCAAGTATTTGAGATTTGATCTCAACGGCACTAGCATCCCGTATCGATCCAATTTGTGTGCGTGTGGATACCGGTAGAGGCACGACGTTTGGAGTGCTAGAAATCTCGATTTGGCTTATTCATCTTTCCGCTGCGAATAACCAGGTATATTCGGAACCCTAAGATCTAGATTTATTTCAGTATTTTCATGAGATCTAGGCAAACTAAGTCATAGGTTGATTTATAAATTGTTATAAGGTATGAATTCCAACCGTGGTAGCAGAACCTAGTTGCTTCATACTGAAATCAGATTTTATTTAGTCTATAATTTGATATAGATAAATAATCTTATAGTTTCAACAATAATTAAATTGGCGTAGTTATCAATTTCGCAGAAGCGTAATCTGATTCGTGTGTAAGAACAATATGTTGTTAAAATAACCATTAAGTGTTAGTGCTTCTCTTTATTGAAAGATGCATGTTTATTTGTTAATTCATAATAGTTTTGTTTGATGTGATCAATCCAATAACTATAATTTACCGATTAAGAATATCTAGATTAACGCGTTGTCATGTGATGATCTTGTTCATGTTGTATAGAAGCTGCATGTTGCATACATATAATTTCAAGAGGCAATCGTATTATTGTAATACTTGAATGCGTGTTTCTAAATTAACCTAAAACACATATGAGATGTGTATATACCAATTGAACCAACGATTGGTTTAAGTTGTTTAATACAATTGATTTGGTCCAATTGGGTTGGTCGTTTGATCAGATTTTAATTAGATTAAATTCTAAAATCAAATATGTAAATAATTAATTATTTTAATTAGATTAAATTAATTTAATTATCTAATTCAATTAAAATACATATAAGATATGTATTAGTTATATTTATATTTATATTAGATATAAATTTTAAATATAAGTTAAAATTGAATTAAAATTTGTTCTTCAATTAATTTCAAATACTTTTGATATCTACCCAATCTTAACAACTATCAAGGCTTGTTTCGTTGTGAGATGGGCTTGCCAAAGCAAGGTGTCTGCAATTACATAAGTGAGGTAGATGGTAACGGTTACCATATGAATATAAGATTGGTTTACTTGACTAGGCTATCAAAACGGTTTTGAGCTTAGAGACATAGGTTGGATAAGACATAAGATGTCTTCTAACAACCAAGAATTATATTTGATATAATTAGCAAAGTTTTGCTTACCTAAATAGCTTAACATTCGGGCAATGAGCCAAAGCTCACTCGAATTTTAGTGAAATATGGATCTTGGATAATTATATTCATTTGAGGAAATTGTTTGAATATAATATGAGTTTTCTTAATTGTTGAAATTTCTCTAATTCATGAACATCATATTAATATTCGATATTCTTCTATTCCAGCATGTTAACTCCTCACAACCCATTTTCATTCCAATATGCCCTTAAGAAGGACAAATTGAATGAATCAAATTTCCTCCAATGGTATCGAAACCCGAGAATTGTTCTCAAACAAAAGTTTAAACCCTACTTGGAAGATCTGAAAAAGAAAAAGACTTTTGAAACATCGTCTAGAGGTTTTTATGTTATAGAAGTAAATGTTACTAGTTCTGGTTCTACTTCATGGGTATTGGATACCGGCTGTGGTGCTCATATTTGTACGAATATGAATAGCCTAAGCAGCAGTAGAATTTTGGAGAAAGGTCAAGTGGACCTACGAGTGGGAAATGGAGAAAGAGTTGCTGCATTAGCCGTGGGAACATTTCACTTGTCTTTACCTTCAGACTTGGTTTTAGAACTTAAGAGTTGCTACTATGTACCTGCTATAAGTAGGAATATTATTTCCATTCCTTGTTTGGATTTGGAAGGATTTCAGTTTTCGATCAAAAACAAGTGTTGTTCCTTTGATCGTAATGATATATTTTATGGTAGCGGTCCATTAGAGAATGAACTTTATATTCTAGACCAAAGCGTGCCTGTCTATAATATCAGTACCAAAAGATTCAAGTCTAACGACACGAATCAGACTTTTCTTTGGCATTGTCGTTTGGGCCACATAAATAAGAAACGCTTTCAAAAACTTCATAGGGATGGACTTTTGAGCTCATTTGATTATGTATCATATGAAAAATGTGAATCTTATTTATTGGGTAAAATGGCTAAGGCTCCTTTTACTGGACAAGGCGAAAGAGCCAAAGACTTATTGGAACTTATGCATACTGATGTATGTGGACTAATGAGTATAAATGCTAGAGGAAACTATCAGTACTTCATTACATTTACTGACGACTTCAGTAGATATGGTTATGTTCAACTAATGAAACATAAGTCTGAATCTTTTGAAAAGTTTAAAGAATTTCAGAATGAAGTACAAAATCAGCTTGACAAGAAAATAAAATCTCTTCGATCTGATCGAGGTGCAGAATATTTGAGTCAAGCGTTTAATGATCATCTGAGAGAATGTGGAATTATTTCACAACTCACTCCTGCAGGAACACCACAATGGAATGGTGTGTCCGAAAGGAGAAATCAAACTTTATTAGATATGGTTTAGTCTATGATGAGTCATACAGATCTTCCACCATCATTTTGGAGATACGCTCTAGAAACGTCTGGGTTTTACGCTAAATAGACGTCCATCAAAATCAGTTGAGAAGACACCATATAAGATGTGGACTGGAAAGTCTTTTCTGAAAATTTGAGGTTCTAATGCTTATGTCAAACGTATGTTTACTGTTAAGATTGGACCTAAATCTGATGAATGATACTTCATTGGTTGTCCTAAAGAAACCAAAGGTTATTACTTTTACTACCCCACCGAGAACCAAGTGTTTGTTGCTCATAGTGGTGTTTTTCTTGAGAGAGAATTTCTTTCTAAGAAGAACAGTGGGAGTAAAGTACAACTCGAAGAAGTTCGAGAAACACAGGAGATGGTTTCATCATCTTAGGAAGATGATCAATTAGATTTACGAAGAGTCGTAGAATCTACACCTGTGGGACCTGAAGTGCGTAGGTCCGAAAGGACACGTTACGAACCTGATAGATATGAGGTTTGGGTGACAGATCATCATGATCTATTCATAATAGAGAGTGATGAACCTACGTCCTTTGAGGAAGCTATGATGGGCCCGGAGTTGGAATCTTCGTTTTAATGAGGCAATCAAAGAGTTTGACTTCATTAGAAATAAAGAAGAACCTTGCGTTTACAAGAAGACTAGTGGGACCACAAATTTCCTTGGTGTTGTAGTTGATGACATTCTTTGAGGTTGATTCTTAATGAAAGACATGGAAAAAGCTACATATATCCTTGGAATAAGAATCTATAGAGATAGATTAAATAAGACTATTGGATTAGGTCAAGATACATATATCGATAAGGTCTTACATGAATTCAAGATGCATGATTCCAAGAAAGGCTTTTTGCCAATGTCCCACGGCATAACTCTTAGCAAGACTCAGTGTCCTTCGACACCGGATGAGCGAGAGTGCATGAGTAAAATCCCATATGCTTCTGCTAAATGATCTATCATGTATGCCATGATATGTACTCGTCCATGACGAGTCGATACCAATCTGATCCAGGTGAAAGTCACTGGACAACAGTCAAGAATATTCTCAAGTATTTGAGAAATACTAATGATAAATTCTTGGTCTATGGAGAAATTTATGAGCTGGTGGTAAGTGGTTACAGCGATGCTAATTTTTCAAAAATGACAAAAGTGATTTTCAATCACGAGTTTGCTTCATCTTTTGTCTTAATGGAGAGTGGTGGGTTGAAAGAGTTCCAAGCAATGCACCATAGTATAGTCTCAATGGATGCAAATGTTGTTGATCCATTGACCAAGCCTCTTCCATGGCCTAAGTATGAGAGTCATACTGCAGCCATGGGTATTAAGTATCTTAAGATGTAATCTTGATTTTAGTGGGAGGCTTTATGTTTATGATATGATGTTCATATTGACATACATTTGATTATGTATTCAAACAAATGTAATTGTTTCAGATTTATTTGATTATTGGATAATTAAATAAATTTCCCAAAATAATTTATATTATTCTTATAGGTCATCAAGTATGTGACTTGATCATGAAACTCTATAAGTGGAAGATGCTAAAAATTATTGAGTCCCTAGTCAACGTTGTTAACGTGGGACATTAATAACCATGAATGGCTAGTATGTGAGGTGATTGATGACTAAGTTTCATGTAGTCATTCAATATGTGGTATTGAAGTCAATCACATGGATATGTGTTAGAGAACACATGATCGTAATGACCCGCTATGAGAACTCTACAAGATTGTTATATGAGTGTCATAAGAGTTTCTCATTACGACTATAGAGTATAGTCCTTAGACCTGAGTTCGTCATGATTCTTTACTTCTGGATTAGTACACTTTGACCTTGTCAAACGTCAGCCGTAACTGGTGATTATAAAGGCATTGATTAGGTGTTCTATGAAGTTTGTAAGGAACAGGGATGAAACAAGGTGAGATTTGTCCCTCCCATATAATGAGAGATATATATCTCTGGGCCTATCGAAGATTTGATACTGAGAAATGCATGGCCGTGCTCAAACGAGGTGAATGTCAGTCGTTTGTTTTATTAGTATAAATCAGAGTTCGATATACGTAATCTAGCTTTATAAGGATGACACTACTTCTTGCCTTATGCTGAGATCGAGATATAGAGACAAAAGGATTATGAGAATAGATGATTCTAGTACAAGTGGGAGATTGTTGGAAATGTCCTAAAATCATTTGCACTTACTCTTGTTAAAGTCGTAGAGTCGAGATTCGACAATCATATAATATTAGATGGTTATAATGTTTTGTTAGAATCCGCTTAAAATCTATGAATTAGGATTTCATTACTAATATTTAATTATCCTACAGGGTCACACACCTAAGCAAATTAGATGATGAATATTTGGGTTTTATACATTTATATTATATATATGATATATATAATATTCACGTGATATACTTATATGCATGTGAGGGGCAACGTGAGTTAAGAAGTGATAATTATCACTTGGGCTTGGCCCATTAACTTCGTAAATGTGTTTAGGTCATATGATTATAAAGGGTCACGTAAGTGACTTGATCGACAGATAAGAAAATGGCCGACTAAATAAAACCCTAAGAGAGACAAAAAAGTTTGTCAAGTATTTGAGATTTGATGTCAACGGCACTAGCATCTCGTATCGATCCAATTTGTGTACGTGTGAGTACCGGTAGAGGCACGACGTTTGGAGTGCTAGAAATCTCGATTTGGTTTATTCATCTTTCCGCTGCGAATAACCAGGTATATTCAGAACCCTAAGATCTAGATTTATTTCAGTATTTTCATGAGATCTAGGCAAACAAAAGTCATAAGTTGGTTTATAAATTGTTATAAACCGGTATGAATTCCAACATTCATAACCTCGATTATTTTCCCTGAGACAGGGTATGTTTTTCGGTGGTTCGTGTACATGGGTACGTTTGTTGTTGGTTTATCGAGACCTGCGGTCTCGTTTTCGTCAAAGGTGATTTCATAATCGGGACCTGATAGGGGCTCTCTCACTCCTATGTTGTTTTCGGCTCTCCGTTGGTACGCTTTGATTGAGTTGGCCGAATTGCAGAACTTGGATCCTCCGTAAATGAAGTTGATTCGTTTTTTGCCTTTGTCGTGGGTCGGAAAATTTCATCTCTTAGTCAGTGCGGGTCAGTAGTGTCTCTGTCCCCCAGACAGATTGCGATTAAGGGTCTGTATTCTGTCTATTTTCTGAATCTGTAGGGCAATCAGTTTTCCAATAGCTCGTAAATTTTGGTCATTTTGTTCTTTCGCTTGAAGTTGGGGATTTTTCAGCAAGGAGACTTTATGTTTGGGTTGTACTGAGTGATATTGGGAGGAAGATTAGCTTCATCGAGGTTTTCCAATGTGCGGATCGCCACCGTGATCTCGAAGCGTATATTCCCTTCGGTCTGGCTCTTGATTTCATCGGTTGCGTTGTTGTTTGGCCCCCACGAAATCATGATGACTCTTTTCTTCAGAGCTGGGGGTGAAGAGCTCGGTGATTCCTGCTCGGTCTCCCTGCTTCTTTTGTTTGTCGAGAGTTTGGCCTTTCGGTTGGATTGTTGGAGTCACTGGCTCTTCCTCTTCTTCTCCGGTTTCTTCAGTGGTTTTCTTTTCGTTCTGACTGCGAAGCGCGGCTCGACATTCTTCTGTCGAATGGCCTTTGCGGTCATGGAAGGGGCAATATTTTCTGAGGTCGTATGTCGAAGACTTTTGCGGTGAGTTGTTTATTGCATAGCAATGTTGTCCTTTGGTTGCTGGATCCTTAGGAGCAGTAGGCTTTTTAGTCGCATTATTCTTGTTTGCGCTATACTGTTCTTTAAATGCTCCGACCTCTTCTTCGTGGGTGACGAAGTAAGAGGCTCGGTGTAGGGCATCATCCAATGAGATAAGTGCTCGTACTGCTAGTTCTTCCCTGAATTTGGATGAGAACCAGACGCCATTCTTCAATGCTGCTAGGGCGACTTCCTCGTTCGGATGCGAAATCTTGGCCTCGATTTCTTGGAACTTGTTTATGTACGCTCTCAACGGCATGAAAGGCGCTTGCTTGAGACTCCAAAGATATGCCTCGGTAACTCTTGTCTCTATGAAGACTGAATACTGTTTGAGGAACATAGATACCAACTAAGTGAAATTGTCAATCGAGTTTTCCTCTACTCCAGCAAACCATTCGAGGGCGGTCCCCGTGAGGTTCTCGGCGAAGAAGCGGTAGTAACCGGTCTCTTTTTTGTCGTAGGTGAGGTGTGCTCTCGATATTTCTAGGCGGAAGGCTCGTACGTGGGCCTTCGGGTCCGAGTTTCCTGCGTATTCAGGGAATTTTAACTTCCCAACATGATGCAGCCTCACGCTGGTGATTTTGTTTGTAAACGGAGTCCTTCTTGTTTCCTCGATAACCATGTCGATATCTGGGGCAGAGCTCGTTGCCATATGTTCGATGGCATGTATCCTTTTTAGCTCGGCGTCGTTCCTCTCGATATAATTCTGGAACGCTCCGGTTTCACTTGGGATCGCTAGGCCTTCCCGTTGGAGGTCGATATTGACGGGGGCGCGAAGGTCATGCATCCGAGCTTGTTCTGTTAGGTTGTCGAATCCTGCCTAATGGGGGGTCCTCGTGGCGGATGGAGTTCGATTTTGGGGGATCGAATGGTTTGACGGCAGGGTCCGTGTTCTTGGTTCCCCCGGCCTTTCCGTTGATCCATTCTGGAATTGGATCGGAATACTTCGTGGACGTTGCAGCCCAGTGTCTATTTCGTCCAATCCGCTATAGCTTAAGCTTCGGTGGGTCATGCCCTGCGGCGGCGGTCGGTGTGAGTTTTCCCACGTGTAGCATCCAGATCGAGCGCTTGGGATCTCTGGAGTACCGAATAGACCGGCATTTTGGGGGTTTGACGTCCCTTATAACGGATCAAGGGGCGTTTGATGTCTTTCTCGAGCGTTTGTAGTTTGATGCTCTGCGAGTTCCCTCTCAGCCTGGTCTAGTCCATTAGCGATGGTTTGATTGGCAATCATTTGGTTACGAATTTTGTCGATTAGAGACGAGAGAATGCCACGAAGTTTAGTCATTTCTTCTCAAGTTTGTGCTAGAGGGGTCTGCCAAATTGGTCTGGATTGAGATTGGGTCGGGTCATCGCCGGATTGTCGGTCCTCGGGACGGTTCCAGACTCGAGCTCCGACCCGTTCTGGGATCGATGTCTGATTGATCGGAAGAGATCGATCTTAACTTAAAGTCCCGATCGGAGGGATTCATTGCGACTGGGTTGTTCCGGTCGCGTCATTTGGCTCCTGTTAACCCAGTTGGTGTCGCTTCGGTCCCCGAGTCGGATCCGATAGGATCGATGTCGTCGACTCTTGAGGGTGTGGTTCCGACGGTTTGGTTGGGATCCATAGTCGTGCTTAGGAAGCTTAGATCGGTTTCTTAGCAAAGATGTTTTTTGTTTATCTTCCCCACTGTCGGCGCCAAAATGTAGAAGCTAAAATCTACACTAAGTATTTGATAGTGATCGAGAGTTTGATTTAGGGAAGAAAAATGATGTAGGAAACGATATCCTTAGAACACACTAATGTAAACAGTTTCCAGTAGGTAAAAATGGACTTTATCGATGAATAAGATCGAATACAATAACTTGAACTAGATCGAATGATACAAATGAGATCGGTAAAGAAAGAATCTATGATCGGGATGGAGACAAGGTCGATGTATGCGTGTAGCTCTCTCTCGGGTTTTCAACATGTGCCTCTTCGTGTCTCTTCTCCTTTCTTTATAGTAAGTCGACTTCGTGATCTCCGTAACTGCTCTACGATCTCCTGGACTACTCTGCGATCTCCGGGACCTTGGAGTCTTCGTTTTCGAGCTCGATATGTTGGCTACGAGCTTCAGTTTCTTACGGCCCATATCTTTTATCGCGGCCCATTAATGTACTGACCAAAATTGGGTCCAAAATTTGGAAATACTCATATAACACCCACACTAGAGAAGGAACTCGATCTCTAAAGTCTGATTCGAAAAACCCTTCATACACCAGGACCTCGTCTACTCCGAAGTCCGAAAGTCTGTCTAAAGGACCCGAAATCCTAATGACAACGTCATCGGAAAGATGATACTTCGCTCGCCAGTTCGGAACATCGTCCACTCCAATCGACGAAGGAGGGCCCACCGGAGGAAATTCACCCACCTCTGCGGATAGATGAGCAAGATCGATGACCTCGCGGCTAAGATTTTAACCTCCGCGGTAAGATCTAGCGAAGAACCGGAGGAGTCCATCAATTCTGAAGGACCGATACCCGATCTCTGCTTCTTTGACCTGACCCTACCACCTATGGAAGAAGAATCTAGGGCGAGATCGGGTTTTGATTTCATCCTAGAGATCGAAGGGAGAATCTAGAGGAAAGAGATTGGGAGAAAAGAGAGAGTGAGAAGGAGATAATACCTGAAAATGGAGAACTAGGCTTAAGCGAAATGAAGACCGCAGAGAAAGAAAGAGAATAGGAAAGTTGGAAAGCCGCAAGAAGCAAAAAGAAGGGTAGTAAAACCCTAGAAAGATTCCCACGCGCCGCAAGGAGGACGCCACGCGAGGGAGCGAATTTCGAGGCCTCATAACAGTTCCCTTTATTCGTCATAAAACGTTGACCAAAAGACCCTAAGGAACCCCGAACTTTATCAAGAATCTCCCCGTTCGCACCAGCATTAGGACCCGCTCCTACGCCAATCCCTCCTCGGGAAACATCAGAGCTCCAGGCTCCATCGTCTCCAAGACAACATCAGAGCTCAAGGCTCCAACGTCTCCAAGACATCATCAGAAGCCCAAAGCTCCCCGTCCTTGACGAGAATCAGAGGTCCAAATAGCACCCCCAAATTCGATGACGAAATCGAGCAATAAGGGGCAAACTGTTGGGGAAAAATACTGAGGTATCGAATTCCTTCAGACCCTAGGCAGGACACCGGTTCCAAGGATCCCCGCTAGAAGGAACCCCGGTTCCCCGCTGTGGAGTTTTCTGGGTTCGGTCTCAGGATCGCTCCCCTTCCTCCGGGAAATGGAAAACTTCCGATAAGGAGAACCTTCCATATTTCTGAATATGGAAGAGTTTAACCTACTCCAACCAACTAAGGCCCACCTTAGGAAGACTATATAAGGGGAACCTAAACCCTAAAGCAAGGGATAGACACTTCAAGACTTAGAGATTAGAGTTAGACGGCTAGAACTAGGTTTTATACACCAATCATTGTAGTTCCGGCTTCTTTACTCAATAAAACATCTCTTCAAGTCTATTTGACTCAAACTATATACGAAATCAATACAAACACTAGCCTGGTCCATCGTTCCGTGGTACTCACAAAGATCCTACACATAAATCCCCTAACACCTGCGATTGTCAAATATTTTCAATGCGTCATATGTGTGGGTTTTCCACTTACACGCAAGATCAGAGGATCTAGTAATCCCTTTTATTGATCTGGAGGCAGGGATGGATGCAGGGGTCGGAGGCCGAGCTTCTCTCAACAGGAACCTGGAGGCTGGTGTCCTGCCCGAGGCCGGGATGATTTTTCCCCACCAGGTTGCCCTTTTTTTCTCGATTTCGTCCTCGAACTAGGGGAATAACCTGTGCACTCAAGTCAACCAGAGTTGCTCATTCTCAGCAGGCTTCCCCTGGGCAGGACATCGCTCCAGTAATCCTTCTTTCCCAGGTTCTTCTTTGGTCTGGACCGCGTTCGAACCTGGAGAAGAACAAGTTTGCCCGAGATAGACCGGGGTCTAGTAGACGTTTCTAGGTTCTAGACTTGCTTAGAAATTACCTGTCGAGGTTTATGACCTTGGTTGCATTCCATTGGATGTCAAGACTTATTCATGGGGCTCGTGGCCTGAAGTAGTTCTCTCCATGTTTGCCCAAGACCTGATGGAGAAACGTTCGATGCTTCAGTGGGCATCAACGCCAGCTTGTCGGTGGCAGGTCTCTTGGGCTTGGCGTGAACAGGATGTCGCTCTAAAATCTCTTTTTCCAGGTTCTTCTTAGGCATGGGCCGTTTTTGAACCCGGAGGAGAGTTGATTTCCCTGAGATAGACATGAGTCTAATGGATATTCCCAGGCCTGTGGCTTGTTTAGGTCGATTGACCTAGGGAGATTCAGGATCCTGGCCTTGCATGTCAATGGATGGCAAGACTCTTAGGTTTGGCTGGTGAAGATCACTTGTATCTATTGAATTCTGATTTAGGTGATCTGTTGCCCCGCTCGGAAGTAGGAATTCTTGATCTCGGATTCGCATTGCAGGGGTAAGCGAGATCTATCTTCCTGGCGCAGGACCTCGGTCGCGCATAGCCACATATTTCAAGGATCCGAATGGCACATGACCGGGGCAAGGAAACGAATTATCGATTTACTTCTTGCTTATGTGCCCCCGTGATTGGATATCGGCTGGAGGATGATCTTCTGAAGAATCTACACCCTGACTCTAGGATAGAGAAGTTCTGTACTAGGTAGTAATCGAGTGAAGACCGCGATTTTTCTCATTCCTTCTTCGGGAGGAACGAGACCCTTTGTTGAGGCGTGAAGGCCAATTCTTCGTCGTACTACCCTGACGTATCGACGTACATCGTGTAGGAACTCGTAGTCCCTGATGATTCTTCTCTGGAATCTAAGGCTCTCAAGGGCTTCATGTTTTGATCCTGTTGGACCTATAGATTTTTCCTGGAGGTTTCGAGGAATTAATGCTCTGACACTGGAGGATCTGTAGATATTGCACCCGGAGGTGAATCTTTGTTTTGCTGTCTCGAACCCAGAGTCTTTATTGAATTAATACAACATCGCACTCTGTCCTCCGGAGATGGACCACTTTCGATGTTGATTGGATGTGGGCTGTTGTCGAGATTGCGCATGTTGCTTCCGTGGAGCCGTTCGAAATACATTCAAGATCTATAGGACAGCTTCGTGGTAATAGAACCTGTGTGGGATGCGGGGTCCTGCAGTTTCTGGTCCTCTTAGCTGGTCTCAAGTCTTTCCATTTGGCCATGTTGGATGTATCTTCTCGAAATCCGTCGATTACAGAGATATCCTCCTAAGGCCCGGAGGTTCTGGAATTTATCCTCCTGAAACATGGAGGTTTGTGGGCTTCATCCCCTAGAAACTCGGAGTTTGTGGAACTGGTTCTCTTGGAATCCGAAGATTTTGGGGTAGAACCTTCTGAAACATGGAGGTTCCCGGATGTTGGCGAGCTCCTCTACTACCTTACCGATGACCTTTGTACCTCTGGCGTATGGAGCAATATTGCTCTTCACACCAAGATGGCACTCCCTGTGTGCTTTTATTTTTTCAAGTAAAGCGACAGTACTTCTCCGTCCCTGGGCTTGGAGAGTATGGATTGACATGATCTCATGTGATCTTTGACCCAAATTGGTCCATAGGCAGGAATTGACCTAGGTTTGGAGCCAGAATCGGTTGTTTAGATAGCAGGAGTTCTCCAGGATGAGGTGATTCTTCTCTTGCTTCACAGGGGTTAGCGTTTTCTTCTGCATACTAGGACATGATTAGTCCACTCATGCTGTTGATCATCCACGGATAATGATTCGCTCATATTCCTTGGATTTCCTTCTTTGTAAGCGTCGTTCGATGACTCGTTGTAGCTTCTCTCTGCCCCCGCTTGGGTGAGCCACTCTCAGCATTTCACGATGTCATTTAACATCTAGGCTGCTCTCTACTTCCCATTGGGTGAGCCACTCTCAGCGTTTCACGATGTCATTAAACGTCCAGGCTGGTCTCTGCTTCCCCTTGGGTGAGCCACTCTCAGCATTTTCTCGACGTCATTCGATGACTCGTCGCCTCTTCTTGAATCTCCTTTGCCACGGGCATGTCGATGGGAGTTTTTGATGCTTGTAGCCCCTTCGGTTAACGCTTAGCTCATCTGCCCCTGCTTTCCTCATGGCGTGTCTTCCTCCGAGGTATATCAGGGTACATGGCTAGGAAAAGCAGTAGTAAGGTGGTCCGAACCTTGGATCTAAAACCTGGAAGCTGGGATCCGGAACCTGGAAGCTGGAACCCGGAACCCAGAGGTTTGACTTTTCCTTTTGGATGAATAGTAGCGGGAACATGTGTTCTCCGGCTTCTTTTTCTCCCATTTGCTTCAAATGAGTAGAGGGTATGAAGACCAGCACTCCTTGATGTAGTATTAGCATTTTCCTAGGCTCCTTTGCAGGAGGCAGAGCGGCAGTGTTCCTGGCCCTTGGGCAGGGTTCCTTTCGCGGAACGACTCCAATGGAATTTTATGAGTACTCAAAGGCGTTCTATCCACCTAGATATCAGGCTTATCTAGGATTCCATTACCACTTAGATTCTAGAACCTAAAGAGAAAGGTGGTTCTCCAGTTACCTCTTATTGGTTATCTGGTATGACTGCAGTATTTCCAGGGACTCCTCGTCTGGCTCCTCCAGCTTTTGGAGTTTGTCAAAGTTGTAAACCCGGCCGGAAGATGTTGTGCCTGCCTGAGGACCTCTTTTCTTTCTTATACGTGGCAGAGTTGTGAGCCTGGATGCATTCCTGGTGTCTAGGGCTTGATAGATTGTTGCTACTGGATTGTCCACTGATATTGATGTTGGTGATGACTGCTCCTAGTCGGGATCATTAAATCCAAAGGTTGCAGGGGCCTGCTTTGCAGTGGAGAGCCGAACCAGCATGAACCAAAGATTGTAGAAATGTGATTCATGGTAGGGACCTGGAACCAGCTGGATCTAGCAGGGACTCCTAGGTAATTCATGGTAGGGACCTGGAACCAGCTGGATCTAGCAGGGACTCCTAGGTAATTCCTGCGTCGAATCTTGCTACTGATGTTAGAATGGTATTTCCAGCCGCGCGAACCATCGGTCTAGTGAGAAGAAGTTGTTTCTTACCCCCAGGTGGCTGGGGTTGAGAAATTCTCGAGAGGATATGTGTAACGTTCGTCCTACCTATCACATCGTCACTTAGTATATGATTGCCCTTCCTTCTAGCGCCAAACTGTTAGGGTATTTTTGTGTACAAGCGATCCTTGCTCAGCTCTACGGAATGATAGGAGGAAGGAGACGCGTCGTTGAGTGTATTCTCCTGCTTCGATAGTTGATAAACCAAGAGATCCTGCTCTTAGGATACTGCCATATGGGTATGGCCTGCCTTAGTAGCAGCAGGGAAGATTAGTCGTTAGGTGGGGGCCGCCTACCGATATTGAAGATCCCAGGGACTTCTTGATCTATGATCGATGGTTCCAACTACCAGGGTCGGTCCTTGCCTCCTGATCTGTAGTTGATGGTTCTGACCATTAGGGGCGGTCCTTGAGCGTCTAGGTGTGGAACCGTGGAAGGTGTTTGGGTTTATAGCTGCATCCTTCAGTGGGGATTGCCTATGTACCCTTAAGTGAGGGATCAAGCCATTCGTAGTTCATGTATATGGAGGCACAGAGCCTAGATGGGCGCAGAGCCTGATGGAGGCACGTAGCCTGATGGAGGCGCGTATCCTGATGGAGGCATGTGGCCTAGGAAGCACGGGGCTCTAGTGGGCACCGTTCTCCCTAGGCCACATGGCCTAATGGGCACGTGGCCTTGGGAGCACGAGGCTCTAGTGGGCACATGGCCTAATTTACACGTAGCCTTGGGAGCACGTAGCTTTGTAGGTGGTAGGAGTCATCTGTTCTAGGGGGCACATGGCTGGAACAGATGGTAGACCTGTCGATATGCTGCAGTGAGCATGGAGGGACCCTGCTGATGAGCTGGAAATCGTGGCCTGAGCCAGTAAGTAGAGTTGTAAACGTGCTGCAGGGAGCATATATCTTCATCTAGTTGACAGTAATCGCAGGGATTCGTCGGTTATAAGCATGTAGATGAAGATGGTCTTCTTGGTGTGAAACCTTGTCTTGGCGACTGTGGACTTGGTGAACTCTGGTTATGGACGTCTTAGACCCATTTTCTTTAGGTTTAGAAGCCTTTATTTATAGTAGAGGTCATGCCTCCCTCTTAGGATTTGAAAATATTCATTATATCCTTAGATAATAGAATATTTCCCTTTTTCTTAAGGGAGGTCATATGTATTGGAATACTTCATCTTTTTCTCGGATCTAGGGCGAACCATGGAGGTCTATGTTAGGTTATTTTTGTGTACAAGCGATCCGTGCTCAGCTCTACGGAATGATAGGAGGAAAGAGACGCGTCGTTGAGTGTATTCTCCTGCTTCGTTAGTTGATAAACAAGGAGATCCTGCTCTTAGGATACTGCCATATGGGTATGGGCCAGTATATGTCGTCGGTGCCTTAGTAGCAGCAGGGGAGATTGCTCGTTAGGCAGAGGCCATCTACCAATAGTGAAGATCCCAGGGTGTTCTTGATCTATGATCGATGGTTCCGACTACCAGGGTCGGTCATTGGGTGCCTCCTGATCTGTAGTTTATAGTTCCAACCATTAGGGGCCGTCCCTGAGCGTCTAACTGTGGAACCGTGGAAGGTGTTTGGGTTTATGGCGGCATCCTTCAGTGGGGATTGCCTACGTACCCTTCAGTGAGGGATCAAGCCGTTCGTAGTTCATGTATATGTAGGCACAGAGCCTATATGGGCACGGAGCCTGATGGAGGCACATAGCCTGATGGAGGTGCGTAGCCTAATGAAGGCATGTGGCCTAGGGAGCACAAGGCTCTAGTGAGCACATGGCCTAAGGGGCACATGGCCTAAGGGGCACATAGCTTTGGGAGCACGGGGCTCTAGTGGGCACATGGCCTAATGGGCACGTAGCCTTAGGAGCACGTAGCTCTGTAGTTGGTAGGAGTCATATGTTCTCGGGGACACATGGCCGGAACAGATGGTACACCTGTCGATATGCTGCAGTGAGCATGATGTGTCGAGTTGCTTCAGTGAGCATGGAGGGAACCTGCTGATGAGATGGAGATCGTGGCCTTAGCCAGTAAGTATAGTTGTAGACATGCTGCAGGGAGCATATATCTTCATCTAGTTGACAGTAATCGCAGGGATTCGTCGGTTATAAGCCTGTAGATGCGAAACCTTGCCTTGGCGGCTGTAGAATTGGTGAGGTCTTGGACCCCTTTCTTTAGGTTTAAAAACCTATATTTATAGTGGAGGTCTTGACTCTCTCTTTGGATTTGTAAATATTCATTATATTCATTATATCCTTAGATAATAGAGTATTTCCCTTTTTCTTAAGGGAGGTCATATGCATTGGAATACTTCCCCTTTCCCTCTTGTCCAAGCTGGTTTTCTTATTAAAGGAATATTTTCATTTATCCTAAGGCAGGATAAATCACTTGGCCTGGAAGCCGGAGGCTGGAGGCAGGGACCAAGACCCGGGGGAAGGGACCCAGACCCGGGTTCAGGAACCCGGAAGCCAGAAGCTGGAGTAATCTCTTCGTGGAATATTTTTCCCCAACTGTCTACATCGACGACATGCTGGTCAAGTCCCTGGAGGCGGAGGATCACATATCTCACCTACAACAGGCCTTCTCCACCCTCCGGAAGTATAACATGAAGGTCAACCCAACTAAATGCTCATTCAGGGTCAGTTCTGGCAAGTTCCTCGGGTACATTGTAACCCACCGGGGCATCGAGGCCAACCCGGAGCAAATCAGGGCCATTCATTCAATCTCTTCCCCAAAGAACGTCAAGAAGGTTCAAAGGCTAACGGGAAGGACGACGGCCTTGAGCAGGTTCATCTCCAGACTCTCCGACAAATCTCATGCCTTCTTTGGAACTGTCAAGAATCTTTGTATCTCACCACTCCTCCTCTCCAATCAAAACCACTACTTGGTGAGGTCCTGCAGCTATATCTAGCAGTCTCCGAACACGCCGTGAGCGCCGTCCTAGTCCGCGAGGAGGGAAGCATGGAGCTACCAATCTATTACGTAAGTAAGGCTCTCCTGGACACGGAGACCCGCTATAGCCATCAATAGAAGCTGGCCTTAGCCCTGCTAGTTGCCGCTCGCAAGCTCCGACCCTACTTCCAGGCTCATCCAATCGTGGTTGTTACCTCCTTCCTTGTAAAGTTGGTCCTCCACAAACCCGAAGTCTCCGGACACCTAGCCAAATGGGCTGTGAAACTAGGAGAGTACGACGTAATATTTTGACCTGCCACGGCAAGAAAGTCACAGGTCCTAGCAGACTTCGTGGCTGAATTCTCCCATGTCTTACTCCCAGTTGTGGAGCAGGAGGTACTCCTCTGAGGCGAAACTAAGGAAGAGGGAGAATGGATCCTGCACGTTGATGAATCCAGCATAGTTAGAGGAGCTGGAGTAGGAATAGTGCTTACCTCGCCGACGGGGAACACAGCCTCAAGGGACGTGCGATACAACTTCAAAGCGCCAACAACGAAAGCGAGTACGAGGCCCTAATTGCAGGTCTAACTCTCGCCCACCAAATGGGGGCAGAAACCATCCAGGTCTTCGGCGACCCCCAGCTGATAATCAACCAGGTACAGGGAGAATACCAAGCAAAAGGCGACAGCATGATCCAATATCTAGCAGTCGCCCAGGGACTGATCAACAAGTTCAAGAGCTGCAAGCTCACTCAAATCCCCCGGGAACAGAACTCGCAGCCCGATGCCCTGGCTAATCTGGGGTCCGCCCTCGAAACGAATAGCCAGATGAGTATACCCTTGCTTGTGCTTCAATGGCCAGCCACCCCTGGAGGAACCCCCGTCAGAGGAGGTCTCCGCTGTTGAAGAAGGCGAAACCTGGATGACGCCCCTAGTCCGGTACCTGGAGGCCGACATTCTCCCGGAAGATCGCAACGAGGCCAGGAAAATTAACAAGCAAGCCGCGAGGTACTGTATCTCCCAGGAGAACCTTCTCTGGCCCGTACCTAAGGTGTGTCACACCTCGAGAAGCCGTTAGAATCCTTGTAGAAATACATGAAGGAGATTTTGGATCCCACTCTAGCGGAAGAAGCCTGGTGCTAAGAGCCAGAAGGGCGGGTTACTACTGGCCCACGATGGCCATAGACGCCGACAAACAAGCCAAACACTGCGACCAGTGTCAGAGACACGCTCCAGTCTCCAAGCTTCCCCCGGAGAACCTCAAGTCCATAAGCTCACCGTGGCCCTTCAGAAAGTGGGGCATGGCCATAGTAGGGAAATTCCCTATGGCGCCGGGGCAGAAGGTCTTCTTTCTGATAGTCACTGACAACTTCTTCAAGTGGGTTGAAGCAAAAGCACTCAGCCGCATAACAGACCTCCAGATCCGTAAATTCTTGTGGAACTACGTAATCACTTGCTTCGGGGTCCACCACGAGATGGTCACCGAAAATGGACCCCAGTTCACGAGCCACAACTTCAAGGAGTTCTGCAAGGACTGGGGCATAAAGCTCACTTTCGCCACACCCCGACACCCCCCAGTCTAATGGTCAAGCCGAGTCTACAAACAAAACCATGGTCAACATGCTTAAAAAGCGACTGGAGGGCTCTCACGGGAAGTGGGCGGAAGAGCTACACGGAGTCCTCTGGGCCTACCAGACCACTCCCAAAACAGCAACAGGGGAAACTCCCTACTCGCTGGTGTACGGCTCTAAGGCCATTGTACCCACAGAGATGCACGTGAGAACAATGGTCTTCGGGTCCACCTCTCAGGAGGAGAACAATGAGCTGATGGCGCTAAGCCTCGACCTACTCGACGAAAAAAGAGAGGCCGCTCGGCTAAGAAACTGGTCCTACCAGCAAGACGTCGCCAGGACGTACAACAAGAAAGTGAGAACCAGGACCTTCCAGCAAGGGGATTGGGTTCTACGACGACTAGAAAAAACAACGGGTGGGAAGGACCCTATAAGGTCATCGAGGTGCGGAGAGCAGGCGCCTACAGGCTGCAAGATAGCAAAGGTAAAATACAACCCAACTGCTGGAACGCTCTGCACCTCAAAGCCTATCATTTTTAATACGGTCCCCGGACCATGACTTCTATACTACTATATACTATTTAAGCATTATGATTTCCCACTCCTATGTATGCAAAACGTCTCCGGACAAAGCTTATAATAAAATAGTCCGACTATAAAGGCAGAGGGGAAATCATTATACTTAAAGGGGCATACGAGTTGGATCAGGTCTCCAGAGACCTCTGATCCTGGCCAACCCTTGCAAAAAGTGGCACGACCACAGTGGCACGCCCACAAAAAAAATTCAAAACAGGTATGAGACATAAAGCAGGAATGGGTAAGCACAAGTCTGAGTAAGCTGTCAAAACTACCTAAAACCCCTGTACAGCCTAAGGCGCATCGGGGTCCCTAGAGTACCAATGTGAAAATTACTTGTATTAAAACGCTACGAGCTACACAATACAGGGAACACATGGTATATCTTCATTGCAAAAGTACTGTGAAATACATGGAGCAATCAAAATCCTGCTTCTCCAGACGTGAAAAGCAGTGAAGCCTGGCACTTGGGTCATAACACCCACACCAGCACCGTCTAAGCCTGTCAGTGACTTCTTGCAGAAGTAGAATACTGCATAGGAACTCGATAGTTGCCAGTTTCCGAGCGGCAGAATACGAAATCCAAACAGGTACCGGTAGTAGTCTTGCCTAGGAAGGCGGAGTACGGTCCCTGCAAAAAGCAACATATTCCGGGTTCCCAAGGAACTCCGGGTCCTTATACAAGCCCCCGATCTAAAGAGGAAACCCAAGGTTCCCCATACGACTCCGGGTCCTACGTATAAAATCCAAGGAAGAACCTCTGGGTTCCCCTATAGCCTCTGGGTTTGAATCAAAGATCTCAGGGTCTAAGGAAGAACCTCAGGGTTCCTTTGTGGCTTCGGGGTTCCAAAGATAAAAAAGAAGCTAGAACCCTTGTGCAGCTTAAGGCACATCGGGGTCATTACAACTTCAAAAGAACCTCCCGGTTCCAATCAGTGATCTCCGGATCTAAACCTCCGGGTTCCAACACAGCCTCAGAGGCCTAATACGATTTTAGAAAGAGGATAAAACCCTTGTGCAGCCTAGGGCGCATCGGGGTCATTACATCTCTAAGAACCACCGGGTTCCCATGCGACCTTAGGGTCCAAATACACAAGGGTCCTGATATGATCTCCGGATCAAAAGGAACACCCCGTACTCTTACATGGCCTCAAGGTCCAATCTCGAAAACCTCCGGGTTCCAACTAGATCCCCGGATCTATCATAGAATCTCTGGATTCCTACACTGCCTCCGGGCTCCAGTCATGATCCCAGGATCTAGAGAAGGACCTCCGGGCCCCCAAAGCGATCTCAGGATCCAAGGAGACCCTCCGGGGTCCTCCACGACCTTCGGGCCCCTGATGACCCCCGGGTCCTCACAAAATCTCTAGGTTATAAGATTAATCTCTAGACTCCAAAAGAATTCTGGTACTCGCTTGTCCACCGGTTTGAGGTCTGAGATTGGTTCTGTACATGAAGTCTCGTTGGTAGAACATGCTTTAGAGAAGGATGAGGATCAGGGCTATATAGAAAAGATGGAATCTATGATCCCCCATGCTGAAAATTCAGCAGAAGAAGAGTGCATACTTAAAACTGAGGTTGGATGTTGTCTACAAAGAGCTGAATGGAAAACATGAAACCTTAGATGCCCATGCCATGATGCTAGACGCCCAGGTTTCTCAGACTGCATAAGCTGTGAAGAAGCAAGAAGCTCTGGTCAAAGGGAAAGCTGTGCAAAGTGAGGGGCACCAGGTTAATGCCATCTCAGATGATGACTTTTGGGAAGTGCTCGAGCAGGAAAAGCTGGAAGAAGATGCTTTCCTAGTCGAAAGCTGCATGTCCATAGGCAGCTCGTACTGGTGTCGACCGACACTAACAGCTGAGCATCGATCGACATCATCAGCTAAGCATCGATCAACACCACTTTTGGGATCAGACAAAACTGTTCGAATTTAGCGCCACTCAGATTTTGCCGCTCGACCCTCGCATCCTCCCACCCTAGCTCGGGTTAAAAAGGACAACATCGATCGACAACAACATGGGAACATCGATCGACAACAATAGAAGAGCAGCAATCCACAACCGCCAGTACAATACCGAGTACGTTTACCAGATCTTGATACACACCGCTTGGAGGCCTCTCGAAATCCATCTCAGACATCAGTTTGCTTTAAGACAACAGAGAAGATAAGTCAGCAATCTGCAGTAGCACAAGAGCAAAAGAAAAACCTAGCTGAAACCTCTTTCGTTGAGAGTGTCGATCGACGACATCTACCAGGTATTGATTGACGACATCTACCAGGTATCGATCGACGACTTCGACCAGGTATCGACCGACACCAAACAGATGGATATGAACCTGCCATGGAAAAGCAGGCTACGAAAGAAGAAATTTCAGTTGAGAAAAGAGTGAAATCTAGGAAACCCAATATCCCCAAACACCTCAGGTGAGAAGTTAACAAAAAGGAACTTGAAGTTAAAAAAGAGGGTGAAGAGGGTTCCTAAGGATATGTCTTTCGAGGATGCATATCATAAGTATAGACTTGGTAATTTCTTTAGAGAGAGAAGAGAGACTAATAAGGACATTGAGCTCCTATTCAACACGGTCAGCCGTAAACCCAAGAGGACACTGAAGAAGGAACAAGATCCTGGAAAGTTCCTGATTCCATGCTCTATACATAGTCACCATTTACCAAACGCCCTATGCGATACTGGATCTGCAGTCAACATCATGGCCATAGACACTGCTGAGCTATTAGGACTGAAGATTAAACCTTCTAAGATAGTTTCACATTCGTGGATAGCTCCCGAGTAAACTCAGTAGGCATGATCAAGAATGTTAAGGTGGAGATAGGGGAATGCATTATCCCTGTGGACTTTCATGCTATGGATATCAAATCAGGCAAGACATCTCCACTTTTTTTTGGAAGAGCCTTCATGGCTACAGTGGGGGCAGTTTGTGATCTTAAGAGAAATAAGATGTGTCTGACTAATGTTGATGAAACTGTCTTCTATGATCCCATGGAAAAGAAGAAAAGTGATGAGCTAATTTAATGCATAGAGATGTTTGAAGATCCAGGACCTATAGCTGATTCAAATCACGAGCCTGCAATACCAGAATTAGCGTCGGTCGACATTGGCATTGCAGCATCGGTCGACTTCCAGTCCTCAGAATCGATCGACAATCAGATTTCAGAATCGGACGCCTCTCAGTCTTTAGAATCGATCAACACGAAGCCTTCAGCATCGGTCGACACCCTCCGACTTTTTGAAAAGCCCGAGACTGAAATGTCAAAGTCTGGGGGAAGGTCCAAGAATAGAAAGAAGAAAAATAAAAGGAATGTAGATGCAGATTTCTTGCCACTAGTCCCTTTACAATGTCAAGAGGGAAGTCTTGAGTATAGAGTGCGCTGCAGAGGAAGTTCTGAACCTTTTACCAAGGTTAGAGTGCTATGTGATCCAAAGCTGGGAGAAAAAGGAGAAGTTTCTGCAAGAGCTTTTCTCAACTGCATCAACAAAATCAGGAAGAGAGACACTGAGACTCTTTCTCGAGCAAGTACACATCCTCATCCGGACTAAATCACATCTCCAAAGTTAAGCTAAATGACTATAACAAAGTGCTAAGTGGGAGGCAACCCACTATTAGGTAATTTCTTTCAGTTTAATTTAGATTGTTACTGATTAAAGTTTTTATTTATTGCAGGTCAAAAAAAAAAAAAAATAAAAATAAATAAATAAAAAAAAACCGAGGAAGACGAGTTTGCAAAGGATCGACGATGGCTGCGCAGCATCGATCGATCGTCACTTAACTGTTTCGAGCGACGGAGCTTCAAGAGTATTGATCGTCACTTAAATGTGTTGGTCAACACTAACATCAAAGTCAGATCCGAGTAGACGATTCCTTAGCACATCGACCGATGAGACCAGCTCGATATCGATCGACAATACTTCAGATCTAACGATCAATTTTGTCACCTCATTGTGTCGATCGACACTGACATCAGCGAGCAGGTTATCGTTTTTACTTGTTAAATTGTGTACTTATGTTTATGTTATTACTATAACTCCGACTGAATTTACACGGGGGACAGTGCAGTTTAAGTCTGGGGGGATGTTTACTGATTTTAGTGTGTTCATGAGTCTTAACGAAATGTTCTCAAAAGAGTTTTATTGAGACAAGAAGGGGATAATGAACTTATTAGATTTTTGCTTGTTATCTAACCACTGTTTAGCACCATTCTGGACTTACTGATTGCAGATAGTACTAAAGATACTAAAGTGGATCAACCTATCAGCTATTCACACTTACTGAGATTCTTTGAAGGAACCAAAGCTGACCTCCAACACTAAACCTGACACAACTACTTGTCTTGGGGCTTGGTATACATGAGATTGGATTCTTCAAACAAGCCTGAAAGGTAAAGCCTTGTATAGATTTATCACATTTTCTCTCTCTATTTCGACCCTAGATTTATAGGTTGAGATATTTATTTTCAAAAAAAAAAAAATATGAAAAAGAAAGAAAAAGAAAAAGGAAAAAAAAAATAATATAAAAAAAAAATATATATATATATATATATAGGTGTTAGTTAGGTGGAATCCGAATAGGACTTGGTGGCTACAACCATTACGGCTTGCTTCATAAGGATTCCAACAAAAAGAATTTGAACAGGACTTGGTGGCGGCAGTCATCAAGGTTCGATTCATATGAATTCTTGGATATAGGTCAAAAAGAAGAGAACATGACTTGGTGGCAACCACAATTAAGGTTGATTCATGGAAGCATGTCCAATCTTGGTCAATGATCCTGCAATGGAAGCAGACTTTGACTAAAGAGAGAAATTAGTAGAGAGAAAAGATAGGAACTAACTTTTACCTGCAGATCCAGATACTTGTTTGAAAATCCATGCATCATGTGATCGATACTACCAAGGTAAAGCCTGCACTTTTATTTATGCTAAGAAATGGGGTTGATAGAGGGGAATGTTAGACAGGATTTGCTAAGTTGTTGGCTAGGTGAATTTGGTTGCTAAGCTAGGATATGGTATAATGTGCTTTTGCGATTAGGACTTCTTAGATGTGGATTGCAATATTGCAGAGGTGATGATTCTAAGTTTTAAATCATGTGAGTCCCTACTTTTTTCAAATCTCTTTCAGAGAGACAGCCCGTTTGTTTTGCTTAAGGACAAGCAAAAGAGAAAGTCTAGGGGAGTTGATAGACCATAAATTTTACCCACTTTAAGCCATGGTCTATAAGTGTTTTAATATATATTTACTACTATATAGAGTCTATTTTGAGTATTTACAGGTTCAGGGACGATTTGGAGGAATGTGGTGATTTTGGTGTCTTTTGGAGCCTTTTGAGTGCAGAGCTGCACAGACGTGTCAGATGTCTAGCTATGGATGGAGACTTTCCCACAGATATATTGATCCCATCTTTTGACACAAGATATATCTTTTCGTTAGCTTTCCAATTCCATTGGTTTGAGGACAATCAACATCCTGTAGCAGAAGTTATGCCCGTTTTACTGAAGACTGGTCAGTCTGCCTCGCAAGAGGAAGCTGTCGAGGAGATGAAGGACTGTCGATCGATAACACAGCATTGGTGTTGATCGACAGTGATGCCTGAACGTGGGCCAAGCATATTTCAAGACCGTTTGAAGCCCTGAAGCCACACCAAGTTACCAAAATACCTATAGACGACCAGAAACCCTATTTATGTATTTCTAAGCAATTGTTGACGGCTACACACTCTCTATTATCATATTCTATTGTTTTCTCTTAGGATTGGAGAGAAGATCAATTCTCCTTCAAAGATTGGTTGGAGCTCCATTGGTTTTATCATTGATTTCTTATGTATTATATTATTCAGACTATGATTTGTATTATTGCTTGCATGTCTGACCAATTCATCTTGTTAGGTTTAGGGATTTCCTGAGCTTAATGTCAAACTGATAATCAATTAGGATTGCCAGGTTATCTATAGATCTCTACACCAGGGTGATTTGTAATACTAGGATCTGGAATAGTTAGAATACCACGACAGTGTGACTAATTGTTTAAACCTGGAATCATAGAATAGTTGAGAGGCACGAAAGTGCAATAAATTAACGGAACATGAACTCTGTTGGATTAGATACCTAGGCTCAAACTAGAGTTGGTCTAGGAATCTAGTTTAACTTAATCGATTAGGTTGGTAATGCTTGTCTGAGGAAGTATCGATCAACGCTCAGGCCATAGCATCGATCGACACTCACTCCAAGTCAGTAAGCGACAGCTGAGACTGGACTTAGACATCTGATTAGCAATTGCATGCTAGAGCTGGATTGCTTACTTATTAAAATCGAGTTCTAGATTTTAATATATAAACCATTAGCATCCTTGAATTGTAGTTTTGAAATTTTTGATTGATAAATCCCTTGGTCTAGCTATTTCTCCTAATTGTTTACAACCCCATTCAACCAATCGAACAACTACTTTGTTCACCTTGCTTTCATTCATTTAGTGCTTTATAAACTGTTTACCTAGCTTAATCTTGATTTCTATAGTCTATTGTGTGCCCTAGCTCTCTGTGGATTCGATCCCTAAGTACTACAATTGAACCTTTTATTTGAGAGAGAAAAATCACTCATTAGGGTAATTTGAGTGATATCAATGAGGTGGAAGATGGACCATTGGCCGGTAGAGCAGCCCTCACCAGTCTTGGCGGAGGAGTGTAAGAAGGATGCCGCTTCCGCGCTTTAGCCATCTGATACTCGTCATAGACAACCGATACCGGGAGCCTCGCCACGTTCCCTAAAAACGCTATGTTAGAAACAAGACAAAGCCTCACCGAATAGGAAAAAGGGAAAGTTTATCCAACACACGACTATGACACAAGGCTTCCCTGCTCGCCAGGAAGATCACCCATCGGAATAGTCGAGGAACTCCCATTAAGCTTCGCTACTGCATCTCCAGCAAAGGAAACCGAGCGGGACACATCTGACAAAGCAAAAGCTAAACATCAGATCGGGCTCCCAAAGGAATGATAAAGCTCAAAGCTCAAAAGAAGAACTTACCAACGGTACACCAAGACATAGGATAACCAACCGGCTCCTGGATCTTCACAAACACGTACCGGCTGTTCCAATCATCCCCGAAGGGATAGTTACCCCTGACACCCCTCGAAGGTTCCTCGACCGGAGGGGTGCCATCACGGGATCGAAGGTGGCAGAACCTGTGGGAACCGAAATTCGCACTGTCGATTTCCGTTTAAATAAGGAAAGTTAGGAAAACCCTAATTTCCCAGAGGTCCCGGATATCTGCTAAACCACATGCCAAGCAATCAGAACACGAAATAAAGACGAGAAAAATAAGAAATCGAAAAGAGAGCAAAATATATCTTATTCTGAATCCGCGTTTGAGCGTTACAACAAGGTAAGAGTCTGGGCTACGAGAGCTGTCGGCGAGATTCCTAGTTCTAAAACCCTAAGACTGGAAGACCTAATTGAGTCGCAACTCAAATAACAAAAACGGAAAGTTGCGTAAAATTGCTCTAAGTGCTAAGTTTGCTCTGAAAAAGTTTCCCTTCATGCCTCTCGCCTAGGACTCCTTATATACTCCTCCAAGGTCGGTTCTAGCTCTTCCCTTCATGCCCTTTAGCCGTTTCAAGTGAAAAATGGAGATATTCCATTTTTTCCGATCTTCATGTTTATCTGCGGAAACTTAACATTTTTTCTGTAGAAACTTATCTTTATATTTGTTTTTATAAAAATAACATAAACCGCCATAGTATCTACGAGCCCATTCTTAAAGAATCGTAAGTGGGCTTGTAGTCGCGTTTTAGACCTCGTTGGGCCGTCTTTCGACATGAAACTTTTGTTACGGTTTTCTTTTCGACAAAAACAAGTTCTCGTGGTTTTTTTCGTAAAGTTTCAACGGTAACTTTGATCGGAATGATGTGAGAAATGATATGGCTGCGGTACATGGGAGCTAGCAATGAGGAACAGAAGAGAATGCACAGATTTGGGTCGTACCTGTTCATCGATGTCCGAAACAGTTCAGCCACTACGTAGCGACCTGGTCCGCGCTGGATCGGTCGCTACGTAGCAGGTCGCTACGTAGCGACCGAACGAAAGGTTTGGTCAATCGCTACGTAGCGACCGACTCATTCGCGGGTCGGTCGCTACGTAGCAACCGGCTCATTTGCGGACTGGTCGCTACGCGGCGACCTTGTTTGGATCCTTTTCTGACGTTTTATGAACATGTTCTTGGACTATGGGTGTTTAGTTTCGATGAGTCAACCGAGATCAGTGCAAGATTTCACCGCAAAGTTCTTCATAAATATTTCTTTACAAAGATTACTTTTCGTAAAAATGTGCATGATGATTTTTACGGATATTTGGATGTTAACTTCGTCGTGTCCGTTTTTGACCCCAACAGAACCCCGCTTTGTTCGTCAAAGGAGCAAAGTAGTAAGAGTATAAAATCTCATGCACCCCGACATAAAATCCGTGGAATTCTCCGAGTACTTGGATGGACAGAAACCGAAGAAAGATGACACTTTGCCTATGAGAGAAGGGATAACGCCCCAGAAGCCTGCTTCCAGATATGCCTCGTAGACAGCTACCTCACCCGCTCCCCCATATGGAGCGCGTTCGAACTCAGTCGGACTCCTCATCCCCACTGAAGGATTAATCGCGTACTTCCACCTCATGTTAGCCAGGTCCCCTTCTCGGATCTCAGAACGGGGACCGTTGTCGAAAAAACAAGAACAGAGCCTTCTTAGAGGCACCATCGGAACTGCTTCACTATCAGCCTCCGGAACGTCTCCCCAAGAGGGCACGAGGGATGAGAAAGGATCGGTAAAAGGACGACGTGGTCTTGGACGACCACCCACTAGTGAGGACGGATACGAGAGCAGCTCGGGATTCAGATTTCTCAACTAGGAATCAGCGCTAGAGTTGGGTTGAGGCCAGCTAGGAGATATCACGAGTCCTTATATACATCCAGATCATTCCTTTTTCGCGGGATTAGGAAAGGAAGGAAGGATGTTTCCAAATATCCTGAAAAATCCCTGACATAAAGGATAAGGGTGAAAAGGAAACCCGATCCTTGCAGAAAAAAGGGAAATCCTTCTTACGAAAAGAAAAGTTTCGAGAAAAGATACACACTTTTGAAGAGCAAGAAGAGCATATAGTATCATCAACCGAACGGGCACCGGCCTCCTGGTCTATCCCCTCACATCAATACATAAGCTCCTCCTCTAGAAACATCAGAGCTCCAGGCTCCACCGTCTCCAAGATGCCATCAGAAGCACATAGCTACTCCATCTCCGACAAGATATAAGTTGTTCAATAGCGCCAGACCCCGGTCTGGAGTGAGGGAACTGGTCCTCCCCCTGGTTCAGAGTGTGGTTCCGGCCTGAGTGGAACCCAGGATCGCTGAATTACTGGATCAATGTCCTGCCTAAGGGAAGCCTGCTGAGAATGAGCAACTCCGGTTGACTTGAGTGCACATGTTATTCCTCTAGTTCGATGACAAAATCGAGCAATAAGGGGCAAACTGTTAGGGAAAAATACTCCGGTATTGAATTCCTCCAGACCCCAGGTTCTTGCCGCCTAGCTCTAATCTCTAAGCCTCAAGGCGATCCCTTGCTTTAGGGTTCAGGTTCCCTTTTTATAGTCTCCTTAAGGCGGGCCTTAGTCGGTTGGAGTAGGTTAAACTCTTCCATATTCGGAAATATGGAAGGTTCTCCTTATCGGAAGCTTTTCCTTTTCCTGGGGGAAGGGGGCGGTCCCAGGGAACGGGGGCGGTCCCAGGGACCAGACCCGGAGTACTTCGTAGGGGGGAACCGGGGTACCTCCTAGCGGGGATCCAGAGGCCGGTGTTCTGCCTGGGGTCTGGAAGAATTCAATACCTGAGTATTTTTCCTCAACAGTTACTATCAAGAGCATGCAAAGCAACATGAAGGAGTGCATAAAGGGGAAAAACTATGAAGCATCATTATTCATAAAATCAAAGGGGGCTACAAAAGAGCCTTTATTCAAAAAGCAACAAAAACAAGAGTCTCAAAAGATAAAGAAAAGAATCATTCAGAAAGAAGGCTCCTCCGAAAATCGTGACCCTACAAAGGATCTCGGGGTTGCAGCCTAGAAGAAGCTCCCCGACTGATGGTTGATTCCTCCGGATAAGAACAGATGACGCCGATACTCTTCTTCCGGATTTCAATGTTCCACATGCTTCCCCAGCCATTCCTTCATGAGCTCCCATCTGGCCAAGGCTTTAACTTGCTGTATTAGTAGATCCTGTCGAGCCACCATGTCCTGCATCTGGCCACAAATAATGAATACCTCGCCGATCAATCTCCGGCGAGCATCCACCCAAATCCGATCTTGCCCTAGACTCTTCTTCCATAGGTGGTAGGATTAGGTCAAAGAAACAAAGATCGGGTGCCGGTCCATCAGAATCGATGGACTCTTCCGGTTCTTCGCTAGACCTCACCGCGAAGGTTGAAAATCTTAGCCGCGAGGTCGTCGACCTTGCTCCTTCATCCGCAGAGGTAGGCGAGTTTCCTCCGGTGGGCTCTCTTTCGTCGAGAGGAGTGGACGAAGTTGCGAACTGGCGAGCGAAGTATCATCTTTCTGATGAAGTTGTTATTAGGATTCCGGGTCCTATAGATAGAGTTTCGGACTTCGAGGTTGACGAGGTCCAGGTGTATGAAGAGTTTTTCGAGTCGGGCTTCAGAGATTGAGTTCCTTCGCTGGTGGCGAAGGTGTCGGAGGCGCTAGAGATCTCTCCTGGTCAGCTGATCCCCCTTCCTGGAGGACCTTGATAGCTTTATAGAACTTAGGAGACCTTGAGGGTCTTACTATCGGGGTCGCCGAGGTTCTCCATTCGTATGCTATTACCCAACTGAACGGTGGTGAACGGAGTTACCACCTGCATCCTCGCGGCGGAGAACTTCCGGTTCAGGAGATTGCGAAGAAAAATAGAAAGCGCGTCCCGGCTTTCGATGGTCTATGGACCGAGAAGTTTGCTTTCATGTACCTCCTGGGTTTCTCCCCTGTCTGGGGCAGAGCTTGTGGGTAATACGAGTCGTTAAGGTGAGGAACCGAGATGAGGCTGGGGCACTGGCTGCAGCAGAGAACGTGTCCCTGAGGGAGCAGTTGGAGCAGTGAGAGGAGGAGGTATGCTACTTGAGAGGCACCGCAGAGATCTTCCTTTCCAAGAAGGCTATGGCGGTGAATGGCGCCATAGTGGTGGCTCGCTAGGAGCTAATGAAGGAGTGGCTCAACCATCAGACGGACAGCTGGGATCTTGAAGGTGCGTTGAAGCAATACAAGATGGTGAAGACCTCCGAAGCTGTGTTCCAGGGGTTCCCCGCTCCTACCTTCGAGGGAGAGCCATCGATCCACAGTTCGACTGGGACCAAGAAGACTCCAGAGCCCGTCGCTGACGATCCTCCTACCTCCTGATCCTTATCTGAACTCTTCAACCCCTTAGGGGTTTCTTTTGTGTTGTATCTGCCCTCTGCGAGGGTTTAAAACTCATCTTTAGGCCTTCGTACCTTTTATTTCGTAAAACGTCACCCTGCTGTGGCCTTTTTTTTTTAAAGAATGCCTTCGGATTTTTAATTTTGCTTCTAGCTTCTGCGTAGTGGACCCTTTGGCCATGCACTAGTTTCGTTTCCAAAATGGGACCTTTGTTGATGACCTCCTTTCTTGAGAGATAGCAGTGAGCGTTCTTCAAAATCGGAGACTTAGGAGTTGGGACTCCGAGGAACAGATCATAGGTCTATTTTGAGATAACAGGTTACTCCAGACTTGGGGGCTCCGTGAGGTCGTCTCTTTTTGGGAACCCAGAGATTATTAACATGCCTTGAGAAATGGGTTACGTGGATCTGGGGATCATCGGAGATGGAGGCGCAAAGGCTCCTCTTGGATCCTTAAATCGTGTATGGGACCCGGAGGTCTTTTATCTGGGTCATGGGACCGAGACTGGGGCCCATAGGCGATGTAGGCATCCGGAGATTCTCCAGTCAGATCCGGAGATCGTGGTTGGAACCCAGAGGTTTCTGTGGTTGTGATTGGACCCTGAGGTCGCATAAGAGTGCAGGGTTGTTCCTTAGATCCGGAGATCGTATCGGGACCCTGGTGCACCAGGACCCTGAGGTCATGTGGGAACCCGGAGGTCCTTTAGGGATGTAATGACCCTGATGCGCCCTAGGCTGCACAGGGGTTCTATCCTTTTTGCTAGAATCGTATCAGGCCTCTGAGGCCGTGTTGGAACCCGGAGGTTTGGATCCGGAGATCGTTGTTTGGAACCCGGCGGTTTTTTTAAATTGTAATGATCCTGATGCGCCCTAGGCTGCACAGAGGTTCTAAATTCTTTCGGAACCCTGAGGCCGTATAGGAACCCGGAGGTTCTTCCTTAGACTCTTTGATTGGAACCCAGAGGCTATAGGGGAACCCGGAGGTTCTTCCTTAGATTTTATACGTAGGACCCGGAGGTTCATTTATCTGCGGAAACTTGACATTTATCTTTCCTTACGAACCAAGCATAAACCATCATAAGGCTTATGGGTTTTCGGTTAAGAAATCGTAAGTAGGCTTCGAGTTGTGTTTTAGGTCTCTTTGGGCCGTCTTTGACTCGAAACGTTTATTACGGTTTCTTCGATAAAAACAAACTTCTCGCGGTTTTTATCATAAAGTTTGAATGATGACTTCGAGTGATGAGAAACAAAGAATGTTTTAGCCATGGCCTACAGGAGATAGCATTAAAGAGTAGACGAGAATGCATGGATTCATGTCGTATCGACGTTTTGGGAAAGTTTGGTGGCTACATAGCGATCGAGCTTGGCTTGTGCGTGGTCCGATGGCCATACTTGAGCTCGTCCGTGGCTGATTTGGATACGTGTCTGTTGCCTCCGGACTATCGGTATTTAACGGTTCGATTGAGATTGGAACAAGATTTTACCGCAAGGCTCTTTGTGAAGATTCTTTTTATGAAGAATATCTTTCGTAAAAAATGTTCACGCTGATTTTTACGGATATTTGGACATTAACTTCGTCGTAACCGTTTTCGACCCCAACAGTTAGCCCCCCAGCCCGTTAGATCGTAGATTACGATGAGATTCTAGCGTGCAGTTTGGCGAGTTAGGCAAGATAGGCGTGTTGGAAGAAGTTTATATTCAGAGTTCCACGGAAGAATATTGATGAAGAAATATATATATAATAAATCAAAATCCTAAACTCATACATCTATAAGTAGTGAGACCCCATCTTCATTCTCTTCTCACATTTCTTTGTTTCCAAACTCTCTCTAGCTTCTTTCCTCACTTTTAGCTCTCGAGATGTCTTCCTCCCAAAACGACAAGAAGAGTTCTGATGCTGAGATGGCAGAGGCCTCCTCCCATGCACCGGAGTCAATCCCTTCTGACAACGCTCCGGCCTGTGTCGCCGGCTTCCTCTCTTTTCGAGAGAAGATGGCTCGTCATAAGGCTGAGAAAGAAATGGCCCGTGCCGACGCCGATCTTCCATCCTCTTCCGTTCTGGTCGTCGCAAGGTACGGGAGCGTAAGTCAAAACAGACGTTCCGTTCGTGCCAGACTCTTTGGCGCAGTCTTCTGAATCGTCTACGACTCTGATCCTCATTGAGAGCAATGAAAAGGCCACCGAGTCGATGCCTCCTCCTCCAGCTAGGAAGGAAATCGTCATTGCATTCCATGCTCCTAGCGCTACTCCGGTTGTTCAACCAAAGGGCCAGAAGAGAAAGTGCGTCAGGGGCAACGACGGGAAATCTTCGCAGCATGAAGGATCAAATCTGTCGTCAGGATTCCGCGGAAAGGTCCGTTCTTCACTTTGGCTTTTTATTCTTAGAGCGTGAGGTCTTGTTTAGCCCTATTTTGCTCCTCATCTCTAATTGTTTTATCTCATCTCGCAGTTTGTATCGCTGATCGTTGGGATGATCAGCGAATGC
The DNA here is from genome assembly GCF_020379485.1 of Brassica napus. Lineage (NCBI taxonomy): Eukaryota > Viridiplantae > Streptophyta > Magnoliopsida > Brassicales > Brassicaceae > Brassica > Brassica napus. The sequence goes on from NC_063445.1 coordinate 40,147,809, forward strand.
GGTTTCGAGGTCAGTCGTCTTGCGAGAGATATAACAGAGATGGAGGGCAAATTGTCTGAATCTGAAGCCATGCTGAATGCTATCAAGGATTTTCATTCCGCGAAGGTGTCTAAGCTCGATGTTCAGATTGGGGAGCTTGAGAGGGACCTTGGGAAGACAGCGAGTTCTTTGTTAGGGAGAAAATGGCCCGAAAGACCAAGTCTTCGGAGGTACGTCGACTTCAGCGTAGGATTGAAAGTGGTGAAGGGTCGACGAACCGTGGAGTCGAGGAGGCCACGGATGCGCTCCGCGTGGAGTTCCAGACCCGTTTGGCGAAGATCTCCGATTTCCTAGCCTCCCTCGAGTGCATTTGCAGCAGGGATTTGGCCCTGGCGACCGTCGATGGTGGGATGGATGTGGTTCAGGACCTCTAGGGTGAAACCCCTTCATCTTTATAGGCCGAGGAGGCCAGATAGTCCGCTTGCAAGGGAGATCTGGCAACCGTGGATCCAGGGCCGTCCTAAGATCACGTTGTAGGACGAATCGCAATCAACCACGAGGAATTTGGTTAACATGTTGACTCCTTCGGCGTATATGGGGAGGGTATCTCCCCAGCGGTTTGCTTGACTTCCCCGCTGGGGGTTACCCTACGAGTTAGGGCGCCTCCCTCCAGCCCCATGTCCTTGTATGCGTCCCGGAAGATGATGTTGTCTGAGCTTCCATTATCTACCAGTATCCTTTTTACCAGGCAGTTCGCTACAATGAACGAAATAACCAGGGCGTCATGGTAAGGAGTGAGGACTTTCTCCTGCTCCTTGGCCGTGAAACTTATTTCGTCCGTCCCTAGGAGCAGGCGTTTTGGCTTGGCAGCCTCTAGGCCGTGCTTGGCGTTCCACGTGCTTTTCCTCTCGGCTGCATGGCTTATGCCGCTGACTTTTGAACTGCCCGAGATGACATGGATCACTCGGTCCTGTCGCGGTGGCGAGACAGGAGCAGCTTCAGTGGGCATACCCGTTGTCTCCTTGCTTAGATGGCTATTGGCCTTCTCGGAAAGGAACTCCCTGAGGTGCCCTTTCCTAAGCAGCTCGTTGACCTCGATCTTTAGTGCGATGCAGTCCTCCGTTTTGTGACCGCGGTCTCGGTGGAAGTCGCACCAGAAGCCACGATTCTGGAAAGAGTCGGGGGCTTTCATCTTCTGAGGCCACTTGACCTGCTAGCCCATCTGCCTTAGAACATTGATAAGCTTCGGCCTTGAGACGAAGAGGTGAGAGATGTCTGGCCACGTGGCACTGCCATTCCTTCTGCCTTCTCGATTGGCCGGTTCTAGTACCTGCCCCTGTTTCGATTCCCGGAGTCCCTAGCTGGTCTTTGAGAGGGATTCTCATCTTGCTCAGTTTGGTCTGGTCTGAACGTCTTAGGATCTTGCTTTTGTTGCGCCTTGGCACGGCTGGCGACGTCTTCCTCCAATTTGACCTGCGCCCAGGCTCGAGATAGGACGTCCTCCATGGTTTTGCACTGGTATTTGGTCAGCTCTTTGTTGAGGTCTCCATCAGGAGCCGACCTCGCTTGAAAGCAGAGATAGCAGTGGGGATACTGCATTCGGGGATAGCTACCTTTTCTTGATTGAAGCGGGCTATGTAGCCTCTCGGGGGTTCAGCTCGATTCTGAAGGATTTCGTAGAGGCTGTCAGAGGTTTTCTCCAGGTCCCTGCTGCTGGCGAATTGTTCCACGAACTTATCGCTGAGAACTGCGATGGAAGCTATGAACCTGGAGGGTAAGTTGATATACCATTGCAGAGCAGGTCCGGTCATTGTGGAGCTGAAACCTTTGCACATGGTAGCTTCGCGTGACCCTTTGGGGAGTGCTACAGCGAGCATCCTCTGTCTGTACTTGGCGACGTGGTCGTCCGGATCAGCGGTGCCATTATACGCCTTGATACTGGGGAAAGAGAACTTCCTGGGCATCTCGATTAAGGTGATCTCATCCGTGAAGAGAGTGTCGGCGTAGGAATCGGGTTTGCTCTTCCGTATGGGGGGAGCTACCCCTGGGAGTCTCTCATAAGTGAAACCCTCATGAAGTTCATCAGATCCTTGATCACGGTATGCTGTCTCTACTGCGTAGCTCTCTTGATGGTGATCATCTGCCCAACTTCCAATTGAGTAATCTCCGTCTCGGGTAGCATCGTCGTTAGTGTCGATTGATGGGTAGTAGGCGATGTCGGTCGATGCTCGAAGGTGGTTTGGTTGATGAGGTTGAGTGTCGATCGATGGTGATCCGTTCCTATTGATCGATGGCAACTTCTTTTTCCGAAACGAATGATGGAGAAGTCTATCTTCCTCGTCAAGAGTCGCTCTTTTCTCTATAGCTCGTTCTTCCTCATAATCTTCATCATACTCCTCCGTATGCATGTTGTGTGATGCCATAGTTGGATTGTGGTAATCGTTTTCCCATTCTCCATGATGACTGTCGACCGATTCGTCTTCTGCTCTGTCGGTCAATTTTTGTTGGGCACTGTCGATCGATGTTGCAGTGTGAGTTTCGATCGATGCTGTGTATTATGTCTCATACTCAGCTCCACAGTGGCATTCTGCAATGATTCCTGGATCATTGATTCTTCTGGGGGACGTCTGTGGCCTCTTGACTGGAATAGGGTTGTAGTGGACATGAGGATCTATGAGCGTTAGGCAAAATCGGTTGGTTTGCAAGTTGCACACTGCTCCTACTGTTGGCAAGAAGGCTCTCCCAAGTAATAGAGAAGAGTTCGAGTTCAGCTTGATGTCCAAGACATGGAAATCTACTGGAACTAAGGCATTACCAATCTGCACCTCTAGGTCTCTCACAATTCCTCCTGAGTTTCTCTGAGAACAATCCACAAAAGTGAATTATTCCTTGGAAGGCTCCACCTGCAGACTTAGATGGTCTGCCATAACTCTAGGTAGGATGCTGACTGATGCTCCTGTGTCGCACAAGGCATGTGGGAATTCAATACCCTTCTTCTCCTTCTTCTTCAATGTGACACTCTTCCTCATCTGTTGTCTAGCTTCACAGAACATTCTCCTAATGTCTTCTTCTGTCTCTCTGGTTTCTCTGAAGAACATCCACAATCTGTGGGTAAAATAAGCCTCATCGTATGGCTTATCTAGAGGAATCCTGAAGACTCTTTTCCGGAAACTTTCCTTTTCCTTTTCATTAGCCCCCCTCTTCAGATGTTTCGCCACTTTTTCATTTCTTCTCCTTAGGGTTCTTCCCGTAGGAAACCTATCAACCTCCATAGAATCTGTTTCATCTTCTGTAGGTGTCCTGACGGGCTCTGGTGGGTTTTCTAAAGGTTTGGGTTTGGGCCTGAATGCATTAAGACGTGCAACATCTATCTTCGGCATCAACACTCGGTATGTAATAGGTGCTCGTCGATCGATGGCACTGGCGGTTGTCGATCGATGGCTGTCTCCTGATGTTGATCGATGACGGGGTAAGAATGTCGATCGATTTTTACGTAGATAGGGCTGGGCGGATGTGGGTGTTTTGCTGCGAACTCCTCGTGAGTCATGATCCTCACGGCATTGCAAGATGCGGTTGACTCAGCAGGTGTTGTCGATCGATGTCCATGAGAGGATGTCCATCGGTTTTGGATGACTTCTGTCGACCGATGTTCATGGCTTGGCGTCGATCGACAGCAATGCGATCCACCGAAACTCATCAGACTCTCTACTTCGAAATCTCCTTCTTGCAGCTTCTCTTCTTTCACCACTTGCCAGAAATCATCCCCAATGATGGCATTCACGTGGTGCTTCATCACATCATCTTCTACCCCTCTAGTCAAGGCTCCCTGCCTCTTAACAGCTTCTCCTGTCTGAACAACCTGCATCTCCAGTTTCTTCACATAAGTGTTCAAAGTCTCAAACTTTGTGTTTAGGTTGGTGTAGATAGAATCAATTTTCCCACTGAAGTCCACTGTCATACGCTGCTGTCCCTCGAGAACTCTATCAAGCATCCCCTCAATCTTGCTCTCTTGAGTTGGCAGTGGTGGCTTCTGGTCGAAATTGCCTATATTTCCATAGGAGTTTCTGTTTCCACCTTGGTTTCCAGAACCTTGGAATCCAGCTCCACTGATGAAGTTCACATCTGCTTCCTCTGCTCTACCCTCTGTGTCTACAGCCTCTGCATCTTCAACCAAGCAGACCTGCTTCCTGAGAAGCTTGTGAACACTATCCAGCTTTCCCTTCACCTCATCCATCTGATCATTCCCAAGGATGGTTGCAGATCTCTTCCTCTCAAAGTCAGTGTTCTTGGTGCTGCTGCTAGATGCTAGGTTTTTAATGACCTTCACTGCCTCCTATGAATTCCTGGTGTTGAAGTTCCCATTGCTGGAAGCATCAAGAGCCATCTAGTACTGCACCGTGATGCCTATGTTGAAAGTACTGAGCAGTTGTACTTCATTGAATCCATGGTGTGGACAATCTCTCTGGTAAGACTTGAATCTGATCCAGGAGCTTCTGAATGATTCTGCAGGCTCCTGAGTGAATGTAGCAATCTTGCTCCTCAAATCTTCAGCACGTGCTTCATCAAAGAAGTTGCATAAAAACGCATTCTTGATGTCGCTCCAGGATGTTAGGGATCCTGGTGGTAACTACTTAAGCGAATGCGAAGCATCTCCAGCAAGTGAGTACTTGAAGAGCTTGCATAGGAGGTAGTCTTTAGAGACTCCCTCGACTTCAAAAGCAGATATGAGATCCTCGAACCTCTCCAGATGGTCCATAGGATGCTCATGAGATAACCCATAGTAGGGTGTCTGTCCCACGTGTGTGTAGTACTGCGGCTTCAACTCGAAATCCCTCTGAATAGTTGGAGGTCGAATGGCTGATCGGTTGGTGTAGAACTGATCTGGATTGTTGTAGACAGCCAATGTTTTCGGTTGAGCGGCCTCATCTATAGGTAGAGTAGCACCTGTAGCTTCAGACTCAGGGATTGCAGCCCCCTGAGCGTCTATCCTCTGACCTATTGCATTTCGCCGATGACCTTCCTGGTCATACAGGTCTCCTCTCTCATCACGTACAAGAATCAAAGTCGCAACCATGTCTCGCGGCTCAGTATCGATCGATGTTCGAACTGAAGTATCGATCGATGTCAGATGGAAGATGTCGGTTGACAGGAGATGAGTGTCTTCAGTCGACGATGGTGAGCGAGTATCGGTCGACGGGACTAGTGCCTGGGTCGACGGTGGTTGACGAGAATCGAGGGACGAACAAGCGTTGTTGTCAATCGATGAGGAGCGTGCTTCTTTGCTGATTGAACGGTACAAACTTGCAGGATCTAGTGAGAATAGCAGTTGAGTTTCCTTGTTGCTTCAGGTACTGCTGGGCATGTACCTGAAAATCCAAGAAAAAAAATTTATGTGAGAAACTTAACAAAATTAAATCTATTAGGCGATCAAAGCTCCTCGGTAACAATGCCAAATTTGATATCACTCAAATTACTCTAAAGAGTGCATTTACTCTCTCAAATAAGAGAGGTTCAATTGCAGTACTTAGAGCATGATTATTGGGAGCTTGTTAGGGATCAAATCCACAAGGAGCTAGGGAACCTAATAAATCTAATGGGATTTGTTAAGTTGGATGGTTTAATAATTAAAATGTAAATTTGCAGTTTTGTTGAGCAAGTAATTGCTCGATTGATTGGTTGAGGTTTTGGTGCTTAAAAGGAAATAGCTAGACTTAGGGGGGTATATTCAATTGAGAGTTTTAGGTTATTTGTGTCAAAATGACAAATCCACTGTTATTGAAACATGAATTTTAAAAACTCATTTAAAATCCAGTGTTATTGAACTTGACATTTTATATAGTACTCTGAAATCCACTGTTATTGAAAATATTTTAAGTGGTGGATTTTTAAAGCTTTCAAGTGATTTTTGAGTGTTTAGGTGGAGTTTCGTAGTTAAAAAAATTAAAACTCAAATCTCATGGTTTTAGGTGATATTCTAGAGTGGTTTAACAAAAATCATTTTATTCTCTGCAATTCCTTAAAATCATCTAAAACCTCATTGAAAATCAAATCACCTAAAATTTTAGCTAGACTTAGGGTTTTTATTCAAAAACTTGGAATTACGATCCTACAGATGCCTAATGAGTTTCATGCATGGTAATGTAGAAATCAACTACTAAGCAACAAGTCAATCAGCTCTCGCGTTTTTTGTCTGCATAAACGCCGCGTCAGTCGAAGAGAGCTGTATCCTATTGTTCCAGAGCGAGCCCAATGACAGTCCCTTCATCAACCCTCTTCCTCCAGTTCTTGAAGACGTGAATGAAGCGAGAGATCTCCTCAGAAATGGTCTGTTTTTCTGGACTTTCTTTACGCTGAAGAGAGTCTGCAAGGTGTTGGCACGTCTTCACTCTGATCCTCGAGTGATCGTGGAGGAGGATGTTGACCCGGAGTCTGATGGCCCTGTTCACCGTAATGCTCCTGCGGAGGAGGTGAACACGAGGTCGTCAAAGGGTAAAGGCATTGATCTCGATGGCATAGAATTTTCCGCGGATGATTCCACACTGCCCGGATGGGATCCAGACCTTGCTTTTGGTGATGGTAGCGGTTCCAGTGAGGTACCCCTTCCAGACTTTGATGAGTTTTTTGTTGGTTTACCCTCGTGTTTCGATCCACCTCCGACTTTTGATGAGTTGGCGAGGTCAAAAGTGGTTGCGGAAGGGTCTCGTATGATCAACGGGGTCAGTTTCCCTATCCTTGAGGATCTTTATTTGGTGAAGTCATATATTGTTTTTAATGCATTGGTTGTTCTTGCAGGGACTGAACATGCTCAGCTCGGCCCTTGAGGCGAGCAATCGGGAGGCAATGATCTACCGCTTCAAGGCTGAGAAGGCGGAGAAGGATTGATATCACTCAAATTACCCTAAGGATTGATTTATACTCTCTCAAATAAGAGGTCGAGTTGTAGTACTTTGGGATTGAATTCACGGGGAGCTAGGGAACCAATTAGATCTAAAAAGTTTATGATTAAGCTAGGCTAATAGTTTATAAAGCAGTAAATAAGCAGTAAACAAGTTGAACAAGACAATTGTTCAGCTTGGCAGGGAGTTGTTTGATGGAAGGATGGTTTGCTAGATCTAGGGTTTCTATTCAGGAAATTAGGATTATAACGATATAGATGCATAAGATGTTTGTTGGATGCACAAGAACTCAAACAATAAGAATAATCTACCAGTTCTCGCATGTCTAGATTATCTATCACTAGATCTAAGATCTCAACTCTCGCATGTTGATCTGTAGAAAGTGTCGATCGACGATTCGATTGGAATTTCGATCGACGATTCGATTGGAATGTCGATCGATACACCTTTCAGACGGTCGATCGATACAACTACCGAGTTGTCGATCGACGATCCTTCCAGCGAGCTTTACCAAGCAGGTTTGAACTATGTTCACTAGGTTCCTAGATCAACTCTCGTCTTTCTCTAGGAATCCTAGCACAATATGAATTATTCAGGAGATAAACCATGCTCTCGTGTGCGCCTATTCATCCTAACATCGTGGTTCTAGTTCGCGACTCTAGAACACAAGCAATAAGTGCAATTCAATTGATGGATATCCTAACAACTTAGCAATCTATATTTTGGGCTAATCCATCATCTTATCTGAACCCTAAACCTAACAAGTGGATCTATTCAAGCATGAAGTTGTCACAGAAAATCATAGATAAATAAATATAATAGAATAGATAAAAGCAATAAAGAATCGAAAGGAGTTCCAGGAGGACTCTGAAGGAGTTCCTCCTTTCTCTCCTAACTAAGAACAAGAAAATAAAAGAAAGCTTAGATAGTGTAGCCGTCAACAATGGCCTATAAATAACATAAATAGGGTTTCTGTTTATCCAAGGGTGTTCTGATAATTTGTGGTTGCTTCTGGACTTCAGTCGGTCATAAAATATGCTCAACCCATATTCTGGCATCACTGTCGACCAACACCAATGTTGTTACATCGATCGACAGTCCTTCATCTCCTCGACAGCTTCCTCTCGCGAGGCAGACTTACCACTCTTCAGTAAAATGGGCATACCTTCTGCTACAGGATGCTGATTGACCTCAACCGGTGGCATTGGAAAGCTAACTCAAAGCTATATCTTGTGTCAAAAGATGAGCCCAATCTAACGGTTGGAAGGTCTCCATCCATAGCTAGACATCTGACGCGCCTGTACAGTTCTGCACCTCAAAAGGCCCCCAAATCACCATATTTCTCCAGAACGTACGTGAACCTGTAAATACTCTTAATAGACTCTATATAGTAGTAGATATATATTAAAACATTTATAAACCATGGCTGAAAGTGGGTAAAGTACTGATGTAAAAGTTTTTAAAAATCTCGAGTACAGTGGCGAATATCTAAAACGTGGGAGTATATGAGTATATGTATACGTACCCACTCCCCCCCCCTTTTTTAGAGAGGGGGGTATCTGAACTTGTCTTTCGACGAGCTTCCTACGTACCCCTTTCGAGGATCGAGCCATCTCGTAGTTCTATTTGTGGCGCGAGTATTTTTACTCGGCGGTTAGGGTTGCGTCGACCGCTTTTACTGCAGAGATTGTGGCTGGGTCGACGTCTTCTTCCTGGTTTTTCTCCTCCGGTTGGGTAGTAGTGTTAGCCTCGGAGTCGCGCTGGTTTTTGATGTCCGAGCTGGTTCCTTCAGCAGACGGTGCTAAGTCGTCTTTCGTCGAAGTGTTTTCAGCTGAAGGCTGAGTTATCTTCGTGCGCTTGCGTTTTGTCATTGCGGTAGTCGTAGCTTATCTTAGCTTATGTTCCGCGAGGAAGCAAAGTCGCGATTGCTTCTGACAACCCCAAATGGCTGCGATTACGTTTTGGGTTGGGAAATTGACGCCCAAGTGATATGTAGATGGGACGACTTTCATGGCGTTTATGCATTGAGTTCCCATGATCACGTTATGGATGGTGGGATGGTCGACCACCGCGAAGTCGATGATCTTTGTGACTTCCTTGGCGATGACTGGCAGCTGGATCAATCCGAGAGTCATTGACGTCTCCCCTGAGAAGCATGTCAACGGTTTTGGCATTGGTACGACTTCTCTGAGTTCAACGTTCATCCTTTTGAGAGTATCGCGGAAGATAACGTTGACCGTGCTCCCCATATCGATGAGAACTCTGGCGACCTCTAGATCTCATATGACGATATCTATGACGAACGGATCACAATGCGGCTGATCGATTCCGCCGGCCTCTTCCTCCTCAAAAGTTATCGAGTTGTTCTGAGCATCCCGGGGTGGAGACCAGGTAGGCCAGTTGGCGCTCGAGTCGGCTTTTCGCTGATAAGCTTTAATGGCCGAAACCGTATCGTTGTAGTAATGTTATTCTCCGATAATCATGTTTACTCTGTGACGATTGTTGTCGTTTCTTTTTTCGTCCAGTCTTCTTTCGCGTTTATCTCCCAACTGGTTCCTTTGAGGAGAATTTTCCGCGGGCAGATTTTTATCAGTCTTTGGAGGACGGTCGGAATCACGGACAAGGTCTTTCACGCTGGCTACCTCGGAGAGTTCTCCGGCAAGCAGTTTTGCGGCCAGTCTGGCTCCCAGGACTTTGCAGTTGGTGGTTGAGTGTCCTCGGGTCTGGTGGAACTCGCATAAGGTGTTCTCGTCATACCCAGTGTTGCGGGTCCACGTGTTCCCGGAAGTTCTGCCCTGCTCGGGGTTGATCGCATAGTTATGCGCCCCTTGGAGCTCTTCTCCCTCGTGATGGACATACTTGTCGTTACGAGGGTTCTTCTTTCTAGGCTTTTGGTCTACATCTTTTGAGTAGCCTTTCGTCGGCTTATGCTTTTGTGACAAAACTTTCGTCTCCTCCTCGATCATAATGTGGTCCGTTGCCTTGTGGAGAGGGTCTTGGATCTTCTGTGGCTTGTCGAGGGTTATCCACTTTTTGAATTTCGACTTGTACCAGAGCGTTTTTCTGAGCACGTCTATGGCCACTTTGTCGCTTATTCCGCTAACCCTTGACATGACCAGCTTGAATCTGCTCATGAAATCGAGGAGAGGCTCGTTTTCTCTCTAGGAGAGGCTCTAGAGGTCCACGTCAGACGTTTTCCTATCTATGAACATAGAATATTGCTTGAGAAACGCTGATGCAAGCTGGCGGAAACTTCCGATGGAGTTTCGCCTAAGACGAGAGAACCTCTCGAGAGCGGCGCCTTCCAGATTTTCGACGAAGTGGCGGCAATAGCCTGCGTCTTTCTCGCTTTCTCGGCGCATAGCCCTTCCCATCTTGATCTGGAAAGCTTGCAGATGCACTTTGGGATCAGTTGTACTATTGTATATTGGCACTTTGATATTTCCAGGATCAGATACCTTAGTTTCGGTGATGCGAGTTGTGAAGGGAGCTTTTCGGGCTTCCTCGAGTAATCTGTCGATTTCGGGGGGCAGCGCTAGTAGCGTGATGGATCTGGGACTTCACTTCCCTTACCTCCGCGGTAGTCTTTTTATGTAATCGCGAAGGTCGTGGATGTCGGGACTCTCTTCAGCAGTTTTCCGACCTTGTCGGCGTTTGCTGCGAGTGATCGCGGCCTGCTCCTCAGCTAGCTTCGCCTGTTCAACCCAAAATACGTTTTCTTCTTCCTCAGTCATGGGTTAGCTGAACGGAGAGTCTTCTTGAGCTGCTCTGCTCCGAGTTCTCCTTGGACGCACGTCAGCGTCTTCTTCTGAATCATCAGAATAGTCGTTGGGATCCAAGTTGATGCGTTCGAACTCGTCATCCTCCAGTCCCTTTGCGGGAGACGTAGGGTTTTCGGAATCCTGGTTCTTGACTGAGGCAGTCTTGCTAGGGTCTTGCCCCGAAGGGTTTTCTTGCAAAGTATCGGACCTGTCGATAGGGGTTGCGAAATCGAGTCTTTTCCCGCGAATCATTGTGGTACCGCGGGCGAATCTTTGTGGTTACGCGGGGACGGATTGCTCGAGTCCTTGCTGTTAAGGTTTCGACCTGTTTAGTGAAGGTGTTCACAAGCTGATCCTGTTCTTCCAACCTTTTTTCATAGGTGGCGAACATCTTCTTAAACTCCTCGAGGTTTGCGGCATTGGCTGGTGCGTTGGCCGCGGAGACATCCGCGGCTGGAGTGTTGAGATTGGTGTTGGTTCCTCCGTTGAGAGGGATTTTTGTGTTCAAGCAATCCGTGGTCAGCTCTACAGAATGATAGGAGGAAGGAGACATGTCGTTGAGTATATTCTCCTGCTTTGATAGTTGATAAACCAGGAGATCCTGCTCTTAGGATACTGCCATATGGGTATGGGCCAGTATATGTCGTTGGTGCCTTAGTAGCAGCAGGGGATATTGGTCGTTAGGTGGGGGCCGCCTACTGATATTGAAGATCCCAGGGACTTCTTGATATATGATCGATGGTTCCGACTACCAGGGTCGGTCCTTGGTTGCCTCCTGATCTATAGTTCATGGTTTCGTGGAAGGTGTTTGGGTTTATAGCTGCATCCTTCAATGTAGATTGCCTATATACCCTTTAGTAAGGGATCAAGCCATTCGTAGTTCATGCATATGGAAGCACGGAGCCTAGATGGGCGCGTAGCCTGATGGAGGCACGTAGCCAGATAGAGGAGCGTAGCCTGATGGAGGCGCGTAGCCTGATGGAGGCGCGTAGCCTGATGGAGGCATGTAGCCTGATGGAGGCGCGTAGCCTGATGGAGGCACGTAGCCTGATGGAGGCACGTGGCCTAGGGAGCACGGGGCTATAGTGGGCACATGGCCTAATGGGCACGTAGCCTTGGGAGCAGGTAGCTCTGTAGTGGGTAGGAGTCATCTGTTCTAGAGGGCACATGGCCAGAACAGATGGTAGACTTGTCGATATGCTGCAGTGAGCATGATGTGTCGATGTGCTTAAGTGAGCATGGAGGGACCCTGCTGATTAGCTGGAGATCGTGGCATGAGCCAGTAAGTCGAGTTGTAAACGTGCTGCGGTGAGCATATATCTTCATCTGGTTGATAGTAATCGCCGGAATCAGCCTAGCATAGGCGTGTCCAAGAAGAGGGTCTTCTAGGTCTGGAATATTGCCTTGGCGGCTGTGGAGTTGATGAACTCTGGTCATGGACGTTGTGGACCCCTTTTCTTTAGGTTTAGAAACCTATATTTATAGTGGAGCTCGTGCCTCCCTCTTAGGATTTGGAAATATTCATTATATCCTTAGATAATAGAATATTTCCCTTTTTCTTATGGGAGGTCATATGTATTGGAATATTTCCTCTTTTTCTCGGATCTAGGGAGACTCCTTCTTGTCCAAGCTGGTACCTTATTAAAGGAAGATTTCCATTTATCCTAAGGTAGGATAAATCACTCGACCTAGAAGCCGGAGGCAGGACCTAAACCCGGAGGCAGGGACCCAGACCCAGGGGTAGGAACCCGGAACCTGGGGGCAGGGACCCGGAACCTGGAGGCAGGAACCCGGAATCTGGAGTAATCTCTTCATGGAATATTTTTCCCCAACAGTTTGCCCCTTATTTTCTTGTTTCGTGTTTGAAGGTAGGAAATAACATGATTTTCTTCATAGGACTTCGTGAGTCTCACCATGGTGCCAAGCTCCTTGTTGAATTTGGAGTAGAACGTCGGCTCGTAGCACGGGCTATCAAACTCCCTTGTCAATAGTGCTCGGATGTACTTGCGGTTGGTTTGAAAGGATTCACAGCCTGATTGGAGATATATCGCCTGGAGAATGGGCAATAATCCTTGATTCGATACAGAAACATGGTCTAGATCATGTAGTGTATTCGTCGGTGAATCCAGTGGGCATGATGTCACGGCCTGGAAGAATGTAGATAGACTTACAGACATGCTTCAATGGGCATGTGTTTGGTCTGAATGAGGATGGTCACAAGGATGTAGTTGTACCCTTGATTCCGATGGCCTGGAAGTGGAAAATCAGAAAGAACCACCATGTAGGACCTAGTAAATGCTTTAAGGTAGGACATCACAGTCACACAGGGTCAAGTTGAGGCTTTAAAACTTTCTTATTCTCCTTTATAAGGATGATACGTTGCCCCCATGGTGGGGATTGGTCAGAGTTGGCTGAAAGTTTGATGGAGAAACCGGGAACGTCTGCATAAAAAATGTTGTTTCTGCTCATACCCCAGATTCTTGTGCTGCTCCTGTAGCTATACTCAGCCTTAGTTCAGGCAGGACTTCAGTTTGCATTTCTAGAGGCTCTCTGGTTCCATGAATCGTGTGGAGGAGTGTATGGGTCAGGACCCAAGAATTCTAAGAGGGAGAATTTTGTCGAGGCTAAGGATTAGGGGGATGAAGAGGTTTAATAAGACCCGGAGGCCGAAACTGAGGATCCTCATGCTTGATTCTACTAGCCTTGCTTGCACGTCTTGAGCTTGTAAAAGCTGTAATGGACTTTCATTCAGGTCTTCGTGCCGGTCTCCTTATTGCGTTTAGCATACTTGATGCTCCTTGAGGTTTTGATGTTGTAGTTGTAGCTTCTTGCTTCGTCTTGGGATTGTACCTTGACTTTTGGCAGGGGGGACATTCAGCATGTTCATCTTGGTACTCGAAGATAACCTAGTTGAATCATGGTACCGGAGTAGAATTCTTGGACATGTTGTTTGCGGTGAGCGGTAGTGTCCATGCCGAATGGAGAAGGTGGAACCACTAGTTGAACTCTGCCATTGATTCTTGGCCACTCTCAACTATGTAATATTGTAATCTTCCCCTAGAGGTAGGCTACAAGCAATGCTAGGATGGCCTTGTGTTGTGCTTTCGTAAAGGATCCTGGGCATGTTTTCCCAGAATCTGAAGATTTGGAGATACATCATTCTGAAACTCATGGCTCGTGGGTGCAATTCTTTATAAATCGGAGACTGTATGGACTTTCGTCCAGGAACCGGGAGACTGGATGGACTTTCGTCCTGGAACCCGGAGGCTGGATGGACTTTCGTCCTCGAACCCGGAGGCTGGATGGACTCTCGTCCTCGAACCCGGAGGCTGTAGTGTGAATCCCTTCTTCAAACCCGGAGGTTTTAGGATGTAGCCCTTTCGGACCCGGAGGTCCTAAGGTGTTATATCGAGCTCTGCCCCTATGAGTAGGCTGCCCTTAATCGTGTGCGACATTGCACTCTGCCCCCGTAGGTAGGCCACTATCAACATCTATCTATAAGTTCGTTAACTTTCAGACGGGTATCGCATTCCACATCCCTTAGGTTAGTTTCTATCGATATAAATTACCGTACGAAGGGTCCATGGACCTTCGTTTCTGGCCCAGAGGCCGTTTACAACCCGAAGGTGTTTTATGAACCCGGAGGTCACTTTTTGACCCGGAAGTCATGTGGGAATCCGGGGTATCTCCTTTTGATCCTGAGATCGTATCTTGACCCAGAGATCATGTGGGAACCCGGAGGTTCTCCTTTCGATCCTGAGATCGTACCTGGACCTGGAGATCATGTGGGAACCCGAAGGTTCTGCTTTCGATCCTCAGATCGTATCTGGACCCGGAGGTCATGTGGGAACCCCGAGGTTCTTCTTTAGATCCTGAGATCTTATTTGGAACCTGGAGGTAGAGTAAGGACCCAAAGGTCGTTTGGGAACCCGGAGGTTCCTTCAGACCCTGAGGTCGTATTTAGGACCCAGAGATCGTTTTGAACCCGTAGGTTTCTTTTGGACCCGGAGGTCGTTTCGAACCCGGAGGTCGTTTCGAACCTGGAGGTCGTTTTGAACCCGGAGGTTGCTCTGGACCCGGAGGTCGTTTGGGAACCCGGAGGTTCCTCTAGACCTGGAGGTTGTTTTGAACCCGGGGTTATATAAGAACCTGGGGGTTTACCTTTTCCAGGCCCTGAGATGTTTTCAGGACCTGGGGAATGCATGGGGACCCTAAGGTTCTTAATAACTCGGGGGTTATGATCTAATAACCCTGAGGTTATCTTTAGCCCCAGAGTAAGAACACAGAATATTTGGTTTTGCAGGGACCGTATGTTGGGGTCAAAAACGGTTACGACAAAGGTAACGTCCAAATCCCCGAAGAAGAAAAAAAGTAGAAAACTTCTTCGACAAATACTTTTTCGAAGTAGATTCTTCTTTACGAAAAGCTTTGCCGAAGAAACGCGAATCATCGGACAAGAGCTCGAGAAGGATCGTTACGCAGCGACCAAACACGTGCTCCGCTCAGTCGCTACCTAGCAACCGAGTTCGAGCCAAAGCTCAGTCGCTACGTAGCGACCAAACCTCCATTCCGCTTGGTCGCTACGTAGCGACCGAACTCGAACCAAAGTTCGGTCGCTACGTAGCGACCGAGCTCTTCCGAAACATCGATACGACATCAGTCCATGCATTCTCGTCTACCCTTCGATGCTATCTCCCGAATACCGTAGCGAATCCATCTCACGTTCCCCGCCATTTTTAAGTTATCAAACAAACTTTACCGTGAAAACCACGGAAAGTTCATTCTTTATCGAAAGAGGCCGTAATAAACGCTTCGAGTCGAAAGACGGCCCAAAGGGACCTAAGACATGACTCGAGGCCCAACTTACGATTTCTTAACCAACAGCCCGTAAACCACATGTCGGTTTATGCTTGGTTCGCAGGGGAAGATAAGTGTCAAGTTTCCGCGGATAAATACGAAATTTTAAAGATAATAACGAAGATCGGAAAAAATGGAATATCTCCATTTTTATGCTATGGCGGCTTAAGGGCAGAAGAGGAAAGCGTAAAACGACCTTGGAGCCAGTATATAAAGGGTCCCAGGCGAGAGGCATGAGGGGGGACTTTCAGAGCAAACTTAGCACTTAGAGCAATTTTAGGCAATTTTTCGTTTTTGTTATTCGAGCTGCGACTCAATTAGGTTTTTTGCCGTCTTAGGGTTTTAGAACTAGGAATTTCGCCGACAGCTCTCGTAGCCCAGGCAGTTACCTTGTTGTAAACGCTCAAACACAGATTCAGAATAAGAATTATCTTGCTCTCTTTTTCTATTTCTTATTTCATTACTGTTATCGTTTCGTGTGGTATTAGCATATATCCGGGACCTCTGGGAAATTAGGGTTTTCCTAGTTTCCTTAATTAAACGGAAATCGACAGTGCGAATTTCGGTTCCCATAGTTTGGCGCTAGAAGGAGGGGGGACACGGAACAATCTAACCCGCAAAAACCACTCAACGATCAGGAACGATATGCAAGACTCAACGTGCGCGAACGTCATCTCGTTCAAGGGGGGAGCAACGGTCAATCGAGCCAAACCTCAAAACGATCTCCTTGTTATCGAACTAACAATCCGAGATATCGACGTTGCAAGGGTGCTAATCGACACCGGAAGTTTGGTCGATATCATCTTCAAAGATACTCTCGAGAAAATGGGCATCGATCAATTCGAAATCGTGAAATACCATAGCCCACTACTGGGACTTTCGGGAGAAATGACCATGGCCTACGGATCGATTAATCTTGCAGCCAAAGCCGGAACCGTGACAAGAGTCACTGGGTTTGTAGTTGTTGACTGTCCTGCATCTTACAACGTTATCATGGGAACGCCATGGTTGAACGCCATGCGTGCCATCCCATCCACGTACCATCTTTGCCCCAAGTTTCCAACCCCTAACGGAATCGAGGTAATATGGGGAAACCCAAGAGTATCACAGGTGTGTTACGCCGCAGAAAAAAAACAAAAAATACCAGATCTCGAGAAAGTTCCGAGAAAAATGGAGAAAAAGGTCTCCGACCAAGGTTCGCGAAGTCAAGATTCGGCTGAACTCTACTGGAAGTCTAGTAACATCGCGGACCTAGAGGAAAAACGCAAACCAACCTGCGAACCTGTGGTCACAGTCTGTCTCGATGAAGCATCTCTGGAACGATGCGTCGAAATCGGAGCCAATCTCCGCGAGCCTTTGAGGACAGAGCTCGTAACCTGTCTAAAAAAGAACCTCAATACTTTCGCATGGGCCGCGGAAGATATGCCAGGGATTGACATTGACATAACATGTCACGAATTAAATATCTATCCGACTTTCAAGCCCGTCAAACAAAAAAGGCGGAAGCTAGGACCCGAACGAGCTTCCGCGGTCAACGACGAGGTCGAAAAATTGCTTAAAGTCTGGTCAATAACAGAAGTGAGGTATCCAGACTGGCTCGCCAACCCCGTAGTAGTCAAAAAGCGAAATGGAAAATGGCGAGTTTGCGTAGATTTTACCAACCTAAACAAGGCCTGTCCAAAAGATAGTTTCCCCCTGCCACACATCGATCGATTGGTAGAAGCAACGGCAGGAAACGAACTTCTATCTTTCATGGATGCCTTCTCAGGTTACAACCAAATTATGATGAACCCTGACGATCGCGAAAAGACTGCGTTCATTACCGATCGCGGAACCTACTGCTACAGGGTAGTGCCCTTCGGCCTCAAAAACGCTGGCGTAACTTACCAACGACTCGTGAACCGTATGTTTTCTCAACAACTCGGTAAAACGATGGAGGTTTATATCGACGACATGCTCGTCAAATCCTTCCAAGCAAAGGATCACGTATCACATCTCGAGGAATTTTTCGCGCAGTTAAATTCCCATAACATGAAGGTCAACCCGACAAAATGCAGATTCGCCGTGGCATCAGGGGAATTCCTCGGCTACCTAGTCACATTCTGTGGCATCGAGGCAAATCCAAAACAGATCAACGCACTGATCGAGATGGCTTCACCGAAGAATAAGCGGGAAGTCCAGAGGTTGACCGTTAGAGTCGCGACACTAATCCTGCCTTTCTATGATGTCTTACGGGGAAATAAAAAATTGGAATGGTCGGAAGAATGCGAAAACGCTTTCCAACAGCTTAAGCGGTATTTGGCTTCCCCCCCAGTCCTCGCAAAACCAGTGGAGGGGGAACCTTTGTTCTTGTACATCGCTGTATCAGCAACAGCTGTGAGCGGCGTGCTAATCAGGGAAGAACGTGGCGAACAGAAACCTATTTTCTATATCAGCAAAACCTTGCTGGATGCCGAATCTAGATATCCGCTAATGGAAAAATTAGCATGCGCGGTCGTAACATCGGCCCGAAAACTAAGACCATATTTCCAATCCCACATGATCGTCGTCCTCACGACTTTTCCCCTACTAACGATCCTGCATAGCCCGAGTCAATCGGCCCGATTAGCCAAATGGGCAGTAGAACTGAGCGAATACGATATCGAGTATCGGCAGAGAACAAGCGCAAAGTCACAAGTGCTTGCGGACTTCTTGGTCGAATTACCGACAGAGACCATAACCAACCACTACAAGAAAACAGCAAGGATACTGAGGGAAAAAATCGTCGGAATTTCGTCGGAATAACGTTATTCCGACGACATACCGACGAAACAAGTCCTCGGAAATAATTCCTCGGAATTTCTTCTTCCCTCGGAAATCCCTCGGAATTTTCCGACGGAATTCTTAGAACATATTTCCGAGTAAATTCCGAGGATCACTTGTTTGTCGGAAAACTCCTCGGAATATACCGAGGGAGAACTTCGTCGGGATATCTCCTCGGAGTACTCGATCGATCGATGCGTTTTTGGACGTATATCCATCGATCGATCCGTTTATAAAAAAAAGTTTGGAATATACCGGGGAAAAACTTCCTCAGAAGTCCCTCGGTATATTCCGAGGAACATGTCCCTCGGTATATTCCGAGGAAAGGTGTCCCTCGGTATATTCCGAAAGTTTTTTTATAAACCGATCGATCGATGGATATATGTCCATAAACGCATCGATCGATCGAGTAAAAAATATATTTAATTTCATCGGAATGTTAAAAATATTAATTTTTTTAAAAAATAAAATTTTTGAAATTTAAATTCTAAAATATAAAATTAAAATTGAAATCATATTAATTAATATTCAAAGTTTCACAAATAAAAATAAAACATTCCGAGTTTTTGGAAAAAAAAAAACTACAGGTCTGGCACGTCCGGGAACAACTCGTTCGGGTACATCCTCTGCATCATCTCCATCATTTGCTGGTTCAGCCTCCTCTGTGCCTCATAGCCCGCCTGTTGAGCCGCCATCTGGGTCTCCAACAAAGATATGCGATCATCCTTGTCCTTCAACTGAGCCGTAAGTACTTCTGGATCAACAAAGGGCGGTGGTGCAGAAGAAGGAGGAACCGACCGGGTGCGACGACCCAAACCGACCAAACGTCCCTTCTTCTTTGGAACCGACTGAATAGAAAATAGCCAAATTTACAAATTTAAACCAAGAAATAAATGAATTGAACTTTAAAAAAAAAAGAACTTACGGATTCAACGATTTCGTTGATTCGAAACCGGGACAAGTTGGTTGAAGCCGTCGAAGTGTCATCCTCGGTTTGAAGCTGAGACACTTCGTCTACCACCTGAGTTTGGACCAGGTCGACCACGTCCCTCACAAGACCGTCATCAATCTGGCCGGTCTTCTTGTTGGTATACGCCCTCCTCAATAGGGCGAGATCATCAACCGGCTCGCCATCATTTTCTTCCGCCTTGAAAAAAAACATAAATTAAAGAAACATTAGAAATTTAAAGAAATGCACAATAAATAAAAATTGTGAAACTCAACTAATTGAAGAAAAAACGGTTGAACTTACCATGCGATCTCCCAGAGTGGCAATAGATTGAGCACCCAAGTTATGCTTGTAGATGCCCTTCCCTTTACGGTCGCTCCTGCGGTTGGTGGAGTTGGTGAAAGAAGTTTCTTTCGTCTCTTCCTTATCCCAATGCGCACACAACTCCTTCCAGACCGTGTCGTTCATCGACTTTGGGACCTTTTAATAAAAAAAAAATAGTTTATTAAATTAAAAAATAGTTTAATAAATTAAAAAAATATTTAATAAATTAAATCGAACCTTATTGATTTCCCACTTCTTCTTCCACTCGTGGATCTGCTTCCCATAGTTGTCCATAACTTTATGGACGAAGTGGTGATAGATAAAGAACGTCTCATCGGAATTCCAGTTGAACTCTTGCTGAAAAAAAAACACAATTAGCAGAAAATTTATATTAAAGATTAAAAATATAAGTAAAAAATTAGAATACTTACCGCAAACTGACGAAACCGCAGAACCTGCTTGTCGGTAGGGAAGTGAGTGAAAGTCGGATGTCCCTTGTCGAGGGCCGAGTACATCATACGGTTGATCCATGCGCTGATCCCGTTCCCGGATCGGTTGAACCTAATAAAAAGAAAAAACGGTTAATAATTAATCCAAATTTAAAGAAAAAAAATGTTTAATTACCATGTTTGACCTCGTCCATGTGGATACGGAGTGAGATACGGAAGATGGTCACGACCGGGCTGTTGAACCAACTCTGCAACACTCATTACTCCCAGAGGACCCGGAGGAACAGGAGCGGATGCAGCAGCGGGAGCGAGAGGAGGAGCAGGAGCGGGTGCAGCAGAGGGCGATGTATGGTTGGAGCTGTGGGGCGAAGGGGAATCCTGAAAATGGCTGGAATCCCGAGATTGGCTCTCCGTACCACCACGACCACGACGCTGTCGAGGCCGGATCTGATCATCATGAGACCTGTAAATTAAAAAAAATATATTTAATAAATACAGAAATATATAAATTAATTTTTTTTTTTTTAAAAAGTCCCAAATAATTTAATCACAAAAAAATATTTATAGATATTAAAAATAATTAATAAATATATAAAAATAGTTCTAATAAACAAAAAATAGTTTTAATAAATAAAAAATAGTTTAATAATTACAAAAACTAGTTTTAATAATATATATATATATTAAACATATTTTTAAATCCCAAATAATAGGTTTTAGTTAGAAAAAAAGTTTTATAGATATTAAAAAATGTTTTGTAAAATCCAAAAAATCGAATTTATATACAAAAAAGATTTTGTAAAATCCAAAAAATCGAATTTATATAGAAAAATCATTTTGTAAAATATAAAAATCGATTTTATATACAAAAATCAATTTAATAAATACAAGAGAAACAAAAAAATTATAAAAAAATTATAAATCAATTCAACAAAACAAATTATTCAACCAAATCACAATTCTAAACCTATTATACAACCAAATCACAATCCTAACCAATCACCCTAACAAAAATCTATCAAAACTACACAAAAACCTAACAAATAGAACCTAAGAGAGTGGGATAGGGTCCTTACATGATTTGTGTAAGAGAAGGGGGAGATCGCCGGAGATATCGTCGGATTTGAGGGGGAAATCGCCGGAGAGAAGAGAGGAGTCGCGCAGAGGCATTATAATTTCAATTTTCGCGAAATATTTGCCCGGTAAAATGAAAATATTCCGAGGAAATTCCGACGGATAGTAAATTATCCGTCGGAATTTCCTCAGAATATTCCGAGGAAATACCAAGGAACTAGTGTTTGGGGTTTCAAAACATCAATTTTATACAATTGTAATGCATACCATTGAGGATTCTTTGTATAGATGAGCATAAACCATGAAATAAAAAATTTCAAAACTAATTGAAAGTATTCCCTTTACCGTTCATTAAAAGGTATAAGTGTTTCTCTTATGTTGTGGGATTTCGTTCATACAATCGGAAAAGTGTTAATTATACGGTTAGGAACAAAATTTTGACTTCATAATGAACGTAAGACACTTAATAAGGGTTATATATGTGTTATTCAAACCGCAAAACGCTGTATTCGGTTTAAAAACCCTATTTCCTCGGACTAATCCGAGGGAATTCCGAGGAAACCCTATTCTTCCTCGGAATTCCGAGGAATATTCCGAGAAAATTCCGAGGAACTAGTGTTTGGGGTTTCAATACGTCAATTTTTGTTTCTAAACAGATCGATCGATGTATATATATACAAAAACGCATCGATCGATCACCAAGATGGACGAAAGCCATAACAATGTGATCGATCGATTAGATTATACCATCGATCGATCGAACAAAATCTCAAGCGTTCCTCGGAATTTCCTCGGAAAATCTCGTACATTTTTTATAAACGGATCGATCAATGTATATATATCTAAAAACGCATCGATCGATCACTAAGATGGACGAAAGCCGTAACAATGTGATCGATCGATTAGATTATACCATCGATCGATCGAACAAAATCTCAAGCGTTCCTCGGAATTTCCTCGGAAAATCTCGTACGTTTTTTATAAACGGATCGATCGATGTATATATATCCAAAAACGCATCGATCGATCACTAAGATGGATGAAAGCCATAACAATGTGATCGATCGATTAGATTATACCATCGATCGATCGAACAAAATCTCAAGCGTTCCTTGGAATATCCTCGGAAAATCTCGTACGTTTTTTTATATACGGATGGATCGATGCGTAATTGTACAAAAATGCATCGATCGATGCGTGTGCGAACAGAATTATAATGCAAAACCCGAACTTTTTGGATCAAAACCTCAGAACTCTCATCCCCTCCGATTTCCCCTATAATTCGACCCCCCCCTTTTTCTCTCTCTATAATCATCCGATTTGAACAATTTTGGTCTCTATTCCCCCTTATTTTTCGAGCTCTACCTGATTCATACACTCGTTTTCACCATAAGACAGGTATACTCCGCGAATCTCCACATTCTCAAATCGTGTTCTTGAGCAATTTTTTGGGTTTTGTGAATTTCTTATTTCCGTGTTGATTCCTTGATCAAATATGCATGCATACTCACTTGTTTCAAAGATTCTATTTTGTAGAGAATGAAGCGCACGAAAACATCAGCAAAGAAGAACACACAAGAAGAGGGTTCGTCTCAGTGAGAGAAGCAAAGGCCAAAGAAGTGGGATAAGTCTGATACCACCCACTACAACAACATGAAGAAGGTAGCCGTTCCGGCTACACAACTAGCATGTCCTGAGACGATGAAAATATTGGGAATCAAATCAGACATTGAAGGGCTGTTCCAGAACATGGGTCTAGGCCAACTATGCAACCTCAACGAACCCACTTATCCGGAGTTGGTACGCCAGTTCCTAGCTTGTGCATTGGGTAAATCTTCCCCTCTAAATTGATCATTTACCATCTGCTCAGTACCTACACCATAATCTACGTCCGTTCTAATTGGTTTTTCTAATCTAACCGCTGGCTGAGGTTTGCTAGTACTACCATGTTCATAATCAGTTTCCCCATGATGATACCAAATTTTGTAACTTTGTGTAACCCACTCAAATATAGATGAGTCCAAACATCCCACTCTTTAATGACCTTTCTATTTTTACAATTAGAGCAAGGACATCTTAACTTACCTGTTTTTTCTTCCGGTTGTCGGTGAACTAACCCCATGAATTCGGTTATACCTCGTTGGTATTCTTCCGTAAGCAATCTCGTGTTCGGATCCAAATGAGGTCGATCGATCAAAGAACGAAAATAATTTGAAGAAGACATATTTTTTATGAATCAAATTCGTGTGTAAATAGAGTAAGAGGGAGGATGAAGATATGGAGTGAATGAAGAGGAAGAGGAGTCCTTGTATTTATAGTTTAAATCCTGCCGACAGACCGAGGAAATTCCGACGGAATTCCGACGCCAACGGCTAGTTCGTCGGAATTTCCTCGGAATTTTGTAAAATCCCCAAACGGCTCTCCAACGGCTATAATATTTCCTCGGAATTCATCGGTTTTTTCCAAGGAACACATATTTCCTCGGAATATTCCGACGGATTGATATTTCCTCGGAATTCCGTCGGTATATTCCGAGGAAATTCCGAGGAAACCAAATTTTGTGTTTCCTCGGAATTTCCTCGGAAATTCCTCGGGATATTCCGAGGATTTCATTTTCCGTCGGAATGTCCGTCAGAATACCGCTGTTTTCTTGTAGTGACCGAGGAACCAAATTCCACTTGGCTCCTTCACGTCGACGGATCCTCGTCCAAGCAGGGATCAGGCGTCGGAATTCGCCTCACATTTCCAACGAACGAGATCTTAGAGCAATCATTTAGACTGGAATTCCACGCCTCAAACAACGAAGACGAATACGAAGCACTCGTCGCAGGACTGCGTTTGGCTCACGGCTTGAAGATACGAAACGACCACGCTTACAGCGATTACCAGTTAGTGGCAAGTCAGTACAGTGGAGAGTATGAGGCCAGGGACGAACGGATGTATTCGTACCTCAAACTGGTCCGAAAACTAGCTCAAAAGTTTGTCTGTTTTGCCCTCACGAGAATTCCCCATTTCGAAAACATCCAGGCAGATGCTCTCGCGGCATTAGCATCAAGTTCTGATCCAGGACTTAAAAGGGTGATTCCGGTCGAGTTCATCGAACACCCGAGCATCGGACCACCAATCGTCGTCAACCTCATAGAAGGTCAAGATGCCGAAGAAGAAGAAGAAGTTGCAATACAACCGCAATCAGAGCAATCTTATTGCGGCTGCGATACCCCGTGGCTGCAGAAAATTCAAGACTACATTATCGACGGACGCCTGCCCACCGAGAAATGGGCAGCCCGCAAAGTCCGAGCACAGGCCGCGCGCTACCTAACAGTAGACGGCAAAATTTACAAATGGAGATTCTCCGGACCACTCATGACGTGCCTGGAAGGGGAAGAAGCGAAAAAAGTGATGGAAGAAGTACATTCTGGGTCTTGCGGTAATCATTCCGGTGGAAGATCACTGGCAGTGAAAATCAAACACCATGGATTCTACTGGCCAACGATGATCGGAGATTGCGGGAAGTTCGCACGAAAATGCGAAAAATGCCAGAGGCATGCTCCAACCATCCGACAACCAGCCGAAGTCCTCTCCTCCATCACATCGCCCTATCCTTTTATGCGCAGGGCCATGGACATCGTCGGTCCCCTTCATAATTCAAAGCAAAAGCGTTTCCTTTTAGTCCTCACCGATTTCTTTTCAAAATGGGTAGAGGCAGATTCGTACGCAAGTATAAAAGATGTCCAAGTCGAAAGTTTCGTATGGAAAAACATCATCTGTAGGCATGGAGTTCCTTACGAAATCGTAACCGATAAGGGATCTCAGTTTATCTCCACCCGGTACGAGGCGTTCTGCGAAAAATGGACGATACGGCTTAACAAATCAACGTCCAGATATCCGCAGTGTAACGGACAAGCTGAAACAATTAATAAAACCATTCTCGATGGACTGAAGAAACGCTTAGAGGCCAAAAAAGGCAGGAGGGCTGACGAACTCGAGGGAGTCCTCTGGTCCCACCGTACCACCCCGAGGCGAGCAACAGAAGAAACCCCTTTCGCTCTGGTGTACCGAACGGAATGCATGATTCCTGCAGAAGTAGAATTCCCCGGTGTTCGAAGAAGATTACTTACCGAACGAGAGGAGCTCAACAACGCAATGCTCCTCGACGACCTCGATCTCATTAACGAGCGCCGAGATCGAGCACTCATCCGAATCCAAAATTACCAACACGCAGCCACGAAGTACTACAATTCCAACGTACGGAACCGCAGATTTAATCAGGGAGATCTAGTCCTTCGCAAAGTCTTCCAAAACACCGCTGAACGAAACGCGGAAAAACTCGGAGCAAACTGGGAAGGACCCTATGAAATCGAAAAAATCATCCGACCAGGCTCCTACGAAATAGCCAACATGCAAGGCATAAAAATTCCAAAGACCTGGAACGCGATGCATCTCAAAAAATACTACCACTGACCAACTCGCAATCACCGAACTACGAGACGGCTTGATCTCCATAAGGAGTACGTAGGCAGTTTGTCGAAAGGCAAATTCAGCTGTCCCCCCTCATCAAAAAGGGGGGGGGGAGTGGATACGTATACTGGTATACTCTCAAACTCGAAAATATCCGATCACGCCTTCGATGTTTCCGACATATCACCACCAAGCAAATTATCTTTTATCCGCGAAACATTTATGAATTTAGAAAATAAATCAGCCGTTAGGAAGAAGAATCCATTGCCATCGCGAGACGTCGCGAGAGATGCTTAAAGGATTACTTCTTCCGAACGACGAAAACGGACACTCCGTAAAAAAATGATGAACATTTTTACACATATCTTGCGTAAAAACTCTAAACAACGGCATTTTTCGCCAAGTTTGGTGCTGATAACATCGAACTTTCGAACGTCCTAAATAGACATAGCCATCTTACGAAGATGACTCTCGTACATCCGACACAAGGATAATAGCGCTATAAAAGAAACCCAAAATTTTGGTCCAGCACTTCCGGTTGGCTTAAAAATTGTCTCCGGAGAGATGCTCGATTCGTATCTAACAAGTCATATAAGCCGAGAACCTATCGCGGACTTTAAATCGGTACGAATCAGGTTAAACTCGCGACAGATAAATTGATAGCCGGCTAGTCACCGCACAAAATCTTAAACCAAAAGTAAACCTAGGTCTTGCCCTAAACCCTGCGCACTGGTCTCTAACATCTCAAGGCATGATATCCAAATGATACGAGATCCCAAAACCATGCCTCTATATTTATGTTCGACATCTTCAGATATCCTGCGAAGTCGATACCTCGCGGGAAAACTCTCGAAACAGATTTCGAACAAAACATTTCACATCGAAAAAGGATATGAGACGACAACTCATCACCCTTCTTCCACTCCATACGTAAGCTAATGAAAAAAGCAACTCGACCATCTTGTCATAAAAGCCGCAGAGCGGCGGGGATTTAAAGCCACACACGGCCAGTCCCGAAACACGAAATAAGGCCATTTAAGGCCGAAACATCAAACATAAAAAAAATCTCCCGCAAGAGATCTAACCAAAGTCATCCTCAGAACTCACGCTCCCTCTTCACCCGTCGCTTCATCTAAACCTGGAGCCGCGTCACCCCCGAGTACCGGATCCTTCCCCTCAGGGCCTTCTAAACACGTCGGAAGGAGGCACGCGGATTTCAGGTCAGCTAGGATGAGATCGAAATCTCCATCCACGACTGCCAAATCTCCATTGCAGCCGGACAGTCGGGCCTCTTCGGCCTCTAAGGTCAGAAAAGTCCCACTTTGGAACGACTGAACCACGGCCATCCCGCCTTCGATCGTCGTCAAGGCTAAATCCTTGTTCTGAATGCATTCGAGAGAGCCCAGAAAGGCGGATATCTTCGCCAAGCGAGCTTGGAACTCAGAATCCGCGTGCTCACTAATCCTGCATCATTCCCAATCTGACGCTGAAGACGAAGAACTTCCGAAGATTTGGCCTTCCTGGCTTTCTTCTCCTTGAGCAATGAACTCGCCGTCTTCCCGAGGTCCCTCTCGAGCTCCCCTATCGCGATCTCAAGTTTCGACACTTTCACGGAGTGAGAACCCTTGAAAGCCGTCAGCATGGCCTCGGTTTCGGACCATCTACCCTGAAGTTCCAACAACTCCCCGGAAAGACGACTGGTCTCAGAACCACACTCGCTGATCATCCCGTCGATCAACGACACGAACTGCAAAACGAGAAGAAAGTTAGAGATCCTTTGTCTTTTAGAAAAATATACAACGATCAAGAAAGTAAGTGAGCGACAAACCTTTCCTCGAAGCCCCGACGCTATGCTCGAGCCTCCTTGCTGCAAAGATTCCCCGTCACCGCCCTTGGTAAACTTCCTCTTCCGGCCCTTAGGCTGAGTAACCGGAACAACACTAGGAGGTGCAGCGCTAGAACGATCTCCTTCCTGGCAGGAGGAGGCGGCATAGAGTCAGCGGCCCTCCCCTTATCTTCCACGAGAATCGGAGTCGTGGACGATCCAGCTGGTAAAGCCGAAGCATCCGGAACAACCGAGCCTGCGAGAGTTCCCGTATCTCGCGGAGTTACGCCCTCAGTCGCATGACCCGGAGCAACGGCAAGTGCAGAAGAGGACGGTAACTTGGCGCCGGCTCGAACCTTTTCTTTCTCGGCTTGGCGACTAACTAATTTCTCTCGAAAGGAGAGATGATCGGCACCGCAAGCCGCCGCTTCGACCGGAGAAGTCGGAATCGGCGCCGGAGATGTAGCCTTGCCCATCTCCACATCAGAACTTCGCTTGTCACCATGGGAAGAAGACATTTTAAAAACAAGTGATTTGGAGCTAGAGAGTTTTTGAAGGTTTGAAGAAGGAAAGGTGTGAAGCAAATGAATGACAAGAGCTCACTACTTATAGAAGTATGGGCTCGGAATTTTATATTTAAAAAAAAAAAAAAAATCCCTGGAGAATTCTCGAGAATTCTCTTCCGCGGAGTTTGATGTAAACTTCGTTCAATACGCCTAACTTCGCCAAAATCGTTAAACCGACCGCAAGAGTCTCGACTCTAACGAGCTGGGGGGCTAACTGTTGGGGTCAAAAACGGTTACGATGAAGTTAACGTCCAAATCCCCGAAGAAGAAAAAACGTAGAAAACTTCATCGACAAATAGATTCTTCTTTACGAAAAGCTTTGCGGAAGAAACGCGAATCATCGGACAAGAGCTCGAGAAGGATCGTTACGAAGCGACCAAACACGTGCTCCGCTCGGTCGCTACGTAGCAACCGAGTTCGAGCCAAAGCTCAGTCGCTACGTAGCGACCGAGCTCGAACCAAAGTTCGGTCAATACGTAGCGACCGAGCTCTTCCGAAACGTCGATACGACATCAGTCCATGCATTCTCGTCTACCCTTCGATGCTATCTCCCGAATACCGTAGCGAACCCATCTCACGTTCCCCGCCATTTCTAAGTTATCAATCAAACTTTACCGTAAAAATCGCGGAAAGTTCATTCTTTATCGAAAGAAGCCGTAATAAACGCTTTGAGTCGAAAGACGGCCCAAAGGGACCTAAGACATGACTCGAGGCCCAACTTACGATTTTTTAACCAACAGCCAGTAAACCACATGTCGGTTTACGCTTGGTTCGCAAGGGAAGATAAGTGTCAAGTTTCCGCGGATAAATAGGAAATTTTAAAGATAATTACGAAGATCAGAAAAAATGGAATATCTCCATTTTTATGCTATGGCGGCTTAATGGCAGAAGAGGAAAAGCGTAAACCGACTTTGGAGCCATTATATAAAGGGTCCTAGGCGAGAGGCATGAGGGGGGACTTTCAGAGCAAACTTAGCACTTAGAGCAATTTTAGGCAATTTTCCGTTTTTGTTATTCGAGCTTCGACTCAATTAGGTTTTTTGCCGTCTTAGGGTTTTAAAACTAGGAATCTCACAGACAGCTCTCGTAGCCCAGACACTTACCTTGTTGTAAACGCTCAAACGCAGATTCGGAATAAGAATTATCTTGCTCTCTTTTTCGATTTCTTATTTGATTACTATTCTCGTTTCGTGTTCTGATTGCTTGGCGTGTGGTATTAGCAGATATCCGGGACCTCTGGAAAATTAGGGTTTTTCTAGTTTCCTTATTTAAACGGAAATCGACAGTGTGAATTTCGGTTCCCACACCGTATTCCGCCTTCCTAGGCAAGAATACTCCCGGTACCGGTTCGGATTTTGCATTCTGCCGCTCGAAAGCTGGCCACTATCGAGTTCCTATGTTGTATTCTACCTATGCAGGAGGTCACTGACAGGCTTAGAGGGTGCTGGTGTGGGTGTTATGACCCAAGTGCCAGGCTTCGCTGCTTTCCACGTCTGGAGAAGCAGGGTTTTAATTGCTCCATGTATTTCACAGTACTTTTGCAAAAAATATACCATGTGCTCCCTGTATTGTGTCGCACGTAGCATTTTAATACATGTACTTTTCACAATGGTACTCTAGGGACCCCGATGCGCCTTAGGCTGCACACGGGTTTTAGGTAGTTTCGACAGCATACTCAGCCTTGCGCAGACCCATTCCTGCTTTATGTCTCATACCCATTATCGCTCTGTGTACAAACTCTGAGTTTGAATAGAGTACTTTTGCGTTTGTATTTAATATGCTCCCTGCCTGAGAGTAAATGTGTAAGCTCCTCAGGCAGTACCTTGCATTATATGTAATATGCTCCCTGCCTGAGAGTGAGCGTGTAAGCTCCTCTGGCAGTACCTTTGCATTATATGGAATATGCTCCATGCCTGAGAGTAAGCGTGTTAGCTCTTCAGGCAGTACCTTTGCATTATATGTACTTTGTATCCCTCATGGGAGTAGGCTCTTGAAAAGGAGTACTATATTTGACCGCATACTATGGCTTGTGCTAGCCCATTCCTGTGATTGTCAAATATTTCCATTCGTCATATGTGTGGGTTTCCACTTATGCGCAAGATCATAGGATATAGTAATCCCTTTTATTGATCTGGAGGCAGGATGGATGTAGGGGTCGGAGCCGGAGTTTCTCTCAACAGGAACCTGGAGGCCAGTGTCCTGCCCGAGGCCTGGATGATTTTTCCCAACCAGTTTGCCCCTTATTTCTCGATTTCGTCCTCGAACTCGGGGAATAACTTGTGCACTCAAGTCAACCGGAGTTGTTCATTCTCAGCAGGCTTCCCCTGGGCAGGACATCGCTCCAGTAATCCTTCTTTCCCAGGTTCTTCTTAGGTCTGGACCGCGTTCAAACCTGGAAGAGAACAAGTTTGCCTAGGATAGACCGGGGTCTAGTAGACGTTTCTAGGTTCTAGACTTGCTAAGAGATGACCTGGCGAGGTTAAGGACCTTGGGTGCATTCCATTGGATGTCAATACTTATTCATGGGGCTCCTGGCCTGAAGTAGTTCTCTCCTGGGTGGCGCAAGACTTGATGGAGAAACGTTCGATGCTTCAGTGGGCATCAACGTCAGATTGCCGGTGGCAGGTCCCTTGGGCTTGGTGTGAACATGACGTCGCTCTGAAATCCCCTTTTCCACGTTCTTCTTAGGCCTGGGCCGTGTTTGAACCTGAAGGAGAGTTGATTTCCTCGAGATAGACATGATTCTAATGGATATTCCTAGGCCTGTGGCCTGTTTAGGTCGATTGACCTAGGGAGATTCAGGATCCTGGCCTTGCATTTCAATGGATGGCAAAACTGTTAGGTTTGGCTGGTGAAGATCACTTGTATCTGTTGAAATCTGCTGTAGGTAATCTATTGCCCCGCTCGGAAGTAGGAATTCTTGATCTCGGATTCGCATTGCAGTGATAAGCGAGATCTGTCTTCTTGGCGCAGGACCTCAGTGGCGCATAGCCACATATTTCCTGGATCCGAATGGCACATGACCGGGGCAAGGAAACGAATTATCAATTTACTTCTTGCTTATGTGCCCTCATGATTGGATATCGGCTGGAGGATGATCTTCTGAAGAATCTACACCCTGACTCTAGGATGGAGAAGTTCCGTACTACGTAGTAATCGAGTGAAGACCGCGATTTTTCGCATTCCTTCTTCGGGAGGAATGAGACCCTTTGTTGAGGCGTGGAGGCAAATTCTTCGTCGTACTACCTTGAGGTATCGACGTACATCATGTAGGAACTCGTAGTCCCTGATGATTCTTCTTTGGAATCTAAGGCTCTCAAGGGCTTCATGTTCTGATCCTGTTGGACCTGTAGATTTTTCCTGGAGGTTTCGAGGAATTAAGGCTCTGACACGGGAGGATCTGTAGATATTGCACCCGGAGGTGAATCTTTGTTTTGCTGTCTCGAACCCAGAGTCTTTATTGACTTAATACAACATCGCACTCTGTCCTCTAGAGATGGACCACTCTCGATGTTGATTGGATGTGGGCTGTTGTCGAGATTGCGCATGTTGCTTCCTTGGAGCCGTTCGGAATACCTTCAAGATCTATAGGACAGCTTCGTGGTAATAGAACCTTTGTGGGACGCGTGGTCCTGCAGTTTCTGGTCCTCTTAGCTGGTCTCAAGTCTTTCCATTCGGTCATGTTGGATGTATCTTCTCGAAATCCGTCGATTACAGAGATATCCTCCTAAGGCCCGAAGGTTCTGGAATTTATCCTCCTGAAACATGGAGGTTTGTGGGCTTTGTCCCCTAGAAACCCGGAGTTTGTGGAATTGGTTCTCTTTGAACCCGAAGATTTTGGGGTAGACCCTTCTGAAACATGGAGGTTCCTGGATTCTGGCGAGCTCTTCTGTATGCCTTGCCGATGACCTTTGTACCTCTGGCGTATGGAGCAATATCTTTACTCTTCGCACCAGGACGGCATTCCCTGTGTGCTTTTATTTTTCAGGTAAAGCGATAGTACTTCTCCGTCCCTGGGCTTGGTGAGTATGGGTTGACATGATCTCATGTGATCTTTGACCCAGATTGGTCCATTGGCAGGAATTGACCTAGATTTGGAGCAAGAATCGGTTGTTTAGATAGCAGGAGTTCTCCAGGATGAGGTGATTCTTCTCTTGCTTCACAGGAGTTAGCGTTTTCTTCTGCATACTAGGACATGATTAGTCCACTCCTGCTGTTGATCATCCACGGATATTGATTCGCTCATATTCCTTGTATTTCCTTCTTTGTAGGCGTTGTTCGATGATTTGTTGTAGCTGCTCTCTGCCCCCACTTGGGTGAGCCACTCTCAGCATTTCACGATGCCATTTAACGTCTAGGCTGCTCTCTGCTTCCCTTTGGGTGAGCCTGTTTCCCCTTGGGTTAGCCACTCTTAGCGTTTTCTGGACGTCATTCGAAGACTCGTCGCCTCTTCTTGAATCTCCTTTGCCACAGGCATGTTGATGGGAGTTGTTGATGTGTGTAGCCCCTTGGGTTAACGCTTAGCTCATCTACCCCTGCTTTCCTCGTGGTCATGTCTTCCTCAGAGGTATATTAGGGTACATGGCCAGGAAAAGCAGTAGTAAGGTGGTCGGAACCTTAGATCTGGAACCTTGAAGCTGGGATCCGGAACCTGGAAGCTGGAACCCGGAACCCAGAGGTTTGGCTTTTCCTTTTGGATGAATAGTAGCGGAAACAAGTGTTCTCCGGCTTCTTTTACCCCCATTTTCTCCAAATGAGTAGAGGGTATCAAGACCAGCACTCCTTGATATAGTATTAGCATTTTCCTGGGTTCCTTTGCAGGAGGCAGAGCGGTCGTGTTCCCGGCCCTTGGGCAGGGTTACTTTCGCGGAACAACTCCTATTGAATTTGATGAGTACTCATAGGCGTTCTATCCACCTAGCTATCAAGCTTATCTAGGATTCCATTACCACTTAGATTCTAGAGCCTAAAGAGAAAGATGGTTCTCTAGTTACCTCTTAGTGGTTGGCTGGGGTTGAGAAATTCTCGAGAGGATACGTGTAATGTTCCTCCTACCTATCACATCGTCACGTAGTATATGACTGCCCCTCCTTCTAGCGCCAAACTGTTAGGGTATTTTTGTGTACAAGCGATCCGTGCTCAGGTCTACCGAATAATAGGAGGAAGGAGACATGTCGTTGAGTATATTCTCCTGCTTCGATAGTTGATAAACCAGGAGATCCTGCTCTTAGGATACTGCCATATGGGTATGGGCAAGTATATGTCGTCGGTGCCTTAGTAGCAGCAGGGGAGATTGGTCTTTAGGCGGGGGCCGCCTACCGATAGTGAAGATCCCAGGGTCTTCTTGATCTATGATCGATGGTTCCGACTACCAGGGTCGGTCCTTGGGTGCCTCCTAATCTATAGTTGATGGTTCCGTGGAAGGTGTTTGGGTTTATAGCTGCATCCTTCAGTGGGGATTGCCTACGTACCCTTCAGTGAGGGATCAAGCCGTTTGTACTTCTTGCATATGGAGGCACGGAGCCTAGATGGGCGCGTAGCCTGATGGAGGCACGTAACCTAATGGAGGCGCGTAGCCTGATGGAGGCGCGTAGCCTGATCGAGGCACATGGCCTAGGGAGCACGGGGCTCTAGTGGGCACATGGCCTAATAAGCACGTAGCCTTGGGAGCAGGTAGCTCTGTAGTGGGTAGGAGTCATCTGTTCTAAAGGGCATATGGCCATAACAGATGGTAGACCTGTTGATATGCTGCAGTGAGCAGGATGTGTCGATATGCTTCAGTGAGCATGGAGGGACCCTGCTGATGAGCTGGAGATCGTGGCCTTAGCCAGTAAGTCGAGTTGTAGACGTGTTGCAGTGAACATATATCTTCATCTGGTTGATAGTAATCGCCGGAATCAGCCTAGCATAGGCGTGTGCAAGAAGAAGGTCTTCTAGGTCTGGAATATTGCCTTTGCGGCGGTGGAGTTGATGAACTCTGGTCATGGACGTCGTGGACCCCTTTTCTTTAGGTTTAGAAACCTATATTTATAGTGGAGGTCGTGCCTCGCTCTTAGGATTTGGAAATATTCATTATATCCTTAGATAATAGAATATTTCCCTTTTTCTTAAGAGAGGTCATATGTATTGGAATACATCCTCTTTTTCTCGGATCTAGGGAGACTCCTTCTTGTCCATACTGGTACCTTATTAAAGGAAGATTTCTATTTATCCCAAGGTAGGATAAAGCACTCGGCCTCGAAGCCGGAGGCAGGACCTAGACCCATAGGCAGGGACCCAGACCCGGGGGTAGGAACCCAGAATCTGGGGGCAGGAACCCGGAACCTGGAACGTAGAGGGAGGAACCCGGAAGCTGGAGTAATCTCTTTATGGAATATTTTTCCCCAACAAGAGGAGTCTGCAGGATGTTTCCATCGTCATTCATCATATCTGATTGAGCGTTATGCGGCAGAGAGTTAGATTGACCCGTAGCCCCCCCCCCTCCTTCTAGCGCCAAACTGTGGGAACCAAAATTCACACCGTCAATTTCCGTTAAATTAGGAGAGTTAGGAAAACCCTAATTTCCCAGAGGTCCCGGATATCTACTAAACCACATGCCAAGCAATCAGAATATGAGGATAAAAACGATGAAAATATAAGAGATCGTAAAAAGAGAGCAAAAAGAAGTCTTATTCCAAATTTGCGTATGAGCGTTTACAACAAGGTAGCCTTGGCTACAAGAGCTGTCAGAGAGTTCCCTAGTTCTAATAACCTAAGCCTGCAGAACCAAGTTGAGTCGCAGCTCGAAATAATAAAAACGGAAAGTTGCCTAATTGCTCTAAGTGCTAAGTTTGCTCTGGAAAAGTCCTTCTCTTTTTGCCTCTCGCCTAGGACTCCTTATATACTCCATCCAAGGTCGGTTTGAGCTTTCCTCTTCTACCTTTAAGCCGTCATAACTCAAAAATGGAGATATTCCATTTTTCTCGATCTTCATGATTGTAACACCCCCGAACCGTCCTAGACATATGGTCAATCAACCGGCCAACAATCAAACAAGAACATGGCCGATCGACCGTCCACCACCCTGGGTTAGAGATGAATGAGCCAACCGGCCAGCCAACAATCAAACAAGAACATGACTGACCGTCCAACCCAACACCATGGTCTGGAAGCGCTACGTGACGGGTTAGGGACGATCCGGTCAGAGTCACAAAATTTACTCCACGACCTTGACCAGTTCATCCACTAACTCGTCTCGCTGTGTCAAGGCACAAGGCTTTGTAACCCGTACCTAGAGTTAGCGTTTTCCGCTAGATCGAGGCCTAAGGCTTTTCAACCCGTACTACAACCTAACGTTGTGTTAGACCGAACTAGTCAAATATCAGAGTACTCATGAAGCGCATATAAAACGATTACTTTATTGATTCAAAAAATATCCATACATTGAAATAATTCAAGACTGGGCCCGGCCTAATGCCAAATCGAGCCAACAAAACACATAACACAATACCGTTTACAAAAGGCATGAAATCTACTCCGGCGGTCCTGACGTCCAGCACCAAGCTATCCGATAATCCTTACCTAAAGTGACCTGCAAAAAGGACAATGGAGTTGGATGAGTAATCTAGTAACCTAGACTTTAACCCAGACAACCCAAAATAACAATCAGTCTAGCCTTAGCATGCAATAAAAGCTAAGGCTAAGCAAACCGTTACTAAGTTAGACTTGGCCTCCTGCCATGATCTAGCTTCAAGTAACGAGAACCTGCATTAAAACAAGTCAACAACCAATCCCTAGATAACCATATGTACGCTTGAGTTCAGTACGCATGTAGTGTTAGACACTTAGACTATACAAGTATCATTAACCAGTCGACCAACAATCAGACAAGAACATGATCGGCTAACCAATGATACCGCATAGCTTTAATATCCACCACCCTTCACAAGCAATCACTCGAACACATATAGGCCAACGTCAGGCCTACACTAACCAAATACACACCAAGCCAAATCCGGTACCTAAACCAGACTTATGACTTAATGTCAGAACCTGTGAGACAAACAATCAACAACCACAACCACAACAATAATAATATAGTAACTACCAATGACTCGATCTAACTCTTAACACCGTATATCGGTGCTACATTAACTCGAGGGTTCCATAACCCTCTACGACACACTAACAAAACACTCTAACTTGGGCCCTGGTGACTTCGTGTTCCTCCTCTCTATCGGCAATATCCTATCTCCCTACCACAAAGGCCAGAAGAAGGAACTTTCAACCGACCGCGGCCCACAGTCCTTCCGGTCACCACGTGACAGCCCACAGTCCTTCGGGTCACTGCCACATCACACCGTTGTGTAATTACTCAGCCATAGGCTATGACCCCGTCTATCTGAGTCTTCCCGATCTAGCGAATAAGGGGTTTCCTTGAACCCGCTGAATACGAGGGCGAAGATACACTAGTCCACCCCAAAACAAGCCTAGCATGGGTTGGTTTCGCACCTGCTGTCGGCATAACACTCGACACACAATCCCTAGGAAAGACCTAAGGGAAAAGAATCCTATTCAAAACTAAACAATAATTAAGAGTCTACGACACTAACCACTAGTACTAGTTGTCCGGCCTATATGGCACATGACCCATAGTACCAACATCACAACTAGGAGATTGGCCTATATGGCGAAGGATCCCCTAAACAACAACAACTAAACAAACTCAATCAGTTAGTCACTCCCTTACCAAGAGATGACTAACCTCAATCAACAAGATTTATGAAACGAGCAAGCATTTAATTAAATATACTCAATCAATCTACTCAATCAAACCGTTACCCAGATAGTTCGGCCTCCTACTACGACACTATGTTTTAAGATAATGGGAACTTTCACTCAACCATATCAACACGCAAAAATAGAAAACATGATGCATCCTAGCCCTAGTCCTAGTCAGGTTATCAACTCAGTCTTAATTCCATTCATCTCAGCTTAGCCCTTGCTAAACTGAGTCCGGTTCCATAAATAAAATAACCGTAAGGACTCTACCATTCAATAGCGTGATCATTCCAATCTATATGCAACTCGATATACCATAAATTCCAAATGGAATTCACACAAAACCAACTCACAACTACCCTAAATTCCAAGTGGAATTCACACAAAACCAACTCACAGTGGTTGATCGAAGAAGACTTGGCCAAAACCCATGGGATGACTTGACTGGAATGAACTGGACTGATCTCGACTTGGACAGAACCTTGGCTTCACCATGTAGAAACTGACAGGCCTGGACGGACTGATCTAGACTCGGACAGAACCTCCTTTAGCTTCTGGACAGTTCTTCGGACTTCCAGGCGGAGTATCGAGCAGAACTTTGACTGATTTGAACCCATGGATCTGAACTAACTCCGGACAGAACTTCCGCTTGATCATCAAAGGAACTGACTGGCCTGGACGAATTCATTTGGACAGAACCTTCCCTAGGCGCTGACTCGAAATCAGTAGGGAACTGACCTCCGAAACTCTCTAAAACTCTCGAAATAGCTAGGAATCACTTGCTTTCTTTTTCTACTTTTCTCTCACGTTTTTAACTTAGTTTGGACAGGTATGGATGTGTTGAAATGAGCAGGGGTCGTGGGGTATTTATAGGAGACAGCAACCAATCAGCTTCAGGTTGGTGCCAGCCCGTGTGTCGCTTCGTATGGCTCTGGACGCATGCGCGGCGACACCTATCGTGCTCCACATGTCTTTCAGCATGGCCAGGACACATACAGGACGCCACCAATCCTCCCATATGTCAGGCTGCATGACTGGAACCCATGCAAGGCGACACACCATCTCACACATGTCGATCAGCATGCTTCGGTTGCATGCGCGGAGACACCTCGTGCTTGATCGATCCACCTCGTGCATCTACATGTCAGGCTGCATGTACTCCTTCCATGCACGGAGACACCTTGAGATTCTGTAGACACTCAGCTTGCTGGACTGTTGACACCACATTCTGAATACTCACACCTAGCCACCTCGTGCTTCTCGGTCCATTCGTCTGATTTCGGTCCTTCCGGCAAATTTCTGACCCGCGATCAATGCCAAATATTTTTCTACTCCCATTCTGATGTTCTGAATATTTTTAATAAACTCCAGACTCCATAATAACCTTGACGGTAATATTTCCCGAGCCTCCGGCTTATCCAAAAAATATTACAGAATACCGAAATTAAGGTTTCGTCCAATTTCGGGTTTTCCCGTCGTGCTTCGATTCCGTCGTGCGTGATTACCGTCCTACTTAATTCCCATCATGCTTTAAACGTATTATGTTTCCAACATATTATATTCTACCGATATAAAGTTTTGAGGATTACTTCACGGTTAAGAAACGTCATGCTTATAAACCGTCGAGCTTCTAAAACATCGTGCTTCCAAAAATGTGATGCTTCCAAAACGTCTGTCTGATAAATCTAATACATCTTCTAACTATGGTCTAGCAGCTTATTCGACTATAGTTCACTGACAATCAATTCTTCGACCACCTCGTTCTTCGAAATTTCCCGATCGATCTTTACCGCCCGCGATTCGACCACCAAGTTCATGTTCGGCCAATCTTCTCTCTCGACCATTCTTATCCCGAAGGGCGGGTTATCACAATGATTATCTGCGGAAACTTAACATTTATCTGTGGAAACTTGACATTTATCTTTTCTTGTGGACTAAGTATAAACCGCCATAGTATCTATGGGCTTTTCCTTAAAAAATCGTAAGTGGGTTTCTAATCACGTTTTAGACCTTTTTTGGGCGTCTTTTGACTCAGAATGTTTATTACGATTTTTATCGATAAAAATAAACTTTCCGTAATTTTTATCGTAAAGTTTAAGTGATAACTCCAATCGAGGGGAGTGAGAGATGGTATTGTTGTGGCCTGTAGAAGATAGTATTAAGGAATTTAGACGAGAATGCACAGATTCATGTCGTGGTGATCTTACTCGTTGATTGATGTTTGGGACAGTCTAGTCATTGAATCGTGACCTGGTTCGTGTATGGACCGGTCACAACGTCCGACCTGGCCTGGCTCGGGACCGGTCGCTATGTTGCGATCTGGTCCGTGCGTGGACCGGTCGCAACGTTGCGATCTGGTCCGTGTGTGGACCGGTCGCAACGTTGCGAACTGATCCGTGTGGACCGGTCGCAACGTTGCGACCTGATCCATGTGGACCGGTCGTAACGTTGCGACCTGATCCATGTGGACCGGTCGCAACTTTGCGACCTGCTCCGTGCTCGGTTCGGTCGCTATGCGTTGATCGGTTTGGATACTTGTCCAATGTTCTCGGACAATTGGTATTTAGTGGCTCGATCGAAGCTTTTTAAGAATTTCATCGTGAAAATATTTCCGCAAAGGTTTCTTTACGAAAATTACTTTTACGAGAAGTGTTTTTACCAGTTTTTAAGGATATTTGGATGTTAACTTCGTCGTGACCGTTTTTGACCCCAACGCCTAAGTATTTTTCCCCAAAACTATGGATTCTTCAGATCTTTCTCTAGATCTGACTTCAGAGATTGAGGGTCTCAGCCGCGCTGCCGTCGAAAGCGGACTGCCGGCTGCTGAGGCGGGAAGACTATCTCCAGTGGGTCCTCTTTCGGTGATAGGAGTAGAGGAAGTTGTGGGCTGGAGAGATAAGTATGAGATCCCAGACGACGTCGACATTCGAGTCCCAGGTCCTATTGATAGGGTTTTGAACTTTGATGTCGATGAGGTACCTATTTACGAGGGCTTCTTTGAGTCAGGTTTCAGGTGCCGAGTCCCTTCCTTGGTGGATAAGGTGTCGGAATCTTTAGAGATTTCTCATGGTCAGCTAAACCCTCCTTCCTGGAGAGCTCTAATAGCCATGCAGAATCTGGGTGACCTCGAGTGCCTCAATATCGGAGTCGCCGAGTCATATACTCCTATTCTATCTCTCTTTTGAATGGTGGAGAAGGGAGATATCATTTGCATACACGCAATAGAGAGCTCCCTGTTCAGGAAATTTCGAAGAATGAGAGGAAGCGCCATCCCGTCTTTGATAGTCGTTGGACCGCAAGGTTCGCTTTCATGGGTCTTCTGGGGTTTTCTCCTGTCTGGCCCTTAGCTGGTGGGTTATAGGAGTCGTGATGGTTATGTTTTACCGCATGATACTGATGATTCTTATTTCCTTTTGTAGACTTTCCTCGTGTGGATCCTTCTTTAGGAGAGAGGACAATCAAACGGGTGTTGAAGCTTCCCCTTGAGCGACGTCATGTCCCTTTTCTCGTGACCAGAGAAGCATTAGAACGTTGCAGCATTTGGGGTAGGTGTTTTCCTTCTTTCTTGCTTCTCGTGAACGGTTTTTGAGGTGCGCTAGTGTTGCGTTTCAGGTGAGATGTCGGGATCTAAATGTGAGGAAGCATTGGCAGAGTATAAGAGGGCCTTGGAGGTCATGTCGGCAAAGAAAGCTGCTCCCAAGCGTGCTTCCCCCAGTGAGACTGAGGATGAGGTTCAATTCGTCAGGAGTAGCAAACGCAAGGTAACCGCTCCAGCCTCTTCTTCTAAGAAGAAGAAGAAGCCTAAGGCTTCCGGATCCACTCCGAAGGTTTCTCCATCGTCGTCGGGTGATCCAGCCACCGTTCTAGCTAACCTTAATACCAAGGTGTTCCCTCTGACACCGGTGTCTCTGCCGGAAGACTCTCTTGCAGCCATCCAGTCCGTTCAGAGTGATCTTCTCCAGGTAACATATTACTCCTCCTTTTGTTTGGTGTTCTGACCTTTGCTGATGATCAGATCGCTTTTGTGGAGGCGATGTCTCGGATGTTCCACCTCGGGGAGAGGATGGATAATCACGCTTCACTTCAAGCTGACATAGCTGCTCTAACCTCTCAGCTTTTGTGGGAAAAGGATAGTGTTCTAGCCAAGGAGAAGGAAATCAAGGCTTTGAGGCTTAAGGTGAGGAACCAAGACGAAGCTGGGGTGTTGGCGGCGTCGGCGAATATTTCTCTGAGGGAGCAATTGGAGCGCCGGGGGGAGGGGGCGTGCGATTTGAGGTGTGCTACAGAGACTTTTGATGTCGAAAAGTCTATGGCGGTGAGTGGAGCCATAGTGGTGACTCACTGGGAGCTAATGACAGAGTGGTTCAACCATCAGACCGACAGCTAGGATCTTGAGGGCGCGCTGGAACGGTACAAGATGGTGAAGACCTCTGAGTCTGAGTTCCAGGGACTTCCCACTCCGGAACCTGCTGCCGATTATCCTCCTATCGACTGATCCTTTGTCTGAATTTTTAACCCCTTGTAGGGGTTTGTTTTGTTGTTGTATCTGCCCTCTGTGAGGGTTTAAAACTTATCTACAGGCATGCGTGCCTTACATTTATTCTGTAAAACATTGGCCCTGTTAAGGCCTCCTTTTTCTCAAAGAAAAGAACGCTTTCGTATTCTTTAGCTTTGTATTAGACTTATTTTTGAAGCACGGTCTTCGTCGATGACTCCTTTCTTGAGAGGTAGCAGGGCGCTTCTTTCAGAGTCGTAGATCCAGAAGTTGGGTCTCTGAGGATTGAACCCAGGTTTTCGCCTTTAGGAGATGTTGTGAAAACCCGAAAGCCTTTTTTTGGATGTTGGGGTTGCCCCAGACATGGAGATTACGCAGAGACCAGAAGGTAGCGTAGGAACCCAGAAGTTATAGCTAGGACCTGAGAGAGGGGCTATAAACCCGGAGATTTCAAGATTTTTAGAATGTGGACTCTTGGAGTCTGGAGATCATTTTTGTAATCCGGAGATCGCATAAGTACCCGGAGGTCGCCTGGGAACCCGGAGGTTTTACTAGACCATGAGGTCGTATTTGGAACCCGGAGGTCATGGGGGAACCCAGGGGTTCTCCTTTAGATCATTGGATCGTGTCTGGGACCCAGAGGTCGTTAGGGAACCAGGATGTCCTCTTTTAGATCTGGGGATCATGACTGGAGCCCGGAGGCGATATGGGAACCTGGAGATTCTTTGATATGTCCGGAGACCATAGTTGGAACCCGGAGGTTCTTGAGATCGTGATTTGACCCTGGGGTCGTGTGAGAACCTAGGGTTTTTCCCTTATATCTTGAGATCGTATCGGGGCCCTGGTGTTTGTATTTGGACCCTGAGGTCACATGGGAACCCAGAGGTTCTTAAGGATGTAATGACCCCGATGTGCCTTAGGCTGCACAGGAGTTTTATCCTCTTTCTAAGAGTTATATTTAGGACTCGGAGGCCATATAGGAACCCAGAGGTTCTTTCTTATATCCTGAGACCTTTGCTTGGAACCCGCAGGCTATATGGGAACCTGGAGGTTCTTCCTCAGATTTTATACATAGGACCCGAAATCGTATGGGGAACCGTGGGTTTCCTCTTTAGATCGGGGGCTTGTATATGGACCCGGAGTTCCTTAGGAACCCCGGAATATTTGTTTTCGCATGGACCGTATGATAGACCAGGGATTTGACCCACTTTCACCCATGGTTTATAGGTGTTTTTACTACTAATTATTATATTATAGAGTCTATTTATTATATTTATAAGATCAGAAGGGATTTGGAGATAAATGATGATTTTGGAGCATTTTGGAGATATTTGGAGAAAGAACCCAAGATGACCATCGAGCTCGACCATCGGTCGATATTGAGGAACAAATATCGATCGATTTTCACATAAGAACATCGATGGACAGCGAAGCGCGCAGAAAGCCCGTTTGGTCACAGCCGACTTGAAGCCCAATTTTTCACCAATTTACAAGATTACCCCTGACGAGTTTTAACCTAACTATATAAGCTTTGCCACCATGTTAGAGGCCAAGTGTGCTTTCTTGTGTTTCTAGTTTTATTATTATCAGCAAAGGTTTTTTGGATTTTGATAGATTTGAGAGAAGATCCAAAGTTATAGTTGTGATTGGAACTCCACTGATATCTATTCACTATTCTAATGAAGTTTTCTTACCTAATTGCTGTTATGAATTGCTTAACCATGTCTGAGTAATTCCATTGTTAGATTTTAGTGTTTAAATAGGTTATGAGGGATTAGCCCCAACTATAGATTGCTGAGTTGTGATAATAATCATTAGGATTGTCATTAATGTCTGATTCTAGATTAGCTACCTAGAACTTGCCCTAGGATTGTTAGATAAAAGCAATAGCTTCATTCTCATCCTGAAACTATTCTAATTGAGCTAAGTTTCTTGCTAAGAGTAAGGCGAGAGCTAATCTAGTGAGCTTAGTGAGCATTATTCAACCCGCGCATAAAGCTTAACTAGAAGCGCGCTGATCGATATCCCTATAGGATCATCGATCAACACTTGCTATTGATCGAACAAATTTGTTTGTGCCATTAGATCTAGTTAATAGACAAGTCCAGAAACGCGAGAGATGATTGTCTTTTTGCTTAGTAGTTGAGCTCTACATTATCATGCATGCAACTAATTAGGCATCTGTAGGATTATAACTCCAAGTTTCCTGAATAAAAACCCTAAGTCTAGTTATTTCTTTTTAAGCACCAAAACCTCAACCAATCAATCGAGCAATTACTTGCTCAATAAAAACTGCAAATTTACATTTTAATCATTAAAACATCCAACTTAACAAATCCCATTAGATTTATTAGGTTTCCTAGCTCCTTGTGGATTCGATCCCTAAGTACTGCAATTGAACCTCTTATTTGAGAGAGTAAATTCACTCTTTAGGGTAATTTGAGTGAGATCAAATTTGGTGCCGTTGCCGGGGAGCTTTGATCGCCTATTAAATTTAAATTTGTTAAGATTCTGTAATAAAAAATTTTCTTGGATTTTCAGGTACATGCCCAGCAGTACCAGAGGCAACAAGGAAACTCAAGTGCTATTCTCACCAGATCCTGCAATTTTGGAGCGTTCAATCCGCAAAGAAGCACACTCCTCATCGATCGACAACAACGCTTGTTCGTCGCTCCATTCTCGTCAACCACCGTCGACCCAGGCACTAGTCCCGTCGACCGATACTCGCTCACCACCGTCGACCGATACTCGCTCACCACCGTCGACCGAAGACACTCATATCCCGTCGACCGACATCTTCCATCCGACATCAATCGATACTTCAGTCCGAACATCGATCGATACTGAGCCGTGAGACATGGTTGCGACTTTGATTCTTGTACGTGATGAGAGAGGAGACCTGTATGACCAGAAAGGTCATCTACGTAATGCAACAGGTCAGAGGATAGATGCTCAGGGGGCTGCAATCCCTGACTCTGAAGCTACAGGGACTACTCCACCTGTAGATGAGGCCGCTCGACCCAGAAGATTGGCTGACTACAACCATCCATATCTGTTCTACACCAACAGATCAGCCATTTGACCTGCAACTATTCAGAGGGATTTCGAGTCGAAGCCGCAGTACAAAACACTCGTGGGACAGACACCCTACTATGGGTTATCTCACGAGCATCCTATGGACCATCTAGAGAAGTTGAGGATCTCATATATGCTATTATTGTCGAGGGAGTCTCTGAAGACTACCTCATATGTAAGCTCTTCAAGTACTCACTTGCTGGATATGCTTTGCATTGGCTTAAGCAGCTG
Organism: Brassica napus; assembly: GCF_020379485.1. Lineage (NCBI taxonomy): Eukaryota > Viridiplantae > Streptophyta > Magnoliopsida > Brassicales > Brassicaceae > Brassica > Brassica napus. The sequence goes on from NC_063445.1 coordinate 40,192,310, forward strand.
CCACCAGGATCCCTAACATCCTGGAGCGACATCAAGAATGCATTCTTATGCAACTTCTTTGATGAAGCACGTGCTGAACACTTGAGGAGCAAGATTGCTACATTCACTCAGGAGCCTGCAGAATCAAAGCTCCTGGATCAGATTCAAGTCTTACTAGATAGACTGTCCACACCATGGATTCGATAAGGTACAACTGCTTAGTACTTTCTATAGAAGCATCGCGGTGCAATACAAGATGGCTCTTGATGCTTCCAGCAATGGAAACTTCAACACTAGGAATCCAGAGTAGGCAGTAAAGGTCATTGAAAACCTAACATCTAGCAGCATCACCAACAACACTGATTTTGAGAGGAAGAGATCTGCCACCATCCTTGGGAATGATCAGATGGATGAGGTGAAGGCAAAGCTGGATAGTGTTCACAAGCTTCTCAGGAAGCAGGGCTACTTTGTTGAAGATGCAGAGGCTGTAGATACAGAGGATAGAGCAGAGGAAGCAGATGTGAACTTCATGAGTGGCGCTGGATTCCAAGGTTCTGGAAACCATGGTGGAAACAGAAACTCCTATGGAAATAAGGCAATTTCAACCATAGTTCGCAGCACCAAAAACCCTACATCAACAACTTCAACCACAGCAACAACATGGGTTACGGAAGCTCCTACTACGGTAGCCACCACTGCAAACTCAGGAGAGCAAGATTGAGGGGATATTTGATAGAGTTCTGGAGGGACAGCAGCGCATGACAGTGGACTTCAATGGGAAGATTGATTCTGTCTACAACCTGGACACAAAATTTGAAACTTTGAGCACTCATGTGAAGAAGCTAGAGATGCACGTTGTTCAGACAGGAGAAGTTATTAAGTGGCAGGGAGCCTTGACAAGAGGGGTAAAAGATGATGTGATGAAGCACCACGTGAATGCCACTATTGGGGATGATTTCTGGCAAGTGGTGAAAGAAGAGAAGCTGCAAGAAGGAGATTTCGAAGTAGAGAGTCTGATGAGTTTCGGCGGATCGTATTGGTGTTGATCGACGCCAAGCCACGAACATCGGTCGATAGAAGTCACCCAAAACCGATCGATATCCTCTCCTGGACATCGATCGACAACACTTACGGAGTCAACCGCTTCTTGCAATTTTGTGAGGATCATGACTCACGAGGAGTTCGCAGCAAAACACCCACATCCGCCCAGCCCTGTCCATGTGAAAATCGATCGACAATCCGATCGACATCAGGAGCCCGTCATTGATCGACATCAGGAGCCCGTCATTGATCAACATCAGGAAACCATCATCGATCAACAACCACGAGCGCCCATCGATCGACGAGCACCTATTACATACCGAGTGCCGATGCCGGAGATAAATGTTGCACGGCTTAATGCACTCAGGCCCAAACCCAAACCTTCAGAAAACCCACCGGAGGCCGTTAGGACACCTTCCGATGATGGAATAGATTCTGTTAGGGTATTTTTGTGTACAAGCGATCCGTGCTCAGCTCTACGGAATGATAGGAGGAAGGAGACATGTCGTTGAGTGTATTCTCTTGCTTTGGTAGTTGATAAACCTGGAGATCATTCTCTTAGGATACTGCCATATGGGTATGGGCCAGTACATGTCATCGATGCCTTAGCAGCATCAAGGGGATTGGTCGTTAGGCGGGGGCCGCCTATCATAGAGAAGATCGCAGGGTCTTCTTGATCTATAATTGATGGTTCGGGCTACCAAGGTCGATCCTTGGAGGCCTCTTGATCCGTACTTGATGGTCCCGGCTACCAAGGTCGGTCTTTGGGTATCTATGCACGGGGCCATGGAAGGTGTTTGGATTTATAGCTGCATCCTTCAGTGGGGACTGCCTATGTACCCTTCAGGGGGATCAAGCCGTTTGTAGTTCATGTGGATTTATAGCTACATCCTTCAGTGGGGATTGCCTATGTACCCTTCAGTAAGGGATCAAGCCGTTCGTAGTTCATGTATATGGAGGCACGGAGCCTAGATGGGCGTGGAGCCTGATGGAGGCACGTAGCCTGATGGAGGCGCTTAGCCTAATGGAGGCACGTAGCCTGGGGAGCACGGGGCTCTAGTAGGCACATGGCCTAATGGGCACGTGGCCTTGGGAGCACGTAGCTCTGTAGTTGGTAGGAGTCATTTGTTTTAGGGGGCACATGGCCGGAACAAGTGGTAGACCTGTCGATATGCTGCAGTGAGCATGATGTGTTGAGGTTCTTCAGTGAGTAGAGTTGTTGACGTGCTGCAGTGAGCATATATCTTCATCTGTTCGATATTAATCGCCGGGATCTGCTTATCATAGGCCCGTCGAAGAAGAAGGTCTTCTAGGTGTGAAATTTTGCCTTGACGGCTGTGGAGTTGATGAGCTCTAGTCATTGACGTCATGGACCCCCTTCTTTAGGTTTAGAAACCTATATTTATAGTGGAGGTCGTGCCTCCCTCTTAGGATTTGGAAATATTCATTATATCCTTAGATAATAGAATATTTCAATTTTTCTTAAGGGATGTCATATGTATTGGAATACTTCCTCTTTTACTCGGATCTAGGGAGACTCCTTCTTGTCCAAGCTGGTACCTTATTAAAGGAAGATTTCCATTTATCCTAAGGCAGGATAAATCATTCGCCCTGGAAGCCGGAGGCTAGACCCTGACCCGGAGGCAGGGACCCAGACCCGGGGGTAGGAACCCGAAACCTAGGGGTCGGAACCTGGAGGCGGGAACCCGGAGGCGGGAACTCGGAAGCTGGAGTAATCTCTTCATGGAATATTTTTCCCTAACAGTTTGCCCCTTATTTTCTGGTTTCCTGTTTGAAGGCAGGAAATAACATGATTTTCTTCATAGGACTTCGTGAGTCTCACCATGGTATCAAGTTCCTTGTTGAATTTGGAGTACGACGTAGGCATGTAGCATGGGCCATCAAACTCCCTTGTCGATAGTGCTCAGATGTACTTGCGGTCGGTCTGAAAGGATTCACAGCCTGATTGGAGATATATCGCCTGGAGAATGGGCAATAATCCTTGATCCCATGCCGAGACGTGGTAGACATGCTTCAATGGGCATGTGTTTGGTCCCTAGATGTACCCTTGATTCCGATGACCTGGAAGTGGATAGTCAGAAAGAACCACCATGTAGGAACTAGTAAATGCTCTAATGGCGGACATCACTGTCGCGTAGGATCAAGTTGACCCTGTAACACTTTCTTCTTCTCCTTTATAAGGATAAGATGTTGCCCCCATGCTGGGGATTGGTCGGAGTTGGCCGAAGGTTTGATGGAGAAGCCGGGATCGTCTGCATAAAGGGTGATGCTTCTGCTCATACCCCATATGCTTATGCTGCTCTTGTAGCTATACTCGGCCTTAGTTCAGGCAGGACTTCAGTTTGCATTCCTTGAGGCTCTCAGGACCCAGGAATTCTGAGAGGGAGAATCTTGGTGAGGCTAATGATTAGGGGGATGAGAAGTTTTAATAAGACCCAGAGGCCGAAACTGAGGATCCTCATGCTTGATCCTGCTGGCCTTGCTTGTACCTCTTGAGCTTGTAAAAGTTGTCATGGACTTTCATTTAGGTCTTCGTGCCGGTTTAGCATACTTGATGCTCCATGAGGTTTTGGATTTGTAGCTGTAGCTCCTTGCCTCGTCTCGGGATTGTACCTTGACTTTTGGAAGGGGGGAAGTTCAGCATGTTCGTCTTGGTACTTAGAGACCTAGTTGACTCTTGGTACCGTAGTAGAATTCTTGGACATGATGTTTGTGGTGAGCAGTAGTCTCCATGCCGAATAGAGAAGATGGAACCGCTAGTTAAACTCTGCCATTGATTCTTGGCCACTCTCAACTATGTAATATTGTAATCAGCCCCCAGAGGTAGGCCACAATCGATGCTGGGATGACCTGGCGTCGTGCTTTCATGGAACCCGAAGGACCCTGGGCATGCTCTTCCAAAATATGAAGGTTTAGAGATACATCCTTCTAAAACTCATGGCTCGTGGATGCGATTCTTCATAAATTGGAGGTTGTATGGACTTTCGTCCAGGAACCATGATGCTGAATTGACTTTCGTCCCAAACCCGGAGGCTGGATGGACTATCATCCTGGAACCCGGAGGCTGGTTTGACTACCGTCCTGGAACCCAGAGGCTGGTTGGACTACCGTCAAGGAACCCAGAGGTTGGTTGGACTATCATCCTGGAACCCGGAGGCTGGATGGACTATCGTCCAGGAACCCGATGGTTATGTGGACCTTCAAGGGGACCTTCTCGTATATTTTTTTGACTCGAAGTCGCCTCTGTCGGGTAGACCCTCGTTGATTCCTAGGTAGGCTTTTTGGAGAAGTGTCTTCCTTTATCAAAACCTGGGAGCGTCTTCCAATGCGTCGTCCAGTTGCCGTTGGGAAGACTTACAGACGGAACCAGATGTGTTAGGTTCGTGAACTTGGAGTATAGGGATGCGTCACATTCCACCTTCCGTAGATGGGTTACTCGTGAATTTTTCCCAAGAGATAGCAGGTCTCTCTTATGGACCCAGAGATTCAATAGCTGGATCATGGGATCGAATCATGGGATCGAATGGAACTGTGGTTTTGTTTCAGAAGCAGAAGATGTTGTTGGGATCCGAAGGTCATTTCTGGAGCCCGGAGGTCACCTTTAAAATCCGGAGGTTGAGTAGGGACCCGAAGGTCATTTGGGAACCTGGACGTTCCTTCAGACCCTGAGGTCGTATTTAGGACCTGGAGGTCATTTTGAACCCGGAAGTTGCTCGGGACCCAGAGGTCGTTTGGGAACCCGGAGGTTCCTCTAGACCCGGAGGCCGTTTTGAACCCGGAGGTCGTTTTGAAACCCGGAGGTTCCTCTAGACCCAGAGATCGTTTTGAACCCGATGTTCATTTTGAACCCCAAGGTCGTTTGGGATCCCGGAGGTGTCTCTAGACCCGAAGGTCATTTTGAACCTGAAGGTCGTTTGGGAACCTGGAGGTCGTTTTGAACCCAGAGGTTTCTTTTGGACCCGCAGGTCATTTTGAACCTGGAGGTTGCTCTAGACCCGGAGGTCATTTTGAACCCGGGGTTATATAAGAACCTGGAGGCTTACCTTTTCCAGGCCCTGAGATCTTTTCAGGACCCGGAGACTGCATGGGGACCCGAAAGTTCTTAATAACCCGGGGGTTCTGATCTAATAACCTTGAGGTTATCTTTAGACCCGGAGTTCGTAAGAACCCGGAATATTTGGTTTTGCAGGGACCGTACTCCGCCTTCCTAGGCAAGACTACTCCCGGTACCTGTTCGGAATTCACATTATGCCGCTCGGAAGCTGGCCACTATCGAGTTCCTATGCTATATTCTACTTTTGCAGGAAGTCACTGACAGGCTTAGAGGGTGCGGGTGTGGGTGTTATGACCCAAGTGCCAGGCTTACGCTGCTTTCAACATCTGGAGAAGCAGGATTTAGATTGCTCCCTGTATTTCACAGTACTTTTGCAATGAATATATACCGTGTGTTCCCTGTATTGTGTAGCTCGTAGCGTTTTAATACATGTACTTTTCACATTGGTACTCTAGGATCCCCGATGCGCCTTAAGCAGCACAGGGGTTTTAGGTAGTTTTGACAGCATACTCAGGCTTGCGCAGACCCATTTCTGCTTGATGTCTCATACCCATTATCGCTCCGTGTACAAACTCTGAGTTTGAACAGAGTACTTTAGCGTTTGTATTTAATATGCTCCCTGCATGAGAGTAAATGTGTAAGCTCCTCAGGCAGTACCTTGTATTGTATGTAATATGCTCCATGCCTGAGAGTGAGCGTGTAAGCTCCTCAAGCAGTACATTTGCATTATATGAAATATGCTCCATGCCTGAGAGTAAGCGTGTTAGCTCCTCAGGCAGTACCTTTGCATTATACGTACTTCGTATCCCTCATGGGAGTAGGATCTTGAGAAGGAGTACTATATTTGACCGCATACTATGGCTTGTGCTAGCCCATTCCTGCGATTGTCAAATATTTTCCATGCGTCATATGTGTGAGTTTCCACTTATGCGCAAGATCATAGGATCTAGTAATCCCTTTTATTGATCTGAAGGCATGATGGATGTAGGGGTCGGAGCCGGAGCTTCTCTCAACAGGAACCTGGAGGCCGGTGTCCTGCCCGAGGCCTGGATGATATTTCCCAACCAGTTTGCCCCTTATTTCTTGATTTCGTCCTCGAACTCGGGGAATAACCTGTGCACTTAAGTCAACCGGAGTTGCTCATTCTCAGCAGGCTTCCCATGGACAGGACATCGCTCCAGTAATCCTTCTTTCCCAGGTTCTTCTTAGGTCTGTACCGTGTTTGGACCTGGAGGAGAACAAATTTCCCTGGGAAAGACCGGGTCTAGTTGATGTTTCCGGGTTTAAGGGGTCTCGTGGCCTGAAGTAGTTCTCTCTGGTTGGCGCGAGACCTGATGGAGAAACGCTCGATGCTTCAGTGGGCATCTGTTAGGGTATTTTTGTGTACAAGCGATCCGTGCTCAGCTCTATGGAATGATAGGAGGAAGGAGACATGTTGTTGAGTGTATTCTCCTGCTTCTGTAGTTGATAAACCAGGAGATCCTGCTCTTAGGATACTGCCATATGGGTATGGGCCAGTATATGTCGTCGATGCCTGTGGGAACCGAAATTTGCACTGTCGATTTCCGTTTAAATAATGAAAGTTAGGAAAACCCTAATTTCCCAGAGGTCCCGGATATCGGCTAAACCATACCCCAAGCAATCAGAACACGAAAGTAAAGATGAAAAGAAATAAGAAATCGTAAAGAGAGCAAAATAGATCTTATTCCAAATTTGCGTATGAGCGTTTACAACAAGGTAGGAGCCTTGGCTAGAAGAGTTGTCGGCGAGTTCCTTAGTTCTAATAACCTAAGACTGCAGAACCTAGTTGAGTCGCAGCTCGAAATAACAAAAATGGAAAGTTGCCTAATTGCGCTAAGTGCTAAGTTTGCTCTGAAGAAGTTCTCTCTCTGTGTCTCTCGCCTAGGACTCCTTTGAGAAGAAATCAGTGAGGACTATGAGGAAACGCTTTTGCTTTGAATTGTGAAGGGGTCCGACGATGTCCATGGCCTAGCGCATAAAAGGATATGGTGATGTGATGGTAGAAAGAACTTCTCTAGTTGTCGGATGGTTGGAGCATGCCTTTGGCATTTTTCGCATTTTCGTGCGAATTTCTCACAATGTCCGATCATCGTCGGCCAGTAGTATCCGTGGCTTTTGATTTTCACTGCAAATGACCTTCCACCGGAATGCTTTCCGCAGGATCCAGAATGGACTTCTTCCATGACTTTTCTCGCCTTTTCTCCTTCCAAACATATCATGAGCGGTCCGGAAAATTTCCATCTCTAAATTTCTACATCGACCTTTACGTAACGCGCAGATTGGGTTCGGATTTTGCGGGCTGCCCATTTTCTGGGGGGTAATTTTCCGTCGATGTTGTGGGCTCGAATCGTTTCCAGCCATGGCGTATCACAGCCGTAGTCGGATTGTTTCGATCTCTCTTCCGGCTGTACCGTGATCACCTCTACATCATCGACTTGGTCCCTGATGAGGTTGATAACGACTGGTGGTCCGATACTCGGGTGCTCGATGAATTTGACCAGAATCACTCTTTTAAGACCTGGGTCTTAAGTTGACGCCAGGGCCGCGAGAGCATCGGCTTGGACGTTTTCGGAGCGGGGGATTCACGTGAAAGCGAAACAGTCAAAATCTTGAGCTAGATTTCGGACCAGTTTGAGATATGCATCCATTCTTTCATCCCTTGCTTCGTATTCTCCGATGTATTGACTTGCGACTAGCTGAGAATCACAGTAGGCGTGGATGTTGCGTATCTTCAATCCGTGAGCTAATCGTAGCCTTGCAATGAACGCTTCGTACTCGGCCTCGTTATTGGACGGGGGGATTCTAGCCTAAACGATTGTTCTAGGATTTCACTGGTCGGTGATGTGAGGCGAATTCCGATGCCTGATCCTTGCTTAGATGACGATCCGTCGACGTGAAGGACCCATGTTGAATTTGGTTCCTTGTTAGTCATAGTTCCCGTCGGTAGCTCTATCAAAAAATCTTCGAGTACTTGGGATTGTGCACTCGTTCCTGGTCGGTATTCTATATCGTACTCACTTAACTCTACTGGCCATTTGGCTAGTCTTCCCGACTGGCTTGGACTATGTAAAATAGTCCGCAGAGGGAAGGTCGTGAGGATGACGATCGTATGAGATTGGAAATACGGTCGGAGCTTTCGTGCCGATGTTACGACTGCGTATGCTAATTTTTCCATTAGCGGATGCCGTGACTCCACGTCTAGCAAAGTTTTGCTTACGTAGAAAAAAGGTTTCTGTTCACCGCGCTCCTCTCGCTTACAGCCGTTGCCGATACTGCGATATATAAGAACAAGGGTTCTCCTTCAACAGGTTTTGCAAGAACTGGAGGAGTGGCTAAGTAGTGTTTCAGCTGTTGAAAAGAGTTTTCACACTCTTCTGACCATTCGAATTTTTTGTTCCCCCATAGGATATCGTAGAAAGGTAAGCATTTGTTCGTTGATCATGAGATGAATCGGTTAAGTGCTGCGACTCTCCCGGTTAATCTTTGTACTTCCCGCTTGTATTTGGGTGAAGCCATGTCGATCAGTGCACCGATCTGTTTTGAATTAGCTTCGATACCGCGGTATGTAACCAGGTAACCGAGGAATTCCCCCGATGCTACGGCGAATCTGCATTTCGCCGGGTTAGGCTTCATGTTGTGCAAGTTTAATCGCGCGAAACATTCCTCAAGATGAGACACGTGATCTTCCGCATGGAGGGATTTGACGAGCATGTCGTTGATGTAGACCTCCATTGTTTTACTGAGTTGTTCGGAGAACATCCGGTTCACGAGTCGTTGATAAGTGGCGGCGGCGTTTTTGAGGCCGAAAGGCATCACTTTGTAGCAAAAAGTTCCGCGATCCATAATAAATACAGTTTTTTCGCGATTGTCAGGGTTCATCATAATTTGATTGTAACCCGAGAAGGCATCAATAAAACATAAGAGTTCGTTTCCCACTATTGCTGTGACTAATCGATCGATGTGCGGTAAGGGGAAACTATCCTTTGGACAGCTTTGTTAAGGTCAGTGAAGTCAACGCAGACTCGCCACTTCCCGTTTTTCTTCTTGACCACTATAGGATTGGTGAGCCAATCCGGGTACCTTACTTCTGTTATCGACCCGACTGTAGGCAGTCTTTCCACTTCGGCGTTCAGGTCCCAACTTTCGTCTTTTCTGTTTGACTGGTCTGAATGTTGGATCGATATTCAGCGCGTGGCAGGTTATGTTGATTGCAATCCCCGGCATGTCTTCCGCAGCCCAAGCGAATGCGTGGAGATTCTTTTTTAGACAAGTAATGAGCTTAGTCTTTAAAAGTTCATGGAGGTAAGCTCCGATTTCGACGCATCGTTCGGGGAATGCTTCGTCAAGACATACCGATACCACGGGTTCGCAGGTTAGCTCGCGCATTTCTTCTAAAATCTCGGCTTTCCGCAATTGCCAGAAGAGTTCCGCCAAATCTTGTTGTTGGGATTTTTTGTCGGAGGCCAACTTTTTCCTAGGAGTGGTCTCGGAATCTGATATTTTTTGTTTTAGTTCTGCGGCGAAGCAGACTCGTGATACCCTCGGGTTTCCCCAGATTGTTTCGATCCCGCGAGGGGTTGAGAATTTGAGGCAAAGATGGTACATTGATGGAATTGCCTGCATAAGATTTAACCACGGTGTGTCCATGATTACGTTGTACGACGCAGGTTGGTCGACAACTAGAAACTCTGCGATTTTTTCTATGGTTCCAGCTTTGACATTGAGGTTAATTGACCAGAGAGCCATAGTGGTCTCCCCTGAGAATCCTACTAGCGGGCTAGGGTTTTCCGAGATTTCAGACGGGTCAATCTTCATTCTTTCGAGGGTGTTTTTAAAAACAATATAGCCGAGCTTCCAGTGTCGATTAGGACACTTACGACGTCGATGTTGTGAATCGTCAACTCGATGACGAGGAGATCGTTGCGAGGTTTGGTCTGGTTGACTGTTTCTCTCCACTTAAAAGAGATGACGTCCGTATCGGTCGAGTCTCGTATGTTCTTTCCATCGTCAATCGTCATATCTAATTGGGCGTTTTGCGGCTGAGAGTTAGATTGATCCGTAACCCCCCCCCCCCTCCTTCTAGCGCCAAATTGTGCGAACCAAAATTCGCACTGTCGATTTCCGTTAAAATAAGGAAAGTTAGGAAAGCCCTAATTTCCCAGAGGTCCCGGATATCTGGTAAACCATACGCCAAGCAATCAGAACACGAAAGTAAAGACGAAAAGAAATAAGAAATCTTAAAGAGAGCAAAATAGATCTTATTCCTAATTTGCGTATGAGTGTTTACAACAAGGTAGGATCCTTGGCTACAAGAGCTGTCGGCGAGTTCCCTAGTTCTAATAACCTAAGACTGCAGAACCTAGTTGAGTCGCAGCTCGAAATAACAAAAATGTAAAGTTGCCTAATTTCTCTATGTGCTAAGTTTGCTCTGAAGAAGTTTTCTCTTTGTGTCTCTCACCTAAGACTCCTTATATACTCTCCCCAAGGTCGGTTTAAGTTTTCCTCTTCTACCCTTAAGCCGTCATAACTCGAAAATGGAGATACTTCATTTTTCTCGATCTCCATGATTTTCTGCGGAAACTTAACATTTATCTGCGGAAATTTGATATTTATATTTTCTTGCGGACTAAGTATAAACCGCCATAGTATCTATGGGTTTTTCCCTAAAAATTCGTAAGTGGGTTTCTAATCACATTTTAGACCTATTTAGGCGGTCTTTCAATTCGAAACGTATATCACGATTTTTATCGATAAAAATAAACTTTCTGCGATTTTTATCGTAAAGTTTAAGTGATAACTCCAATCGATGGGAGTGAGAAATGATATGGCTGTGGTACATGGGAGCTGGCATTGAGGAACAGACAAGACTGCACAGATTTGGGTCGTACCCGTTGATCGATGTTCGAGACAATGCGGTCGGTACGTAGCGACCGGTCTGCGATCTATCGGTTGCTACGTAGCGACCGAATGAAAGGCTTGGTCGGTCACTACGTAGTTCCTAATCTTACGCTCAAGAATATCGTAACTATATCGATTATACGAATGTATAAACCTTAAACCTGCAAATCATATAAATATAGTCATCACCATCTCCACAATTCAACTAAAAAAATAAGCTCAAACGTGAAGATCCTACAGCTCAAACCTGAAAACACAGCCGTTGAGGCCATTCACATGTATGTATTGAGAATGTTCTCTTTTTGTTTTGTTTGCTTAGAGTTGTTTGCTTTTACTTTAAATGCAGGAGAGTACGAAACAATCTTCCGTAAGGAAGAGAGACGAGGAATTAAGGTAAATAAGCTTTGGCGAAACAAAGGACATTACTGGAGAAGACTAAACTACAAAGGGACGACGCGCTTAGCATCATTCTGCATGGAAGAAAGATAAACAATGAGGAACTTAGACGCAAAGTTGAAACTGAAGAGATGTTGAGGAAGGAGAAATAACACGAGAGAACCAAATAACAGATTGAAGAAGTGCTTGTCATTGTTCATGATAGTACCGTCAGAGACAGAAAACTGAATGTTCTAATGTCAGACGAGTGGTTGAATTTTATATATAAGGGATGCAGTTGTAAAATGAACAACTGAGAGAGGAAAGAGCTGGAGGAATCAGTGAAGAAACAAGAGGAAGAGCTTGAGAAGACAAAGAAGGAGAAGAAAAAAGAGCGGCTCAATAAGCAAGAACTTGATACGTCTATATGAAGACAAGGTAATTAATCTTAAGACTCAGTTCAGAAAACAAGAAGTTATATTAATCATCGTATCAAAATTCATTTTGACAGGTGAGGCAGAGGAAAGAGACAGAAGAGTTATTAAAGAGAAGAACAGAGTAGCTTGAGAAAGTGAAAGGGGAAGCTAGCTCTCTAGGACAAAACTTCATAAGATTTTACGAAGAAGAAGCAAGAGGTAAAAAAGTAATAGAGGAAGAACTCAGCTAAAAAAAACTCAGCTAGCCCAGTCTGTTTAGAGATTCTGCTGCTTTTCCGTAGCTACACTCGCCGCCATGGAATACCTTCTAGATTCTCCGATGAGGATTCTGTTACTCCAGGTACTTTAAACAGAACCAAAACGCCAAACCGAGCCTAAAAATGTGTATTTCTTGAATCAGTGAAGAAACAAGAGGAAGAGCTTGAGAAGACAAAGAAGTAGAAGAAAAAAGAGCTGCTCAATAAGCAAGAACTAGATACGTCTATATGAAGACAAGGCAATTAATCTTAAGACTCAGTTCTGAAAACAAGAAGTTATATTAATCATCGTATCAAAATTCATTTTCGGTTCGGTCGCTACGTAGCGACCGACTCGTTCGCGGGTCAGTCGCTACGTAGCGGACTTGTTCGCGGGTCGGTCACTATGTAGCGACCAACTAAGTGGCCTGGACGGTCGCTACATAACGACCGACTAAGTGGACCGGTCAGTCGCTACATAACGACCGACTAAGTGGACCGGTCAGTCGCTACGTAGCCTGATGGAGACGGGTAGCCTAATGGAGGCACATGGCCTAGGGAGCATGGGGCTCTAGTGGGCACATGGCCTAATAGGCACGTAGCCTTGGGAGCACAAGGCTCTAGTGGGCACATGGCCTAATGGGCACATAGCCTTGGGAGCACGGGGCACTAGTGGGCACATGGCCTAATGGGCACGTAGCCCTGGGAGCACGGAGATCTGTAGTTGGTAGGAGTCATCTTTTCTTGGGGGAACATGGCCATAACAGATGGTAGACCTGTCGATATGCTGCAGTGAGCATGATGTGTCGAGGTGCTTCAGTGAGCGTGGAGGGACCCTGCTGATGAGCTGGAGATCGTGGCATGAGCCAGTAAGTAGAGTTGTAGACATGCTGCAATGAGAATGGAACTTCATCTGGTTGATAGTAATCGCCGGAACCAGCCTTTGATCGGCATGTCGAAGAAGAAGGTCTTCTAGGTATGGAACCTTGCCTTGGCGGCTGCGGAATTGTGAGCTCTGGTTATTGACGTCTTGGACCCCTTTCTTTAGGTTTATAAACCTATATTTATAGTGGAGGTCATGCCTCCCTCTTAGGATTTGGAAATATTCATTATATCCTTAGATAATAGAATATTTCCCTTTTCTTAAGGGAGGTCATATGTATTGGAATACTTCCCCTTTTTCTCGGATCTAGAGAGACTCCGGAGGCAGGACCTAGACCCGGAAGCATGGACCCAGACCCGGGGGTAGGAACCCAGAACCTGGGGGCAGGAACCCAGAACCTGGAGGCAGGAATCCGGAAGCTGGAGTAATCTCTTCATGGAATATTTTTCTCAACACTTTGCCCCTTATTTTCTGGTTTCATGTTTGAAGGCAGAAAATAACATGATTTTCTTCATAGGACTTCGTGAGTCTCACCATGGTGTCAAACTCCTTGTTGAATTTGGAGTAGGACATCGGTTCGTAACATGGGCCATCAATGAACCCATGTTACGTCGGTTCGTAACATGGGGCATCAATGGCCTAGTGTTCGTCGATGAACCCAGTGGGCATGATGTCACGGCCTGGACGAATGGAGATAGACTTACAGACATGCTTCAATGGGCATGGGTTTGGTCTGAATGAGGATGGTCACGTGGATGTAGTTGTACCCATGATTCCAATGGCCTGGAAGTGGATAATCAGGAAGAACAACATGTAGGACCTAGTAAATGCTCTAAGGGAGGACATCACTGTCACATAGGGTCAAGTTGAGCATGTAAGACTTTCTTCTTCTCCTTATTGCGTTTAGCATACTTGATTCTCCTTGTGGTTTTGATGTAGCTGTAGCTTCTTGCCTCGTCTCGGGATTGTACCTTGACTTTTGCAAGGGGGGACGTTCAGCATGTTCGTCTTGGTACTCAGAGATAACCTAGTTGACTCTTGGTACCGGAGTAGAATTCTGGGACATGTTGTTTGCGGTGAGCGGTAGTGTCCATGCCGAATGGAGAAGGTGGAACCACTAGTTGAACTGTGCCATTGATTCTTGGCCACTCTCGACTATGTAATATTGCAATCTTCCCCCGGAGGTAGGCTACAAGCAATGCTAGGATGGCCTTGTGTCGTGCTTTCCTGGAGGATCCTGGGCATGTTTTCCCAGAATCTGAAGATTTAGAGATACATCCTTCTGAAACTCATGGCTCGTGGGTGCAATTCTTCATAAATCGGAGGTTGTATGGACTTTCGTCCAGGAATCTGGAGACTGGATATACTTTCGTCCTGGAACCTAGACGCTGGATCGATTTTCGTCCTCGAACCCGGAGGCTGGATGGACTCTTGTCCTGGAACCCGTAGGCTGGATGGTCTCTCGTCCTGGAACCCGGAGGCTGTAGGGTGAATCCCTTCTTCAAACCCGGAGGTTTTAGGATGTAGCCCTTTTGGACCTGGGGGTCCTAAGGTGTTATATCGAGCTCTGCCCCTGTGAGTAGGCTGCCCTTAATCGTGTGCGACATTGCACTCTGGCCCCGTAGGTAGGCCACTATCAATGTCGTTTTTTAGATGTTGCATTCTGCCACTCGTAAGTAGGCCACTATCAACATCTGTCTATAATTTCGTAAACTTTCAGACGGGTATCGCATTCCACCTCCCTTAGGCTGGTTTTTATCGATATAAATTCCCCTACAAAGGGTCCATGGACCTACATCTCTGGCCCGGAGGCCGTTTATAACCCGGAGGAGTTTTATGAACCCGAAAGTCACTTTTGGACCCGGAGGTCATGTGGGAATCCGGAGTATCTCCTTTAGATCCTGAGATCCTATCTGGACCCGGAGGTCATGTGGGAATCCGGAGTATCTCCTTTAGATTCTGAGATCGTATCTGGACCCGGAGGTCATGTGGGAATCCAAAGAGTCTCCTTTAGATCCTGAGATCTTATTTGGAACCCGGAGGTTGAGTAAGGACCCGAAGGTCATTTGGGAACCCGGAGGTTCCTTCAGACCCTGAGGTCGTATTTAGGACCCGGAGGTTGCTCGGGACCCGTAGGTCATTTCAAACCCGGAGGTTGCTCTAGACCCGGAGGTCGTTTTGAACCCGGAGGTCATTTGGAAATCCGGAGGTTCCTCTAGACCCGGAGGTCATTTTGAACCCGAAGGTTTCTTTTGGCCCCGGAGGTCGTTTTGAACCTGGAGGTTGCTTTAAGCCATGATGTCGTATTTAGGACCCGGAGGTCGAATAAGGACCCGATGGTTGTTTGGGAACCCGAAGGTTTCTTCAGACCATGAGGTCGTATTTATGACCCTGGGATCGTTTTGAACCCAGAGGTTGCTCTAGACCCGGAGGTCATTTTGAACCCAGAGGTTTCTTTTGGACCCGGAGATCGTTTTGAACCCTGGGGTTGCTCTAGACCCAGAGGTTGTTTTGAACCCGGAGGTTTCACTTGGACCCGGAGGTCGTTTTGAACCCGGGGTTATATAAGAACCTGGAGGTTTACCTTTTCCAGGCCCTGAGATCTTTTCAGGACCCGAAGACTGAATGGGGACCCGAAGGTTCTTAATAACTTGGGGGTTCTGATCTAATAACCCTGAGGTTATCTTTAGACCCGAAGTTCGTAAGAACCCGGAATAATTGGTTTTGCAGGGACCGTACTTTGCCTTCCTAAGCAAGACTACTACCGGTACCTGTTCGGATTTCGCATTCTACCGCTCGGAAGCTGGCCGCGATCGAGTTCCTATGTTGTATTCTACTTCTGTAGGAAGTCACTGACAGGCTTAGAGGGTGCTGGTGTGGGTGTTATGACCCAAGTGCCAGGCTTACGCTACTTTCCACGTCTGGAGAAGCAGGATTTAGATTGCTCCCAGTATTTCACAGTACTTTTGCAATGAATATGTACCATGTGTTACCTGTATTGTGTAGCTCGTAGCGTTTTAATACATGTACTTTTCAAAATGGTACTCTAGGGACCCCGATGCGCCTTAGGCTGCACAGGGGTTTTAAGTAGTTTCGACAACATACTCAGGCTTGCGCTCCCTGTACAAACTCTGAGTTTGAATACAGTACTTTTGCGTTTGTATTTAATATGCTCCCTGCCTGAGAGTAAGCGTGTAAGCTCCTCAGGCAGTACCTTGCATTATATGGAATATGCTCCCTGCCTGAGAGTAAGGGTGTAAGCTCCTCAGGTAGTACCTTGCATTATATGTAATATGCTCCCTGCCTGAGAGTGAGCGTGTAAGCTCCTCAGGCAGCACCTTGCATTATACGTACTTCGTATCCCTCATGGGAGTAGGCTCTTGAGCAAGAGTACTATATTTGACCGCATACTATGGCTTGTGCTAGCCCATTCCTGCGATTGTCAAATATTTTCCATGCGTCATATGTGTGGGTTTCCATATATTCGCAAGATCATAGGATCTAGTAATCCCTTTTATTGATCTGGAGGCAGGGATGGATGTAGGGGTCATAGCCGGAGCTTCTCTCAACAGGAACCTGGAGGTCGGTGTCCTTCCCGAGGCCTGGATGATTTTTCCCAACCAGATTGCCCCTTATTTCCGGATTTCGTCCTCGAACTCGGGGAATAACCTGTGCACTCAAGTCAACCGGAGTTGCTCATTCTCAGAAGGCTTCCCCTGGATAGGACATTGCTCCAGTAATCCTTCTTTCCCGGGTTCTTCTTAGGTCTGTACCGTGTTCGGACCTGGAGGAGAACAAATTTCCCCGGGACAGACCGGGGTCTAGTAGATTTTTTCGGGTTTAAGGGGGCTCGTGGCCTGAAGTAGTTCTCTCTAGTTGGCGCGAGACCTGATGGAGAAATGCTCGATGCTTCAGTGGGCATCAACACCGGCTTGCTGGTGGCAGGCCTTTGGGCTTGACCTGAACAGGACGTCGCTCTGAAGTCTCCTTTTCTGGGTTCTTTTTAGGTCTGGGCCATGTTTGAACCTAGCGGCGAGTCGATTTCCCCGAGATAGACAGGGGTCTAATGGATATTCCCAGGCTTGTGGCTTGTTTAGGTCGATTGACCTAGGGAGATTCAGGATCCTGGCCTTGCATGTCGATTGACGGCAAGAATCGTAGGTTTGGCTGGTGATGATCACTTGTATCAGTTGAAATCTGCTGTAGGTGATCTGTTGCCCCGCTCGAAAGTAGGAATTCGTGATCTTGGATTCACATTGCAATGATAAGCGAGATCTGTCTTCCTGGGGCAGGACCTCGCCGGCGCATAGCCACATATTTCCTGGATCCGAATGGCACATGACCGGGGCAAGGAAACAAATTATTGACTTACTTCTTGCTCATGTGCCCCATGATTGGATATCAGCTGGAGAATGATCTTCTAAAGAACATACGCCCTGACTCTAGGATGGAGAAGTTCTGTACTAGGTAGTAGTCGAGTGAAGATCGCAATTTTTCTCATTCCTTCTTCGGGAGGAACGAGACCCTTTGTTGAGGTGTGGAGGCCGATTCTTCGTTGTACTACCCTGAGGTATCGACGTACATCGTGTAGGAACTCGTAGTCCCTGATGATTCTTCTCTGGAATCTAATCGTGTTGGACCTATAGATATTTCACCCGGAGGTGAATATATGTTTTGATCGTGTTGGACCTATAGATATTTCACCCGGAGGTGAATATATGTTTTGCTGTCTCGAACCCAGAGTCTTTATTGACTTAATACAACATCGCACTCTGTCCTCCGGAGATGGACCACTCTCGATGTCGATTAGACGTGGGCTGTTGTCGAGATAGCACCTGTTGCCTTCTGTGGAACTGTTCAGAGTGCCTTCAAGATATAGGACAACTTCGTGGTAATAGAACTTTGGTGGGACGCGTGGTCCTGCAGTTTCGGGTACTCTTAGCTGGTCTCAAGTCTTTCCCTTTTGTTATCTTGGATGTATACTCTTGAAATCCGGTGATTACGGAAATATCGTCCTGAGGCCCGATGGTTCTGGAATTTATCCTCCTGGAACCCGAAGGTTTTGGGGTAGAACCTTCTGAGACATAGAGGTTCCCGGATGCTGGTGAGCTTCTCCGTCTGCCTTGCCAATGACCTTTGTACCTCTGGCGTATGAAACAATATGTTTGCTCTTTGCACCAGGACGGCACTCCCTGTGTGCTTCTGTTCTTTCAGATAAAGCAACAGTACTTCTCCATCCCCGGGCTTGGAGAGTGTGGGTTGACATGGTCTCATGTGATTTTGGACCTAGATTGGTCCATATGCAGGGATTGACCTGGGTTTGGAGTCGGAATCCGTTGTTTGGATAGCAGGGGTTGGCGTATTCTATCACGTATCAGGAGATGATTGATCATCCACGAATATTGATTTTCTCATATTCCTTAGATTTTCTTCTTTGCAGGCGTCGTCCGATGACTCGTTCTAGCTACTCTCTGCCCCCGCTTGGGCGAGCCACTCTCAGCGTTTCACGATGTCTTTTAACGTCCAGGCTGCTCTCTGCTGCCCCTTTGGTGAGGCACTCTCAGCGTTTTCAGGACGTCGTTCGATGACTCGTCGCCTCGTCTTGAATCTCCTTTGCCACGGGCATGTTGATGGGAGTTGGTTATGCGTGTAGCCCCGTGGGTTAACGCGTAGCTCATCTGCCCCTTCTTTCCTCATGGTCGTGTCTTCCTCAGAGGTATATCAGGGTACATGGCCAGGAAAAGCGGTAGTAACATTGTCAGAACCCTGGATCCGGAACCTGGAAGCTAGGATCCGGAACCTGGAAGCTGGAACCCGGAACCCAGAAGCTGCGATCCGGAATCTGGAAGCTAGAACCCGGAACCCAGAGGTTTGGCAATTCCTTTTAGATGAATAGTAGCGGGAACATGTGTTCTCTGGCTTCTTTTACTCCCATTTGCTCCAAATGAGTAGAGGGTATGAAGACCAGCACTCCTTGATGTAGTATTAACATTTTCCCTGGCTCCTTTGCAGGAGGTAGAGCAGCAGTGTTCTCGGCACTTAGGCAGGGTTTCTTCGCGGAATAACTCCAATGGAATTCGACGAGTACTCAAAGGCGTTCTATCAACCTAGCAATTAGGCTTATCTAGGATTCCACTACCACTTATATTCTAGAACCTAAAGAGAAAGGTGGTTCTCCAGTTACCTCTTAGTGGTTGCCTGGTATGCTTGCAGTATTTCCAGGAGTTCTTCTTCTGACTCCTCCTGCCTGGAAGCATTGATGGCGTCTAGGGCTTGCTATGTTGCTGCCAGTTGACTACCCGCTGATATTGATGTAAGCTTTAAGGTTGGAACCCGGAACCGGCAGGAACCAAAGACTGTAGAGGTCTGACTTGTGGTTTAAGCTCGGGACCAGCAGGGACTCGAAGGAACTAGTCGGTAATTCCCTTATTGGATCTTGCTACTGATGTTAACCTGGTGCTATCCTCCCTTGGAGAGGTGTTTCCAGCCGGGTGAACCGTGGATCTGGTGAGAAGAAGTTGTTTCTTCCCCCCAGGTGGCTGGGGTTGAGAGATTTCGCAGGAATAGATGTAATGTCTCTTCCGCCTATCACATTATCACATAGTTTAAAACTGCCCCTACTTCTAGCGCCAAACTGTTAGGGTATTTTTGTGTACAAGCGATCCGTGCTCAGCTCTACGGAATGATAGGAGGAAGGAGACATGCCGTTGAGTGTATTCTCCTGCTTCGGTAGTTTATAAACCTGGAGATCCTGCTCTTAGGATACTGCCATATGGGTATGGGCCAGTATATGTCGTCGATGCCTTAGCAGTAGCTGGGGGATTGGTCGTTAGGCAGGGGCCACCAATCATAGAGAAGATCGCAGGGTCTTCTTGATCTATAATTGATGTTCTGGCTACCAAGGTCGGTCCTTGGGGGCCTCCTGATCCGTACTTGATGGCCCCGGCTAGCATGGTCTGTGTTTGGGTATCTATGCACGGGACCATAGAAGGTATTTGGATTTATAGCTGCATCCTTCAATGGGGACTGCCTACGTACCCTTTAGGGGGGGGATCAAGCCGTTCGTAGTTCACGTGAATTTATAGTTGCATCATTCAATGGGGATTGCCTACGTACCCTTCAGTGAGGGATCAAGCCGTTCATAGTTCATGTATATGGAGGCACGGAGCCTAGATGGACGCGGAGCCTGATGGAGGCACGTAGCCTGATGTAGGCGCATAGCCTATTGGAGGCACGTGGCCTAGGGAGCACGGGGCTCTAGTGGGCACATGGCCTAATGGGCACGTAGCCTTGGGATCACGGGGCTCTAGTGGCCACATGGCCTAATGGGCACGTAGCCTTGGGAGCACGGGGCTCTAGTGGCCACATGGCCTAATGGGCACGTAGCCTTGGTAGCACGGGGCTCTGTAGTTGGTAGGAGTCATCTGTTCTAGTGGGCACATGGCCGGAACTGATGGTAGACCTGTCGATATGCTGCAGTGAGCATGATGTGTCGAGGTGCTTCAGTGAGCATGATGTGTCGAAGTACTTCAGTGAGCGTTGAGGGACCCTGCTGATGAGCTGGAGATCGTGGCATGAGCCAGTAAGTAGAGTTGTAGATGTGCTGCAATGAGCATGGAACTTCATCTGGTTGATAGTAATATCCGGAACCAGCCTATCATCGGCGTGTCGAAGAAGAAGGTCTTCTAGGTATGGAACCTTGCCTTGGCGGCTGCGGAATTGTTAGCTCTGGTTATCGACATCCTGGACCCCTTTCTTTAGGTTTAGAAACCTATATTTATAGTGGAGGCCGCGCCTCCCTCTTAGGATTTGGAAATATTCATTATATCCTTAGATAATAGAATATTTTCCTTTTTCTTAATGGAGGTCAAATGTATTGGAATACTTCCTCTTTTTTCTCGGATCTAGGGGGACTCCTTCTTGTCCAAGCTGGTACCTTATTAAAGGAGGATTTCAATTTACCCTAAGGCAGGATAAATCACTCGGCCTGGAACCGGAAACAGGACCCAGACCCGGAGGCAGGGACCCAGACCCGGGGGTAGGAACCCGGACCCTGGGGGCAGGAACCCGTAACCTGGAGGCAGGAACCCGGAAGCTGGAGTAATCTCTTCGTGGAATATTTTTCTCCCACAGCATCAACACCGGCTTGTCGATGACAGGTCCTTTGGGCTTGGCGTGAACAGGATGTCGCTCAGAAATCTCCTTTTCTTGGTTCCTTTTAGGCATGGGCCATGTTTGAACCTAGAGGAGAGTCAATTTCCCCGAGATAGACAGGGGTCTAATGGATATTCCCAGGCTTGTGGCTTGTTTAGGTCGATTGACCAAGGGAGATTCAGGATCCCGTCCTTGCATGTCGATGGATGGCAATAATCGTAGGTTTGGCTGGTGAAGATCACTTGTATCAGTTGAAATATGCTGTAGGTGATCTGTTGCCCCGCTCGGAAGCATGAATTCTGGATCTCGGATTTGCATTGCTGTGATAAGCGAGATCCGTCTTCCTAGCACAGGACCTTGGTGGCACATAGCTACATATTTCCTGGGTCCGAATGGCACATGACCGTGGCACGGAAGCGAATTATCGATTTACTTCTTGCTTATGTCCCCCATGATTGGATATCGGCTGGAGAATGATCTTCTGAAGAACCTACACCCTGACTCTAGGATGGAGAAGTTCCGTACTAGGTAGTTATCGAGTGAAGAGCACGATATTTCTCATTCCTTCCTCGGGGGGAACGAGACCCTTTGTTGAGGCGTGGAGGCCGATTTTTTGTCGCACTACCTTGAGGTGTCGACGTACATCGTGTAGGAACTTGTAGTCCCTAAAGATTCTTCTCCAGAATCTAAGGCTCTCAAGGGCTTCATGTTCTGATCCTGTTGGACTTGTAGATTTTTCCTGGAGGTTTCGAGGAGTTAATGCTCTGAGATGGGAGGATCTGTAGATATTTCACCCAGAGGTGAATCTTTGTTTTGCTGTCTCGAACCCAGAGTCTTTATTGACTTAATACAACATCGCACTCTGTCCTCCGGAGATGAACCACTCTCGATGTTGATTGGATGTTGACTGTTGCCGAGATTGCGCCCGTTGCTTCCGTGGAGCCGTTCGGAATACCTTCAAGATCTATAGGACAGCTTCGTGGTAATAGAACCTTTGTGGGACGCGTGGTCCTGCAGTTTCTGGCACTATTAGCTGGTCTCAAGTCTTTTGATTTTTGTTATCTTGGATGTATACTCTTGAAATCCGGTGATTACGGAAATATCGTCCTGAGGCCCGATGGTTCTGGAATTTATCCTCCTGGAACCCGAAGGTTTTGGGGTAGAACCTTCTGAGACATGGAGGTTCCCGGATGCTGGTGAGCTTCTCTGTCTGCCTTGCCAATGACCTTTGTACCCCTGGCGTATGAAGCAATATGTTTGCTCTTTGCACCAGGACGGCACTCCCTGTGCGCTTCTGTTCTTTCAGATAAAGCAACAGTACTTCTCCATCCCTTGGCTTGGAGATTGTGGGTTGACATGGTCTCATGTGATTTTGGACCTAGATTGGTCCATATGCAGGGATTGACCTGGGTTTGGAGTCGGAATCCGTTGTTTGGATAGCAGGGGTTGGCGTATTCTATCACGTATCAGGAGATGATTGATCATCCACGAATATTGATTTTCTCATATTCCTTAGATTTTCTTCTTTGCAGGCGTCGTCCGATGACTCGTTCTAGCTGCTCTCTGCCCCCGCTTGGGTGAGCCACTCTCAGCGTTTCACGATGTCTTTTAATGTCCAGGCTGCTCTCTGCTGCCCCTTTGGTGAGGCACTCTCAGCGTTTTCAGGACGTCGTTCGATGACTCGTCGCCTCGTCTTGAATCTCCTTTGCCACGGGCATGTTGATGGGAGTTGGTTATGCGTGTAGCCCTGTGGGTTAACGCGTAGCTCATCTGCTCCTTCTTTCCTCGTGGTCGTGTCTTCCTCAGAGGTATATCAGGGTACATGGCCAGGAAAAGCGGTAGTAACATTGTCAGAACCCTGGATCCGGAACCTGGAAGCTAGGATCCGGAACCTGGAAGCTGGAACCCGGAACCCAGAAGCTGCGATCCGGAATCTGGAAGCTAGAACCCAGAACCCAGAGGTTTGGCATTTCCTTTTAGATGAATAGTAGCGGGAACATGTGTTCTCTGGCTTCTTTTACTCCCATTTGCTCCAAATGAGTAGAGGGTATGAAGACCAGCACTCCTTGATGTAGTATTAGCATTTTCCCTGGCTCCTTTGCAGGAGGTAGAGCAGCAGTGTTCTCGGCACTTAGGCAGGGTTTCTTCGCGGAATAACTCCAATGGAATTCGACGAGTACTCAAAGGCGTTCTATCAACCTAGCAATTAGGCTTATCTAGGATTCCACTACCACTTAGATTCTAGAACCTAAAGAGAAAGGTGGTTCTCCAGTTACCTCTTAGTGGTTGCCTGGTATGCTTGCAGTATTTCCAGGAGTTCTTCTTCTGACTCCTCCTGCCTGGAAGCATTGATGGCGTCTAGGGCTTGCTATGTTGCTGCCAGTTGACTACCCGCTGATATTGATGTCAGCTTTAATGTTGGAACCCAGAACCGGCAGGAACCAAAGACTGTAGAGGTCTGACTTGTGGTTTAAGCTCGGGACCAGCAGGGACTCGAAGGAACTAGTCGGTAATTCCCTTATTGGATCTTGCTACTGATGTTAACCTGGTGCTATCCTCCCTTGGAGAGGTGTTTCCAGCCGGGTGAACCGTGGATCTGGTGAGAAGAAGTTGTTTCTTCCCCCCAGGTGGCTGGGGTTGAGAGATTTCGCAGGAATAGATGTAATGTCTCTTCCGCCTATCACATTATCACGTAGTTTAAAACTGCCCCTACTTCTAGCGCCAAACTGTTTGGGTATTTTTGTGTACAAGCGATCCGTGCTCAGCTCTACGGAATGATTGGAGGAAGGAGACATGCCGTTGAGTGTATTCTCCTGCTTCGGTAGTTTATAAACCTGAAGATCCTGCTCTTAGGATACTGCCATATGGGTATGGGCCAGTATATGTCGTCGATGCCTTAGCAGTAGCGGGGGGATTGGTCGTTAGGCAGGGGCCACCTATCATAGAGAAGATCGCAGGGTCTTCTTGATCTATAATTGATGGTTCTGGCTACCAAGGTCGGTCCTTGGGGGCCTCCTGATCCGTACTTGATGGCCCCGGCTAGCATGGTCTGTGTTTGGGTATCTATGCACGGGACCATAGAAGGTGTTTGGATTTATAGCTGCATCCTTCAGTGGGGACTGCCTACGTACCCTTTAGGGGGGGGATCAAGCCGTTCGTAGTTCACGTGGATTTATAGTTGCGTCATTCAATGGGGATTGCCTACGTACCCTTCAGTGAGGGATCAAGCCGTTCATAGTTCATGTATATGGAGGCACGGAGCCTAGATGGACGCGGAGCCTGATGGAGGCACATAGCCTGATGTAGGCGCATAGCCTATTGGAGGCACGTGGCCTAGGGAGCACGGGGCTCTAGTGGGCACATGGCCTAATGGGCACGTAGCCTTGGGATCACGGGGCTCTAGTGGCCACATGGCCTAATGGGCACGTAGCCTTGGGAGCACGGGGCTCTAGTGGCCACATGGCCTAATGGGCACGTATCCTTGGTAGCACGGGGCTCTGTAGTTGGTAGGAGTCATCTGTTCTAGTGGGCACATGGCCGGAACTGATGGTAGACCTGTCGATATGCTGCAGTGAGCATGATGTGTCAGTGAGCATGATGTGTCGAAGTACTTCAGTGAGCGTGGAGGGACCCTGCTGATGAGCTGGAGATCGTGTCATGAGCCAGTAAGTAGAGTTGTAGATGTGCTGCAATGAGCATGGAACTTCATCTGGTTGATAGTAATATCCGGAACCAGCCTATCATCGGCGTGTCGAAGAAGAAGGTCTTCTAGGTATGGAACCTTGCCTTGGCGGCTGCGGAATTGTTATCTCTGGTTATCGACATCCTGGACCCCTTTCTTTAGGCTTAGAAACCTATATTTATAGTGGAGGTCGCGCCTCCCTCTTAGCATTTGGAAATATTCATTTTATCCTTAGATAATAGAATATTTTCCTTTTTCTTAATGGAGGTCAAATGTAATGGAATACTTCCTCTTTTTTCTCGGATCTAGGGGGACTCCTTCTTGTCCAAGCTGGTACCTTATTAAAGGAGGATTTCAATTTACCCTAAGGCAGGATAAATCACTCGGCCTGGAACCGGAAACAGGACCCAGACCCGGAGGCAGGGACCCAGACCCGGGGGTAGGAACCCGGACCCTGGGGGCAGGAACCCGTAACCTGGAGGCAGGAACCCGGAAGCAGGAGTAATCTCTTCGTGGAATATTTTTCTCCCACAGCATCAACACCGGCTTGTCGATGACAGGTCCTTTGGGCTTGGCGTGAACAGGATGTCGCTCAGAAATCTCCTTTTCTTGGTTCCTTTTAGGCATGGGCCATGTTTGAACCTAGAGGAGAGTCAATTTCCCCGAGATAGACAGGGGTCTAATGGATATTCCCAGGCTTGTGGCTTGTTTAGGTCGATTGACCTAGCGAGATTCAGGATCCCGTCCTTGCATGTCGATGGATGGCAATAATCGTAGGTTTGGCTGGTGAAGATCACTTGTATCAGTTGAAATCTGCTGTAGGTGATCTGTTGCCACGCTCGGAACCATGAATTCTGGATCTCGGATTTGCATTGCTGTGATAAGCGAGATCCGTCTTCCTGGCACAGGACCTTGGTGGCACATAGCTACATATTTCCTGGGTCCGAATGGCACATGACCATGGCACGGAAGCGAATTATCGATTTACTTCTTGCTTATGTCCCCCATGATTGGATATCAGCTGGAGAATGATCTTCTGAAGAACCTACACCCTGACTCTAGGATGGAGAAGTTCCGTACTAGGTAGTTATCGAGTGAAGAGCACGATTATTCTCATTCCTTCCTCGGGGGGAACGAGACCCTTTGTTGAGGCGTGGAGGCCGATTTTTTGTCGCACTACCTTGAGGTGTCGACGTACATCGTGTAGGAACTTGTAGTCCCTAAAGATTCTTCTCCAGAATCTAAGGCTCTCAAGGGCTTCATGTTCTGATCCTGTTGGACTTGTAGATTTTTCCTGGAGGTTTCGAGGAGTTAATGCTCTAAGATGGGAGGATCTGTAGATATTTCACCCGGAGGTGAATCTTTGTTTTCCTGTCTCGAACCCAGAGTCTTTATTGACTTAATACAACATCGCACTCTGTCCTCCGGAGATGAACCACTCTCGATGTTGATTGGATGTTGACTGTTGCCGAGATTGCGCCCGTTGCTTCCGTGGAGCCGTTCGGAATACCTTCAAGATCTATAGGACAGCTTCGTGGTAATAGAACCTTTGTGGGACGCGTGATCCTGCAGTTTCTGGCACTATTAGCTGGTCTCAAGTCTTTTGATTTTTCATGTTGGATGTATCTTCTCGAAATCCGTCGATTTTGGAGATATCCTCCTTAGGCCCAGAGGTTCTGAAATTTATATTCCTAAAACATGGAGGTTTGTGGGCGTTGTCCCCTAGAAACCTGGGGTTTGTGGAACTGGTTCTCTTGGAAACCGAAGATTTTGAGGTAGAACCTTCTGAAACATGGAGGTTCCCGGATGTTGGCGAGTTCCTCTGTCTTCCTTGCAAATGACCTTTGTACCTCTGGCGTATGGAGTAATATTTTTGCTCTTTGCACCAGGATGGGACTCCCTGTGTGCTTTTATTTTTTCAGGTAAAGCGACAGTACTTCTCCGTCCCTGGGCTTGGAGAGTGTGGGTTGACATGATCTCATGTGATCTTTGACCCAGATTGGTCCATAGGCAGGAATTGACCTAGGTTTGGATCCGGAATCGATTGTTTAGATAACAGAAGTTCTCCATGATTAGGTGATTCTTCTCTTGCTTCACAGGGGTTAGCATTTTCTTATGCATACTAGGAAATGATTAGTCCACTCCTGCTGTTGATCATCCACGGATATTTATTTGCTCATATTCGTTAGATTTCCTTCTTTGTAGGCGTCGTTCGATGAATCGTTCTAGCTGCTCTCTGCCCCCGCTTGGGTGAGCCACTCTCAGCGTTTTCTGGACGTCATTCGATGACTCGTCGCCTCTTCTTGAATCTCTTTTGCCACGGGCGTGCTGATGGGAGTTGTTGATGCGTGTAGCCCCTTGGGTTAACGCTAAGCTCATCTGCTGCTACTTTCCTCGTGGGTGTGTCTTCCTCAGAGGTATATCAGGGTACATGGCCAGGAAAAGCAGTAGTAAGGTGGTCGGAACCTTGGATCTGGAACGTGGAAGCTGGGATCCGGAACCTGGAAGCTGGAATCCGGAACCCAGAGGTTTGGCTTTTCCTTTTGGATGAATGGTAGTGGGATTATGCGTTATCCGGCTTCTTTTACTCCCCTTTTCTCCAAATGAGTAGAGGGTATGAAGACCAGCACTCCTTGCTGTAGAGTTAGCATTTTCTCTGGCTCTTTTGCAGGAGGCAGAGCAGCAGTGTTCCCGGCGCTTGGGCAGGGTTCCTTTCGCAGAACAACCCCAGTCGAATTTGACAAGTACTCTAAGGCGTTGTATCCCCCTAGGTATCAGGTTTATCTAGGGTTCCACTACCACTTAGATTCTAGCAGCTAAAGAGAAAGGTGGTTCACCAGTTACCTCTCAGTGGTTGTCTGGTATGCCTGCAGTATTTCCAGGAACTCCTCTTCTGGATCCTTCAGCTTTTGGAATTCGTCAAAGTTGTAAACCCGGCCGGAAGATGTTGTGCCCTGCTTGAGGACCTCTCATCTTTCTCATACGTGGCGGAGTTGTGAGTCTGGATGCATTCCTGGTGTCTAGGGCTTGCTAGATTGTTGCTACTGGATTGTCCATTGATATTGATGTTGGTGATGACTGCTCCTAGTTGGGATCATTAAATCCAAAGGTTGCAGGGGCCTGCTTTGCAGTGGTGACCCGAACCAGTAGGAACCAAAAATTGTAAAAATGTGATTCCTGGTTGGGACCTGGAACAAGCAGGAGCTAGCAGGGACTCGTAGGTAATTCCTACGTCGTATCTTACTACTGATGTTAGCATGGTGTTTCCAGCCGTGCGGACCATGGGTCCGGTGAGAAAAAGTTGTTTCTTGCCCCCAGGTGGCTGGGGTTGAGAGATTTTTGAGAGGATACACGTAATGTTCCTCCTATCTATCACGTCGTCACGTAGTATATGACTGCCCCTCCTTCTAGCGCCAAACTGTTAGGGTATTTTTGTGTACAACTGATCCGTGCTCAGCTCTACGGAATGATAGGAGGAAGGAGACATGTCGTTGAGTGTATTCTCCTGCTTCGGTAGTTGATAAACCAGAAGATCATGCTCTTAGGATACTGCCATATGGGTATGGGCCAGTATATGTCGTCGATGCCTTGGCAGCAGCTGGGAGATTGGTCATTAGGCGGGGGCCGCCTATCATAGAGAAGATCGCAGGGTCTTCTTGATCTATAATTGATGGTTCCGGCTACCAAAGTCGGTCCTTGGGGGCCTCCTGATCCGTACTTGATGGTCCCGGCTACCAAGGTCGGTCTTTGGGTATCTATGCGCGGGACCATGGAAGGTGTTTGGATTTATAGCTGCATCCTTCAGTGGGGACTGCCTACGTACCCTACAGGGGGGGATCAACAGTTCATGTGGATTTATGGCTGCATCCTTCAGTGGGGATTACCCATGTACCCTTCAGTGAGGGATCATGCCGTTCGTAGTTCATGTATATAGAGGCACAGAGCCTAGATGGGTGCGGAGCCTGATGGAGGCACGTAGCCTGATGGAGGGGCGTAGGCTAATGGAGGCACGTAGCCTAGGCAGCACGGGGCTCTACTGGGCACATGGCCTAATCGGCACGAAGCCTTGGGAGCATGTAGCTCTGTAGTTGGTAGGAATCATTTGTTCTAGGGGGCACATGGCCGGAACAGATGCTAGACCTGTCGATATGCTGCCGTGAGCATGATGTGTCGAGATGCTTCAGTGAGCATGGAGGGACCCTGCTGATGAGCTGGAAATCGTGGCCTGAGCAAGTAAGTAGAGTTGTAGACGTGCTGCAGTGATCATATATCTTCATCTGTTTGATAGTAATCGCCGGGATCTGCCTATCATAGGCCCGTCGAAGAAGAAGGTCTTCTAGGTGTGAAATTTCGCCTTGGCGGCTGTGGAGTTGATGAGCTCTGGTCATGGACGTCGTGGACCCCCTTCTTTAGGTTTAGAAACGTATATTTATAGTGGAGGTCGTGCCTCCCTCTTAGGATTTTGAATTATTCATTATATCCTTAGATAATAGAATATTTCCCTTTTTCGTAAGGGAGGTCATATGTATTGGAATACTTCCTCTTTTTCTCGGATCTAGGGAGACTCCTTCTTGTCCAAGCTGATACCTTATTAAAGGAAGATTTCTATTTATCCTAAGGCAGGATAAATCATTCGGCCTGGAAGCCGGAGGCAGGACCCAGACCCGGAGGCAGGGTCCCAGACCCGGGTGTAGGAACCCGGAACCTTGGGGTAGGAACCCGGAACCTAGAGGCGGAAACCCGGAAGCTGGAGTAATCTTTTCATGGAATATTTTTCTCCAACAGATTCTATGGAGATTGATAGCGTTCCTAAGGGAAGAACCCCAAGGAAAAGAAAGGAAAAAGTGGCGAAACATCTGAAGGGGGGGGGGGGGCTAATAAAAAGGAAAGGAAAAGTTTCCGAAAAAGAGTTTTCAGGATTCCTCTAGAAAAGCCATTCGATGAGGCTTATTATACCCACAGATTGTGGATGTTCTTCAAATAAACCAGAGAGATAAAAGAAGACATTAGGATAATGTTTTGTGAAGCTAGAGAACAGATGAGGAAGAGGGTTACATTGAAGAAGAAGATTGATCCTGGGCAATTTACAGTACGTGAAGAGAATTGAATTTCCACATGCCTTGTGCGACACAGGAGCATCCTACCTAGGATTATGGCAGACCATCTGGGTCTGCAGGTGGAACCTTCCAAGGAATTGTTCTCTTTTATGGATTGTTCTCAGAGGAACTCAGGAGGGATTGTGAGAGACCTAGAGGTGCAGATTGGTAATGCCCTAGTTCCAGTAGATTTCGATGTCTTGGACATCAAGTTGAACTGGAACTCTTCTCTATTACTTGGTAGAGCCTTCTTGTCAACAGTGGGAGCAGTGTGCAACTTGCAAACTAACCAGTTGTGCCTAACGCTCATAGATCCTCATGTCCACTACAACCCTATTCCAGTCAAGAAGCCACAGACGACCTCCACAAGAATCAATAATCCAGGAATCATTGCAGCATGCCACTGTGGAGCTGAGCACGAGACAGAATACTCAGCGTCGATCAAAACTCACACTGCAGCATCGATCGACAGTGCCCATCAGATATCAACCGACACACCAACGGAAGAATCGGTCGATAGTAGTCCAGAGGATTGGGTGAACGACTGCTACAATCCCATCATGGCAGTAAACGATGCACCACCTGAGACCCACGATGATATGTATGATGAAGAATACATAAAGAAAGGAATTCAAGTCTACAAATTTCGCCCTCTAAGACCAGAAATCCAGGCACAAGTGGAAACAGATTCACTTCTTGCAGAAGCCTATGGAAAAGGACTTAGCTCCAACTGAATCAGTGAAACAGACAGACGACCGGTGATCGACATAGAGATACAAGAATCGATCGACAGAGCCAAGAAGAAATCGTTTGATGTTAACTCCCCACTATCAATCGACAGACGTCCGAAATTTGGCAGAAGAGCTTTTGACCTTTTTGGAACCAAAAAATTCTACTAGGAAGAGAAAGATGAGTATGGAGTCTACAGACATATGTCTTCCAGAACATGCTAGCTCATTCACACATACCAAGCTAGTACCATAGATCTACACCAAGGACGAGATCAATGAGATGTTCTATGGAATCTGCGGAGAACAAGAGAAAAACAAAGAAGATTTCTAGATGAAGCTTGATGGAGTCTACTATCCATTGAATGATAGTATCAGTTGGCTAACTACTTGCATGGAAGAGATGAGGTAAGACATAGCCAGAATTCAGCGTGTGAACAATGTATCTCACTCGACATCGATCGACAGACATCGATCGACAGTCGCTTACACACATCGATCGATAACCGCTTACCAGCATCGGTCGACGACAACCAACCACACTCACATACAATGAAGTCTGAACCAGATTTTCACACCAGGGGAGAGATAGATCAGTTGGTAGAAGGGATCTACAGAGCTCTGGAAATTACAGAAGAGAGGCTTGATAGGAGGTGTGATGACATCTATTTCCCAATGGATCTTAGCATTAGTGCTTTGACTTCCAAGATAGAAGCTATTCAAGGGGAATTAGTGGAGATTCAGAGTTACATTGCCCGTCGACCAGAAGCATCAACATCGATCGATAGACGCAACATTAAATCGACCGACACTCACATACAAATATTGGTCGAAGACGCTACAAATCGAGGGAGGCTAGTACAAAAGATAACGTCAGACATGTCTGACACACACAACCATGGAGAGGAGATCTCAGCTGACACATACGCCACAGTTATGAGACATCGGTTCAATCTTGAGAGTCTTGGAGATAGATTGCAAAAGATAGAAGATGCAACTACAATAATGAAGGACAAATGGCGCAGAGGAGATGAAGCAATGCGAGACTTCACTGGTACATGGTTCAACAAGCGCAGGGAAGAGATGGAGACTTGTTTCCCAACAAGTGCCAGCTATCAACATTACTAGCCCAAATCACCTCCAAAGTCTAGCTAAATGACTATAACAAAACGTTGAGTGGGAGGCAACCCACTATTAGGTAATATTTATTTGATTTTTTTTAATCTACTATTTATGTTGGTTTTTAATTATTGCAGGTCATAAAAAAAAAGAAATCCGAGTAGACGATTGCCGTCAGTATCGACCGACGAGACACTGTCGACATCGATCGACATAGCATCACCTGCCGTGACCGATATCAACATCCTTACATCGGTCGACATCCATTCCGGTATGGTATATCGTTCTAACTTGTTACATTACGTACTTATGATTTATTTATCACCATAACTCCGACTGAGGTTACACTAGGTTCAGTGTAGTTTAAGTCTGGGGGGAGGTTTAATGATATTAGCTTATTCATGAATTTGGAAAAAATATTTTCAAACATAAATTTTTTATTGAGTCAAGAAGGGGATAATGAACTTATTAGATTTTTGCTTGTTATCTAACTACTCTTTAGCACCATTCTAGAACTTACTGATTGCAGATAGTACTAAATATACTAAAGTGGATCAACCTGTCAACTAAGTTACACTTTCTGAGAATGTTTGAAGGAACCAAAGCTGACCTCCAACACTAAACTTGACACAACTGCTTTTCTTGGGGCTTTGGATACATGGGATCGGATTCTTCAAACAAGTCTGGAAGGTAAAGCCTTGTGTATATAGATTTATCACTCTCTCTCTCTCTATTTTCGAAATATAGATATATATATATATATTTATTATTATTATACATATCTATTAGAGATTTATTAGGAAGGGATTCGAACAGGACTTGGTGGCTACAACCATTAAGGCTTGCTTCATAAGAATTCTATAGGTAAAGGATTAGAACAGGACTTGGTGGCTACAACCATTAAGGCTTACTTCACAAATAATCCTAGGATATAGGTCAAAAAGAAGTGAACAGGACTTGGTGGCAACCACCATTAAGTCTTGATTCATGAAAGCCTGTCCAATCTTGGTCAATGATCTTGCAAATATAAGCAGACTTTGACTAAGAGAGAAAATTAGTAGAGAGAGAGGGTAGGAACTAATGTTTACATGCAGGTCCAGATACTTGTTTGAAAATCCTTGAATCCTATGAACGATACTCCCAAGGTAAAGCCTGCACTTTTATTTTATGGTAAGAAATGAGGTTGGTAGAGGGGAATGTCAGACAAGATTTGCTAACTTGTTAGCTAGGTGAATTTGGTTGCTAAGCTAGGATATGGTATAATGTGGTTTTGTGATTAGGACTTCTTAGATGTGGATTGCAATACTATAGAAGTGATGATTCTAAGTTTAAAATTGTGTGAGTCCCTGCTGTTTTCAAACCTCTTTCAGAGAGACTGCCTGTTTGTTTTGCTTGAGGACAAGCATAAGCGTAAGTCTGGGGAGTTGATAGACCATGGAATTGACCCACTTTCACCCATGGTTTATAGGTATTTTTACTACTAATTATTATATTATAGAGTCTATTTATTACATTTATAAGATCAGGAGTGATTTGGAGATAAGTGATGATTTTGGAGCATTTTGGAGATATTTGTAGCAAGCACCCGAGATGACCATCGAGCTCAACCATTGGTCGATATTGAGGAACAAATATCGATTGATGTTCACATCAGAACATCGATCAACAGCGAAGCGCACAGAAAGCCCGTTTGGTCACAGCTGACTTGAAGCCCAAGTTTTCACCAATGTACAAGATTACCCCTGACGAGTTTTAACCTAACTATATAAGCTTTGCCACCATGTTAGAGACAAAGTGTGCTTTCTTGTGTTTCTAGTTTTATTATTATCAGCAAAGGTTGTAGGATTTTGATTGATTGGAGAGAAGATCCAAAGTCATATTTGTGATTAGAACTCCATTAATATCTATTTACTATTCTAATGAAGTTTTCTTACCTAATTGATGTTATGAATTGTTTAGCCATGTCTGAGTAGTTCCATTGTTAGATTATAGGGTTTAAATAGGTTATAAGGGATTAACCCCAACTATAAATTCCTGAGTTGTGATAATAATCATTAGGATTGTCATTAATGTCTGATTCTAGATTACCTACCTAGAACTTGCCCTAGGATTGTTAGATAAAAGCGATAGCTTCATTCTCATCCTGAAACCATTCTAATTGAGCTAAGCTTCTTGCTAAGAGTAAGGCGAGAGCTGATCTAGTGAGCATAGTGAGCATTATTCAACCCGCACATAAAGATTAACTAGAAGTGCGTCGATCATATCCGTATTAGATAATCGATCGACGGAGTAAAAGGTGTATCGATCGATATCCCTATAGGATCATCGATCGACACTTGCTATTGATCGAACACATTTGCTTGGGTCATTAGATCTAGTTAATAGACAAGTCCAGAAACGCGAGAGCTGATTGACTTGTTGCTTAGTAGTTGAGCTCTACATTATCATGCATGCAACTCATTAGGCATCTGTAGGATTATAATTCCAAGTTTCTTGAATAAGAACACTAAGTCTAGCTATTTCCTTTTAAGCACCTAAACCTCAACCAATCAATCGAGCAATTACTTGCTCAATAAAAACTCAAAATTTATATTTTAATCATTAAAACATCCAACTTAACAAATCCCATTAGATTTATTAGGTTCCCTAGCTCCTTGTGGATTCGATCCCTAAGTACTGCAATTGAACTTCTT
The DNA here is from genome assembly GCF_020379485.1 of Brassica napus. Lineage (NCBI taxonomy): Eukaryota > Viridiplantae > Streptophyta > Magnoliopsida > Brassicales > Brassicaceae > Brassica > Brassica napus. Next base: position 40,226,727 of record NC_063445.1, read on the forward strand.
ATTTGAGAGAGTAAATTCATTCTTTAGGGTAATTTGAGTGACATCACCGTACTCTGCCTTCCTAGGCAAGACTACTACCAGTACATGTTTGGATTTCGCATTCTGCCGCTCGGAAACTGGCCAGTATCGAGTTCCTATGCTGTATTCTACTTCTGCAGGATGTCACTGACATGCCTAGAGGGTGCTGGTGTGGGTGTTATGACCCAAGTGCCAGGCTTCGCTGCTTTCCACGTATGGAGAAGCAGGGTTTTGATTGCTCCATGTATTTCACAGTACTTGTGCAATAATTATACCATGCATTCCCTGTATTGTGTAGCACATAGCGTTTTAATACATGTACTTTTAACAATGGTACTCAAGGGACCCCGATGCGCCTTAGGCTGCACATGGGTTTTAGGTAGTTTTGACATCATACTCAGGCTTGCGCATACCCATTCCTGCTTTATGTCTCATACCATTTTGATTTTCTGTGGACGTGCCACTTTTTTGATGAGGGTTGGCCTGTATCGGAGGTCTCTGGAGACCTGATCCAGCTCGTATGCCCTTTTAAGTATTGTGACTTTCCTACTGCCCTTTAGTCGGAACTACTTTATTATAAGCTTTGTCCGGACACATTTAGCATTCATAGGAGTAGGAAATTAGAATGCTTAAATAGTATATAGTAATATAATAGCAATCATGGTCCGGAGACCATACTAGAAATCATAGGCTTTGAGGTGCAGGGCGTTCCAACAGTTGGATTATATTTTACCTTTACAATCTTGCATCCTGTAGGTGCCTGCCCTCCGCACCTCGATTACCTTATAGGGTCCTTCCCACCTGGGATGAGTTTCCCTGCCGTATTCTCTGCTCGTCGTAGAACCCAATCCCCTTTCTGGAAGGTCATGGTTCTGACTTTCTTGTTGTACGTCCTGGCGACGTCTTTCTGGTAGGACCAGTTTCTTAGCCGAGCGGGCTCACTCTTTGCGTCGAGCAGGTCGAGGCTCAGCGTCATCAGCTCTTCGTTCTCCTCTTGAGAGGTAGACCCTGAGACCCTTGTTTTCTCGTGCATGTCCGTGGGTATGTTGGCTAGCCTTAGACCAGCTAGTACGGATTTTCTTGCGTCGCTGTTTTGGGAATTATCCGGTAGGCCCAGAGGACTCCATGTAGTTCTTCCGCCTAATTCCCCTGAGAACCCTCCATCGGACCACACACAAACCAAGCTCGGTCGCTACGTAGCAACCGAGCACGCACATAGCTCGGTCGCTACGTAGCGACCGTGCTCCAGCCAAGCTCGGTCGCTACTTAGTGACCGAGCCACGTGCTCGGTAGCGACCGAACACGTACACGGCTTGATCGCTACGTAGCTACCGAGCACGCACACGGCTCGGTCGCAACGTGGGGACCGAGCTCCAGCCAAGCTTGGTCGCTACGTAGCGACCGAGCACGTACATGGCTCGGTCCCAAAACGTCGATACGACACGAATCCATGCATTCTCGTTTACTCTTTAATGATATCTCTCGTAGGCCATGGCTAAACCATTCTTTGTTTCTCATCACTCGAAGTCATCAGTCAAACTTTAAGATAAAAACTGCGGGAAGTTTATTTTTATCGAAGAAACCGTAATAAACGTTTCGAGTCAAAGGCGGCCCAAAGAGACCTAAAACGCAACTCGAAGCCCACTTACGATTTCTTCACCGAAAACCCATAAGCTTTATCACGGTTTATGCTTGGTTCGTAAGGCAAGGTAAATGTCAAGTTTCCGCGGATAAATGTGAAGATTCCGAAGATAATCAAGAAGATCGGGAAAATTGGAATATCTCCATTTTGAGCTATGACTGCTTAAGGGCAGAAGGGGAACGGCGCAAACCTACTTAGGAGCAAGTATATAGGAGTCCAAGGTGAGAGAAAAAGGAGGATTCGAGACAAAGCAAATTTAGCACTTAGAGTAATTTAGGCAATTTTCTGTTTTTGTTATTCGAGCTGCGACTCAATTAGGTTTAGCAGTTTTAGGGTTTTACAATTAGGAATCTCGCCGACAGCTCTCGTAGCCCTGGCTCTGACCTTGTTGTAACGCTCAAACTCAAATTCAGAATAAGATCTACTTTACTCTCTTTTCTATTTCTTATATTTTATCGTCTTTATTTCGTGTTCTGATTGCTTGGCGTGTGGTATTAGCATATATCCGGGATCTCTGGGAAATTAGGGTTCTCTTAATTTCCTTATTTAAACGGAAATCGACAGTGCGAATTTCGGTTCCTACAGTTTGGCGCTAGAAGGAGGGTGGGTACGGATCAATCGAACTCTCACCCGCAAAACACCCAATCAGATATGACGATTAACAATGGAAAGAACATACGAGACTCGACCGATACGGACATCATCTCTTTTAAGGGGAGAGCAACGGTCAACCAGACTAAACCTCGCAACGACCTCCTTGTCATCGAGTTGACGATCCAGAACGTCGACGTCGCGAGAATCCTAATTGATACTGGAAGCTCGGCTAATATTGTTTTCAAAAACACCCTCGAGAGGATGAAGATTGACCCGTCCGAAATCGCGGAAAACCCTATCCCGCTAGTAGGACTCTCAGGGGATACCACTTTGGCTCTCGGGTCAATTAACCACATAGTCAAAGCTGGAATTACGGAAAAAATCACGGAGTTCCTAGTTGTCGACAGACCTTCGTCATACAACGTAACCATGGGCACACTGTGGTTGAATCTTATGCAGGCAATTCCATAGACGTACCATCTTTGTCTCAAGTTCACAACCCCTCGCGGAATCGAGACGATTTGGAGAAACTCGAGGGTATCACAAGTCTGCTTCGCCGCATAACTAAAACAAAAAAAATCAGATTTCGAGACCACTCCTAGGAAAAAATTGGCCTCCGACAAAAAACCCAAGAACAAAGTTCGGCAGAATTCTTCTGGCAATTGCGGAACGCCGAGATTCTAGAAGAAAAGCGCCAGCCAACCTGCAAACCCGTAGTATCAGTATGTCTTGATGAAGCATTTCCCGAACAATGCATCGAGATCGGAGCCAACCTCCATGAACCTTTAACGACTAAGCTCATAGCTTGTCTAAAAAAGAATCTCCACGCGTTCGCCTGGGCTGCGGAAGACATGGCAGGGATTGACATCAACATAACCTGCCACGAGCTGAATATCGATCCAACCTTCAAACCAGTCAAACAGAAAAGACGAAAGTTGGGACCCGAGCGCGCTACTGCGGTCAACAACAAAGTTGAAAAACTGCTTAAAGTCGGATCGATACTAGAAGTGACGTACCCAGACTGGCTCGCCAACCCTGTAGTGGTCAAGAAAAAAAACGGAAAGTGGCGAGTCTGTGTTGACTTCACTGACCTTAACAAAGCCTGTCCAAAAGATAGCTCCCCTTGCCACACATCGATCGATTGGTCGAAGCAATAGCGGGAAACAAACTTTTATCCTTCATAAAAGCTTTCTCGGGTTACAATCAAATTATGATGAACCCTGACGATCGTGAAAAAAACTGTATTTATTAGAGATCGCGGAACTTACTGCTGCAAAGTGATGCCCTTCGGCCTCAAAAACGCTGGCACAACTTATCAACGACTCATGAACCGGATGTTCTCCGAACAACTCGGTAAAGCTATAGAGGTCTATATCGATGATATGCTCGTCAAATCCCTCCATGCGGAAGATGACGTGTCTCATCTTGAGGAATGTTTCGCGCGACTGAACTTGCACAACATGAAGCTTAACCCGACAAAATGTAGATTCGCCGTAGCATCGGGGGAATTCCTCAGTTATCTAGTCACGTACCGCGGAATCGAAGCTAATCAGAAACAGATTGATGCACTGATCGAGATGGCTTCGCCCAAAAACAAGCGGGAAGTACAGAGATTAACCGGGAGAGTCGCAGCACTTAACCGATTCACCTCACGATCAACGGACAAATGCTTACCTTTCTACGATATCCTACGGGGGAACAAAAAATTCTAATGGTCAAGAAGAGTGCGAAAACGCTTTCCAACAGCTAATACGCTACTTGGCCACTCCTCTGGTTCTAGCAAAACCCATCGAAGGAGAACCCTTGTTGTTATATTACGCAGTATCGGCAACGGCTGTAAGCGGCGTCCTGATCAGAGAAGAGCGCGGTGAACAGAAACCCATCTTTTACGTACGAAAAACTTTGCTAGATGCTGAGTCACGGTATCCGCTAATGTAAAAATTAGCATACGTAGTTGTAACATTGGCACAAAAGCTCAGACCGTATTTCCAATCCCAAACGATCGTCATCCTCACGACCTTCCCTCTGCGGATGATTTTGCATAGTCCGAGCCAGTTGGGAAGACTAGCCAAATGGGCAGTCAAGTTAAGTAAGTACGATATAGAATACCGACCAAGAACGAGTGCAAAATCCCAAGTACTCGCAGACTTTCTGGTAGAGCTACCGACGGTGAAAAGTGTAATTCTGGTTGAAAGTGTAATTCTGGTTGAATTCATCGAACACCCGAGTATCGGACCACCAGTCATTATCAACCTTATCGGGGATCAAGACGACAATGTAGAGGAGATCGCGGTACAACCATAAGAGAGATCGGAACAATCCGACTACGGGTGTGATACACCATGGCTTGAAACGATTCGAGCCTACATCATCAACGAAAAATTACCCCCCGCAAAATCCAAACCCAAGCCGCGCGTTATGTGATGGTCAACGGGGAAATTTACAAGTGGAAATTTTCCGGATCGCTCATGACGTGTTTGGAAGGAGAAAAGGTGAGAAAAGTCATGGAAGAAGTCCATTCTGGATCCTGCGGAAACTATTCCAGTGGAAGTTCACTTGCAGTGAAAATCAAACGCCACGAGTACTACTGGCCAACGATGATCGGAGATTGTGAGAAATTCGCACGAAAATGCGAAAAATGCCAAAGACATGCTCCGACCATCCGACAACCAGCAGAAGTTCTCTCTTCCATCACATCGCCATATACCTTCATGAGCTGGGACATGGACATCGTTGGACCCCTTCACAATTCAAAGCTAAAGCGTTTTCTCTTAGTCCTCACTGATTTCTTCTCAAAGTGGGTGGAGGCAGAATCATAAGCAAGCATAAAAGATGTCCAGTCGAAAAGTTCGTATGGAAAAACATTATCTGTAGACATGGAGTTCCTTACGAGATCGTGACAGACAACGGATCACAGTTCATCTCCACCCGGTCCGAAGCATTCTGCGAAAAATGGAAGATACGATTAAACAAATCAACTCCCAGGTATCCACAATGCAACAGTCAAGCCGAGAAAATCAATAAGACAGTTCTAAACGGACTTAAGAAACGCCTAGACGCTAAAAAAGGCAGGTGGGCAGAGGAACTTGAGGGAGTCCTCTGGTCACATCGAACGACCCTAAGACGAGCAGCGGGAGAATCGCCTTTCGCCCTCGTATACGGGACAGAATGCATGATTCCCGCGGAAGTTGAATTTCCCGGGTTTCGAAGAAGATTAATGCCTGAACGAGAAGAGCTCAACAACGCCATGCTCCTAGACAATCTCGGCCTCATCAACGAAAACCGGGATTGAGCGCTCGTTCGAATTCAAAATTATCAACACGCCGCAAAATACTATAACTCCAACGTTCGAAATCGCCGATTCAACGAAGGAGACTTAGTTCTGCGCAAAGTCTTCCAAAACACCACATAATGAAACACGGGAAAACTAGGAGCAAACTGGGAAGGACTCTACAACATCATAAAAGTCGTCCGACCAGGTTTCTACGAGATAACCAACATGCAAGGCCTAAAAATTCCAAGAACATGGAATGCAATGCATCTCAAAAAATACTATCGCTAAACAAATCACTTCACAAACCACTGAACTACGAGATGGCTTGTATACTCCCAAGATTAAAATATATTTGTCGAAAGACAAATTCAGCTGTCCCTCTCTTTGAAAAAGGGGGGAGCGGGTACGTATACGTATACTTGTATACTCCCAAGATTAAAATATATGACGTAGCACCCGATATTTTTAAAACTTTTCTAACACAACAAAACCGCACGGTCATCTTTGATCCACAAACTATTTTTGAGTCCTAAAAGAACTCGCAAATTCACCGTTCACTATGGAAAAATCAACCTTAGGCATTGCGAGACGTCGCAAAAACGCCTAAGAAACTATTTCCCGCCAGACATCGCATAAACGAAATCCTGGAACTATCACATGCATTAGCATCTTCTCAAACACATATTCTTCACGAAGATCCAACCACCAAGTTCGTTGCTGATCACATCGAACTCCCAACGTCATAAACAGACTAAGCCATCTCACAAAGATGACTCTTATACATCTGACACAAGGATAATAGCGCTATAAAAGAAATCTGAAATTTTGGTCAGCACTTCCAGGAGACTTAAAAATTGTCCTTGGAGAGATGCTTGATTCCAACCAGACAAGTCATATAAGCCGAAAACCTATCGCGGACTTTAAATCGGTATGGAATCAGGTCGAAACTGTAAGGGGATACGTAAGTCGAATTAGTCGTCGCACCCCTTAAAACCAAAAGTAAACCTAGGTCTTGCCCTAAACCCAACACACTGTTCTTTAAAATCTCAAGGTATGATATCAAAAGATACGAGATCCTAAAGCATGCCTCTATGCTTATATTCAACGTCCTCAGAAATCCCACAAAGTTAAGACTTTGCTGAAAATTCTCGGAACGGACCACGAATATAGCATCCCACTTAGGAGAAAGACATGAGATGACAACTCGTAAGCTTTGTTCTGCACCATCTACTTACCTCCAAAACCGCATTCGCTGATCATCCCATCGATCAGCGACACAAACTGCGAGATGAGATAAAACAATTAGAGATGAGGAGCAAAACAGGGCTAAACAAAACCTCAATAAATAGCCAAAGTGAAGAACGAACCTTTCCGCGGAATCCTGTCGACAGATTGGATCCTTCCTGCTGCGAAGATTCCCCATCGTTGCCCCTGACACACTTTCTCTTCCGGCCCTTTGGTTGAACAACCGGAGTAGCACTAGGAGCACGCAATGCCAGGATGACTTCCTTCCTAGCTGGAGGAGGAGGCATCGACTCAGTGGCCTTTTCGTTGCTCTCAATGAGGATCGGAGTCGTAGACGATCCAGAAGGTTGCGCAAAAGCATTTGGCACGAACGGAACATCCGTTTTGACTTGCGCTCCCGTACCTTGCGGGACCTGAACCTCGGGTTCGTGAGTCGGAGCGACGACGAGAATGGAAGAGGTCGGAAGCTCGGCGTCGGCACGGGCCGTTTCTTTCTCAGCCTTACGACGAGCCATCTTCTCTCGGAAATAGAGGAAGCCGGTGATACAGGCCGGAGCGTTGTTAGAAGGGGTTGACTCCGGCGCCTGGGAGGAGGCCTCTGCCATCTCAGCATCAGAACTCTTCTTGTCGTTTTGGGAGGAAGACATCTTGAGAGCTAAAAGTAAGGAAAGAAGCTAGAGAGAGTTTGGAAAAAAATAAATGTGAGAAGGGAATGAAGATGGGGCTCCCTACTTATAGAGGTATGAGTTTAGGATTTCGATTTATTATATATATATTTCTTCATCAATATTCTTCCGCGGAACTCTGGATATAAACTTCGTCCAACACTCCTATCTTGCATAACTCGCAAAACCGCACGCTAGAATGTCATCGTAATCTACGATTCTAACGGGCTGGGGGGCTAACTGTTGGGGTCGAAAACGGTTACGACGAAGTTAATGTCCAAATCTCCGTCAAAATCAGCGTGAACATTTTTTACGAAAGTTATTCTTCGTAAAAAGAATCTTCACAAAGAGCCTTGCGGTAAAATCTTGTTCTAATCTCAATCAAACCGCTAAATACCGATTGTCCGGAGGCAACAAACACATATCCAAATCGGCGACGGACTAGCTCAAGTATGGCCATCGGACCACACACAAGCCAAGCTCGCTACGTAGCGACCGAGCACGTACACGGCTCGGTTGCTACGTAGCGACCGAGCTCTAGCCAAGCTCGTTACGTAGCGACCGAACAAGCACATGGCTCGGTCGCTACGTAGCGACCGAGCTCAAGCCAAGCTCGGTCGCTACGTAGCGACCGAGCTCCATGATATCACTCAAATTACCCAAAGGAGTGAATTACTTTCTCAAATAAGAGGTTCAGATGTAGTACTTAGGGATCGAATCCGCAGAGACTAAATTTTGATTGAATGGTTTAGGGGTTTTAAAGCAGTAAATTGGTTGGTGAGCAAGTTTATTGCTCGATTAATTGTTTTGAGTTTGTTAACAGTTGGTTGAAGTAGCTAGATTCAGGTATATTCTCCGGTATGATAAATAATACTTAATTTGAGAAATTAAGAGTTTATTAATATTATTTTTTCTTGAATTCAAACTAAGGTATAATCTTTTTGATTATCAAATCTGGATCTCGGACCTCAACTCTCGTTATTTTGGTCCCGAGAAAGTGTCGATCGATAATTCTTTGTGAATATCGATCGATACACCTTTAAAAATATCGATCGACAGGGCTATCGTTGTGTCGATCGATACTTTTTCCAGAAAGCTTTACGAACGGGTTTGATTTGTATTCTCTAACTTACTAGACCAACTCTCGTATGTATCTAGCCAGTTAGATCATTCTAGTTATTTTCAGGTATTGAGTCAAGCAATGGCTTGATCCCAATTAATCCTAGGATCTAAGTTTAAAGGGTGATCAATCCTAAACTTAGCTTTAATGCATAACTAGATGATTGAACTATATTTCTAAACATCCTAACAATTGTTGTGTCAGTATTACATTTATCAATCTATTTGAGAAACCTATATCTAACAGTAAAGACTACTCAGGCATATTCACAGAACACATGGTTATGATGGTCTGAATAATACTTAAATAAATTAAATAGCAAAAGTAACAGAAATAATGAAAGCAAGGGAGTTCAAGATCTTCTCTGTTTTGCAGTAGATGATCTATCTCTCCAATCCTAAGCCCTCCTCTTTCAATGGTGGCTTCTTGCCTCCTCCAAACTAGGTCTCAAAACCCTAACAGGCAGTCAGGGACTAATGATGTAATTATTGAGACTTTTGTGAAACTTAAAATCTTCTAATTTATCATTAACTCTCGGATGGCTTCATAATTGATCGATACGAGGGACTTGACATCAATCGATATTTGGTGGTGACTATCAGTCGATATTGAGCTGCGACCGTCGACCATCTCTTGCTTCCAGCGAAGCTCAAAAGATCTCTAAATAGCTCCAAATACATCATTTCCTTGCAAATAGTACATAGACCTGTAAATACTTTAAACAGACTCTATATAATAATAAATGTATCTTAAAACACTTATAAACCATGGCTAATAGTAGGTAAAATCCATGGTCTATCAACTCCCCCAGACTTACTCTTTTGCTTGTCCTCAAGTAAAACAAACAAGCAGTCTCTCTGAAAGAGGTTTTTAAAACAGCAGAGACTCACATGATTTAAAACTTAGAATAATCACCTCTACAATATTGCAATCCACATCTAAGAAGTCCTAATCACAAGAGTACATCATACCATATCATAGCTTAGCAACCAAATTCATCTAGCTAACAACTTAGCATAATCTTGTCTTTCATTCCCCTTTACCAACCTCATTTCTTAGCATAAAATAAAAGTGAATGCTTTACCTTGGGAATATTGATCACAGGATTAAAGGATTCTCAACCAAGTATCTGGACATGCAGGTAAACATTAGTTCATATCCTCTCTCTCTACTAATTTTCTCTCTTGGTTAAAGTCTGCTTATATGCAAGATCATTAACCAAGATTGGACATGCTTCCATGAATTAAGCCTTAATGGTGGTTGCCACCAAGTCATGTTCTAATCCTTTACCTATAAAATTCTTATGAAGGAAGCCTTAATGGTTGTAGCCACCAAGTCCTATTCCAATTTCTTCCTAATAAATTTCTATAATAATAAATATAAATATATATATACATATATTTTTTATATATAATCTGTATTTCGAAAATAGAGAGAGAAAGGGTGATAAATCTATATACACAAGGAGTTGTGTCAGGTTTAGTGTTGGAGGCCAGCTTTGGTTCTTTCAAAACAATCTTAGCAAGAGTGGATAGTTGACAGGTTGATCCACTTTAGTATCTTTAGTACTATCTGCAATCAGTAAGTCTAGAATGGTGCTAAAGAGTGGTTAGATATCTAGCAAAATATTTAAGTTCATAATCCCCTTCTTGACTCAATAATAACTTAAAATATTTTTTTTTTTGAAATCATATAGCAAACTGATATAAGTAAATACCTCCCCCAGACTTAAATTTCACTGACCCCAGTGATAATTAGTCTAAGATCGGTTGGTTAAAAAATAATAAATATTGGTTAGATGTTAGACAAGAGAAAAGAATTTGTTACCCTCTATCTTGAGAATCGATCGATATGTACACCTCATAATCGATCGATATAGGCGCGTCGCTCTCGATCAACATAACCTTCATGTTATCGATCGACAGCGCCGAGACACAAAACGTCTACGCTAGCTGCAACGTATCCATGTGTCTAACTCATCATATAATTAGCATCAGTCTGCTAGGTTAGCTCTGTTAGACAATCCAAACACATGCAAGATTTGCAAAATAAGTAAACTCAAGTCATAACATAGAATAATAAGTTCGAAAGTAAATCCTAAAAGTTAGAAAATAAAGAAAAACATAAGTAGATTGGGATAGAGATATGAGGACTAGTCCTCATCGGTGGTCTCGTCGCTGGAGGTGCCTCTGCGCTGGCGGGACGGTCCTGCTACTGACGGTGAGCTGGACACACTCCTCCTGCTCGAGCAACGACATCTCGACACTCTAGCCCAGATGGCTGTAAGAGCATCGACTGCGACGCGCTAAAAGTCTCCCTCAGGACGTGTAGACATGTCTAGCATAGGAGGGAAAGGTGGTAGTGTGTCCTCGGGCTGATGTGGCTGGGGTCCTGCTGTACGCTGGACCGTTTAGCGGCGTGGCTGGGCTACTGGGACTCAGACTAGGCGAGGGTCAGGTCGGAACTGAATGCTGCTAAGGCCATGGGAGAAGTCCGTAAGTTACCGAAGTGGAAGCCTCACCAAGCGTATGCCGTCCCCGTCTTTGAAGGACCAGTCGCGATCATCCTTGAGCCACTGTGCGCTCGTGAGATGTGCTGTGTCCATGTAAAGGATCCGATCGTCCATATCAGCGTCGTGGGGACATCGCAATGGACGAAGATCGGAGTGAGTAGGCTCCTAACCGTCTCCCTCTTCCTTCCCGTTGACTGGAAAGGCTTCATCTTGAGCTTGGTCAGATGCTCAGCAAATATGGCTCCAAGGTTGGGCCATGCGTCGTCCGCGGGCTCCTCAATGCCCTCCATGTGAACCAGACTCCTCACCGCGTAGAAAACCAGGGTGAGCTCCTGGACCCGAACCTTACTAGGTTCCATCTTACACAACAGGGTGTTGGCAAGGGCCTTCATGAAGTAATGCAGAGTCGGGTGACGAATGTCCGTCTGAACGGTCTTGGCAGGGTCGAAGAAGCCGGTAGCAATGAGGCTCCAAAATGTCTCAATCCCTGGGAAGTCGGGTACGGTGGCATGCTGGCGCTCGGTCTCGAACCTGTAGATAGTGCAGAGAGTCAAAAGAGGGACTCTGTAGCGAATGCCACGGATGAAGGAAGTCAGGACACCCTCGCTAGCCTTCTTTGCCCTCTCGTGGGTGTAGTAGACGTTCACGGTGGCCATGAACTAATGGACCAGCTTCGGGTAGAGGACCTGTGGGTGTGTAGCAAAGTTTCCTATACCCAACTCCACGAACAAGTCCTCGAGGTCCGATCGGATGCCCAATGCTCAGACCACGTCTAGGTCGACGAACCGCGTCGGTTCTATGGAAACCTGTAACCACGCGTTGTAGAATATGATGTCGTAGTCGTCCCAGGTGTCCTCGATCGCACGGTTGCGGCATTCTAAGCTGTTCGTCGCTTTTCGCGTGTCGGGGAAGTTCTCAAAGAGTGGAATAGGTCCATCTTCGGGTTGTCTCTGTAACACCCCCGAACCGTCCTCTACATAGGTCGAACCACCAGCCAACAATCAAACAAGAACAAGACCGACGAACCGACCCAAACCAAGGGTTGGAGATGAAAGGCCAACCGGCCAGCCAACAATCAAACAAGAACATGAGTGACCGTCCAACCCAACACCATGGTCCGGAAGCTCTACATGACGGGCTAGGGACGATCCGGTCAAAGTCACAGAACTTAATCCGCAACTTAGATCAGTTCATCCACTAACACGTCCCGCTAAATCATGTTAAGGCTTTGCAACCCGTACCATGAGTTAACGGTTCCATTAGATCGCGGCCTAAGGCTTTTCAACCCGTACCTAAACCTAACATTGTGTTTAGACCGAACAAGTCTATTCATCAGAGAACCATTGTAACGAATATAAAACATCACTTTTTTTGAATATAATAAAGATTCGTTACAAGTAAAATATTACAGATGGATCCAGGCCTAGTGCCAATATCGAGTCAAAAGACTAGTACAGTTTTACAAAAGGAAAGGCAAAAGTACTTCAGGTGCTCCTAACGTCCAGCTTCCACGCTACCTGGTCTCCCACTAAGGTTTCCTGCAACGATAGGTGAGTTTAATGAGTAACCTAATGTCACTCAGTGAGCCAGGGCCCCAACTAACAAATACAACCCCTCGCCATCCCAACCCCAAATAATCTAAGACGAGGAGTTCACCTAACAATAACATAACAACAATAATAATCATCACTCGAGACTTCCCGGGGGAAACCCGAGTGACTGAAGAAGAACATAAACATAAATAAGATAAGCAGCGGAATATAATCCACAATTTGCATAATAAAATAATATATGCTACGACTCTACACTTGTACACTACAAAACCCACTCGAGCTTTCTCCTCACATTCTCGACCCGGAACACCTAACTCGCAGCCACAGAGGCACACGGGCTAGAACATCCAAAATACTGACATGTAACCCCAATAAGGCATCACATGACAGAGCATGCTTTCTAGCAACCTCTCCGTACAAATCATGCTTTATGCAACCTCTCTGCCTAGCCGCTTGGGGACATACTCTAGCAACCTTCCTAGCTGCAAACTAACAGGTAGCACCCACCAAGGATACCACATGACGGAGCATGCTTCCTAGCAACCTCCCTGTACAGAGCATACTTTATGCAACCTCTCTGCCAAGCCGCGTCGGGACATGCTTACGTAACTTTCCTTGCCGCGTATCATCCTAGCATTGCTGATCAGGCAAGCTATTGTCACAGCTCGACAATAACCCCTAGTACCAAGAATCCAGCCTATATGGCCTAGGACCCTTAATACGACAGTAACTTGGAATTAAGCCTATATGGCCTAGATCCTCTACTAACTCAACCATAATAATACATACTTGAAATTCGGTCAATATGACCTAAATTCCATAGTACTAACCAATAACATCATCACAATCCCTGCATAAAAACAGATAATAACGCAATAGCAATAATAATCCAAGCATGCAATCAACCAAAGATAGATTCCAGAATGCCTATCTATCCACAACCCAGTGATATTATCTAAGGGATCGCATTCGCTAACTAACCAAGCAACCTAACTATTAGCATGCTACTATGATTCCCAAGCAATAACTAAGCATGCTATCAACTCAATCAACCAAACCTCGACAATTAACAAATCAAACCGTTACTCAGTTATACCCCGCCTCCTGCCATGATCAAACTTCCAAGTAACGGGAACCTGCATAAAAACAAGTCAGCAATCAATTGCCGTGACTCACAATGTTTGGTTCATTGTGACTTTGACCCTTTGCCCGAATCCTCGACCAAAACCCTTTCTTGAACTCCTCAAGTAGCCTCCTCTCCCAACTGACCTCAAAGGCGTGCCTAACCCTGAATGTCCTTCCTTGAACAACTCTCAACACAAACAGAAACTCCTTTAGGCGATGACTCAAAACTGGTTTAGTAACTGATCTCGAAAACTCCCGAAAACTATCGAAACCTCTTGCTTTCTCTCTACTTTCTCTCACGTTTTTAAACTGATCTGAAGTGGTCTGGATGTGTTGAAATGTGAAGGTGGGCGTACCTATTTATAGAAGACAGCAGCCAATCACCTTCAGGTTGTGGCAGCCCGTGTGTCGCTCCGCATGGCTTCGGTTGCATGCGCGGCGGCACCTCGTGCTCCACATGGCGGTCAGCAAGATCAGGATGTCATGAAAGATGACACCACGTCTTCCACATGTCTGATTTGTGGGCTGGTTGCATGCAGATCGACACCACACCACCCACATGTCAATCAACATGCTTCGATTGCAGATACAGCGGCATCTCGTGCTTCTGCATGTCACTCGACATGTGCTACTTCCATGTGCACTGACACCTAGTCCTTGTGTTGACAGATAGCTTATCAGATGGTTGACACCACATCCTGATGACATGCATCAAGACACCTCGAGCTTCTCGGTCGATTTACGCGATTTCGATCCTTCCGGTATATTTTTAACCCGCAATTAATCCCGTATATTTTTCTGCTCACATTCTGATGAGCTGAATAATTTTAATAAACTCCAATGGAATTCTCACCTTGACGAAAAATATTTCCCGAGGCTCCGACTTTTTCGAAAAATTCCATAATACAAAAATTAGGGTTTTTGCCCAATATCGGGTTTTTCCGTCGTGCTTCGATCCCGTCGTATTAACTTCCCATCCTGCTTCTGACATATGATGTCTCTGAATGAAAATTCCGCTGATACGATGTTTTGTAGATTACTTCGTGCTGAAGAAATGCTGTGCTTTGGAAACGTCGTGCTTCTAAAACGTCGTGGTTCCAAAAATGTTTTGCTTCCAAAACGTCCATCTGATCAATCTAAAACATCTTCTAACTGTGGTCGAAAAACTTATTTGACTCATAGTTCACTCACGATCAATTCTTCGACCACCTCGTTCGTCGAAATTTCCCGATCGACCTTTATCGCTTGCGATTCGACCACCAAGTTGATGTTCGACCAATCTTCTGTCTCGACCATTCTTATCCCGAAGGGCGGGTTATCACATTCTCCCCCCCCCCCCCCCCCCTTGATAGAATTCATCCTTGAATTCTTAGTTGCACAATAGCTCATCTTCACGGCATACTCTTCCTTGATATGTTGTGATGGCGATCACTCCTTGGATAACTTCGTCTTGATGTGTTTCTCCATATGTTCTCCTTTGATATCTTCTTTCAATTTCTTTCGTCTCCGTACAGACTTCTGATTCTGAACTCGCTCTACCTTGATACAGCTCAAGGTATTCTCCTTGGTCTTGAAGCCTTCTCTTAACTCCTTGCTTCCCATGGTTCACTCATTCTCAATTGATCTCCAAATCTCTTCACTTTGTCTACTACTTTCCCTTGAGTGTCCTCCTCAAGGTCCATAGTTGTCTTCACATCTCTTCATTCTCATTGAGTCATCTTCCTACTTTTACTCTGCTGTACCATACTCGTTCTTAGCCACTTCTTCAATATTGATGATCATATCTTCTATATCTATCATGTCCTTTTGATAGATATATCCTCAGAACAAAACATGTACCCAACATAGCCTCCAAATCATACCATGTCATGGTTAGATCCGCTCAGGAGATCCAACAATCATAGCACTGCTGATCAAACTATCTATCTTCAAGGGTTTGGTCTTTGGGGGTCATTACTTGCCACAACGTTTCTACACAACAAGAACACAAACCACAAATTCTCGTGCAATAGCACCGAATGGCAATTAAAACCAATTTTCCCAACACTTCACAACCATTCAAACAAGGAAGTTAAAACCCCTACTTACCTTGTAGGCCTGAAGGTTAAGGTTTTCCTAAAGATCTAAATCCTATTCCTTCTCTTTCTCGAGGGTCTATCTTCCAGTAGGGCAAGTGGGGGATGTTCTTCGGCTAATGCAGCTTGCTCTGCCACGCAGTGTCGAACAATGTGACCAACCTCTCCACAATAAAAACATCCTTGGTTTCCATTCCAAGATTTTGAGTCATTGCCTCTTTTCCTGGATATGCCTTTCTGACTGGAATCCCTGAACTCAATTATCTGTTTTCCCTTCTGGCCACTAATGAGTTTTCTTTTTGATTCATACTTGGTGTCTGCTGCTACCGCAACTTCCACATTTATGGCCCTCTCGACTAAGTCTGTGAGATTTCCATAGTTGCCTGCCGCGAGTCTGCTACCTAGTTCAGATCGCAATCCATACATGAAGTTCCGGATCATCGTTGCCTCGTCCTCCTGACCGTTAAGTACGTAGCGACAAAGTCTTGTGAATTTAGCTTCATACTCCCGTACTCTCCTATCTCCTTGAGTAAGATTGATGAACTGACTCTCCAATCGATGTCTTGCCACGGGTGGAAAGTAATTCCTTCGGAACTCCTTCTGGAATACATCCCAAGATGTAACATGATTTCCGTGTTGACGTTCCACACTCTCCCACCAATTACGAGCATCTTCTTGTAGATAGGAAACCGCCACTCTCTTCTTGTATTTGTCTGGACATATCATTGCTTCAAAGTTTATCTCCATCATGTGCATCCACTCTTCTGCCTCAAACGTGCTGATTCCTCCTTTGAACTTATATGTTTCCAAACCCTTCATCGTCTTTAAGATCTTTAGATACTCCTTGTTTAAGGATTCCTCAAGTTGAGGATTTCTTGAGACTTGTCGTAGAATTTGAGTAAACAAATCTACTACACTTCCCGGTGGAATTTCAGCGTCTTGATTCCTTCTTTGTCTTTGTTGTTCATTTGAATATGAACTCGCTGGCAACGGTGATTGACTATGTCCCCGACTTGTTGAAAACAGATTTCCATAACGTTGACTCATATCTCGGTGATCCATTCTACCCCAAGTAGAAAACCCTTGTTCTGAATCCCCATATGCTCGACCATCCCTTGACAACCATCCCCACTGCCTACCTTGACTCGCACCCCAATTATCCATCTACAACCAACGAAAAGGTAAATCCTAAATTTCTTACCCAGAATGGCTGGACGTGACCGGTATACTCTAGATGCCTTTCAAATCCTTTATGACTAGATAAAATATTTGAAAACCGATTAAAAATGCAGGTTCTGGAAGCATGGACGAAACCATGCTCTGATACCACCTCTGTAACACCCCTGAACCGTCCTAGACATAGGTCGAACCACCGGCCAACAATCAAACAAAACATGCCCGACGAACCGACCCAAACCAAGGGTTGGAGATGAAAGGCCAACCGGCCAGCCAACAATCAAACAAGAACATGACTGACCATCCAACCCAACACCATGGTCCGGAACATGACGGGCTAGGGACGATCCGGTCAAAGTCACATAACTTAATCCGCAACTTAGATCAGTTCATCCACTAACACGTCCCGCTAAATCATATTAAGGTATTGCAACCCGTACCATGAGTTAACGGTTCCGTTAGATCGCGGCCTAAGGCTTTTCAACCCGTACCTAAACCTAACGTTGTGTTTAGACCGGACAAGTCTATTTATCAGAGAACCATTGCAACGAATATAAAACATCACTTTTATTGAATATAATAAAGATTCGTTACAAGTAAAATATTACAGATGGATCCAGGCCTAGTGCCAATATCGAGTCAAAAGACTAGTACCGTTTTACAAAAGGAAAGGCACAAGTACTTCCGGTGCTCCTAACGTCCAGCTTCCACGCAACCCGGTCTCCCACAAAGGTTTCCTGCAGCAATAGGTGAGTTTAATGAGTAACCTAGTGTCACTCAGTATGCCAGGGCCCCAACTAACAAATACAACCCCTCTCCATTCCAACCCCAAACAATCTAAGACGAGGAGTTCACCTAACAATAACATAACAACAATAATAATCATCACTCGAGACTTCCCCGTGGAAACCTGAGTGACTCAACAAGAACATAAACATTAATAAGATAAGCAGCGGAATATAATCCACCATTAGCATAATAAAATAATATATGCTACGACTCTACACTTGTACACTACACAACCCACTCCAGCTTTCTCCTCACATTCTCGACCCGGAATACCTAACTCGCAGCCACAGAGGCACACGGGCTAGAACATCCAAACTACTGACATGTAACCCCAATAAGGTACAAAGGATGCTTTATGCAACCTCTCTGCCTAGCCGCGTGGGGACATACTCTAGCAACCTTCCTTGCCGCAAACTAACATGTAGCACCCACCAAGGATACCACATGACGGAGCATGCTTCCTAGTAACCTCCCCGTACAAAGCATACTTTATGCAACCTCTCTGCCAAGCCGCGTAGGGACATGCTTACGCAACTTTCCTTGCCGCGTATCATCCTAGCATTGCTGATCAGGCAAGCTATCGTCACAGCTTGACAATAATCCCTAGTACCAAGAATCCAGCCTATATGGCCTAGGACCCTTAATACGACACTAACTAGGAATTCAGCCTATATAGCCTAGATCCTCAACTAACTCAACCATAATAATACATACTTGAAATTCGGTCTATATGACCTAAATTCCATAGTACTAACCAATAACATCATCACAATCCCTGCATGCAAACAGATAATAACGAAATTGCAATAATAATCCAAGCATGCAATCAACCAAAGATAGATTCCAGAATACCTATCTATCCACAACCTAGCGATATTATCTAAGGGTTCGCATTCGCTAACTAACCAAGCAACCTAACCATTAGCATGCTACTATGATTCCCAAGCAATAACTAAGCATGCTATCAACTCATTCAACCAAATCTCGACTATTAACTAATCAAACCGTTACTCAGTTAGACCCGGCCGCTGCCATGATCCAACTTCCAAGTAACGGGAACCTGCATAAAACAAGTCAGCAATCAATTGCAGTGACTCACAGTGTTTGGTTCGTTGTGGCTTTGATCCCTTGCCCGAATCCTCGACCAAAACCCTTTCTTGAACTGCTCAAGTAGCCTCCTCTCCCAACTGACCGCAAAGGCTTGCCTAACCCTGAATGTCATCCTTTGAACAACTCTGAACTCAAACAGAAACTCCTCTAGGCGATGACTCAAAACTGGTGTAGTAACTGATCTCGAAAACTCCCAAAAACTATCGAAACCTCTTGCTTTCTCTCTCTACTTTCTCTCACGTTTTTAAACTGATCTGAAGTGGTCTGGATGTGTTGAAATGTGAAGGTGGGCATGCCTATTTATAGTAGACATCAGCCAATCACCTTCAGGTTGGTGGCAGCCCGCGTGTCGCTCCGCATGGCTCCGGTTGCATGCGCGGCGGCACCTCGTGCTCCACATGGTGGTCAGCAAGATCAGGATGTCATGCAAGATGACACCACCACATGTCTGATTCGTGGGCTGGTTGCATGCAGATCGACACCACACCACCCACATGTCAATCAACATGCTTCGATTGCAGATACAGCGACATCTCGTGCTTCTGCATGTCGCTCCGCATGTGCTGCTTCCATGTGCGCTGACACCTCGTGCTTGTGTAGACAGATAACTTATTAGATGGTTGACCACTTCCAGATGACATGCATCGATACACCTCGAGGTTCTCGGTCGATTTACGCGATTTCGACCCTTCCAGCATATTTTCGACCCGCGATTAATCCCGAATATTTTTATGCTCACATTCTGATGAGCTGAATAATTTTAATAAACTCCATTAGAATTCTGAATTTGACGGAAAATATTTCCCGAGGCTCCGACTTCTTCAAAAAATTCCATAATACCGAAATTAGGGGTTTTACCCAATTTCGGGTTTGTCCGTCGTGCTTCGATCCCGTCGTATTATCTTCCCGTCCTGCTTGACTCCCGTCATGCTTCCGACTTATGATGTCTCTGCTTCGAAAACGTCCATCTGATCAATCTAAGACATCTTCTAACTGTGGTCGAGAAAATTATTTGACTCATCTTTCACTCACGATCAATTCTTCGACCACCTCGTTCTTCGAAATTTCCCGATCGATATTTATCGCTTGCGATTTTACCACCAAGTTGATGTTCGACCAATCTTCTGTCTCGACCAAGCGTCTCTGTCACGGACAGGACCTGGCCTGTTGGTGTCGAACCTCCTCTTTCTTCTCCTCTCATCAGCCTGTAAACGAAGTTCACAACCAAGAAAGGATTAGCGAGGCTCGTCCGTTAATTTGTCGTTGTCGATCGACAGAGATGTCTCGATGTCGATCGACAGGACTTGGAGAAAACCGATCGATAAAAACCGATGGGAATCGATAGATATATCATTCACAAAAACCTGTAAAAACCAAATTATGCAATTCGATTTGCATGTTACCAAAAATCCGTTAAATCGATCGATTTTATTGTTCCCCAACACGAATCGATCGATTCAAGCTCTAAAATCTCAGTCAAATCAAATTTCTATTTCAACCCTAGGAAGAATGAAAATTTAGACAATTTCGTGTTCATACCATGATGATGCGTGAGTTAAGTGATCTAAACGGAGAGATGGTTGAAATTCGAATGGAATGAGTGAAGGAATCGTCGGATTTAGGTGAAAAACTAGAGATAAAAGAGAGGGGAATGTTTTCGTAGGGTTTTCGGGTTTATGCGAATGTCGACTTAAATGTCGACTTAAGTGAGACTGTGTCTGGCTACTTGATGTCGATCGATGACGAGCCTCGTTGTCGATCGACATAGGCTCTTTGTTCGGATAATTAAATTAATTTTTTTTTTTTTAGATCCTAAAATTCTAAAAATTCAAAAATTGTAAAGTTTAAATTTAAAAATAATGGGTTGCCTCCCATTCAGCGCTTATTTTAAGTCCTTAGCCTGACTTGATATTCAAATTTTCTAATTATCGGGAAGTGGGCCTAAGTCAATGGGCTTGATATTTGGCGGTTTAGCCCAATAATGCTTTACTCGTTGGCCATTTACCGTTAATTTGTCTCCTTTATTATTTGTAAGCGTAATGGCTCCATAAGGATTGACATTCACAAGAGTAAAAGGACCAAACCAATGAGATCGGAGTTTTCCGGGAAACAGCGTTAGCCGAGAGTTATACAGTAATACTTGATCATTAGGTTCTAAGCGTCTGGAAATGATCTTTTTATCATGATATGCTTTCGTTTTCTCATTGTATATCTTTGAACTCTCATAGGCTAAATGTCTAATCTCGTCCAGTTCGTTAAGCTGTATGAGCCTTCTTTCGGCGGCCGGTTTGATGTCGAAATTCAATAATTTAATGGCCCAGGCTGCTTTGTGTTCCAGCTCGACTGGTAAGTGACATGATTTCCCATACAGTAGATGAAATGGGATGGTTCCTAAAGGGGTTTTGAAGGCAGTCTGGTAGGCCCAGGGTGCATTGTCCAGTTTTCTAGACCAATCTTTTCTCGATGTGCCCACGGTCTTTTCTAAGATTTCTTTGATTTGTCGATTTGAGACTTCTACCTGCCCACTCGTCTGCTGGTGGTAGGGTGTAGCAACTCTATGGTGTACTCCATTTTTACGGAGTAGTCCTTCAAAAATTTTGTTGATGAAATGAGAACCACCGTCACTTATGATTATTCGGGGTATTCCGAATCTCGGGAAGATAATGCTTTTGAAAAGCTTAATAACAACAGAATGCGTCGTTTGTGGGGGAAGCTACCGTTTCGACCCATTTTGACACATAGTCAACAGCGACTAGGATATATTTATTTCCGTACGAAGAAGGGAAAGGTTCCATGAAATCTATTCCCAAACAGTCAAAGACTTCTACTTCCTGAATAGATTTATTTTCCATTTCATGTCTTTTACTAATTTTTCCCTTTCGTTGGCATCTATCGCATTGCACTATGAATGCATGAGCATCGCGAAACATGGTTGGCCACCAGAATCCTGCTTGAAGAATTTTTGATACCATTTTAAAGGTTGCAAAGTGCCCACCATAATCGGACCCATGGCATTGGAATAATATATCGTGTATTTTAGTATCGGCGATGCAGCGCCTATACATCCCGTCAGAGCAGTGTTTGTAGAGATATGGTTTGTCCTAGTGATATCTCCTAACTTCTCTTACAAATTTTTTTCTCGTGTACCCTCTCAACTCTTCCGGTTCTATGTCGGCAGCGAAATAGTTTGCTATATCAGCGTACCAAGGTCTGTCTTTTGAACCTTGTCCGACTACATGCACTCCTTGATCCAGATTTTCATCCACGGGGGAATCATGGTCAGAGCATAGCTTGTTGTGCTCGACGTTAACCTTTATACCGAAGGTGAGGGTTTTGGGATTAGTCTCTTTGTTCAGAATATCTGTAGTATCGATCGACATACAATCGTTGTTGTCGATCGACCTGGAACTGTCGTAATCGATCGACATTGGATCGTCATCGTCGATCGACAGGTCCTCGGAAGTGAGACTTACATTCCCGATGAATGACTCCGTTTGGTAAACATTTTCAGTCGGTAAGAAATCATCGATAGGGACGTCGTTTTCTATCCTTATTCGGTAAAGATGGTCTGCAACTCTGTTTTCTACTCCTCTTTTATCTTTTATCTCGATGTCGAATTCTTGAAGTAGAAGGATCCATCGCAGGAGTCGCGGTTTTGCGTCTTTCTTTTGCATTAAGTATTTAATTGCAGCATGTTCGGTGTGGACGATGACTCGTGAACCGAGCAGGTATTGACGGAATTTTTCGAACGCATAAACCACGGCTAGAAGTTCTTTTTCTGTTGTTGCGTAATTTCTTTGTGCTTCGTCGAGAGTTCGACTGGCATAATAAACTGCATGCAGCTTTTTGTCTTTCCTCTGGCCTAGAACTGCTCCTACAGCGAAATCGCTCGCCTCACACATGATTTCGAAAGGAAGATTCCAGTCTGGTGCTTGTACGATGGGGGCATTTATCAACGCTTTCTTTATTTCCTCGAAAGACTTTACGCATTCTGGTGAGAAGTCGAATTTAACTTCTTTACAGAGGAGGGAGGTGAGAGGTCTAATGATTTTGCTAAAATCTCGTATGAATCTCCTGTAAAATCCAGCATGCCCGAGAAAACTCCTCACATCCTTTACGTTTATGGGAGCTGGTAGGCCAGTCATTACCTCAATCTTCGCTCGATATACTTCTATTCCAGCAGCAGACACTTTGTGTCCTAGGACGATTTCATCGTTAACCATAAAGTGGCATTTTTCCCAATTCCGAACGAGATTCTTTTCTTCGCATCTTGCCAAAACTTTACATAGGCTATCGAGACAGTTTTTGAAACTGGATCCATATACTGAGAAATCGTCCATGAAGACTTCCATGAAGTCTTCTATCATATCAGCAAAGATCGACATCATGCATCGTTGGAAAGTGGCAGGAGCATTACAAAGACCGAATGGCATTTTGCAGTATGCGAATGTCCCGTAAGGGCATGTAATGGTCGTCTTTTCTTGATCGTCAGGATGTATAGGGATTTGAAAAAAACCAGAGTATCCGTCAAGAAAACAGTAGTATTGGTGATTGGCCAATATTTCCAACATTTGATCAATGAAAGGTAAAGGAAAGTGATCTTTTCTAGTAGCAGCGTTTAGCTTTCTATAGTCGATACACATTCGATGTCCAGTGACGGTTCGAGTAGGAATGAGTTTGTCTTTGTCATTCTTCACCACAGTGATTCCGCCCTTTTTTGGTACAACATGCACGGGGCTAACCCAATTGCTATCCGAAATCGGGTAAATGACTCCGACATCTAGAAGTTTGATTATTTCCTTTTCAACAACTTCTTTCAAGTTTGGATTTAGTCGCCTTTGGTGTTCTACTGACTATTTCGAATCGTCTTCTAGGTGAATCTGGTGCATGCACAGATCTGGAGAAATGCCAGGAATGTCTTCGAGAGAGTAGCCGATGGCCTTCCTGTATTTGCATAGTTTATTTAATAACAGTGCAAGTTCTCCGTTTGTGAGGTTGGCGTTCACGATTACTGGATATGAATCTTTATAGAGAAAGGCATATTTGAGTCCAACGGGCAGCTGTTTTAACTCAATCTTCGGTGCTTTTTTGGGATCCCATTCCTTCGAGAAGGATGGTTGTCGATCGACAGATTTTAGTAAATATCGATCGACGTTGATTTCCAAAACATCGTCCTCTATGTCATCAACGCTTTCTGTTTCCATGCTCACGTCCATTAATCACGTGTATTCTTCAGGTTTACTATCGACACTGAAAGATTCCTCTTCATCAGTTGTGAGTACTTTTTCCAAAGGATCGTCTGAGCATTAGTTTATGAAAGATCCTTTGGCCAATTCACTGATGTCGTCCACGTAGGATGTCTATTTATCGATCAAGGGTCGTCTCATCAGGTTGTCCATGTCGAAGTCATTGGAATGTTTCCAATGTTTAGACATATCCTGCCCTCCTTGACATCGATTATCGCACCAGCAGTGGCTAGGAATGGTCTACCCAAAATAAGGGGGTCCTTTGGTTCATTTTGGTATTTCAGTACTACGAAATCCGTTGGGACGTGACAGTCGCTAATCCTTATTGGCACGTCGTCAAGCACTCCCTCAGGTAATCTAATGGATCTATCAGCTAGAACCAAAGTTATTTTGGTAGGATTGAACTTGTCGTATCCTAGGGATATTGCGACAGAATGTGGCATGCGGTTCACGCTGGAACCCATGTCACAAAGGGATCAAGGAAAATTTTTGCTCCGTATATTGCACTCCAAAACAAAACTGCCCGGATCAGGTCTCTTGATCGGGGTCTCGCCTTGTATTATTGCACTTACTTCCTCAGAAACCATCATGACGCTGCACTCAGTGGCTGGAAAGCTGTTGGATACCATATCCTTTAAGTATTTTTTTATTGAAGGCGATACTTTTATTGCATCACTCAATGGCATTTCCAACGTGATCTTATCGAATGCTTTCTTGCAGATCGCTTTGTCTAGCTCTCGCTTAGTCTGAGTCTTGTTAGGAGGGAAGGGTGGCAGAGTCCTATACACTCTTTCATTCCCGGTTCAGCCGGAGTTTGGAGTCGATCGACATTGTTTCCAGAGAGTTGATCGATATTCACCGTGGTTTGTCGATTGACACTTGTTCTTTCTTGTTGATCGATTTCGGCATCCTCTTCTATTTCTCATTCTTCTTCCTCGAGTTCGATGGGCTCTTCCTCAGTGTTTGGCTTCCCTCTTTCTCGAGGTATTTCTGACTCGGTACTGGGAGCATCGAGGTTGATAAGGCGTGACCTACTTTCACCGGTTTCCTTACAGCATGTTTTTCTGTGTTGTTGATTTCTATTGCTCTCGGGATGAGGTGTTTTCCGCTTCTCAATAACACGGCATTAATTTGACATTTTGGGTTCACGTCAGTCCGCCCAGGGAGACGTCTTGTCTCTCTTTTGATCGTGGCTGCGTTTTCCGTGACTTGATTATCCAGTCTCTTAATTTGGACACCTAAAGTGTCGAACTTCCTCATCAGCTCACTGAAGACTATGTCTATCTTTCCATTCAGGTCAGTGGCCAACTTGCGATTTCCCGTGAAATCTTGGTTTAGCCTAGATTTTGCTCTGCCCTGGCGTGATCCAACAGTAGCATCGTAATTTTGGGTAAAGCTATCGGGGTTAGGGTGATTATTTTTCAAGGTATGGCTATCTGCAAAATCTATTTGCTGCCCTAGTTCAGATAAGGTGTCATCATCAATTTGGTAAAGACCAAATTAGTTCTGTCCCTCAAGGGCAGTAAAGGTGACTCATCAACTGGGTCAGCTTTTCTTCCTAACTCTACGTCCATCATTTCGTAGGATCTACCCGTAGCTATATTTTTAATCAAACGCTTTGCTTCCTCAGGGTTTCTGGTACTGAAGTTCCCTTCACTGGCTGTGTCGAGCGTAATCTGGTAATGAAGGTTAATACCTCCATAAAAGGTATTAATGAGCTGCTGCTCTGAATAGCCATGGTGGGGGCATTCAAGTTGGTAGCTCTTGAATCTTTCCCAAGTGTTTCTCAATGATTCCCGTGGATTTTGACGGAACGTGGATATTTTCCTACTTGCATCCCAGTAGTGCGCCTCATCGAAGAATTGATTTATAAAAGCACTTCTTATCTCCTTCCAACAGGTCAGAGATCCTGTTGGTATTTGGTCTAGCCATTTTCTGGCGTCGCCTTCTAAGGAAAAATGACAGAGTTTACAGCGATTGTACTCGTCATTTATCAGTTCTTCTAGATATTCGATGTGATCATGTGGTTGCTCTGAGACGGTCCCACAGAAAGGGTTTTGACGTACCATGATTAAGTATTTGGGACTGATCCCAAATCTCTTGGTATCATCTTTTGGTAGTCTAATTGCAGACCTATTGGAATAGGTCCTTCCAGGATTTAAATAGTCTTGCAAAGGCAATTTCCATTCATTATCTCTTTTTGAGATAGATTTAATTTGAACAGGGATTTCAGTCTCCTGTTCACCTATAATTTGGTTATTTGCGTTGCTTAGTTGACCTTTAGGTTTTCCTAGGACTACTCTTTCATTAGCATCATTGGTAAGAGAATACTTACATGCTTCCGGCGGGGTGTTGTCGATCGATGTTTGATGTGCGTCGTTCCTGTCGACTTGTCGATCGATATTGATTTCGCTCTGTCGATCGATATTCCTATCTCTTCGTCGATCAATGTCTGGCCGAAATCCATGTTTTCCATCTTGCAGCTCCTGTGTCACCAGGAAAAGAGAGAAAATTTTTAGCAAATTTAGTAACAAAATTTAGATTAAATTCTAAACGTAATCTAATGGTAATAAGAAAGAGTCTCCGGCAACGGCGCCAAATTTGATATCACTCAAATTACCCTAAGGAGTGAATTACTCTCTTAAATAAGAGGTTCGGATGTAGTACTTAGGGATCGAATCCACAGAGACTCTAGAATTACTCAATAGATTATTGTCTAAAACTAAATCTAGATTGAATGGTTTATGCGTTTTAAAGAAGTAAATTGGATCACAGTTTTTTCACAGAATAATAGTGGCTATACTCCGTTGGTGCAGCCTCACGCTCATCGACGAGATGTCTCTGTTTCTTAATCTCTGTTATTTTCTTCCCTCTTTCAGATCGTCATTTTGGGATCTCATGGATTCGTTGGATCTGGTTATCCAGGCGGCTCAAAGCCCTTGGAAATCTCCAGTGGTGGGTAGTTCGCGACTGGTGTACGAGGTGTCTAATGGTGTAGCGGCGATTGACATTCCGGAAGATATCTATACAAGCTCTGATCCTCTATGGAAGAATTACGTTGTGGGATACTTTATTGGGGATGCGCCACATGTTGGGAGTATCCATGCTACTGTGAATCGTATCTGGACGAGTCCAGGTGTGAAGGTGAAAATCGATGTTCAGTTCATAAGCAAGACTTCATTTTTGTTTCGAATTGAAAATGAGGCTCTGCGACAGAAGGTATTAAGAAGGAGGTACTGGCACGTGACTGATGTGCCTCTAGTTATCAATCTATGGACTCCAGAGACAGCAGCATCTCCTCCGAATTTGTATGCAATGCCACTGTAGGTTGATTTAAAGTATGTGCCAAATTACCTGTTCTCCCATAAGGGTTTGAAGTGCTTATCGTCTCCTATGGGCAAGTTTGTTAAACTGCATTCGTCTACAGAACGTTGTACTCGATTGGATGTAGCGCGAGTACTGTTGGAAGTTAATCTCCACGAGCCTCTTGTTGAGCTTGTGACTTTCACTGATCGGGAGGGCACTTTAGTGGAGGTGGGGGTAAGTTTTCAATGGTTCCCTACTTGTTGCAATGTCTGTAGCAAGTGGGGACATAAGGGAACAGAATGTAACTCGAAACAAATTACTATGAAGACAAGGATTGAAGAAGCGCGCAGCTCGGGAGAGTGCAGTGGGCAGAATGTTCCAAATGTTGAGGTTTGGAGAGTAATGAGGGAGCAGGGATTGCTATTCATGGACAGAATGACTCCCCAGTAGGAGCCCTGTTAGCAGAGTTGGAAGCACTCCCAGTATCGGATTTGCAAAACGATGTAGGATCAGTGGAAGCAGTTACAGGTGCGGCCATAAGTGTTTTCGAGAAAGACCCCTCTGAGATCACTACTCCTACGGCAGCAGGTACGAAGGTAGTTATGCAGGAGAATGAAGAGTGGCAGGGTGTTTCTCATCGGTCTCAACCATCACTCGATGTTCTAGAAGTTGCAAAGGTGTCGTTTGATGTGAACTCTTTCAGTCAGGAGCCGGCTGCTGTTACTGTTTCACCTTCACGCTTCCAAGTATTGGAGGATCTAGTGGAGGATGAAGAGGATGATAGTATTGAGGAGGGTGAGATGGTTGAGGTTGTAGAGGTAGCAGAAGTGTGTGCAAATGAGGGAAAGAATGGGTCTCAGGATGCTGTCTTCTCGACCAGATCGTCTGTTAAATCTGGGCGGGGTGGAAAGTTAGCCCGGAAACCGATTCGTACCACAAAGGAGTTGAAGCTTCAGACTATGTATGGCACTCAAAGAGTTCTTCCTTTCGGAAGGCATGACTAGTTTCTTCTCCTGGAAGGGGATTCAATCTGCCGCACAAACACCTAGTGTTATAAGATTTTGTGCGTGATGAGAAGTTAATGTTTGGATGTTTAACTGAAACTCGAGTTAAACAGGAGAATCATTATAAAATAATGAGGTATGCTCTACCGGGTTGGAAGTCTATCACTAACTATGACTACAACCGTCTTGGGAAGATCTGGTTTTGTTGGAAGGATGAGGTTGTAGTTATGCTTTTGCACAAAAGTGCGCAGATCATCACTTGTGCTGTTCAAAATCCAGTAAATGGGGAGCAGTTTATTTGTTCGGCTATTTATGCATCAAATTTCATGGCTGAGAGAAGATTACTTTGGGAGGATATCAGAGCAACAAGAGCAGCATATGCACACCTATCCCTACCCTGGATTTTGCTAGGGGACTATAATGTCACGCTCATTCTAGAAGTCAGGATTATATGGTGGATCAATCAGGCATGCGGCATTTTCAAGACTTGGTATATGATTGTCATCTTTTGGATCTCCCTTATGTTGGATGGTGGAACAAGCGAGGGTTGGATCCTATTGGTAAAAAACTAGATCGCACTTTGATAAATGGGGATTGGCTCAGATTCTTCCCACATTCATTTGCCAAGTTTGAAGCGGGAGGAGTCTTTGACCATGCTCGCTGCATTGTATCTCTGACTGAGCGACAGACCAAAGTCAGGAAACCTTTCAAGTTTTTCAATTTTCTGATTGATAATGCAGTTTTTTTTGCCTCTCATCACACGTAAATGGGGTGAATCGGGGCCATTATATCACTCCAGGTCCGCTCTCCAGAGGTTCCATCAGAAGTTAAAAACGCTCAAGCATGATCTGCGAAATCTCAACAGAACGCACTATGGTGACATCCCTATCCACACAAAGAAGGCCTTTGACGACCTCTGCATCTATCAAGCTCAGGTGCTAGCTAATCCTTGCTCGGAGACATTCCATGCTGAATCAGTTGCGTCTGATCGATGGCATCACTTTGCACGTATTGAAGAGCAGCTGTTCATGCAGAAATCTAGAATCCAGTGACCAGAATACTAGTTTCTATCACAATGCTTGTCGAGAAAGGATAGCTCGCAACAACATCAATTTGCTCTACAAAGAAGATGGTGAGGTACTTACGGATCCAGATGCTATTAAGAGGGAAGCTGTAGATTATTTCCAGAGGTTTATGCAATCACAACCTGACAATGCGGAATCCACTTATCTGGAAGAGCTGCCGGATTTGCTAAACTACAGATGTTCTGCGCCAGATGCCTCTATGATGGTAGCTCCCTTTTCAGCAGCAGCTATTTATGAAACTTTGAGGTCTCTCCCGAACGGAAAGGTACCAGGACCAGATGGCTACACGAAGGAGTTTTTTGTAGTAGCATGGCCTATATTGGGAAGAGATTTCGTCATTGCGATTCAGTCTTTTTTCCAGTTTGGCTTTCTGCCTACCGGGGTAAACTCTACCATATTAGCTTTGATTCCGAAGAAGAGCCCTGCCCGGACTATGAAAGACTTCAGACCGATAGCATGCTGCAATCTGATGTACAAAGTAATCTCAAAGCTTCTATCCAACAGGCTGAAGAGGATCCTCCCAGAGGCTA
The DNA here is from genome assembly GCF_020379485.1 of Brassica napus. Classification (NCBI taxonomy): domain Eukaryota; kingdom Viridiplantae; phylum Streptophyta; class Magnoliopsida; order Brassicales; family Brassicaceae; genus Brassica; species Brassica napus. The sequence continues at coordinate 40,256,796 of NC_063445.1, forward strand.
TAGAGTATGCTTTCATCAAGGGGCGTCTGTTGCTGGAGAATGTATGTCTTGCAAATGGGCTTGTTAAGGAATATCATCTGGATTCGACTTCAGACAGGTCTACAATCAAATTTGACATAGCAAAGGCTTTTGATAAGGTGAAATGGGGATTTATATTCTCGGTTCTACAGGCAATGGGGCATCCAGAACTGTTTATCCATTGGATTCATCTCTGTATATCAACAGCTTCTTTTTCAGTGACTATTAACGGCGAGCTAGAGGGGTTTTTTACTAGTGCAAGAGGCATCAGACAAGGCTGTTCACTCTCTCCCTATATCTATGTGATATTGAATAATGTTTTGTCTAAACAACTGAATAAAGCGGCGGCGGAGGGGGTGTTTGGATATCATGCAATGTGTGGAGCAGTGCGACTGACACATCTAAGTTTTGCTGACGATATCTTGGTATTTACTGATGGGAGTGTGTCCTCTCTCAGTGGCGTGCTGGGGATGATGGAACACTTTGCAGGACTATTGTTGGGGTCAAAAACGGTTGCGACGAAGTTAACGTCCAAATCCCCGAAGAAGAAAACGTAGAAACCTTCTTCCACAAATACTTCTTCGAAATAGATTCTTCTTTACGAAAAGCTTTGCGGAGGAAACGCGAGTCATCGGACAAGAGCTCGAAAAGGGTCATTACGCAGAGACCGAACGCGTGTTCCGCCCTGTCGCTACACGGACGAACGCTCTGTCGCTACGTAGCGACCGATCTCGAGCCGAAACTCGGTTGCTACGTAGCGACCGAGCTCGAGCAGAAGCTCGGTCGCTATGTAGCGACCAAGCGTTCGTCCGCTCGGTCGCTACGTAGCGACCGAGCTCAAGCAGAAGCTCGGTCGCTACGTAGCGACAGAGCGTTCGTCTGTGTAGCGACCGAGCTCGAGCCGAAGCTCGGTCGCTACGTAGCAACCGAGCTCGAGCCGAAGTCTGGTCGCTACGTAGCGACCGAGCTCTTCTGAAACGTCGATACGACATTAGTCCATGCATTCTCGTCTACCCTTTGATGCTATCTCCCGAAGACCGTAGCGAACCCATTTCACGTTCCCCGCCATTCTAAGTTATCGATCAAACTTTACGGTAAAAACCGCGGAAAGTTCGTTCTTTATCGAAAGAAGCTGTAATAAACGCTTCGAGTCAGAAGACGGCCCAAAAGGACCTAAGACATGACTCGAGGCCCAACTTATGATTTCTTAACCAACAGCCCGTGAGCCGCATAGCGGTTTACGCTTGGTTCGCAAGGAAGGATAAATATCAAGTTTCCGCGGATAAATACGAAATTTTGAAGATAATTACGAAGATCAGAAAAAATGGAATATCTCCATTTTTAAGCTATGGAGGCTTAAGGGCAGAAGAGGAAAAGCGTAAACCGACCTTGGAGCCAGTATATAAGGAGTCCTAGGCGAGAGGCATGGAAGAGGACTTTTCACAGCAAACTTAGCACTTAGAGCGATTTTAGGCAATTTTCCGTTTTAGATATTCAAGCTGCGACTCTATTAGGTTTTTGCCATCTTAGGGTTTTAGAACTAGGAATCTCGCCGACAGCTCTCGTAGCCCAGACACTTACCTTGTTGTAAACGCTCAAACACAGATTCTGAATAAGAACTATCTTGCTCTCTTTTTCGATTTCTTATTTTATTATTGTTCTCATTTCGTGTTATGATTGCTTGGCGTGTGATATTAGCAGATATCCGGGACCTCTGGGAAACTAGGGTTCTCCTACTTTTCTAATTTAAACGGAAATCGACAGTGCGAATTTCGGTTCCCACAGTTTGGCGCTAGAAGGAGGGGGGGGGTACGGATCAATCTAACTCTCAACCACATCACGCTCAACCAGACATGTCAACTGACGACACGGATAACGTGCAGACTCCTTTTAACGGAGGCAGTGGCACTGATCTCCACACTCCCGCAGCGGCCAACGCACCAGCCAGTGCTGCGGCGCTTGAGGAGTTTAAAAAGATGTTCGCCACTTACGAAAAAAGGTCGGAAGAACAGGATAAGCTCGTGAGCACCTTGACCAAACAAGTTGAAACTTTAACGGCAAGGACTCGAGCAATCCGCCCCCGCGGAACCACTAAAGTCTGCGGGAAAAGACTCGACTTCGCAACCCCACTCAACAGGCCTGGAGCCTTGCAGGAACGACCTTCGGGTCAAAACCTTAGCGAGAAATCTCCCATCGAAAAGGGAAACTTTGAAAGCCCTCCGCCTCCCGCGAAGGCTTCGGAGGACAACGGAGTCGAGCAAGTCAACCTGGATCCTAGCAATGTCTCCAACGATACTGATGAGGATGTCGACAGACATCCAAGGAGGACCAGAAGCCGATTCACTCGGGAAAGCTCTCCGTTCGACAAACCAATGACAGAAGAGGAGGAAATCCTCTATTGGAACGAACAAGAAGAGCTGGCTGAAAAGCAAACCGAGCTCACTCGCAGTAAACGCCGACAAGCACGGAAATCTGCTGGCGAGACATCAAAATATACGCGATCTTCGCGACTATATCACCAAGACTGCGGCAGAAGTAAGAGCCGGAAAATCCCAAATCCATCACGCTACCAGCGCGGCCCCCGAGATCGACAGGCTGCTGGAAGGGGCTCGGAAGACCCCTTTCACCACTCGCAACTCAGATACGAGGGTATCCGATCCAGGAAAAATCAAAGTACCGAAGTATGATGGCACGACCGATCCGAGAGCACACCTTCAGGCTTTCCACATCACGATGGGAAGAGCGAGGCTGAAGGACGGCGAAAGAGACGCCGGCTACTGCCGCCTGTTCGTCGAGAATCTAGAAGGAGAAGCCCTCGAATGGTTCTCACGCCTTAACCAAAACTCTATCGGAAGTTTCCGACAGCTCGCATCGGAATTTCTCAAGCAATACTCTATGTTCATAGATAGGGAAACTTCCGATGTCGATCTCTGTAGTCTGTCCCAGAGGGAAGACGAACCCCTCCGTGAGTTCATCAGCCGATTCAAGTTGGTAATGTCCAGGGTCAGCGGGATAAGCGACAAGGTGGCCATCGATGTGCTCAGAAAGGCGCTCTGGTACAAGTCGAAATTTAGAAAATGGATATCCCTCGACAAACCGCGGACGATCCAGGACGTCCTCCACAATGCAACGAACTGCATCATGGTCGAGGAAGAAACAAAAGTCTTATCAGAAAAACATAATTCGGCGAGACCATCCTCGAAAGATGTAGACCCAAAAACGAAGAAGAAGAACCCTTGTAACGACAAGTATGTCCATCACGAGGGGGAAGATCTCCAAGGAGCGCATAATTACACGATCGGCTCGGACCAGGGCCAAACCACAGGTAATACGTGGACTCGCAATCAAGAATATGATGAAAACACCTTCTGCGAGTTCCACCAGTCCCGAGGACATTCCAAGACTAACTGCAAAGTCTTGGGAGCAAGGCTGGCCGAGAAGCTACTAGCCGGAGAGCTCTCGGAAGTGACCAGCGTGAAAGATCACATCCTCGAGATCGATCGCCCCCCTAAGCCGGACAGAAATTTTCCCGCGGAGAGATCTCCTCAAAGAAACCAATCTGGGGATAAATACGGCAGGAGGCCAGACGACAAAGGGAACGATAACAATCGTCGCAGAGTCAACATGATCATCGGAGGATCGTAAATCTGCAACGATACGGTTTTGGCCATCAAGGCTTACCAGTAGAAGGTGGAGTCGAGCGCAAACTGGCCTACATGGTCTCCTACCCGAAATGATCAGAACTGCTCAATCACCTTCACAAAAGAGGAAGCCGGCGGGATCGATCAACCTCACTGCAATCCGCTCGTCATAGACCTCGTCATACGAGATCTAGAAGTCGGAAGAGTACTCATTTGACACGGGAAGAACGGTCAATGTAATCATCCGAGACACTCTCAATCGGATGAGCATCAAACTCGGAGAAGTAACTCCAACTCCGAAACCGCTCACAGGCTTTTCAGGCGAAGTATCGATGACCCTCGGGTCGATTCAGCTACCAGTCATGCCAAGGAGATCACAAAAATCGTCGAATTTGCGGTAGTCGATCATCCTGCCATGTACAACGTGATCATGGGAACCCCATGACTCAACGCTATGCAAGCCGTTCCATCGATGTACCACTTGGGTGTCAAATTCCCGACCCCAAGCGGAGTCGCAGCTATCTGGGGATGTCAGAAACAGTCGTGACTGTGCTTCCTCGCAAAGCACAAGTTAAGGCAGATGAAGACCTCTGCAACGGTAAATCGTAAACCCACGAAGATTGATAAATTTTCGACCAAAAATGTTTCAAGAAAAGACAATTTAACATCATCTGCTGACGCAAACGCTTCAGGTGTCGAAACTCAACATGAGTCTGAAGCCGACACTACAACTCTACCGGAACATCCGGAAGAGAACACTGACCCAGCCACGATCATCACGATCAAGGCAGTCAGCACGGCGACAACCGCCGAGTGAAAACGCTCGCGGCATAAAACAGAACTACGAGATGCCTTGATCCTCGAAAGAGGTACGTAGGCAGCTCGTCGAAAGACGAGTTCAGCCATCCCCCTCTCTAAAAAGGGGGGGGGGAGTGGGTGCGTATACTCGTATACTCCCACATAGGAAAAGATGCGTTATTGTAATCGAGTTCTTAGGAGATTTCGAAAATTTTTACGATCAATATGCGTCGCTCCTTTTTAAGACACTTGCAAAAGTCTCAGAACACACCTAGAAAATCTACAAACGTTAATACTCTTGCCAGCAGCCTCGTACGGCCCAAAATCACCAAACAATCTCACTTCAGCACCGAAAATATACGTATAGTCTTTGAAATAACTGCGAGACGTCGCCAAGTTAAAAATCGAGATGATCCGAACAAATTGTCCGAACGCGACCACTACAAATCTTACACTCCGTTCGTCGATTGGCCCCGACGAACACATCAGCCGTCTTAAACAAACACAACTTGATCACTCTTTTGATCTTCGAACGTCCAACACAAGGACGAAAGCGCGCTACAAAAAAAATCCGAAATTTTGGTCTAGCACTTCCAGTTAGCTTAAAAATTGTCTCTGGAAAGATGCTCGATTCGTACCATACAAGTCGTATAAGCCGAGAACCTATCGCGAACTTTAAATCGGTACGAATCAGGTAGAAATCGCAACAGGAAAGCCGATAGACGGCTAGTCACCGCACAAACCTTAAAACCGAGAGTAAATCTAGGTCTTTCCCTAAACCCATCGCATTGATCTCAAACATCTCAAAGACATGATATCTAAACGATACGAGATCCTAAAACATGTCTCTCTGTTCACATCTCAACGTTCCCGAAAGATCGTAAATAATTTTTACGAAAACTCAGGTCTCGAACAAACCAACAGATTGAATGCCTCAACGAAGTTAAATATGAGACGACAACTCATGTTTACTTCAAACCCACTCGAAACAAAATAACTCAAACAAACATCCATTTTATAAACCGCATAGCGGTAGGGGTTCAAAGCCACCAACGGCCAGTCCCGATAAAAACGGCCAAAACAGGCCCATACAAAGTTCGAAGGCGACACTCGGCCAGACATATATGAACAAAGACCACACTCGGCCGCTAAATACTAGATAAGGGAAAAACTTCTTCCCGTCAAAACACTCACAGATCAAAGTTAAAATTCCCGGACAAGGAAGCTCCGAATGCATCCGCGGGATAGTTCGCTTCCTCATCGTCCCCGGCAAAATCAATCGTGGTTTCTACGGTATCAGGAGAAACCGGGATGGGATCCCAGAATCCCTGAATCTTCCCATCGATCGGAGGAATGAGCGTCTCAGCGTGAGCATGGTCCTTCATGCCACCCTTCATTAACTCCATCTCCCTCTCGAAAACGTAGTCATCCGCCCGCGTCTTCCAAAGGCTCCCGACAGAGCCGCTACACTCACGGAAATCGCCCAGCGAGTTGAAAGCGTCCTTAAGATTCCCGTACTCAACCTGGAATTGAGAAGCGCGAGTCTTCATCACCTCGACAATTTCCCTCTTGCCCTTCCGTTCCGCCCTACGAACAGCCCTGGCATGATCACGAGCGAGTTGAGCATCTCGCGCCAACATCTCATCTCGGATGCGAGCAAGATCCTTTTCCGCCTTCTCCGCTTTAAAGCGATAGATCATGGCCTCTCTATGGCTCGCCTCAATGGCCGATCCAAGCAAGTTCAAGCCCTATAAAACCGATAGCCACGTTATAAGCAAAATAATAATAATAATAACAATCGTCAAAATTCTTAAAGTTTATACCCTGTTGATGATACGAGATCCCTCCGCGACGACTTTCGGCCTCCCCGACTCGCTCGTGGCTGGAGGAGCATCAAAGCCCGATGGAAGTCCAGAATAGGGACCTCGCTCGTACCGCTTCCATCGCCGAAAGCAAGGTCCGGATCCCATCCTGGAAGCATGCAATCGTCCACCAAAAACTCCAGGTCACCGAGGTCAATATCTTTCCCCTTCGAAGACTTCAGCCCCGTCGCAATCGTGGGAGCGGCGTCGGGACCTTGGTCATCAGGCTCGGAATCACTCCTTGTTTATCCGCCCAAAGCAGGACTAGGATGCACAAACCTCAGTGCCTTTCGAACTCTCTTCGGCGTAAAGGAAGTCCAGAAAAAAGGACCGTTCCTGAGCTGATCCCTCACCGCAATAATGTCCTCAGGAAACGGAGCAAGAGGGTTGATGAAGGGATGATCGTTCGGTAACCTCCGGAACAATGGGATACAACTCTCCTCAACGGACGCGGCGTCTACACGAATGAAGAAGAAAAACTTCTTCCAAGAGTTGAAGTTAGAAGTAAACCCCTTTACCACTGACATGAAGTTCCGAGGAACCAGCCTGTACGTGTCCGTATCCTTGATGATCTGTAACCGAAGAAGCGCTTAAATGATCGACAGTGAGGGAGAGACCATGCTCGTACCGCAGGATCAGGACTCCAATGAGGTGCTGGATGCCAAGAGGATTCAGTTGGCTTATCGCCGCCCCAAAACAATCTAACACACGGACGATAGTCTCGGGGATCGGAAATCACAAACGGCAGCGCACTACGAATGCTTCGTAACAAGTAAAGTAACCCTCCGGGGGACTACTAGCGCATTCTCCTTGAAGAGGAACCCTGAACTCCACCGCATCGGAAATATGGTAGAACGACCGCATGACCTCAAGGAATTCACTAGTACTCCTACTTGGTGCACCTACCTCCACCGGGCGATGGTTCATGACCGGGAGCGATTTTTCTTTGGGAGGCGTGATCGAACCGTAACACGCCACCCACCATGCCTCGTTCTCGGCCAGGTCTACCGAATGAGGAATGAATTCCATCTTCGGCACTCGAAGCTCTTCAGAAACGTTCGCGGACAAGGACCCTTTCTTCGAACTCCTCTTCTTACTCGACATCTCGTGTTTTTCTTTTTTTTTATCAAGAAGGAAATGATAGAGAGAAAGACAAAGAAGAAAGAACTTTTCAAGAAACCTCTCTATGAGAATGAGTAAGAGTAAAGATTGTGAAGAAATTACCTCCCTTCTTATAGGCATGAGAAATTACTATTTACTTGCGGATTTTTGGACACGAACTTCGCCCAAATACACCAATCTCGTCCGAACTCGCCATACCGCGCATTGGGATCTCACTAGAAATCCACGCTCCCAACGAGCTGGGGGGCTAACTGTTGGGGTCAAAAACGGTTGCGACGAAGTTAACGTCCAAATCCCCGAAGAAGAAAACGTAGAAACCTTCTTCGACAAATACTTCTTCGAAATAGATTCTTCTTTACAAAAAGCTTTGCGGAGGAAACGCGAGTCATCGGACAAGAGCTCGAAAAGGGTCGCTACGCAGTGACCGAGCGTCCATTCCGCTCGGTTGCTACGTAGCGACCGAGCTCGAGCCGAAACTCAGTCGCTACGTAGCGACCGAGCTCGAGCCAAAGCTCGGTCGTTACGTAGCAACCGAGCTCGAGTAGAAGCTCGGTCGCTATGTAGCGAACGAGCTCGAGCCGAAGCTTGTTCGCTACATAGCGACCGAGCGTTCGTCCGCTAGCGACCGAGCGTTCGTCCGCTAGCGACCGAGCTCGAGCCGAAGTTTGGTCGCTACGTAGCGATCGAGCTCTTCCGAAATGTCGATATGACATTAGTCCATTCATTCTCGTCTACCCTTCGATGCTATCTCCCGAAGACCGTAGTGAACTCATTTCAGGTTCCCCGCCATTCTAAGTTATCGATCAAACTTTACCGTAAAAACACTGGAAAGTTCATTCTTTATCGAAAGAAGACGTAATAAACGCTTCGAGTCAGAAGACGGCCCAAAAGGACCTAAGACATGACTCGAGGCCCGACTTACGATTTCTTAACTAACAGCCCGTGAGCCGCATAGCGGTTTACGCTTGGTTCGCAAGGAAAGATAAATGTCAAGTTTCCGCGGATAAATACGAAATTTTGAAGATAATTACGAAGATCAGAAAAAATGGAATATCTCCATTTTTATGCTATGGCGGCTTAAGGGCAGAAGAGGAAAAGCGTAAACCGACTTTTCACAGCAAACTTAGCACTTAGAGCGATTTTAGGCAGTTTTCCGTTTTTGTTATTCGAGCTGCGACTCAATTAGGTTTTTGCCGTCTTAGGATTTTAGAACTAGGGATCTCGCCGACAGCTCTCGTAGCCCAGGCACTTACCTTGTTGTAAACGCTCAAACGCAGATTCGGAATAAGAACTATCTTGCTCTCTTTTTCGATTTCTTATTTTATTAATGCTCTCGTTTCGTGTTCTGATTGCTTGGCGTGTGGTATTAGCAGATATCCGGGACCTCTGGGAAACTAGGGTTCTCCTACTTTCCTATTTTAAACGGAAATCGACAGTGCGAATTTCGGTTCCCACAACTGTCAGGTTTGCAAATCAACGTAGCGAAGTCGTCTGTTTACTCAGCATGGTAGAACAGGCTACTGCTGCATCAGAGCGCTGAGACACAGGGACTAGCTGTTGGAACGCTGCCATTTCGATATCTTGGGCTCCCCTTAACGTCTAATGCATGGACCAGAGTAGACTATGAACCCCTAATTGATAAAAGTCGCAGCAGGTTATTATCATGGTCTCATCTCTCACTATCCTTTGCGGGTCGACTCCAGCTCATCAAGTCAGTCATTTCTAGCGTGATAAATTTCTGGTGTACATCATTCATCCTTCAAAAAGCTTGTCTAGATGAAATAGAGAGCCTATGTAGCGCGTTTATGTGGTCTGGATCGCCCAATACGTGCCATAAGGCAAAAGTAGCTTGGAGTGATCTATGTTTACCTTATGCAGAGGGAGGCTTGGGGATTAGGAAACTCAGAGAAACCTCAACAGTTTTTGCTATGGGTCTGGTATGGAATCTCTTCACTTTAGCTGGGTCGCTTTGGGTTGCTTGGGCAAATATTAAGCTCTCTGAAGAGGGGATCTTTCGGGGAGGTGAAAGAAACAAATAAGGGGTCCTGGTTGTGGAGAAAATTTCTAAAGCTAAGGCCAATGGTGTCTGAGTTCATGCGGTGTGAGGTTCGGAATGGAGAATCCATTTCTTTCTGGTATGATAATTGGTTAGGCACAGGTCTCCTTATTGATAAAACAGGGGAGTTGGGACCGACGTATCTTTGAATTCCAAAGCAGGCTTTGCTCTCAGATGCATGTATCAATGGGGCCTGGAACATAAGAAGGCGAGGGAGGAGAGTGTTTGGTGATGTCTATGATGAGATTGAGAATGCAAGTATGCCAACTTCGGATGCAGGAAGGGACTTTACGCTTTGGAGACACGATGGTGATGACTTTAAGAACCATTTTTCTACTCGGGCAACATGGGAGCAGATTAGGATCAGGAAGCAGGAAGTTCCCTGGCATAGGCTGGTTTGGTTTCCTCAAGCCGTTCCTCGACAGGCCTTCAAAGTGTGGCTGACCTTCAAAGATAGACTATCTACGGGAGTTCGTATGAGACAGTGGGGGATTACTCAGGGGTGTATGTTCTGTGGTGAGAGGGATGAAAGTAGGGAGTATCTGTACTTTGCCTGCCCTGTTACTTACTTTAACGGCTAATCTGCTTTGCACAGCCTCTCCAGATTGGTCTACTACGGTGACGACCTTGCTACGAGCGCGGCAAAATAAGCTGGATACCATCTTGCTGAAGCTTGTTTTCCAAACAGTCATTTATTTCACATGGAGAGAAAGGAACTCTAGGTGCCACCAAGGAGTTTGGCTGAGCACATAGACAATGATTAAGCGCATGGACAAGCTTATTCGTAACAGGATTATATCGCTCAAATACAAGGACACTCACAAGCTGGTAGGGCTTTTTCATCGCTGGTTAGAAGTCTATACAGGATAAGAGATAGCAGAGTTTCTTATTACCTTGATACTGAGTAGTTAGGTATACAAACTACCATTGTAAATGGCCATGTTATTCTTTGATTAATAAATATAAAATTTAATCAGAAAAAGCAGTAAATTGGTTGGTGAGCAAGTTTATTGCTCGATTGATTGTTTTGAGTTTGTTAACAGTTGGTTGAAGTAGCTAGATTCAGGTATATTCTCTGGTATGATAAATAATACTTAATTTGGAAAATTAGGAGTTTATTAATATTAATTATTCTTGAATTCAAACTAAGGTATAATCTTTTTGATTATCAAATCTGGATCTCGGACCTCAACTCTCGTTATTTTGGTCGCGAGAAAGTGTCGATCGATAATTCATTCTGAATATCGATCGATACACCTTTAAAAATATCGATCGACAGGGCTATCGTTGTGTCGATCGATACTTCTTCCAGAAAGTTTTACGAACGGGTTTGATTTGTATTCTCTAACTCACTAGACCAACTCTCGTCTGTATCTAGTCAGTTAGATCATTCTAGTTATTTTCAGGTATTGAGTCAAGCAATGGCTTGATCCCAATTAATCCTAGGATCTAAGTTTAAAGGGTGATCAATCCTAAACTTAGCTTTAATGCATAACTAGATGATTGAACTATATTTCTAAACATCCTAACAATTGTTGTGTCAGTATTACATTTATTAACCTATTTGAGAAACCTAAATCTAATAGTAAAGACTACTCAGACATATTCACAGAACACATGGTTATGATGGTCTGATTAATACTTAAATAAATTAAATAGCAAAAGTAACAGAAATAATGAAAGCAAGGGAATTCAAGATCTTCTCTGTTTTGCAGTAGATGATCTATCTCTCCAATCCTAAGCTCTCCTCTTTCAATGGTGGCTTCTTGCCTCCTCCAAACTAGGTCTCAAAGGTCTCTAGGCAAGTCTGCCTCTAAAACAATACAAAACCCTAATAAATAGCCTGACAGGCGGCCATGGACTAATGATGTAATTATTGAGACTTTTGTGAAACTTGAAATCTTCAAATTTGTCATTAACTCTCGGATGGCTTCATAATCGATCGATACGAGGGACTTGACATCGATCGATATTTGGTGGTGACTATCGATCGATATTGAGCTGCGACCGTCGACCATCTCTTGCTTCCAGCGAAGCTCAAAAGTTCTCTAAATAGCTCCAACTACATCATTTCCTTGCAAATAGTACATGGACCTGTAAATACTCTAAATAGACACAATATAATAATAAATGTATCTTAAAACACTTATAAACCATGGCTAATAGTAGGTAAAATCCATGGTCTATCACTCCAACCAAGCTAGGTCGCTACGTAGCGACCGAGCACGTACACGGCTCAGCCGCTATACGTAGCGACTGAACTTTCCCAAACCGTTGATACGACACGAATCCATGCATTCTCGTCTACTCTTTAATGCTATTTCCCGTAGGCCATGGCTAAACCATTCTTTGTTTCTCATCACTCGAAGTCATCAGTCAAACTTTATGATAAAAACCGCGGGAAGTTTGTTTTTATCGAAGAAACCGTAATAAACGTTTCGAGTGAAAGACGGCCCAAAGAGACCTAAAACGCACCTCGAAGCCCACTTACAATTTCTTAACCGAAAACCCATAAGCCTTATGACGGTTTATGCTTGGTTCGTAAGGCAAGATAAATGTCAAGTTTCCACGGATAATTGTGAAGTTTCCGAAGATAATCACGAAGATCGGGAAAATTGGAATATCTCCATTTTTGAGCTATGAAGTCTTAAGGACAGAAGGGGAAAGGTGCAAGCCGACCTAGGAGCAAGTATATAAGGAGTCCTACGTGAGAGGCAAAGAAGGATTCGAGACACAGCAAATTTAGCACTTAGAGCAATTTAGGGAATTTTCTGTTTTTGTTATTCGAGCTGCGACTCAATTAGGTTTAGCAGCTTTAGGGTTTTAGAACTAGGAATCTCGCCGACAGCTCTCGTAGCCCAGGCTATGACCTTGTTGTAACGCTCAAACGCGAATTCGGAATAAGATCTACTTTACTCTCTTTTCGATTTCTTATCTTTTCTCGTCTTTATTTCGTGTTCTAATTTCTTGGCGTGTGGTATTAGCAGATATCCGGGACCTCTGGGAAATTAGGGTTCTCCTACTTTCCTTATTTAAACGGAAATCGATAGTGTGAATTTCGGTTCCCACAAACCCCTTCCAACAATGCTCCAGCTTGTGTCGCCGGCTTCCTTTCTTTCCGAGAGAAGATGGCTCGTCGTAAAGCTGAGAAGGAACCTATCCACGTTTGGGCCGAACCTCCGTCTTCTCCCACTTTGGTTGTCACCCCAGCCGTCGATCCTGTGGTTCAGGCTCCGCAAGATATGGGGGAACAGTCCGGGACGGGCATTTTGTGTGTTTTGGATGCCTCGTCCCAGCCTTCTGGTTCATCTACAACTCCGATCATTGTTGACGATAAGGAGAAGGTCACTGAATCGATGCCTCCGCCTCCAACCAGAAAGGAAATCGTCCTGGCGTTGCGTGCTCCCAGTGCTACTCCGGCAGTTCCAGCGAGGAGTCGGAAGAGGAGGTGTACGACGGGCAACAATGGGGAGCCTTCGCATCCGGAAGGGTCGATCCTGGCGCCAAGACTTCGTGGAAAGGTTCGTTCCTTACTTTGGCTTTTTACCCTTAGAGCGTTGGATTCTGTTTAGCCATGTTTTGCTTTATATCTCTAATTGTTACCTCATCTCGCAGTTTGTGTCGCTAATCGATGGGATGATCAGCGAATGCGGTTTCGAGATCAGTCGTCTTGCGAGAGATCTGACATAGATGCAGGGCAAATTGTCAGAATCTGAAGTCATGCTGGGTGCTATCAAGGATTTTCATTCCGCAAAGGTGTCTAAGCTCGAGGTTCAGATTGGGGAGGTTGAGAAGTACCTTGGGAAGACGGAGAGTTCTTTGCTTAAGGAGAAAAAGGCTAGGAAGACCAAATCCTCATAGGTACGTCGACTTCAGCGTCAGATTGAAAGCGGTGAAGGGTCGAGGAGCCGTGGGATCGAGGAGGCCAAGGATGTACTCCGCGTTGAGTTCTAGACCCGTTTGGCGAAGATCTCCGACTTTCTGGGTTCCCTCGAGTGCATTCGGAGCAGGGATTTGGCCCTGGCGACTATCGATGGTGGGATGGCAGCGGTTCAGGCACACCAGGGTGAAACCCGTTCGTCCTTAGAGGCCGAGGAAGCCAGGTTGTCCACTTGCAAGGGAGGTTTGGCGACCGTGGACGGGAATTTCGACCTTATCTTGGCTGACCTGAAGTCTGAGTGTTTCCTTCCGATGTGTTCGGAAGGCCCAGAGGGGCAAGATCCTGTGGTCGGGGAAAACGGAGGCGGTGCGGCCCCGAGCTTCGATGAGGCGATGGGCGAAGGGGAGGTTTAGATTTCAGATGACCATCAAGGTTACGATCTCGCTTGACAGATTTTTTTTTTTTATGTTATGAATTAGTACTTGCTATGGCCTTGTATGACCATGATTATGTTTTGGGACTGCCCACTTGTGGCTTTGAATCCCTACTGCTCTACGGCTTTTTATGAATGGATGATCAGTTTGCGTTCAGATGCGAATTATTTGGATAGTGGGGAAGGAAGACTATGAGTTGTCATCTCATATATTTCTCTGCGGTGAGATGCTAGATTCGTGATCCGTTTCGAGAGTTTTCCGCAAAATCATAATTTTTCGGGATATCTAAGGACGTTAAATGTAAGCATAAAGGCATGTTTCAGGATCTCGTATCTTTGATATCATACCTTGAGATGTTAAAGACCTGTGTTCTAGGTTTAGGACAAGACCTAGGTTTACTTTTGGTTCTAGGGGGTGCGACGACTAATTCGACTTACGTATCCCGTTACAGTTTCGACCTGATTCCATACCGATTTAAAGTCCGCGATAGGTTCTCTGCTTATATGACTTGTCTGGTTGGAATCGAGCATCTCTCCAAGGACAATTTTTAAGTCTCGTGGAAGTGCTGACCAAAATTTCAGATTTCTTTTATAGCAATGTTACCCTTGTGTCGGATGTATAAGAGTCATCTTTGTGAGATGGCTTAGTCTGTTTAGGACGTTGGGAGTTCGATGTGATCAGCAACGAACCTGGTGGTAGATTCTACCATTCGGATCTTCGAGAAGAGTACGTGTTTGAGAAGATTTTAATGCGTATGATAGTTCCTTTTTTTTTTGAGACCAGGATTTTGTCTATGCGATGTCTGGTGGGAAATAGTTTCTTAGGCGTTTTTGTGACGTCTCGCAATGCCAAAGGTTGATTTTTCCCTAGTGACTGGTAAATTTGCGAGTTCTTTTAAGACTCGAATATAATTTTTGGATCAGAGATGATCGTGCGGTTCTGTGGTATTTTTGCGTTGGAAAAGTTTTGAAAATATCGAGTGTTATGTCAGATATTTTAATCTTGGGAGTATACGAGTATACGTATACGTACCCGCCCCACCCCCCCACCCCTTTTTATAGAGAGGGGCAGCTGAATTTTTCTTTCGACAAACTGCCTACGTACCCCTTTCGGAGATCAAGTCGTCTCGTAGTTTAGTGATTGCGAAGCGATTTGTTTAGTTATAATATTTTTTGAGATGCATTGCGTTCCAAGTCCTTGGAATTTTTACGCCTTGCATGTTTGCTATCTCGTAGGAACCCGGTCCAATTACTTTTATGATCTTGTAGGGTCCTTCCCAATTTGCTCCAAGTTTTCCCGCGTTTCGCTCAGCGGTGTTTTGGAAGACTTTGCGCAAGACTAAATCTCCTTCGTTGAATCGGCAATTTTGAACGTTGGAATTAGTATTTTGCGGCTGCCTATTGATAATTTTGAATTCGGACGAGCGCTATATCCCGATGCTCATTTATGAGGTCGAGATTGTCTAGGAGCATGGTGTTGTTGAACTCTTCTCGTTCGGGAAGTAATCTTCTTCGGACGCCCGGGAATTCGACTTCTGGGGGGATCATGCATTATGTCCCGTATACGAGGGCGAAAGGCATTTCTCCCGTTGCTCGTCTTGGGGTCGTGCGGTGCGACCAGAGTACTCCTTCGAGCTCTTCTTCCCACATGCCTTTTTTAGCGTCTAGGTGTTTCTTAAGTCCGTCTAGAACGGTCTTATTGATTATCTCGGCTTGACCGTTGCATTGTGGATATCTGGGAGTTGATTTGTTTAATCGTATCTTCCATTTTTCGCAGAATGCTTCGAATCAGGCGGAGATGAACTGAGATCCGTTGTCAGTAACAATTTTGTAAGGAACTCCGTGTCTACAGATAATGTTTTTCCATACGAAATTTTCAACTTGGACATCTTTTATACTCGCGTATGATTCTGCCTCCACCCACTTTGAGAAGAAATCAGTGAGGACTAAGAGGAAACTCTTTTGCTTTGAATTGTGAAGGGGTCCGACGATGTCCATGGCCCAGCGCATGAAAGGATACGGTGACGTGATGGAAGAGAGAACCTCGGCTGGTTGTCGGATGGTCGGAGAATGCCTTTGGCACTTTTCGCATTTTCGTGCGAATTTCTTACAATCTCTGATCATCGTTGGCCAATAGTATCCGTGGCATTTGATCTTCACTGCAAGTGACCTTCCACCGGAATGGTTTCGGCAGGATCCATAATGGACTTCTTCCATAACTTTTCTCGCATTTTCTCCTTCCAAACACGTCATGAGCGGTCCGGAAAATTTCCATTTGTAAATTTCTCCGTCGATGGTTACATAACGCGCAGCTTGGGTTCGGATTTTGCGGATGTAATTTTCCGTCGATGATGTAGGCTCGAATTGTTTCCAGCCATGGCGTATCGCAGCCGTAGTCGGATTGCTCCGACTTTTCTTCTAGTTGTACTGCGACCTCGTCTACATCGTCGTCTTCATCCCTGATGAGGTTGACAATGACTGGTGGTCCGATACTCGGGTGTTTAATGAATTCTACTGGAATTACTCTTTTAAGACATGGATCTGAACTTGATGCCAGGGAAGGGAGAGCATCGGCTTGGACGTTTTCGGAGCAAGGAATTCGCGTGAGAGCGAAACAGTCAAAATCTTGAGCTAGATTCTGGACCAATTTGAGATATGAATCCATTCTTTCATCCCTTGCTTCGTATTCTCCGCTATACTGACTTGCGACTAGCTGAGAATCACAGTAGGCATGGATGTTGCGTATCTTCAATCCGTGAGCTAATCGTAGTCCTGCAATGAGTGCTTCGTACTCGGCCTCGTTGTTGGACTCGTGAAATTCCAGTCTAAACGATTGTACTAGGATTTCACTGGTTGGTGACGTGTGGCGAATTCTGATGCCCGATCCTTGCTTAGATGACGATCTGTCGACGTGAAGGACCCATGTCGAGTTTGGTTCCTTGTTAGTCACGGTTCCCGTCGGTAGCTCTACCAACAAATCTGCTAGTACTTGGGATTTTGCACTCGTTTTTGGTCGGTATTCTATATCATACTCACTTAACTCGACTCCCCATTTGGCTAGTCTTTCCGACTGGCTCGGACTATGCAAAATCGTCCTCAGAGGGAAGGTCGTGAGGATGACGATCGTGTGGGATTGGAAGTACGGTCGGAGCTTTCGTGCCGATATTACGACCGCGTATGCTAATTTTTCCATTAGTGGATATCGTGACTCAGCATCTAGCAAAGTTTTGCTTATGTAGAAAATGGGTTTCTGTTCACCGTGCTCTTCTCTGATCAAGACGCCGCTTACGGCTGTTGCTGATACTGCGATATATAAGAACAAAGGTTGTCCTTCGACAGGTTTTGTGAGAACCGGAGGGGTTGCCAAGTAGCGTTTCAGCTGTTGAAAAGCATTTTCGCACTCCTCTGACCACTCAAATTTTTTGTTCCCCCGTAGGATATCGTTGAAAGGTAAGCATTTGTCCGTTGATCGCGAGATGAATCGGTTAAGTGCTGCAACTCTCCTGGTTAATCTATGTACTTCCCGCTTGTTTTTGGGCGAAGCCATCTCGATCAGTGCATCGATTTGTTTTGGATTAGCTTCGATACCGCGGTATGTCACTAGGTAACCTTGGAATTCCCCCGACGCTACGGCGAATCTGCATTTTGCCGGGTTAAGCTTGATGTTGTGCATGTTTAGTCGCATGAAAAATTCCTCTAGATGAGACACGTGATCTTCTGCATGGAGGGATTTGACGAGCATGTCGTCGATATAGACCTCCATAGTTTTACCAAGTTGTTCGGAGAACATCTGGTTTACGAGTCTTTGATAAGTTGCGCCGGCGTTTTTGAGGCTGAAGGGCATCACCTTGTAGCAATAAGTTCTGCGATATGTAATAATTGCAATTTTTTTGCGATCGTCAGGGTTCATCATAATTTGATTGTAACCCGAAAAGGCATCCATGAAGGACAAGAGTTTGTTTCCCGCTGTTGCTTCGACCAATTGATCGATGTGGTAAGGGGGAGCTATCCTTTGGACAGGCTTTGTTAAGGTCAGTAAAGTCAACACAGACTCGCCACTTTCCGTTTTTCTTCTTGACAGCTACAGGGTTGACTTCTGTTATCGATCCGACTTTAAGCAGTTTTTCGACTTCGTCGTTGACTGCAGTAGCGCGCTCAGGTCCCAACTTTCGTCTTTTATGTTCGACTGGTTTGAAGGTTGGATCGATATTCAGCTCGTGGCAGGTTATGTTGATGTCAATCCCTGGCAAGTCTTCCGCAGCCCAGGCGAATGCGTGGAGATTCATTTTTAGACCAGTTATGAGTTTAGTCCATAAAGGTTCATGGAGGTTGACTCTGATCTCGATGCATCATTCGGGGAACGCTTTGTCAAGACATAAATATCTAGATATTGAAATAATTTCCTTCAAAATAATTAATTCCCATTCGACTATTTCTTAAAATTGAAGACAACGATGAGAAAAGGAAGAACATATATATGTTCTCTAATATATAACCATATTGAATTGCAAATACAAAAATGATAGAATCTTTGTTGATTAAACTAAATCAATATGGATGGGGCTAAAAAAAATACAAGAAGATACCAAAGAAATAAAATAAGTATCTATATGTAATGAATTCCAAGGTTTCGGCATAAGAAAAAGTGGAAAGACATCATAATGAGATCCTAATCTCAAAGCAAAAAGGGGGATATGGCGGAATTGGTAGACGCTACGAACTTAATTGGATTGAGCCTTGGTATGGAAACCTACTAAGTGATAACTTTCAAATTCAGAGAAACCCTGGAATTAACAATGGGCAATCATGAGCCAAATCCTGGGTTACGCGAACAAACCAAAGTTTAGAAAGCGGGATAGGTGCAGAGACTCAATGGAAGCTGTTCTAACAAATGGAGTTCAATCCCTTGTGTTGAATCAAATGATTCACTTCATAGTCTGATAGATCCTTGGTGGAACTTATTAATCGGACGAGAATAAAGATATAGTCCCATTCGACATGTCAATACTGACAACAATGAAATTTATAGTAAGATGAAAATCCGTTGACTTTTAAAATCGTGAGGGTTCAAGTCCCTCTATCCCCAACCCTACTCCCTAAAAAAGTCTGTTTGACACCTTACCCTTTTTTTAGTTATTCAAGAATTCATTATCTTTTTTCATTCATCCGACACTTTTACAAACTCGAATTTCTTTTCTAATTATATACAAGTCTTGTGGGATATATCATACATATACAAATGAGAAACAAATATCGATTTGAATTATTTCGAATCTAAATAATTTTTCATTCTAAAACTTAGAAAGTCTTCTTTTCAAAGATCCAATATATTCCCGGTCCAAAACTTTTTTCATTTACTACTTTTGCGTTTCTTTTAATTGACATAGACATAAGTCATCTCATAAAATGAGAATGATACTTCGGTAAAGGCCGGGATAGCTCAGTTGGTAGAGCAGAGGACTGAAAATCCTCGTGTCACCAGTTCAAATCTTGTTCTTGGCATAGGATTGATTAATTTTGATAAGTTTATAGTCTTCAAATTAAACGTATCTTTAGTAAAAAACGTGCAATAATCCTTTATCCCCCTCTCTTTTTTTGTTCATGTTGTGGATCCATCCATTCAAAAAAAACGTATAAGACTTTATACCTAATACATATTCGAAAGGAAAGTTCTGGTTGAAAGAATAAAAAAAAGTAAAAAAAAAAAGATCTATATCTATCTATGTTATCTATCGTTGAAGGGCAGAAATACCCCCAAGATTCATTAGATTAGATACAATAGAAATAGAATTTTAACCCCCCCCCCATTTATTGTATTGCTTTCCAATCTTATTTATTCATTCCCAGTTATGTGACTAAAGTTGACTAAGTTATGTGCGCGATACAAAGTTCATAATGCAGAACTCTTTTTTTTTTTTAGTTCATCCTATTGGCTCGGCTTTTAGGAAAAAAGTATCTTTCAAATTGGAGATTAAGCTATCTATAATAATATGAATAAGACCTTAATTCTTCTGTTTGTTTGATCTAAAAACGACTCGAATTCAAAATATTCCGCGAAGGTCCGTAGTTGTAGAAACTAAGACTCATTTTTATCATTCAAATTTTTTATCATTCAATAAGCATCTTGTATTTCATAAAAATTGGGGGCAATATAATCCTTACGTAAAGGCCACCCTATCCAACTTTCGGGCATTAAGATCCGTTTCAGCCGCGGATGGCTATCATAAGTGATTCCTAACATATCATAAGATTCCCGTTCTTGAAAATCCGTACTTTTCCAAACCCAGAAAACAGATGGAATTCTGGGATTACTCCTGTGAGTAAATACTTTTATGCAAACTTCTTCCGCTTGATTGACACCATATTCTATTCTCGTAAGATGATACACACTGGCTAAGAGGCCACCTGGTGCCACATCATAGGCACATTGGGAACGTAAATAATTGTAACCATATACATATAAAATTACAGCAATAGAATGCCAATCTTCGGGCTTTATTTGTAAAGTCTCTATTCCTTGGTAATCGAAGCCCAACGATCTATGAACCAGCCCGCGTTTGGCTAGCCAAACGGACAAAGTGCCCTGCATCTTTTTTATTTCCCCCACACCTTTTTTATATAAATTTAAGTATTTCACATTTACCATGAGTTCTAATTTATGAAGATTTTTTTCTTATTCTCTCAAATCCTCCCTAATTCACTAATTCGTGGGAAGATACTGGGCTTTTGTATTTAAAAAATGTTTCAGTAGAGATCTCTGAAGTAGATGATGGTGGATAGAGTAATTCTTGATCATAATTTCCAGTCTGTGTACTGCGTACAACAAAAAACTTGTGATTGGTAGTAAAACACCGATTACCCCGTTGAGGTCTAATTCGATCCTTATAGATTTCTCTAGCTATTTTCTTACGAAGCTTTGTTATAGCGTCTATAACAGCCTCTGGTTTAGGTGGACAACCCGGCAAATAGACATCTACAGGAATTAGCTTATCAACCCCTCGAACAGTACTATAAGAATCGGTACTGAACATCCCCCCTGTAATTGTACACGCTCCCATAGCAATAACATACTTTGGTTCAGGCATTTGTTCATATAATCTCACTAAAGAAGGAGCCATTTTCATTGTTACTGTACCTGCTGTTAAAATAAGGTCCGCCTGTCTAGGACTTGATCTTGGTACTAGCCCATAACGATCAAAGTCAAATCGGGAGCCTATTAATGAGGCAAATTCAATAAAACAACAACTGGTACCATAAAGAAGCGGCCATAGGCTGGAAAGTCTTGACCAATTTGAAAGATCATTTAACGTAGTTGAAATAACTGAGTTTTTTGTTGTTCGATCAAGTACGGGAAACTTAATGGAATTCATAATTGTTTCAATGGTTTTTTTTTACTTTTTTTTATTGTTATTGTACAAGTATTCAGGAAACGAACTAAGACCATTCCAACGCTCCTTTTCGCCATGCATAAACTAAACCAAGAATTAGGATAAGCACGAAAATGAAAGCTTCTATAAAAGCGGATACCCCTAGTACATCGAAACTCATTGCCCACGGATACAGAAAAACGGTTTCAACATCAAAAACAACAAAAACTAGAGCAAACATATAATAACGGATTCTAAATTGTAACCAAGCATCCCCGATCGGTTCTATACCTGATTCATAACTAGAAAGTTTCTCCGGCCCCTTCGTAATTGGAGATAAAACCCCGGAAATTAGAAATGCCAAAACAGGAATAGCACTTGATATTATTAAAAATGCCCAGAAAATATCATATTCGTAAAGCAGAAACATAGACGAACTCCTATGAATGTGGAAAAAATACCCGCTTAGTCAATTCCAATCGGAGTGGATTGGGCAAGGTATATATAACTCTTGCGTCAAAACAAAAATTCAGGTTAATCGAATCATTTATTTTCGTTTGGTTGCTGTGGTAGACGTCTCCTTTTAAGATTTATTGATTGTAATCTTATTTTCAGTACACTTATTACTTAATATTTCCATGTTTCTATTACTAATAGTTTCTCATATTAATAATATAATATTAATATGATTAATAACTAGTAATTTTTTTTATTTCTGTTTCTTAAATTTGCTTTATGTTTTATTTAAAAATAAAACAAATTGATAAAAATATCTTCGTTTTTAAAATTATGACGTATCAAAAAATCCACTTACGACTATGAAAATGAATGAATAAAAAACGTTTATTCTAAATTATAAGTATCTATCTAGATATATCTATAGATAGTGATTGGATCCACTGAAATCAAATGAAATCAAATTTGGTTTTCCGTTTTATTCTGAACGACCCCCAGGACTTATGGTTTAGGGTCTGGGAGTTTTTTTTATGAACCAACAAATTGAAAGTAACCAGTTAGAAATAAAGAATACAATAAAAAGTCAAAAATTATCCAATTATTTGGATTTGAATGTCATTTATTAGAATAAATTTATTAGTTAGGGCTATACGGATTCGAACCGTAGACCTGCTCGGTAAAAGAGCTCGAACTTATTATTATCAAAATGATTCGAACTCTTTCAAAGACCCAACATGCATTTTTTTTGCATTGGGCTCTTTCATTAACTGATAGAAAGATCAGTTAGTCTACCATATTTTTTCTTAAAAAAAAAGATAAGAAATGGTTCCAAGTACTCTGATTGATTATTTTTTAATTCTAATACAATACAGAATAACTACCAAAGTGTTTCAAAGAAGGGTTCTCTTGACGTAGGTTTGCTTTTGGTCTAGATCAACTTAAGTTAAATATAGTCTCTAACATCCTGATTAAAAAATCAAATATGAAACTTGCTACACCTTAAGGTTCATAGGACGAAAAGATCATTTTTGAGTTCCTTATACTCATTCTGCCTAGCATTAAGTAGACTGGGTATTCACCCTATCAATATCTCAAATCAATGATGGGTTCTATTAATTCCCTACCGAAATGGGGTACTTTAATAGGACCTAATGTCAGGCTATTGTTCTCCTCTTTTTCCTAAAAAAAAGTCATGGAGTAAGACATCGATTTATTAATAAGATCAATCAATTGGTTTGAT
Source organism: Brassica napus (assembly GCF_020379485.1). Taxonomy (NCBI): domain Eukaryota; kingdom Viridiplantae; phylum Streptophyta; class Magnoliopsida; order Brassicales; family Brassicaceae; genus Brassica; species Brassica napus. The sequence goes on from NC_063445.1 coordinate 40,279,669, forward strand.
TGCGTGATGGACTCCTCTGAAAAACTTTGGCGCACGTGTAAACGAGGTGCTCTACCTAACTGAGCTATAGCCCTTGTGTTTATGATCCACATTTTATCTTATCTTATCATGTAGATAATTTCTTGTCAAGATTAATATTATATGATCGAACATTATATCTCTTTCATCTCGTTGTTTATTGGTATTGCTTAGAAATAATATTGGATTTATAATCCTATCGATGTGATAAGTATCCCCGTGCCTTCTCTTTACGATGATAAATAACCTACTTAACTCAGTGGTTAGAGTATTGCTTTCATACGGCAGGAGTCATTGGTTCAAATCCAATAGTAGGTATAACTTATTAGACACCATGATCAATGGTGTCTAATAAGTTTTTGTAGCCAGCTTTTTTTTTTTTTTTTCTCGCTTTTGGATCCTATTTTTTTATACGTCAGCTAGTTACAAAATCAAATCGTATTGAGAGCCTCGACGCGTGTCCGAGCTCGTCTGAGAGCTAGATTAGCCTCAATTGTTTGTCTCTTGCCTTCAGCTTTTCTCAAGTTCGCCTCTGCTATTTCAAGAGTTTGCTGAGCTTCTTGTGGATCAATGTCACTATTCTTCTCTGCATCATTTACTAAAATAGTAATTTCATTATTGCCTATTCTAGCAAAACCGCCCATCAGAGCCATTGTTAACCATTGGTTATTAAGGCGTATTTTCAAAATACCTATATCAACAGCTGTGGCAATCGGCGCGTGATTTGGTAATACGCCAATTTGTCCACTATTAGTAGATAAAATGATTTCTTTTACTTCTGAATCCCAAACAATTCGATTCGGAGTCAGTACACAAAGATTTAAGGTCATTTCTTCAATTTACTCTCCATTTCTAAGTTCGTAGCCTTCGCAGTAGCTTCATCGATGTTACCCACTAAGTAAAAGGCCTGTTCAGGAAGAGAATCAAATTCTCCGGAAAGGATCAAATTAAACCCTCTAATTGTTTCCGCTAGCCCAACATATTTTCCCGGAGAACCTGTAAATACTTCTGCTACGAAAAAAGGTTGTGATAAGAAACGCTCAATCTTTCGTGCTCTTGCGACGGTTAAGCGATCCTCTTCGGATAATTCGTCCAACCCCAGGATAGCTATAATGTCCTGAAGCTCCTTGTAACGTTGTAAAGTTTGCTTTACTTGTTGCGCAGTTTCATAATGTTCCTCGCCAACGATTCGAGGTTGTAGCATAGTTGACGTTGAATCTAAAGGATCTACCGCTGGATAGATACCTTTAGCAGCTAATCCTCTTGATAGTACGGTAGTCGCATCTAAATGTGCAAATGTGGTGGCAGGAGCAGGGTCAGTCAAATCGTCTGCAGGTACATAAACTGCTTGAATAGAGGTTATGGACCCTTTTTTCGTAGAAGTAATTCTTTCTTGTAAAGAACCCATTTCGGTACTAAGGGTGGGTTGGTAACCCACAGCAGAAGGCATTCTACCCAATAAAGCGGATACCTCGGATCCTGCTTGTACAAAACGGAAGATATTGTCGATAAATAGAAGTACGTCTTGCTCATTAACATCTCGGAAATATTCTGCCATAGTTAAGGCAGTCAGACCAACTCTCATACGAGCTCCCGGCGGTTCATTCATCTGACCGTAGACTAGGGCTACTTTGGAGTCCGCAAGGTTTAGTTCATTAATGACTCCAGATTCTTTCATTTCCATGTAAAGATCATTTCCTTCACGAGTTCGTTCGCCTACTCCACCAAATACGGATACACCACCATGAGCTTTGGCAATGTTGTTGATCAATTCCATAATTAGTACTGTTTTACCCACGCCAGCCCCACCGAATAGTCCGATTTTTCCCCCACGACGATAAGGGGCCAAAAGATCTACTACTTTAATTCCTGTTTCAAAAATAGATAAGGTTGTATCTAAGTCTATAAAAGCAGGCGCGGATTTATGGATAGGAGATGTTGTGAGAGTATCGACAGGACCTAAATTATCAACAGGTTCCCCAAGTACATTGAAAATTCGTCCTAGAGTCGCTCCGCCGACTGGAACACTTAGAGGATTTCCCATATCAACCACGTCCATCCCTCTCTTTAAACCCTCGGTCGCGCTCATAGCTACAGCTCTAACTCGGTTGTTTCCTAATAATTGCTGTACTTCACAAGTCACATTAATTTCTTGACCAAGCGTATCTCGACCCTTAACCACCAGAGCATTGTAAATATTAGGCATCTTGCCCGGGGGAAAGGCTACATCCAGTACCGGACCAATGATTTGGGCAATACGTCCCAGGTTGTTTTTTTCACGTATTGAAACCGCTGGATCCGAAGTAGTAGGATTTATTCTCATAATAAAAAATATGTTCAATTTTGTTGCGAAATTTTTCGAATACAGAAAAAATCTTCGATAGTAAATTCATTGGTTAATTCAATAATAAATGGGAGTAAGCACTCGATTTCATTGGTACCACCCAAGCGAATATGCAATTCAATTTTTTACTTAATTAAATTTCAATGAAGGAATAGTCGTTTTCAAGCTCAACTAACCAAAACCTAGTTTTAAAATAAAAAATATATGAATAAAAAAAATTTTGTGGAAAGTCTTTGATTTATTTGTCATAATAGGCAAGACTTTGTTTTATCTAGCCAATTCCGAAATGGAACTCTATTTATGATTCATTATTTCGATCTCATTAGCCTTTTTTTTTTCATATTTTCATTTTAGCATATCCGGTTATGCGTCCCATCGATATCAACCCCCCCTTGTTTTTCATTTTCATGGATGAATTCCGCATATTGTCATATCTAGGATTTACATATACAACATATATTACTGTCAAGAGTGATTTTATTAGATGATTCCGTACTACAATTTGGTGGCGGAACTTTAGGCCACCCTTGGGGAAATGCACCGGGTGCCGTAGCTAACCGAGTAGCTCTAGAAGCATGTGTACAAGCTCGTAATGAGGGACGTGATCTTGCAGTCGAGGGTAATGAAATTATCCGTGAGGCTTGCAAATGGAGTCCTGAACTAGCTGCTGCTTGTGAAGTATGGAAGGAGATCACATTTAACTTCCCAACCATCGATAAATTAGATGGCCAAGACTAGAAATTAGATTAGTAATTCACGTCCGTTTTATTAGTTTAATTGCAATTAAACTCGGCTCAATCCTTTTAGTAAAAAAAAGATTGAGCCGAGTTTATCTAGTGTATATACTGTTTTTGATAGATACATACTTAATCTAGATATACAAAATCTGAAAAAAAAAGAAGATTAAACACAACTACACTTTTGTATTGTAGTGTCCACAAGAAATTCTATACGAAATATGGATTCTTAGGATTTTTTTATTCTTTTTTTAAGTTTCGTGTCAGGGCTTGAACCAAGTATCCCCACTTCTTCTACCCATTCTGCATGTTGTCCTTTTCTTTTCATTCCGTATTGGAATAAAAACTTTTTTTTTATATTAGTATACGAGATTTTACTAAAAAAGTTCTTCATATCGCTTATATTCATAAGCGAAGAACAAATATTTCTTTTTTTTAATGAGAATTTTACACAATATAAGAAAATCCTTATTTTCATTTAGAATTGAAATTTATTAATTTCAATTGCTTTTACTTAATAATCTTAGCAATTAGCAATTGCATTGACATGCTTTGCTTACTCTGAATAGAAAATGAACTATTCAAATTTTTTTTTTGCATTTTTCAATTTTTTCATTGAATGACTATTCATCTATTGTTATTTTATTTTCATGTAAATAGAGGCCAGAAGCTCTATGGAAAAATCGTGGTTCAATTTGATGTTTTCTAAGGGAGAATTGGAATACAGAGGCGAGCTAAGTAAAGCAATGGATAGTTTTGCTCCTATTGAAAAGACTACTATAAGTAAAGACCGGTTTATATATGATATGGATAAAAACTTTTATGGTTGGGGTGAGCGTTCTAGTTATTACAATAATGTTGATCTTTTAGTTAACTCCAAGGACATTCGGAATTTCATATCGGATGACACCTTTTTTGTTAGGGATAGTAATAAAAATAGTTATTCTATATATTTTGATATAAAAAAGAAAAAATTTGAGATTAACAATGATTTGAGTGACCTAGAAATTTTTTTTTATAGTTATTGTAGTTCTAGTTATCTGAATAATAGATCTAAAGGTGACAACGATCTGCACTATGATCCTTACATTAAGGATACTAAATATAATTGTAATAATCACATTAATAGTTGCATTGACTCTTATTTTCGTTCTCACATCTGTATTAATAGTCACTTTTTAAGCGATAGTAATAATTCCAATGAAAGTTACATTTATAATTTCATTTGTAGTGAAAGTGGAAGTGGAAAGATTCGTGAAAGCAAAAATGACAAGATAAGAACTAATAGTAATCGTAATAATTTAATGAGTTCTAAGGATTTCGATATAACTAAAAACTACAATCAATTGTGGATTCAATGCGACAATTGTTATGGATTAATGTATAAGAAAGTCGAAATGAATGTTTGTGAAGAATGTGGACATTATTTGAAAATGACCAGTTCAGAGAGAATTGAGCTTTCGATTGATCCGGGTACTTGGAATCCTATGGATGAAGACATGGTCTCTGCGGATCCCATTAAATTTCATTCGAGGGAGGAACCTTATAAAAAGCGTATTGCCTCTGCTCAAAAAAAGACAGGGTTGACTGACGCTATTCAAACAGGTACAGGTCAATTAAACGGTATTCCGGTAGCTCTTGGGGTTATGGATTTTCAGTTTATGGGGGGTAGTATGGGATCCGTAGTAGGCGAAAAAATAACTCGTTTGATCGAGTATGCTACCAATCAATGTTTACCTCTTATTTTAGTGTGTTCTTCCGGAGGAGCACGAATGCAAGAAGGAAGTTTAAGTTTGATGCAAATGGCTAAAATTTCTTCGGTTTTATGTGATTATCAATCAAGTAAAAAGTTATTCTATATATCAATTCTTACATCTCCTACTACCGGTGGGGTGACAGCAAGTTTTGGTATGTTGGGGGATATCATTATTGCCGAACCCTATGCCTATATTGCATTTGCGGGTAAAAGAGTAATTGAACAAACATTGAAAAAAGCCGTGCCTGAAGGTTCACAAGCAGCTGAATCTTTATTACGTAAGGGCTTATTGGATGCAATTGTACCACGTAATCCTTTAAAAGGTGTTGTGAGTGAGTTATTTCAGCTCCATGCTTTTTTTCCTTTGAACAAAAATGAAATCAAATAAAACAGTTAGTTTATCATAATTAAACGAAAACCCTGAAAAATTCATTTTTCTTTAGAATCATTTTTTTATCGATATTCTTGTTTACTACTCAGTAAACCTTTATCAACAAGATAAAAAGTGAATTTTTGCTTTCGGGAAGTTCAAATTCGACTAGAAAAATAAAACAAAGTTTTTTTCCTCTCTTGCTTGCATATGGATAGATAATTCAAATAGAGATATAGATCTATAGAGAGTCTTGCATCGTTTTGCATTTCCCGAAAATTCCCTGTTGGTGGATCAGATTCCAATCAATTTTGTATAAAATTTTAATGGAATAAAATTTTTTCTTTATTAATGACTATTAGAAGACAAAAAGAACAAAAAGAATAATAAATCTAACAGGGAGATTATGATAATACATCTATTTTATTTTGAAAGATTAATAAGTCCATTTATTTAGTTTGGCATTTCTTGTACCTATTTTTTTATTCTATTTCTAGTAGGTTCTATTATTTCTATTAGGTTGTATATTAGTATTCGATATATATTTACTTAAAGATACTTAGTATAATTATATAATATATATAATAGAAATAATAAAACTACAAGATATTCTAAGATATCTTTAGAATTCAGAATATAACAATAACAGGTACAAATATTAAATTGAGGTACCCCATTTTATGACAACTTTCAACAACTTACCCTCTATTTTTGTGCCTTTAGTAGGCCTAGTCTTTCCGGCACTTGCAATGGCTTCTTTATTTCTTCATATTCAAAAAAATAAGATTTTTTAGATCGGATGAGACCGAATCGTATAACTCCCCTTTTTATTTTAAAAACTTCGATTTGATAAGACCCATTTGGTAGAATATTGTATAACACATAGATTCCTACAAACATAACTAAAAAAAGTTTTTATGCATGTGTAAACGTATTATATGGGGTAACTCAATTTGCGCTCTTTTGAAAAAATGGATCATCGTCGGACCGCTGGATGAAATTCAAGTCAATGTATTTATTTGTATGTATATAGTTATAGGGGATCATATAAAGGAAGGAGATTTTATTATTTTAGATATAAACAATTATATAAATTATTCCTAAAGTAAAGGTTCACAACAAAATAGTTATAGTTGATGAGAGTTACTTTGAAAACAAAAAAAGGAAAGTCATATTTTCTCAATTCCAAAAAATTGTATAACTGGATCTAATATATATGAGTTGGCGATCAGAATCTCTATGGATAGAATTTATAACGGGGTCTCGAAAAACAAGTAATTTCTGCTGGGCCTTTATCCTATTTTTAGGTTCATTGGGATTCTTATTGGTTGGAACTTCCAGTTATCTTGGTAAAAATTTTATATCGTTAGTTGCATCTCAGGAAATCCTTTTTTTTCCACAAGGGATTGTGATGTCTTTCTATGGGATCGCGGGTCTCTTTATTAGTTGCTATTTGTGGTGCACTATTTTGTGGAATGTGGGTAGTGGTTATGATCTTTTCGACCGAAAAGAAGGGATAGTACGGATTTTTCGTTGGGGATTTCCTGGAAAAAGCCGTCGCATCTTTTTACGATTCCTTATGAAAGATATTCAGTCGATCAGAATCGAAGTTAAAGAGGGTGTTTCTGCCCGGCGTGTCCTTTATATGGAAATTAGAGGTCAAGGGGCTATTCCTTTAATTCGTACTGATGAGAATTTTACTACACGAGAAATTGAGCAAAAAGCTGCTGAATTGGCTTACTTCTTGCGTGTACCAATTGAAGTATTTTGAAATGAATTCATTTTTAAAGTTTAAAGACTAAATCCTTTGGCAGTAGGAAGAAAAAACGAAAGAATTGCTTTCTTTTTTTTCAATTGAACATTCATCTATTCTTTTATGCTCGTTTTTTTTTATATATTTGATAGAAAAGAAAGGGAGTTTATTCGTCTCGAAAATAGAATCATATTTTTTATTTTAAAAATTCAAAAAAGTTCTTTTAGTATTGATCGAAAAAAGGGGGAATAACATCCTGGAAATACAATTTTTTCTTTATTCAAATTGTAAGTGTATTCTGAGTCTATTTCTGTATTCTTTCTAGATTCAAAGCAAAGACTAAGTATTGAATCAAAAGAAAAAGAGAAAAGGGATTATAGGCTCAATACATTCTATTTGAATTAGAATAGAAACTCATGCTCGATAGAAATAGTAGATCTAATAGAATCCACAAATGCGGTAGGTTCATTAACAATTCACAGATTCAAAATGGCAAAAAAGAAAGCATTCATTCCTTTTTTTTATTTTACATCTATAGTCTTTTTGCCCTGGTTGATCTCTCTCTGCTGTAATAAAAGTTTGAAAACTTGGATTACTAATTGGTGGAATACTAGACAATGCGAAACTTTCTTGAATGATATTCAAGAAAAAAGTGTTCTAGAAAAATTCATACAATTAGAGGAACTATTCCAGCTGGATGAAATGATAAAGGAATACCCAGAAACCGATTTACAACAATTTCGTCTAGGAATCCACAAAGAAACGATCCAATTCATCAAAATACACAATGAGTATCGTATCCATACAATCTTGCACTTCTCGACAAATCTAATATCTTTCGTTATTCTAAGTGGTTATTCCTTTTGGGGTAAGGAAAAGCTTTTTATTCTCAATTCTTGGGTTCAAGAATTCCTATATAATTTAAGTGATACAATTAAAGCTTTTTCGATTCTTTTATTAACTGATTTATGTATCGGATTCCATTCGCCTCACGGTTGGGAACTAATGATTGGTTATATTTACAAAGATTTTGGGTTTGCTCATTATGAGCAAATTTTATCTGGTCTAGTTTCTACCTTTCCAGTCATTCTTGATACAATTTTTAAATATTGGATCTTTCGTTATTTAAATCGTGTATCTCCGTCACTTGTAGTGATTTATCATGCAATAAATGACTAAAAAACGATTCACTGATCCAATTCTACTCTTTCTTACTTTATACATCATAACCAAATCAAAGTCGTATTTACTTTACTCTTTTTTACCCACGAGGGATTCCTTGTATATTTCAAAAAAATTTATTTTTTCAGTAAATGTAAATAGCAGAATTGTGGCTAGGGAAGTATATTATCGACCTACCTAACTTTATTGTAGAAATTTTCGGGATAAACGATTGGACCATGCAAACTAGAAATACCTTTTCTTGGATAAGGGAAGAGATTACTCGCTCCATATCTGTCTCACTCATGATATATATAATAACTTGGGCATCCATTTCAAGTGCATATCCAATTTTTGCCCAGCAGAATTATGAAAATCCACGAGAGGCAACTGGGCGTATTGTATGTGCCAATTGCCATTTAGCTAGTAAGCCCGTGGATATTGAGGTTCCACAAGCGGTACTTCCTGATACTGTATTTGAAGCAGTTGTTAAAATTCCTTATGATATGCAGCTAAAACAAGTTCTAGCTAATGGTAAAAAAGGAGCTTTGAATGTGGGAGCTGTTCTTATTTTACCGGAGGGGTTTGAATTAGCCCCCCCCGATCGTATTTCACCCGAGATGAAAGAAAAGATAGGAAATCTGTCTTTTCAGAATTATCGCCCCAATAAAAAAAATATTCTTGTGATAGGTCCTGTTCCTGGTCAAAAATATAGTGAAATAACCTTTCCTATTCTTGCCCCAGACCCTGCTACTAATAAAGATGTTCACTTCTTAAAATATCCTATATACGTAGGTGGAAATAGGGGAAGGGGTCAGATTTATCCTGATGGTAGCAAAAGTAACAATACAGTTTATAATGCTACGGCAGGAGGGATAATAAGTAAAATTTTACGAAAAGAAAAAGGGGGATACGAAATAACCATAGTGGATGCATCGAATGAACGCCAAGTAATTGATATTATCCCTCGAGGCCTAGAACTTCTTGTTTCAGAGGGCGAATCCATTAAACTCGATCAACCATTAACAAGCAATCCTAATGTGGGTGGGTTTGGTCAGGGGGATGCGGAAATAGTACTTCAAGATCCATTACGTGTCCAAGGCCTTTTGTTCTTCTTAGGATCTGTTGTTTTGGCACAAATCTTTTTGGTTCTTAAAAAGAAACAGTTTGAGAAGGTTCAATTATCCGAAATGAATTTTTAGATCTGTCTATTTCGCCTTATCAAATTCGTAAAAAAGAAAGAACAAAAAAAATTATCAAAAGCCTTTTTGCCTCTCTTTAGACTTTCGATTTCGACCAGGTGTCAGGAATTACTTGTCTGATAGTCCTAATCCTAGTATGTATATTAAGAAGAATTCACTTTACCCCCCTTTTCTTTATTTTTCAATACAAATTTGTATTGAAAAATGGGAGGGGGTGTGATGTAACTCTGTCGTTAGTGACCAATTGAAATTGATAGAATGTATCAATAATCAAGAGTTTTTTTCTAATGTAATTTAGAATGGAAAAATTTGACTAGATACTAAAATAAGGAAAGCAAGCGTAGAAAAAAGGGAACTAGAAATTGGCGAAATAACAAATTTTAGGGACTATAGGGAGTATTACTTGTCTTGCGAGTCTTCGACACAAGAAAAGGAATTTTAGACATCCTTTTCTTGTGTCGATCTTGTCATTCTTAATTGCATTCGTTAAAAAATCCTATTCTTAGTTTACATATATATTACTGTTTCTATATATATAAGGTTTTAATATATCTATATTAATATATATCGTATATATAATTATTAATTAATAGTATTAATAATAGTTACTTTTTGTAGTTTTATTTATTTTCATTTCAAGTTTGATGAAATACTAAAAAAATAAGAAAAAACTTCTATTAGTATAGAGTATAGACAAAATTTTAATGATAGATCTAATGATAAAAAATATTGTGTCAGTCGGGAAAGCAGAAAAATAAAATTAAGTGACCCCCCCCCCTTTTTTTCGATCTTTGAAAGGTTAATAATAAATACTATATGCTCCTAACCTACTAATCTAATTAAGTTCATTTTTCAAAAACACGATAAAAATTGTTCTGATTATTAGCAGTTCAACGGGACCCCCTCGAATCAGACAAAGAAGGAAGAGTTGGGCCCCGTTGAGTTCTTATGTTTTCACGTCTATAACTCAGTTCATCCAATTTCTACAGGGATGAACCTAATCCTGAATATGAACCATAAAAGAAAATACCTATTAAACCGATCACAAGAATACCAGCTACAGTACCTATTACCCAAAGAGGAATCCTTCCAGTAGTATCAGCCATTTATCCTGCTTCCCTCCACATTTCATCGAGTGGTCATGCTAGAAACATAAACAGTCAGAGATAATTATGATATATAATCCATCCGAATGGGATAAGAAAACGAATGGGATAAGAAAATTACTACTCTTTGTTTTTTATTTTATTATTCTACGCTCTTTTCTTAATTTTACTTAATTTTAATTGAAGAAATAATTTGAAAATAAAACAGCAAGTACAAAAATGAGTAATAACCCCCAATAGAGACTGGTACGATTTAATTCAACATTTTGTTCGTTCGGATTTGATTGTGTCATAGCTCTATAAATAATTGAATTCGGTTTATCGTTGGATGAACTGCATTGCTGATATTGACCCCAAAAAAGAAACGGTAGGTACAGCTAGTCCATGAACAGCCAACCAGCGCACTGTAAAAATTGGATAGGTCCTATCTATAGTCATTGGGTCCTCCTAAAAAGATCTACTAAATTCGTCGAGTTGTTCCAAAGAATCAAAACGGCCTGTTATTAATGGAATGCCCTGTCGGCTCTCTGTAAAATACTCGTTTGGACGAGGGCTCCCAAACACATCGTAAGCTAAACCGGTGCTGACGAATAACCAGCCCGCAATGAATAGGGAAGGTATAGTAATGCTATGAATGACCCAGTATCGAATACTGGTAATAATATCAGCAAAAGAACGTTCTCCTGTGCTTCCAGACATACTGAACTCCAGATATTCTTGTAGGGAATCGATTCTGTAAAAGATGAATCAGTAAATTCAAATTCACTGAGATTACATCTTTGTGAGATCGTCAATAAAGTACCAAGGGTATTTTTAGAGTCTACCGAATCAGTATAGCTATCCTTCTTCTGACACAGCAACGCAATTTGAATTAGTATAGAACTGAAGTGTTAGATAATTTATTTCGTTTTTTTTTTTGCTTGTCGATGTATAACCATGTTCCACTTCTTCAAATTCCTGTATCTGTAATCTATAGGGGCTTTGATCCTTTATTTGTTTTGGACTAGAAAATAAACTAAAGATTAGATAAAATGAAAATTCAAGAGGGTGGTTTCTAATTCTAATAATTCATTAAGGAAATTCTCATATTGTCCCAAGTCAATTGAATCCAAAACCCATCAATTTCATTTTTGTTGCATATGCATAATTGTAGAAGATATTTTTTTGTAATGATAATGTGACCCCCCCCCGTTTTTGCTTTTTATTTCATTTTATTTTAAGGAATTAATTTCCAGTAACAAGAAAAGGAAGAATAGTTTTGGATCAATTCAAAAGAACAACAAATAATAAAAAAATAATAATACTAAATCTTTGGAATGCGTGCATTGTTTTGTTGTATTCAATTTAAAGGTTTTTTCTTTCTTTAACTAACTACAAAGATGATGGGTTTTTCACTCTATTTTCTATATAATATCGAAAGAAAAAAACCTAAAACCTAGAAAGGAAACGATAATAGAAATTGCTAATTACAAGTTTTAAAAATCTAGTTAAAATAAATAACTCTTTTTTTGACTGATCTCGTTCTCCGTGTAGGATACTGCTTTTTGGTTTAATTTCATAGATTAAATGAAGAAAACTGCTCTACTATATTAATCTACTTTATTCAAAATTGAATTTATTTCAATTTGAATAAATGTAGAAGGGGGCATATTCTAGGTTCTAAGGTCACTTAAAAAAAAAAGAATCAAACAACTTTTTTAAAAATTTTTACATGTTTATTCAAAAAAAGTTCTATGTTTTAACTGAAGTTATATAATAGAGTTATTTTTTTATGTATTATTTTTTCTTATTAATTTCTTAAAGAGTTTTTCAATGAATCAGTTACGTGAATTCTGAATCCTGAGATGGTGCAGATGCCAAAGACGATGAATTTCGTTTTTTCTTTTTCTCTATTTTTGTTCATACCACCGATAATGCTTGATAACTCACAAATTTTCAATTTAATTTTTTGATTCTTGGAACTAGTATTTGTATCTATCTTTACTTTAAAAAATTTTTTTATTGAAACTTCGGGAAGTACTTTAGAAACATATGTATAAAAAAACATATTTTATTGAGTCCCTTCATGCCTACTATAACTAGTTATTTCGGTTTTCTACTAGCAGCTTTAACTATAACCTCAGTTCTATTTATTGGTCTAAGCAAAATACGACTTATTTGAAATTAATTGAATGAATCTTTTTTGATCAAAAAAGATTTATATGGTATTTCATATGTTCGATAGTTCCTTACCGTGTTAATTACCCAATTTTGGTCATTGAGATTCGTCGGCAATACAGATTAAGAGCTAGGAATAGATAGTACCTCTCTTTTCTCCCTTTCAAAAATGAAAACAAAATAAAATTGAAATGATTGAAGTTTCTTTATTTGGAATCGTCTTAGGTCTAATTCCTATTACTTTGGCTGGATTATTCGTAACTGCTTATTTACAATACAGACGTGGTGATCAGTTGGACTTTTGATTAATTAACATCTCTTTTTTTTGACTGACCTCCTTCTTGCTTTCATATGCGGGAGGTCGAATTCAGATTGCTGCTCAATTATTTGCGAACAGTGGAATTTTGACACAATCTAATAAACAAGAGTGACATCACGCTCTGTAGGATTTGAACCTACGACATTGGGTTTTGGAGACCCACGTTCTACCGAACTGAACTAAGAGCGCTTTTCTTGTTTTTTATAAAAAAACGAAAAGGCTAGAAAGAGGACATTCTTTAACTCGAATCGATTTTGTACGTATATACTATATCATAGTATATCATAAAATTCAGAATTATATGTATGTCCAATTTTATTAAAAAAAGATAAATCTAAAATGGATTCCTCGTTACTGCTCTTCTGAGCAGTAATTAGGTAGGGATGACAGGATTTGAACCCGTGACATTTTGTACCCAAAACAAACGCGCTACCAAGCTGCGCTACATCCCTTTCGATTGGTTTACAGTGTCATTGTAAACAATTCCTATCTTGTTTTCCACATCCTTCTTTTTTTTTGTTTCATATCAGATAACAAACATATATATAAGTATAATTAAAAAAATTACTTTTTTTAGGCAAATCCTATCAATTTCAAATTTACATAAAAAGGCGTTTCCATTTGAAAATGGAATCTATAAGATCGTTCTAGTAGACAATATTTCAATTCTAATTTTGAAAATGGGGGGTTACATATACAAATACAAGAACTTCTTAACTACATGTACATCTATAGTTATATATATTACTATATATATTGTAATACAATAAAGAAGAAAGAAGGAGGATTTCAAATGCGAGATCTAAAAACATATCTTTCCGTAGCACCGGTACTAAGTACTCTATGGTTCGTTTCGTTAGCAGGTTTATTAATAGAGATTAATCGTTTATTTCCAGATGCATTAACATTTCCCTTTTTTTAATTCTAGTTATTAACATCAGAAAGGATAAAAAAATTTAGAGATACGATCAACGATCGGGGAATAACCCCCCCTTTTTTTTCTAATTCTAAAAAAAGAATTAGAAAAAAAAAAGGGGGGCCGAAAGGTCATAAAAACGAGGGTTCAGGATCCAATTAAAAAAAAAGTGTTGCTAGGGAAAGAGTATCCTACGAGATACTTAAAAAAAATACTGTACAAAGATTTGAAATATAGTTTTCAAAAAATCATTATATTACTTATTATTTTCTTTTTATTTAATTACTAATTAATATTCATTGCAACGAAATATTTAAGACATTTTTTTGAGTTAATTAACAGCTTCTATTTTTTTTGTTCTTGTTCTTTATGGACCCTAAAATTAAAATAGAAGATTGGGGGTGAATCATAAATCCAAAGGAGGTTTCATGGCCAAAGGTAAAGATGTTCGAGTAACAATTATTTTGGAATGTACCAGTTGTGTTCGAAATGATATTAAGAAAGAATCGGCTGGAATTTCCAGATATATTACTCAAAAGAATCGGCATAACACTCCTAGTCGATTGGAATTGAGAAAATTCTGTCCCTATTGTTATAAACATACAATTCATGGGGAAATTAAGAAATAGATAAAATTGAGTGCTTGTATGTCAAATTTTATTTTAAGAACAGGAATAATGAGAGTATCTACGTATTATTACATATATATAAATATAAACAAATAAAATAATAGAAAGAAATCAAATCCTATATTCTTAATTCTATATAGAAACTCTATCCTATATAGAAATAGCAATCGTTTTTATTTTGATCCGATCAAAAATAGGATTTTATAGGTAAGGAATAAAAAATTATGAATAAATCTAAGCGACCTTTTACTAAATCCAAGCGATCTTTTCGTCGGCGTTTGCCCCCGATCCAATCGGGGGATCGAATTGATTATAGAAACATGAGTTTAATTAGTCGATTTATTAGTGAACAAGGAAAAATATTATCTAGACGGGTGAATAGAGTAACTTTAAAACAACAACGATTAATTACTATTGCTATAAAACAAGCTCGTATTTTATCTTTGTTACCTTTTCTTAATAATCAGAAACAATTTGAAAGAAGTGAGTCGACCCCTAGAACTACTAGCCTTAGAACCAGAAAAAAATAGACTTATTCTTCAATTGAATAACTAATCTGAAGGAATTAAAAAAGAGGTTAATATTTTGTTCGACAAATCCAATCAAGAATCAAAATTTGATTGTTACGTCTGTTTCTGTCATAAAAAAAAAAAAAAAAGAATCGTCGAAAAGAAAAAGAATAAGTCTTTTTTTAGCGACTATATACCCTCGTTTTGTTTTGACGACTTTTTTTATAATACTAATTTCTACTCTACCCTCCCCGAGCTTATTCTACTTAAGAACTCTATTTCAAATATTTTAGTGGATTTCTTCCAATCCCCTCATTTTTTGATCTCATTTGAAATCGTATAAAGACAACTCCTATTTAATAGAGCTATTTGTGCAAGTATTTTTCGATTAAGAAGTAATTGCTTCTTGTACAGATTGTGTATGAATCGGTTATAACTATAGAATACCTCCGTTTCGTGAATTACGGCATTTATTCGAGTGATCCATAAACGACGAAAATCTCTTTTTCTTTTACCCCTATCCCGACGAGCCGAAACTAAAGCTCTTATTCTCTGTTGAGTCATAGTTCGTGTAAGTCGTGAATGAGCCCCTTGAAAGCTTGATGCAAATAAACGAAGTTTTGTTCTACGCCTCCGAGCTATATATCCGCGTTTAATTCTAGTCATTGAATAAATCAAACTTTGATGAATAACTAATTCTTTTTTTAGTTTTAGTTATTCTTTTCCCCTTTACTAGTCATTAATAACCAAACGAATTATTCCAATGTATAAAAAAAAATTCCAATGGCTTTTGCTACTCTAACCTTCCCCACCACTATTTTTGGCTAGGTATTTTCCTTTGCTTTGAAAGGATAAATTGCCTTGGTACTTGATATAAAAAAAATAGAATAACTACAAAAAGTAGTAAATAGAAATGGATAAATAGTGGGTTCCTTCGTTTCTATGGTTACTTCTAAAACGGTGAGGTCCTCTCTATACACCGGAGCTCCTTCTTTTAATTAATCAATACTATTGGTAACTTGTACAATTCACATTCTTTGGCTCTACCCCATTAATATTCCAGTAATAGATCTTTCACAATGAGATCCACTTTATACAGTAACGGTATTTTATTTTAAAATTGATTTGGTCATTTACCCTGTTAGTCCGTTTTTTCTTTCAAGAGTGGAATCTTTTTAATAAAAAATGGGATTTCCCCCGCTTAATTGATAACCATTTGTTATCATTGGGGGTTTTCTAAAAAATGGAGTTGATTGGATTTGCACCAATGTAAACCATAAGTTTCAGACACAATAGAAGATATGAATGATCTATCTTTTTGAAATAATGAATCGAGTTCCTCCATTCTATTTTATTAACAGGTACTGATCCTTGATATTTCAAAAAGAATTTCCTTTTTGTGTTTCAGTCTATGATCTAAACGAGTCGCACATACACCCGAGTACATGTTCCTCGTCGCTGAGGGCATCCCCGAAGCGCTGGGGATTTTGTGACATTTCGGATTGGCTGTCTTGTATTTCTAATAAGTTGTTTAATGGTTGGCATACGGAATCATATAAATAATGGGCTGGTTTAGATGGGTTCTAACCGGCTAATTCTGAATTACTTCTCTTCAAGATTCTCTTCAATATAAAAAAAATATATTGAAGAGAATATGAAACTAAACCTTTAATCTAAAAAGATATAAAATTAGCAGTGGTAGATTTGCATGAAATCGCTCCTATTTTTATTGAACCGCTACAAGATCAACAATGCCATGAGCTTGGGCTTCTGTTGCTGACATAAAAACATCCCTTTCCATGTCTTCGGATACAACCCATATAGGTTTGCCCGTTCTTTGTACATAAACCCTTGTGATGGTTTCGCGAAGTTTTAGTAGTTCTTCCGCTTCCAAGATAACTTCTCCCGTTTGTGCCTCATAAAACGAACTAGCGGGTTGATGGATCATTACCCTGATGATATAATAGAAAAGCTTTTTCTATTTCGCAGAATGAGGCGAGATAACCAAAAAAACAGAGAAATTTGAATAACCGTACAGGCTTTTTTTGTGCGTTGCATACGGCTCTAGAATGGAATTTACGTTTTTGACCTTTCCTTTCGGCGAAAGAAAACAAAATATAGGTTCTATTATACGCGGATCCATAAATGATCCAATTACCATCCTTCTTTTTTGTTTTGTAGGAGTTAAAAAAATACTATGATGGTTCCGTTGCTTTATATATCATTTTTTTTGATCCGTCTATGATTCAGCAATCCCAAAGTGTCTTTTTTTTTGTAAATAAGCTTCCGGTGTGAAAACAAAGTTTGTGACGCTGGGATGTGCCCGAATAGGGAAGATATCATTTTAAATACCCCTTTCTTATCCCATACTACTCTTTCAATATATAATCTAATTTTTTTAATCTAAAAAATTTCATATCGAATTCGAAGTGCCATGCTATTATTACTTAACTAATTCATATTTCCGAGGGCGAAGGCATAGTATTTTTTCTCTAAAATAAAAAAACTCATTGGCGCCAAGCGTGAGGGAATGCTATACGTTTGGTAATTTCTCCTCCGACTAGGATAAAGGATGCTATTGAAGCGGCCAATCCCATGCATATTGTCTGTACATCGGGTCGCACAAATTGCATAGTATCATAAATAGCCATTCCAGATATTACCCATCCACCAGGAGAGTTTATAAACAAATAAAGATCTTTGGTATCCTTTTCTATACTGAGATATATCATAAGACTAATAAGTTGATTCGAGATTTCGGTATCAACCTCTTGGCCTAAAAAAAACAATCTTTCTCGATAAAGTCGGTTGATTAGGATAAAATTTTATTCCTTAGGAGCCGTACAGGCACCTTTTGATGCATACGGTTCAACAAAAATTGTTAAAAAATCAATGTGTCGATTCCAACCCCCCCTTTTTTTTCAGAGAAGGCTTTTCTTTCTAACTTAATAAGGGAAGGGCTTGCTTCCCTTTTAAAAGTAAAAGAAAAAATAAATAAGTTTTGGCCCCTTTTATTTATTAGATATTATAATCCTAATAATAAAATAATAAAACGATTGATTAGGCCTGTCAGACTAACTTGATTCATTGATATTTTTTTTTCATCGAGATTCAGTTGAAATGGGGATGGTTTTTTCTTGTTCCTGAATGGGCTTCTTCCTTTTTTTATTCCGTTTTTTTAGGTTTATGCTCTACTCCGAGTAAAAGGAAAAATTTGCCCGATTTTGATTTGCACATATAGGACAAATGAACCAAATACCGCGTCTTTTTTTTTTTACTACTCCTTCTTTTTTTTTCAATTCATTTCTTTCACATGTCTTCTGTCAAATAGTCAATAAATTTTTAATTATATTATTTTATTTGATCAACAGTTTTAGATCACCCTGTTTCAATTTTTTGTATTTTTTTTATTTTTTAATAGAATTTTTATCATAATTTTGATATCATATTCATATCATATTAAGTAGTAATTATAAAAATATTATATATTAATTATCAATTGGATTTTTGCTAAACGGAGCCTGGATACTTAATTTTATTAGTCCGATCACGTAAACCATAAAAAATTTTTGATAATCTAATATCAATCTAAATACTCCCTGCATTTAATTCTAATTTATTTTTTGCGCTTCGCGTTACAAATTTTTGATAATTCAATCAATCTTTTTGAGCGAAACAGAGGATATCTCGATCGAGGGAGAAAATGGGGAAATCCCATATAGCCCAATATATCTGACAAGTCGCACTATATGTCAACCCAAGATGTATCTCCTTCTCCAGGACTTCGAAAAGGTACTTTTGGAACGCCAATAGGCATGAAATGAAAAAAAAAGAGAATGAAGTTCTCTATTTCACTTTGATGTGGAAACGTAAGACTGGGGTTTCATTTTTTTTTATCATATTATCCTTTTTTCCTACTTTATTAATATTAATCATATTTAATTAGAAGTTGAATAAGCTAAAATAAAATATAAAATAAAAGTAAAGTAAGAGAGAATGAATAAAAATTAAAGGAAACTTTTTACGAACGGGCTTCTGAACAACAATAGCTATCTTGGTTCATATAACATAGGATTCACCCCCATTGCGTATTGGTACTTATCGGATATAGAATAGATCCGCTTCCCTTTTTTCCTATGAATCGAATTGTTCCATTATTACTAACAGAATAGAACAAATATTAATCCTTTCTCCGAAATAATTACCTAAAAAGGGGGGGTCCGTAACATAGTTTTTTCCAATGCAATAAAGTTACATAGTGTCTATTTTTCATTGATAAAGGGGTATTTCCATGGGTTTGCCTTGGTATCGTGTTCATACTGTTGTATTGAATGATCCCGGTCGTTTGCTTTCGGTTCATATAATGCATACTGCTCTGGTTGCTGGTTGGGCCGGTTCCATGGCTCTATATGAATTAGCTGTTTTTGATCCCTCCGACCCTGTTCTTGATCCAATGTGGAGACAAGGTATGTTCGTTATACCTTTCATGACTCGTTTAGGAATAACCAATTCATGGGGCGGTTGGAATATTACAGGAGGGACTATAACGAATCCGGGTCTTTGGAGTTACGAAGGGGTAGCCGCAGCACATATCGTGTTTTCTGGCTTGTGCTTCTTGGCAGCTATTTGGCATTGGGTATATTGGGATCTAGAAATTTTTTGTGATGAACGTACAGGAAAACCTTCTTTGGATTTGCCCAAGATTTTTGGAATTCATTTATTTCTTTCAGGAGTGGCTTGCTTTGGTTTTGGCGCATTTCATGTAACAGGATTATATGGTCCTGGAATATGGGTATCCGACCCTTATGGACTAACCGGAAAGGTCCAACCCGTAAATCCGGCGTGGGGCGTGGAGGGTTTTGACCCTTTTGTTCCGGGAGGAATAGCCTCTCATCATATTGCAGCAGGGACGTTGGGTATATTAGCGGGCTTATTCCATCTTAGTGTTCGTCCGCCTCAACGTCTATACAAAGGATTACGTATGGGAAATATTGAAACCGTCCTTTCCAGTAGTATTGCTGCTGTCTTTTTTGCAGCTTTTATTGTTGCTGGAACTATGTGGTATGGTTCTGCAACTACTCCCATCGAATTATTTGGTCCTACTCGTTATCAATGGGATCAGGGATACTTTCAACAAGAAATATATCGAAGAGTTAGTGCCGGACTAGCTGAAAATCAAAGTGTATCAGAAGCTTGGTCTAAAATTCCTGAAAAATTAGCTTTTTATGATTATATTGGTAATAATCCAGCAAAAGGGGGATTATTCCGAGCGGGTTCAATGGACAATGGGGATGGAATAGCTGTTGGATGGTTAGGACACCCCGTCTTTAGAAATAAAGAAGGGCGTGAACTTTTTGTACGCCGTATGCCTACTTTTTTTGAAACATTTCCGGTTGTTTTGGTAGACGGAGACGGAATTGTTAGAGCCGACGTCCCGTTTAGAAGGGCAGAATCTAAATATAGTGTCGAACAAGTAGGTGTAACTGTTGAGTTTTATGGTGGTGAACTCAATGGAGTAAGTTATAGTGATCCCGCAACTGTGAAAAAATATGCTAGACGGGCTCAATTGGGTGAGATTTTTGAATTAGATCGTGCTACTTTGAAATCCGATGGTGTTTTTCGTAGCAGTCCAAGAGGTTGGTTTACTTTTGGGCATGCTTCGTTTGCTCTACTTTTCTTCTTTGGACACATTTGGCATGGTTCTAGAACCCTCTTCAGAGATGTTTTTGCTGGTATTGATCCAGATTTGGATGCTCAGGTGGAATTTGGGGCATTCCAAAAACTTGGAGATCCAACTACAAAAAGACAAGCAGTCTGATGCAACATTGCTTTTTTCTTTTAGTTTCTGTTTGCGATTTTTTTGATTTCATTTAATAGGTAGGGTACTGTAGGAATCTTGATTTAAATCGCTGCCGTTTCTTTGACTCTTTTTTGTTCTTTATCCGGAGGTATACTCCTTCAGTAAACATAAACAAAACAGGTATGAAAGCTATAATTGTAAACCACGATCAAATTTATGGAAGCATTGGTTTATACATTTCTCTTAGTATCGACTTTAGGGATCATTTTTTCGCTATTTTTTTTCGGGAACCGCCTACAATTTCAACTAAAAAATGAAATAATTTTTCATTCTCTTCATTGACGTAATCAGCCTCCAACTATTTGGAGGCTGATTACGTCAACTAGTCCCCGTGTTCCTCGAATGGATCTCTTAGTTGTTGAGAGGGTTGCCCAAAGGCAGTATATAGAGCATACCCAGTAAAACTTACAAGTAACCCAGATATAAAGATGGCGACTAGAGTTGCTGTTTCCATTATTATATAATTGAAAGACCACAATGGATCTATGCTAAGATCGTTTATTTACAACGGAATGGTATACAAAGTCAACAGATCGTAATGAATACAAAATAAGATTTATGGCTACACAAACTGTTGAAGATAGTTCTAGATCTGGTCCAAGAAGCACTACTGTAGGGAAGTTATTGAAACCGTTGAATTCTGAATATGGTAAAGTAGCTCCTGGATGGGGAACGACCCCTTTGATGGGTGTTGCAATGGCACTATTTGCGGTATTCCTATCTATTATTTTGGAGATTTATAATTCCTCTGTTCTACTGGATGGAATTTCAATGAATTAGACTGAGAAGAATCTTGAAGTGCTAGCTTTTTGTTCGATACAAAAAAGTAAAGTATGTAGGTCTAAAATTTTGCACCTATTCTCCTTTGGTAGTTCGACCGCGAAATTTTTTTCTGCATTGTATATTTCCGGAATATGAGTGTGTGACTTGTTAGAATTGACCCTATGGATAGTACAGAGAAGGGGGTCTGTCATCTTTATCAAGATGGTTTTATTTCGTCGGATATTCATTCGAGTATCTGGAGCACGAAATAGATCAAATAGATCACAAAGTTTTCGAACTATGATTCATACTTAATACTTAGACCTCGTAGCCGGACTTCTTTCCGTTCTATCTTATAAATTTTCATAAATCAATTTTTTTCTGCTTTTAAACTCTTATTTAGATCAAAGGACAAACGCTTCTTTGTATTTTATGTTTTTAATCATTATAGCTCTTTTTTTTTTTATTGAATAAGTGATGATCCAATGGTTCTCACTCAGTGAACTTTGGACTTTGAAGGTTTCATTGAATTATCGTGGTTTTCGTATGAATCTGAGGTTTCAATTAATAAGTAGGGTCTTAACAAGAAAATTCCTATCAATAATAAAGAAAACAAGAAGAAATCCGTATTCCCATTCCATACAAATACCAACTAAAAAAGACAATAACGGTAGGTAATCTAGAAGATTCAAGAGGCCTGTAACGATCAACACAACATAAAGACGTATGAGCTGACTTGAGTTTTTGGCATTTAACCACAAAGAAGAGCTTTCGCATTTTGACTCTTAAATAATATTGAATGAGAGAGAAGTTTAAAACTTTATATTCCATATCCGTTTCAATCAGTATTTGGGTCTTTTTTTTGTTTGAGCTGTACGAGATGAAATTCTCATATACAGTTCTTGGAGGGGGAGGAACCTTGGTTTACCTATCTCAATAAAGTTTATGATTGGTTCGAAGAACGTCTTGAGATTCAAGCGATTGCAGACGATATAACTAGTAAATATGTTCCTCCGCATGTCAACATATTTTATTGTCTAGGAGGAATTACCCTTACTTGTTTTTTAGTACAAGTAGCTACGGGATTTGCTATGACTTTTTATTACCGTCCAACTGTTACTGAGGCTTTTGCTTCTGTTCAATATATAATGACTGAAGCTAACTTTGGTTGGTTAATCCGATCAGTTCATCGATGGTCGGCAAGTATGATGGTCCTAATGATGATCCTGCACGTATTTCGTGTATACCTCACCGGTGGTTTTAAAAAACCTCGCGAATTAACTTGGGTTACTGGTGTGGTTCTGGGTGTATTGACCGCATCTTTTGGTGTAACAGGTTATTCTTTACCTTGGGATCAAATTGGCTATTGGGCAGTCAAAATTGTAACAGGTGTACCTGACGCTATTCCGGTAATAGGATCGCCTCTTGTAGAATTATTACGCGGAAGTGCTAGTGTTGGACAATCCACTTTGACTCGTTTTTATAGTTTACACACTTTTGTATTACCTCTTCTTACGGCTGTATTTATGTTAATGCATTTCTTAATGATACGTAAGCAAGGTATTTCTGGTCCCTTATAAATAATATAGATTCTAGATATTTTTAATTACTAATTTATGTTATTACTTGGTGAAGGAACAATCATATTTTATTGCTATAAATATGGATTATTAAAAAAATAAGACATGTATTTGGATATTTCCCTTCAACTCCACAATATTGTATTATTTTTTTGACATAAAAAGTTGATGGGAATTCTATGAAGAGAAAATGGATTATGGGAGTGTGTGACTTGAACTATTGATCGGGCCGTGCAGAAATATGACTTTATCTGCTACATTGGAATTCACAACCAAATGTGTCTTTGTTCCAACCACTGTGTAAGCCCCATACAGGGGATAGGCTGGTTCACTTGAAGAGAATCTTTTCTATGATCTATGATCATAATACGAAGAGAAGTACTTGCATTCATCTTCAAGCTGCAATTCCAAATTCCAAATTAAATCTACGAGAATCATCTCTCCAATTCCATCACTAGTTAATAAGTTCAATCATCATATATCTCATACCTTAAAACGCGGACAGCCATAAAATCGTCGACCTGGGTTTTTGTCAGTCCAAGCTTGCGTTATATTCGCCAGTAAGCCACAATAACTAGTGAGAGAATTGAGAGAGAGAGAAAGAGAGAGAGAGATTGAATTTTAAGGAAGTTTATACTTATATGGAAGTTTTCCTCTTTGCTGAGGTATATGGCGGTTTATACTTATATGGAAGTTTTCCTCTTTGCCGAGACAAGAGGAATTATCTGACTCGGAACTTGAAGTCAAAGGCTGGAGGAAGGAACCTGGATCGGGGGCAGGAACCTGGAAGCTGGAGTAATCTCTTCATGGATTATTTTTCTCCAACAGCGATCATGAAGATGATGAGGAATCGGAGATTGAAGCATCGATCGCCACTCAACCTGAGATATCGATCGACGATGAACTTGTAGCAACGATCGACAATGAGTTGGAAACACCGATCGACAGTGACCATGCATACATAAAAAAAAACTCTTGAAGTGGGAGTTCCACTAAGTGGGGGACCCCCTTCAAATGTTCCAAAGTGACTTGCCTCTGTAAAGCTTTAAGCTGGGCTGGTAAATCAGCAGCGACCGCAGTGGCCAAGGATTACCCATGCTCACTTCCTGTCATCGTCTTATAGTATTGGTTATTCCCTCTTTTTAGCGCCAATTTTTTAAGGTAAAATAAAATATATTTCTTTGTAATACTATTGAAACATGAAGTAGTATAATCAGGGAAGGTGAATAGATTAAGGATATGTTTTATTGATCAATAGAGCAGGAGTACAATGTAATGGTTTTGTAAACCCTATAGTTTTAGCTACATGTTTCTATAGCCGAAAGCGAATAATAGTTAATCCCTTTCTTGTAGGGTTTAGGGGTCTCTTTTATAGCTCATTGTAGTCAAAATTTAAGTTTAGATCATTCCATATCGTATCATGAAATACGAAAAGATCGCCTATTGATAAAACTATCCATTTTATCGGAGGCATGTGAAGAAGTGAGGTTTCATGCTCTAAACAAGAAGAATTGCTGCCTATATTACCTATCTTTAATAGTTTTTATGATTGCACTTTTTTGCAGGCTATTTTATGAAAAAATAAAAATATTTATCAAGTACAAAACAGTTTAAATGAACCTATAAAATCATATATATTAGAAGAAAAATAAAACAAAATTAAACTTATAAAAAATATACTAATTCATTTCTTTAGTGAAATATTTGTAATTAAATCAAAACTAATGTCAGACATATTAAATTAATAAATTAACATAATTATTGACACAAATTTAAATAAAAATATGTACAAAACTTAAAGGTGCATAAATTATTTACAAAAGTATAAATTCTAAACCAGAACTTAGTATGTACTAAACTCTAGTTTCATTTTTTATAGCTATGGGCACATTTATCCGAAACCAAGAACCGAAGCAAATAAAAACGAGCTTTGGTTCGAGTGTAAGATTTACCCGGGCAGATCCTATATCTCTAGAACTGAACAATCGAAACCGAACAACCTAAATCGAACCGGAGCCAAAAACCGAATGAGTATCCAAATTTCTAAAATATATATACTTATAAATATTAACTATATTTAATTTTAAAATAATTAAATAATTTCATTATTTATAAATTAAAATACCAAAAAAAAAAGAATTACCAAAATACTTTATATCCTAAATATTTAAAATTATCCGAATTATCAAAAAAATTATCCAATAAGCAGAAACAATCTAATATTTAATCCGAAAAATCTGAATTTTCTTATTTTTAACACGAATTAATCAAATATTAGCTTGTTTCCAACTTCGCTATCCAAACCAAACAGAATTCCAAAATAACTAAACCAAAACCGAACAAAATTTTCTAAATAGGACTGAAGAACCTAATCAGAATCGAATGCCTAAGGCTACTTATTGCTATCATTTAGTGCTCTCTCATCATTTTTCTTAACATTAAAAGCTCTTTATCCCCATCACCAATCAGATTTGACATTCATTCTTTAATCTCAAAGTTGAGTCACAATTTTTTACGTTTCAGAGTTAATTTTTACATCAATGTGTACTTATGTCAAACTTTAATCCTCTAACAAACAAAACTTCAAAAGAAAAATAAATTGCAAAGATAATAGAAGCATGGATGATGTTTCACGAAATGTACCACAAAATCTGGGAAGATTCGCAAGGGCTAGTAAAATCGTATGTAACACACCAAACAATTGAATGGGAAACTTGGTTAATCGTAAAAGAGATTACATTTCAAGGTTCCATGTGGTTTCTGCAGTCAATTTGGGCGTTTTCACTTCCTCCGCCAGATTCACAGACGCACATACCTGTTTGAAAACAAGAATCAACAATCAAACCTTTCATCGTGTTTGTCTAAACATGCACTAAAGCTACTGCAAGAGAAATCAATACACACAACAATCTAAAACACCCACACTGGATCATGTCTTATGTCAATAAGCCTATGCATCCCATTAAAACTAACACTTATGTCAATAAGCCTATGGATCCCATTAAAACTAACACTTATGTCTTAAGTCACTGATAGATATAGACTCTTTCGTAATATTTACCTTGAAAGATCCAGTGGATTTGGAGGTCCTGGACCACTCCATACCAAGCAACTTACTAGACGTCTGATAAGTAGCCTTGACAACATCATCACCATAAACTCTGCGGGAAACCGAAAAATCCCAGGCGTTTTTGGCAAAGTCGTAGCACGGCTCGAACGTAGCAATCTTCCCATGAGCATAAGTATACTTAAGCTTACAGTTGTTTGTTCCCACCATGTGATTAACAGAGAGTTTGTTAGAAGGATCAATCAAAAGGCTCCCATCCACGATTGTTCTGTTATCAGCTCTGCTATGTATGTAAGTCAGATTCAATGGCTTCTCAGCAATCCTTACTGTGTTCATGAACTGAAACCTAACATCCTGTAACCACACAAATGGATTCCCTAGGTATAATCGTAAGCAATCTCCATGGAAATTGAAATCAATCAAAAGAGGAGGAAGGTGAAAGA
Source organism: Brassica napus (assembly GCF_020379485.1). Lineage (NCBI taxonomy): Eukaryota > Viridiplantae > Streptophyta > Magnoliopsida > Brassicales > Brassicaceae > Brassica > Brassica napus. The sequence continues at coordinate 40,306,358 of NC_063445.1, forward strand.
GTTACTTTCTTGGGGACGTTGTACTCGACGATGAAGAAACCAGGCTTCTCCACGGCGAGAGAGAGGCCGTTCAAGGTAGGCCCAGCGACGAGGGTTGCATCGGTCATGATGGCGCGTAGCTTAAGATCGCCGGCGTTGAAGGCGAGGGAACCAACTCCGGTGCTCTTGTCGCCATCGTACTTGCCTTTGACTGAAGCTTTCATCATTTCGACTCACCCTAGAGAGAGAGAGAGAGAGAGAGAGAGAGGTTTGGTTTGGTGAGAGCGGCGAAATGAGAGAAGATAAAAAAAAAAAAAACACACGGTCTTATTCTCCGCTTCGTGCCTTCTTCTTTCGCACGTGCGGATCCCTTTTTTTGACAGCCAAAAATGTCTTGTTTCGTTAATAATTTTTGGTCAACAAATACCTGAGAAATTCATAAATTAAAAATGTATTGTTTAGTTTAGTTTTTTTTTTGTTAACTATTGTTTAGTTTAATTTAGTATGTTTGATAATTATATTTAGAATCGTAACAACTTTTCAAAAAACAGAAAAATGACCACGTAACAACACATTTGTATAAATGGATAAATTATCAATAAATCATCTAACACTCAATCATTCAATTACAATTACAGTAAAAACTCGACAAATTAATAATATTGAGATTATGGTATTTTATTAATTTATAGAGTTGTTAATCTATAAAAAAATCCTTTTAAATTGATTATATTGTAATATATATTTTTCCTAAATAAGAAGAATATTTGATTTTTAGTGTATATATATTGATTTATTTTTTGAGTCAAATTTATGTAGATTTTATTATATTATTTAGTGTATATAAAATATGTTTCATAGAATTTAAATGTAATTTTAGATATAATTTTACTAAATCCCATAAAAATATATTAAGTGTTAAAAATATAAAAATAATTTTATTTTGAATATAAAACAAACATATATATATATATATATATATATATATATATATTGGGGCTATTTGAAAAATTGACTCAAAACTCAAAGTCAAACCTAAAACAAACCCATGATTTTTTTGGATTTTTCTTTTGCCCTATTCATCCCACATGTTCATATTATTCACGAAAATGTTTTTAGTTCCTTCTTTTCTTTTCGAAAATTGTACTTTTACTCTCTCAACCTCATCATCTTCAATTATTTACAAGATTGTCATTGATATCAATACACCAACCACCATGAACAACCAATTTGAAACTCTTAATGCACATCAAATCGATTTACACTCATTCGTTCTCAATTATTATGAACTAAAAACAACATCTCTTTCACTTTCTCCCCATATTCTTCCAAAAAAAATCAAGATTTTGATTCTAAAAAGTTTATTGTTCATAGAACCATTGAAGTTTACAATTTTTGGTGGGTCACTTTTGTTTGAGATTCTGGATGCTTGGAAAAGACTTTTGTGTGCTAAACAAGTTATCTCACTGGTTGAAATTATGAAATTAGTTTTTTTTTTCAGATCTGTTACATGGAAGTCTTATGATCAGCGCAGAGGTTAGTTTGCAATTGACTTTTAAATGTGTTTTTCTAGATGATTTACATGGAAGTCGTCCATCTTTGTTTGTTAAAAAAAAATTCGAGACGACTTCCATGTAAGTTGTCTAAGGTAAACAGGTTGGTTTTGCATTTGACTGGATTGTGTCAGAAATTTGACTTTTCCTGGAGGACTTACACGTAAGTCACCCGGTAGAAAATTAAAAAAAAATCAATATTTTGTTATACCTAGACTCAGGTTAATTTTACAATTAAAAAATAAAACAAAAAAAAAAAATTTGTCTACACGACTTACACGGAAGTCGTCCATCTCACGAATTACACGAAAGTCGTCCAAGATAAGAAAGGTTTGACCATAAATTGTGTATATGTATAAATGATTAATTTATAATTTTAATAGGACAACATATTTACATAATATTTTCTAAAAAAATATTATTATTTCATCGATTTGTGTTATATTTTGAACCAGCCGAAATTGGAACTGAAAAAAATTATTAATTTATTATATTTATTATATTTATTAATTTATTGATTATTAATTTATAGAGTTATACTATATATACTAAAAATAAAAAAGGAAGCCCGATACATTGGAATTTCTAAGAAATATGTAAACACTTATCAATTCATTTTAATTCTTTAATCAATGTATAAAGACTTATATGTTCATAAGAAATTATATTATATTACACTACAAGAAAACATATTTTTACGAGGGCAATATTCTTTGTAAATTCGTCGTAAACGGGATGTTACGACGAATTAACCTCGACAGACGTTTCGTTGTTAAACGTCCGTCGTAACGGAGGTTTCGTCATAAACGACTCGTTACGTTTACGACGAAATATATTCCTTGTAAAGCGCAGGGAAAGAATTCGTCGTAAACGACACGTAAGATTTCGTGGTAAAGTCCACGTAATGATTTCGATGTAAAGCACACGTAAATACTTTTGTTGTAAATCACTCGTAAACATTTCGATGTAAAACCCTCGTAAATCTTTCAATGTTAATCACTCGTAAACATTCGATGTAAACTCCATGTAATGTTTACCAGGAGTTTACATCGATTCTTATTATATTATTATTAATCAGTATATAATAAATTTTAATTTATATTTAATATTCGGAATTTAAAATATTTTAAATTTTAAAACGAAAAATGAAATTGAAAAACATATTTTAAAAAGGCATTTAAAAGTCATACAATAATATTTAAATTCATAATACAAACATAAATATAAAAAAAAACTACATATCCTCGAAGTAGTTGGTGGGGTTGCTCGGCTGTTGACGTTTTGGATCGGACTCTTCGGGATCTCGTACTGGCAACCCAAGAGCGGCTCGTCTCTCACTAAACATTCTCTGCATAGTCGGGTTTCCCACCGCCATCACGTCTAGCAGATCCTCAAGAGAGTCTAAACGAACATGCTGGCTATCCATTCGAGCTTTCATCTAAGAAGTCTCTTCATCCCGTCTCGAAGTGTATGACGAAGTTGCCCTTGAAACTTCGTTAACAGAGCCTATGCCGACTGTCCGTCCCTTCTTTTTAGGAGCCACCTATAAAATTAAAACATATATTAATATAGTTAATTATGTTAAAATATTAAAAATAGTGTAAACAAAAATTTTAAGTTGTACCTCTTCGAAGATTCTGTCAGCCTCTTCGGTGGTCAATGTGACGGGTAATCCATCGGGAGACTGCTGGGTTAGTTGCGTCTCCCGTTCTTCAATCTGAGTAGCCACTGCATGGAAGAGTTTCTCAGATGCAGGATCCACAAAAACTCTGTCGGATGTGGCGTGAGTCATCTTGAATAGCTCAGACAGAGATGGTAAGACTTCCGTCTTCTCTAACTACAAAAAAATTAAATTAAATATTAAAATTTAAATTAATTAAAAATGTTAAAATGTATATTAAAAACAAAACTTACAGCTTCTAGACGGACTCCTGCATGAGATTTTTGTCCGGTTCGGTGAAGCATGGACAAAATGACCATCTTTATCCTTCATCCTTCGAGAAGCCGAGCACGAATTGGCCTTTTTGATCGAAGAGGGGTGCTCCCAATAGGCGATGAGGCCATCCCACACATCCTTCGTGAGCTCAGTGGGCTTTCCCTCATACCCGTAGATCTTCCACTTGTCCTTCCAATCGGAGACTGTGTTGAAGAGGCGGATTTTTGCCTTTACAACGAATTTCGCCTTCACCCTCTCGGTGATTTCGAAAGACCAATGCCACTTTTGCGGAAACACAAAATTTTTTAAAAAATTACAATTAATAATAAATATTAAATATATATATATATATATATATATTTAAAAGTGAAAATTTAATTAAATTTAAAAATCTTACCGCAAAACATATAAACCAAGTGATCTTAACGTGATTTGGTGTCTTGCTCCAGTTCGGATATGCCCCGTCGTAGTAACCCTTAATCGTCGCCGAAACGCTCCGGCTAGCACGGTTGTTAGCCCCAAACCTGAAAAAAAAAACAATTTAACCGTTAGAAAATAAAAAAATTTTAAATTTTAATGTAATAAAAATTAATAACTTACCAATAAGTTCCTCGGGGTCTATCGAGGTCTAGAACATCCAAACCCTCCCGTCCAGGCTGGGCAAGCAAATCCTCCACTGTATATCTCGCGAATGGAGCATATGAAGGCATACGCAAATCCGGATGAACTGCACCTTCTGGGACAGGCTGAGGTGCAGCCGCTGGAGGAGGAGGTGGAGGCATCTGCGGTGGAAGAGGAGGACTCGAAGAAACTCTCTGAGAAGTCTAAGAGTCTAGAACTGCATCGGAAGACGATGGACCGGAAGAAGATGTACTGGAACCATCACCAAACAACTGGGCATAAGTAGGTGCTGCTGGTTTCCTCCTAGAAGCCATCTAAAAAATATAAAAATAAATTTAATCAATTACGACATAATTAAAAAATTATTTCTTTACCTAACTAATCACCTAAACTATAGTATTTCGTCACCTAACTAATCACCTAAACTAATTACCTAACTAATCACCTAAACTAATTACCTAACTAATTAATCACCTAAACTAACTTTAAAAAAAATATAAGAGGAAAGGGAGTGTACCTTAGAGGGAGAGCAAAGGAATTTTGGAGGAATGAACGAGGCAGCCTCTCTCTCGGTGTCTCAATATATAGAAAACGTTTCGTCGTAAACGCGACGTAATATTACGACGAAGTTACCAGGCCCGCGTTTTTCCATTTACGACGAAGTTACCAGGCCCGCGTCTGTTTACGATGAAATTACGTCGAATCGATTTACCAGGCTTTTCCGTTTACGACGAAGTTACCAGGCCCATCTTTTTTCATTTACGACGAAATTACGTCGAATTGATTTACCAGGCTTTTCCGTTTACGACGAAGTTACAAGGCCCGTCTTTTTCCATTTACGACGAAATTACGTGGAATAACCATTTACGACGAAGTTACCATGCCCGTGTTATTTTTACAACGATTTTACAACGCTTAACCCTAAACACCGAGAATAAAGTCCCTAAACCCCAAAGTCACATATCATCTAACATCATATCTTCTTCTCTACTACTTCTTGCTCTTTCTCCAACTTAAACTCTAAAACCCTAAAACTCCAAATAAATTTTTATAAACTAAAGAAATACTTATTATATAAAACAACATTTGTTACACATACATTAAGATGGTAAAAACAATATTTCTTTAAACATACGTTACAATAGAGAAATACAACATTTGTTACATATATTACATCACTCTAAATCGTTTTTGTTCTCATCAATATTAAATCACTCTAAATCATTTTCGTTCTCATCACTATCATTACAATCATCATCGTCGCTTCTCTCGAACTCGTCTTCACGTGCTTCATCTTTCGCATCTTCGGGAATATCTTCATATTGAAAATTTTGCGGGTCGATCAAAAAGATTTCATCAGTTGGTTGTTCTGGTACCTCAACTTCATTAATAGAGTCTTCTTCTTTTAAGGGCGGTTCTTCTCCAGCGGCAATGCGTCCACGAGGTGTAATTTTGATAGCAGCTAACCAGTTTATCCCGGAAGTTCGAAGAGGAGGATAAGGAAGGAAGCTAACTTGCTCGGCTTGTGAAGCTAAAATGAAAGGTTCAAATTTGTTGTATCTTCTCCCAAAATTTACATCCACAACACCAAATTTGATTTACCGAATCCCTCGGTTCACAACAGGATCGAACCATTCACATTTGAAGAGGACGCATTTTAGCTTCAATAACCCGGGAAATTCCACTTCAATAATCTCTTGCAAGATCCCGTAAAAGTCTGTTTCACCTTTCACACATATTCCGTAGTTACTCGTTGCCCGATGTCTCCCATACTCGTATGTGTGAAAGGTAAATCCTCGTGTGAATTACATAGGTGATGTGGTGACCTTTGTAACTGGACCTTGAACCAATTCGTGAAACTATACGGGATAATAAGGATCGTCATAATCAACCTGCAAAAAGCAGATATTCTTAATTAATATTGAAGTATCAAAACACTTACTTAATTAATCAATGTATGAGATATATTACGTACCTGTGATTTTAACCACTTGACAAAGTGCTTATCTTTACATGTGTCCACATCAGTTGCAGATACTCCTGGTATTGCTTCTTCAACTTGAGATACAAACATGCTGCAAATTAAACAAATAATCAAGTCATACATAATTAACTTCAATTCATATAATTAACATTCACAAAAATATTTACCTTTCAAAGTAGTGGGTCACAGCATCCTCGCACTTGAGCAGAATATAAGTGTGGGCACTATGTTTATCCTCTTCGCATGACCACCATACTTCTTTCGTTTTACCACCAAACCGTGCAATTTCGCAAAAAATGTCAGGAACACCATCAATTGGATATGATGTCGGTACTCCACCATCATCATATCTTCTAGGAACTCTTTTTCTCGTATGAACAGTCGGAGCAAAGTAGTATGATGTGAAGTTAGATGTTTCGGCTGTCAAACTCCCCGCAACTATTGAACCTTCCACCTTTGCAAGATTTCTTGCTTTCCCCTTCAAATGTTTCATCTGTCGCTCATACGGATACATCCATCCGTTGTGAACAGGTCCACGAAGCAATGCTTCATACAGTAGGTGGACAACTAGATGCTACATGACGTCAAAAAATGAAGGAGGAAATATCTTCTCCAGGTTGCACAATATGATCAGAATGTTCTGATGAAGTTGTTCGATGACTTCTTCCTTGAACGTACGTGTGCTAAAATCTCTGAAAAATGCTCTGATGGCTGTATATTGCAAAAGTAATCAAATTAATAACATTTCATAACATATGTATATATATTATAAAATTATAATTACCTGCAAGTGCTTCATGGACATTTGCTGGAAAGAGCTCGGCAAAAGCAAATGGAAGTAGTCGTTGCATAAACACATGACAATCATGACTCTTCATTCCGGATAACTTTTGACCTCGTTCAACACATCTTGACAGATTTGAAATATAACCATCAGGAAACTTAACTTCTGATGTAACTCAGTCAAACAAGGTTGTTTTGTCTTCTGATGACAACCGGAAGATGGGAACATGAACGTTTCCATTGCTCTTGATATGTAACTCACTTCTTGAGAAAATATCAGGTAAGTCCATCCTTGACTTTTTGTTATCTTTTGTCTTCTCAGGGACGTTAAGTAATGTATTCATGATGTTCTCAAAAAAGTTCTTCTCAATATGCATGACATCCAGATTGTGGCGTAAGAGAAGATCCTTCCAATAGGGTAGCTCCCAAAATATATTCTTCTTATGCCAATTGTGAGAGACACCATACCCATCAGGCATATTTCAAGGAACATGCCAATTTCCTCCAACCTTAACTGTTTCCTGAGCTCCGTAATAATCAATGTCTGCTTCGATCTGCTGGCCGGTGAGATATGGAGGAGGACTGTCTCTGACAATTTTTTTTGTGCCAAAACAATGTCTTATTTCTTCTGTACGGATGGGCAAGTGGAAGAAAGCGACGATGACAATCAAACCAACAACTCTTCCTACCATTCTTCAGTTGAAAAGCATCTGTCGATCCAAGACAATATGGACATGATAATCTTCCATGTGTTGTCCAGCCAGACAACATCCCATAAGCAGGGAAATCACTTATCGTCCACAACAGAACCGCTCGCATCGTAAAATTGTTTTTCAAGGAACAATCGTACGTCCTCACCCCTTCTGACCACAATTGCTTTAGCTCTTCTATCAACGGTTGAAGAAAAACATCAAGAGACCGTTTTGGATGCTTCGGCCCAGGGATTAATATGGTCAAAAATAGAAATTCTTGTTCCATGCACATATCCGGCGGTAAATTGTATGGCGTAAGAATGACTGGCCACAAAGAATATTGTCTACCAGACATTCCAAATGGACTAAATCCATCGGTGCATAACCCAAGATAGACATTCCGAATATCTGTAGCAAAATTTGCGTGTACCTTGTTGAAATGTTTCCACGCTCTTGCGTCTGATGGATGTGCAACCTCACCATCTCTCTGGACATGTTCCGCATGCCACCTCATCGACGCAGAAGTCCTCTCAGATTGATATAATCTTTTCAATATGTCTGTAATTGGTAGGTACCACATCCTTTGGTACGGTACCCTATTCCTCCCACGGCCTTGCGGTTTGAATCGTGGTTTTTTGCAGAATCGACACTCTTCTAACTGGTCATCTTCTTTCCAGTAGATCATGCAGTTGTTGATGCAAACATCATTCATCTCCGAAGGCAACCCAAGACTATAAACGAATTTCTGAATCTCATAATAAGATTCAGCAGACACGTTGTCTTCTGGCAAATACTCTTTAAACAACTCCGCCCATGCATCCGTGCAATTCTCAGGTAAATTATGATTCGTTTTAATATTTATCATCCTAGCTGCTAGAGACAATTTAGAGAGATCTTCTCTACAACCAGTGTAGATTAGTTGATTTGCAGCATCTAGCATTTCATAAAACTTTTTTGCATCCAAATTAGGCTCTTCTACATTTCCAGTTCCATCAGCTATTGTTGTAGTTGTTTCTAAAAATGCATCACTAATCATATCTTGAACCCTATCATGATCTACCATCTGCTCCTCTTGATGATAATTATATTCATTATGCAAATGATTCAGTTCTTCACTATGATGAGCATCCTCAAAATTATTATTACTACTACTTGCTTCATTTCCCCCATAACCCTCTCCATGTTGATACCAAATGAAGTACTGTGGCGTAAATCCTCTGTTTACTAAATGTTTCCATACAGTTTCACTACGTGAAAATTTTGAATTCTTGTATTTCCGACAGGGGCAGAACATCTTACCGCTTTCCTGCGTGATCGGTGTACAGCCCGCCTGGTGCATGAATGTCTCTAGCCCGCTCAGAAATGCATTCGTCACCCTCCCGTCGGAATCTTTGTGCAAATACATCCAACTCCGTAACTCGTAAATAATACCGTCACCGGCCATGTTTTTCTTAGATTTTTTTTTGAAATTTTTTTTTCTGATTTTTTTTTTTCGTTTGTGTGTTGTGAGGAAGAGAGTTGTGGGAAATGACATATATATAGAGAAATTTTCTAGTTGGGTAGTTGAAATATAACAACGATTTTACAAGGAATGTTTTACATGGATTTTACATGGTTTTAACATAATATTTACAACAACTTTACGACGAAATTAGGTAAGTTAAAGCACATTGAATACACGTTTTCACCTAAATATAACGGTAACATGTTTCGTTGTAATGTCGATGTAACGATTACGACGTATTTCTCATTCCACGTACTTTCGTCGTAAACTTACATGGACTTTACGACGAAAATATTTCCTCGTAAATTTACATGGAGTTTACGACGAAATTTGGTCTCCTCGTAATTTACGAGGAAATATTTTCGTCGTAAATCTTCGTTGTTATGGAGACGTTTTCTTGTAGTGTTACATTAATTAAAACTATTTCAAATAATACATTAGCAAAATATGTTTCCAAACAATCTAAAATAATACGTTCCACTTTTTAATAGATTTTATTTTAATAATTTTGTGAAAATGGAAAATTCCAAATTAACTATAAGTATGTTTTTTTGTGGATTACTCCATTAAAATAGACAAAATATATTAGCCTCTTTTATTTTTATAAATATAAAATTACATTCATTTAAACAAAAACAAAATTTTATATAAGATAAATATTGCAATATACATTATATTGAATACACATATATATAGTATTCTTATAAATAAATATTTTCTAAAATAAATTAAACATCAAAATATATAAAAAATAGCATAAAGATAATTCTGCAATTTATAAGAACGTATCAAAATAGATTTCAAACTGGACCAAAACATAGAACCCAAATCCGTCCGACCATATAAATTACCGATCCGATCATTCAGGGCACTATGTATTCTGGAATGGCTTCTCCTTTTTTGACAAAATCAAATGGTGGATTGGATGCTGAGACAACTACCACATCAGATGAAATATTTTTAATTATTGAGTCATATACCACTTCAGCTTGCACGTCATCAAAGACTAAACTGTGGTTTACAAGTTTAATGACTGGCTTTAAAGAACAGAAAAACTTAAAACATTTTAATTACAAAAAGTTTACTAAAAAGTTAGTCGTAATGAAAAATAATATACTTGAGCAAATTAATCTACATGAAAAAAGGAAAAGATACTGAATTTGATAAACAAAGAGTTTTAATTAACTATCATTGTTATAACTTATAACAGAGTTTTGATGAAAGGTTGAAAGAAGCACGTGTATCCAACATAGACATAACTCCCTTTTTATCGAAGTATCATAGGCATAAACTTATTGTGAACTTAAGAAATAGAGTCTGGAAGTTATTATTATTAATCATAACATAAGGTTGCCCGGAATTACAAAAAGATAAAAAGAAAGACATAAATATAGAAAATGTACAAATACAAGGAAAAAGAAACTAGGGTTTCCTAAGTCTAAACCGCCTCTCTCTCTCTCCTTATGCTGCGGCCGCATCTCTTTCTCATGGTATTGGGCCGGTTATGGACATCCACAATATGATTTATAACACTCTCCCTTGGATGCCATAACCATACAGAGATTGTAATACGTTTTGGATGTTTCCTTATTAAAACCCAGTGGGACAAAACCATGGTGAAAGAAAAATAGTACAACACGTACTACTCCCCCTGTTCTGATCATCACTGAAGATCCTTCAGTCTACGCATCCCAATCTGATGCGTAAGCTTCCTGAATGTAGAAGTCGGAAGTGATTTGGTGAATAGATCACCTGAGTTGTCATTGGAACGTATTTGGACCACTTGGACCTCTCCAGCCTTTTGCAACTCGTGGGTGAAAAAGAACTTGGGCAAAATATGCTTTGTTCTGTCTCCTTTGATGTAGCCGTCTTTGAGCTGAGCAATGTACGCAGCATTGTCCTCGTACATCACGGTCGGAGCATTTATGCCCTCAGCCATCCCACAATCTGATCGGACATGTTGGATCATCGACCTCAACCAGACACACTCGCGGCTGGCCTCATGTATGGCCAATATTTCCGAGTGATTAGATGAAGTGGCCGCGATTGCCTGCTTCATGGAACGCCATGATATGGCCCTACCTCCATGTGTAAAAACATAACCTGTCTGTGATCGAGCATGATGTGGATCTGATAGTACCCTGCATCAGAAAATCCAACTAAACCATCTTTGTTATGGTTAGTATAAAATAGACCCAAGTCTTTTGTTCCTTGCAGGTAACGAAGAACATGTTTAATCCCGTTCCAGTGCCTTTGGGTCGGACAAGAGCTAAACCTAAATAATAGGTTCACGACAAAGCATATATCAGGCCGTGTGTGACTTGCCAAATACATTAAAGCTCCTATGGCACTGAGATATGACACTTCGGGACCAAGGACACCTTCATCGTCCATCTTGGGATGGAAGGGATCAGTGTCCAGGCAATCACAGCTGAGTAATGGACTGGCGAATTTCACCAATTCAAGGTGAAAAGGGGGAAAGAAGAGGGACCTCACGACCATGGGACTGGACAGAGGATGACACTCGGCCATATTAAACCTCTTGAGTACCTTTTTTGTATATGACATTTGATGCACAAGGATTCCATCATTCATGTACTCAAGTTGTAATCCCAAACAAAATTTTCGTTTTCCCAAGACCTTTCATTTCAAATTCTTTCTTAAGATATTCGACTGTTTGGAAAATCTCTCCAGAGGTTCCTAAGATATTTAGATCATATACTTTGATGATTATCAGTATTGTTCTCGAGAACTTGCTGTTCTTTCAGCTCAATACCCTCTAGTACTTTCATTATCCAGTGGACCATATAAATATGCAGTCACTACATCAATTTGCTGCAAGTCTAATTTTCTCTCTTATATAGCCAGACTTATGAGAAATCTAAAAGTAGTTGCATCCACCACATGGGAGTATGTCTCCTCATAATCTATTACTGGTCTTTGTGAGAATCCTTGTGCAACATCAACTTTATATCTCACGATTTCTATTCCTCACAAGACCCATTTATATCCACTGGTTTTAACATCATATGGCGTCTTAATCATATGGTCAAATACGCCTTTCTTCTTTAAACTATTTAACCCCACGTTTCCATTAAATCCAATCTGTTCTACGAGTGCGCACTCTTGACGTGGGTTCATGATCCTCGCTTATATTCATAAATTCAAGTGCTACCTTGTATGCAAATAAATCATCTTATGTCGACATTCCTTATTGGTTCCATTATGTTCCAGACATGATATAATCGATTGAGATTCATTATTATCAGGACCTTTAATACTTTGCGGCTTGGCGTTCCAAGCTACATTGTTTGGTACCTGTACCTTAGAGCCGGTCGGCCTTATCTCCATGTCTGGGATGGTTTCCTTAGTAACCTCGGATTTGAATTTTGATTATCATTCTCTGCACCTTTCTTTTGTTTCCGAGGATTCTTATCTTATGGAACCTATTGGTCTACCACGTTTCATACGTTGTCTAGACTCTGTAGCAACTTGACTGTGTCTCTTCTTGGACATCAAATTCGTTGATGCTTTACAAGATAGTTTATATATGACTTAGTCATTCTTTTTCGGGTCAGCAAATGTGTCTGGCTTTTGATTAGCTAGCTTTGTAAATGTATAATCTTTGGACGTTTATTTCACATTCTTTAGTCCGGGGATCTTGCCAAGACATTGATGGTTGATTCCATTTTATTTTTTTTTACCATTACTTTACCAGCATTATTATTTTTCTCCTCCTTGTCTTAAAATAATCCGTGTACCTGGCCTCAAATATAATAACCCATAGTTGGCTCAAAGTACTTTATTATTGTGGGAGAATTATATCCAACATATATCTCCATCCTCCTTTTGAAGTCTCATCTTAGTTCTCTGTGGTGGAGCAATTAATACATAGACAGCACATCCAAATGTCTTATGATGGGGTATGTCTGGCTCTTGACCCGTTAATAATTGTGATAGGGGATATCTATGCTCACTAAATGGCCTGATGTGTATTAACTTAGGTGCATGTAAATTTCGTGTGGCCCAAGCTGTGAATGGGAGTTTCGACCTCATAAGTTATGGTCTATCAATCAGCTATTTTGCGTTATAAAAGATTTTGGCCAAGCCGTTCTTGGTATGGACATGTATCACAAAATTGTCCACACTTACCCCATGGACATACCATAATCATTTAAACGCTTGGGACATGTATTCACCAATATTATCTAGACATATATTCTTTATTATGAAAAAGGAGCTCGTAGCCGTTTTACTGGTGATGGCCTAATGAGTTTCCCTTGTGTACATTCTACACACGTGAGATTCTTTGGGATAACTCTTCTTATCTTTTAATGTGTGCCTTTTGAATATCAATTTTCGCATCATGTTTGGACCAGGATGGCCAATCCGGTCGTGCCATAAAGTGTATATTTTCGCAGGCTTTTAGCCTCTATCATACTGATCTATGTATAGTCTAGGTCAGTAGAGAATGCAGGTATAGTCTTTAGAACTTATTATGGCCTTAAGCGATTTTATACATATATCTGAAGGAACTCTTTGTTTCCTTCGCCCATTGTTTCAATATGAAAACCATTCATTCTTATATCTTTAAAACTCAATAGGCTGCTCTTGCTCTTAGAGCTGGGTGAATATAAGGCATCACTGATTTCTATATGCATACCCTTAGGAAATAATATATTAGCCTAGCCATAGTCTTCTTTCAGACTGGCGATACCTGCTTTAGTACTTATATTGGCGTTTTTCAGTGTACTCATATAGAAAAATCATTCATTCATTTGATTTAAGCAGACAATGTAATAGAAATAAATTCAAGGAGATAAAAATCAGAGAAAGCATACAAGCAAAGCAATCACACAAGTTTGATGTCGAAATCAGATTATCAACTTGATTCTTTTAGACAATAATAAGTCTCATATTCCATAAGATCATCTTGATCATGTTCGAAATTATTTTCACCATCTTTATAGACCAAGTGGGTTTCAGGATTCTTCCCTTCCAGACTCTCTTTGGGAGTCCTTCATATCTTAGCCCAATGGTTCCCCATTCCACATCTATGGCACACTGATTTGGTAGAGCTTTGTAGTTTAAAGGATATACCACGACCACTGCCTTGACCATGGCTAAAATTGGGTTGATACCCACGGCCTCTGCCACGGTGATTCCCACGGCCAAATGTGTTATAGTGGCCATGTCGACGTCCTTTCCACCCTCCACGGCCATGGCCGTGTGCTCTATCATTTTGGACGTAGTTACCATTTTTTTTTCTTCTGCGGCCTTTTGGTATCAGGTAATGAGGTTAATCCATGAGGTCTCAATTCATTGTTTCTCATCAGTAATCCATTATTTTTCCCAGCTAGCAATAGAGTCATCCACGGACTTATAGTCCTGGATTCTGGGATTCCTCCAATCAAATAGGACCTTTGGTAATAACACCATTCTTTGGTGATCATATCTCGATTTTTAAACTCTGTCCAAAGGACTAGAGGATTCTCTATAGTCAGATACTGATCTTTGAGGCTCTTAATAAGATGATGACTAATAATTAATATTTCCCTGCATCAATCTTTCTCATTTGGCATTATCGCCTTTTCTGATTCATTCATCAAGTCCTTTGACTTTAGGATAAACTCAGTATCCAGTGTTCATTTCAAATAATTATCTCCTGAGAGATTTAGGGCAGCAAAATCCAAGTTGATTTTCGACATCTCAAATCATATATCAATCAATTTTAGATCTCATAAAATATTTAACATACGGCCATAAACAAGACATGCTATAAAGTCAATACATTTCTAATAAGCAAACAAGTCACACGGCCAAAGGTGATATAATGCAATAAGGTCAAACGGCCAAAGTGATATATGATGCATAATAAGTCACACAGATTTATCAAGCAAGGGTATCGACCAAACAAGCAATTTCTATATGTTTTCATGCGGCCATATGGTTAAAATGTAAACCTAGCATACTGATTCTATATGTACAGGAGTGGAATTATGGAACCTCAATTTAAAACAATCAGATCATGCAAAGGTGATAATAATCAGATCATGAGCATAACATAAACATGTTGGTCAGGATGATATATAATGCAAACTGGCCACACGGCCAAGTTAAAGATCAAGTCACACGGATACTTAATGCAATCAATTCATTACCTAGCATAAGATTCTAGATGTAATTGCAATCAATCAATGAGATCAAGTTAGGTATGAATGCAATAAGGCCGAACGGCCTCGAGGTATGATCAAGTCTAAAACAATTAACCTAGCATGCAGTTTCAGATTCAACCGGATTATACAGTTTCAGATTCTATATCAAAACAATCAAGACTAGGTTATAAGGAAACACTTATCCTAACAGGTGGTTTCAGTTTAAAACAAGCAAAACAATTCTAATTCATTCAGATTCGAGTTTAAACAATCTTAACAACAGTTCTAGGTGATTAAAACAATCAATGAAGATTCAAATTCAAACAATCAAAACCAATTTTCAAATTAGGGTTTAGGGTTTCGAATTTGATCTTAGATCAAAGGGGTTTGAATTGAGATTCAAAACCATTAAAGATTTTGATTTTAATTGATCAATAGATCAATCTCGATTTAGGGTTTGGGGTATCGAACTTTTGAGCTTCGATTTACTCAATTAGGTTTTTGATCTATTACCCTATGGTTTTTATTCGTAAAGATTACGATTTTAGGGTTTCATTCTTTATCAAGAAATCCAAATTCGATCATAGGTTCTTAGGTTTCGAATTACCTTTAACTTAGATGATTGTTGGAACCGGACCACCAAAGATTATGAACCGCGAGCTGCAACACAAACGGGAACGAACGCGAGCTAGCGAGCTGGACACGAGCTGATCGGGAACGCCTTGATCATCGGGAACGCGAACGGTATGCTTGCCCGCCAATCGCTATCGGCTTGCGGACGTCTGATCGGGAACGCGAGCTGTCCGGGATGCGGGCTGAGGCTGAGATCGGACTGAGATCGTCTGAAGCTGAGACGGGGACACAAGCTGGAACAGACACGGGAACGAGAGACGCAATCGGGATTAGGGTTCGTCGGTTCGCCGGCTAGGGTTAAGGTTTTAGGGTTTTAATCGATTTGGTTTCTTAGCTTAGGGATTTAGAGTTTCGTGCTGATAACGTGTTGTGAACTTGAGGAATAGAGTCTGTAAGTTCTTATTATTAATCATAACATAAAGTGCCCTTATATATCAGAATTACAAAGAAATAAAAGAAAAAACATAAATATGAAAAATGTGAAAATACAAAGAAAAGAAAACTAAGGTTTCCTAAGTCTAAACCGCCTCTCTCTCTCTCCTTATGCTGCAGCCGCCTCTCTCTCTCTTGATATTGTGCCGATTATGGACATACACAATATGATTTATAACAATCAATTTTGTATTCTTTTTAATTTATAAATCGAACAACTATAAAAGAATTTTAAAATGCACCCTTAACCTCTTTAATGAAATGAAATCTGACAATGTTTCTTAATAATATCCTCCTCCGATGCCAAATCTTTTTCTCAGTATCAAAAAACACAGCAATATGGCAAAAAAACTAAGTATGAGACGGTCATCGGCTAATACTTAAGTAATCGTCAAACGATGAGTCTCACGACTTGGTGGAACCAATCAGACAGGAACAGGCAAACCTTTCTTCGCCATGCCATCCAGAATATCGTTGAGCGCTTGGCATACTCCCGATATCTGTGCACATAGCTTCCACTTTTCAGTCATTAAAAAAACATAAATATCTGTTAAAGAGAAACAGAACAAGGGAGAAAGAGTAAACCTGATCATCCCATTGTTGTAGTTCCTCAATGTCATCTTCAAAATGTATCACAGCCTCCTCCTGAACAGATCAAAACTCATGTAAGAACCTTCTTGATAATGAACACTAACAATAACTCTTTTGAAGGCTAACATAATATAGTAACAAAGTGCTTGTCGTGTTGCGAACCTGATCGATGGAACCTCTCATTCTGTCTTGGCAAATCATATTTGATGCTATCTTCTCCGCCTTCAGGAAGAAAACGTATGCCATTAAACAGAGGACAAGCGAATGGATAAAAGAGGATTAACATACTGATTTCGAATATTACCTTGATTGGGTCAATCCCCAGCAGAGTTCCCAATTCATCAAACCTAAGATACAAACAAAGAATTGATTTTACGACATCAAGCAAGTCTCATAAACAAAAAAAAAAAACAACGGTACAAGATATTAATCATACATCTTATTTACCTTATGTTAGTGTACAGTTTGCTTGCACTTAAAAGGTTATGCTCAATCATGGCACGGTCAAGAACAGTGGATTTGTCAGGCAAATATGCTTTCTGTTGAAACCCAATAAAGGCAAAACGTGTTATGAACCAAACAACTTAAATGATAAGCAAAATACTACTTCCAAATATCAATAACAGTCCAGACCTGATGTGGCCTTAGTTCTTCTGCAAAAGCATCAATCTCTGGTTTCCTTAAAATCCTTTCCAGATACACCTAGAAAGATACACAGAAATCTGAAGTTAGCACGTGTTTCTACTCTTTTCAAACAACATGCTGCAAGTAAATTGTATTTTTGTCTAATAGAAGGAAACAATAGATAGAACCTTCTGCAGGATGGGATAAATCTTCAGCTTGGAGCAACGCTCATCCTGTTGATAAAGAGACATTGAGAATGAAAAAGGTAAGTAAGAAATGACATGACATTATAATAATAAATAATCCACAAGGAGTGTTACTTTATATAAAGTTGCAAGAACACGAGAACGTTGAGGGCCGGCTCCAGCTAATATGGTGCATGTGACAGCAGCAGATAAGGCTTGCTCTAATGCATTCTCATCGATCTCTCTAAAAATATTAGGCAACACTTAAGAAACATCAAAACTAAAGAGACATTTCAGAAAAGTTGCAGCAGGGGTAGAAGACGATTTACTTACTCATCGCCTATGTGTCGTTGTTCAATCTGAGATATGCCGTAATACCGAAGTGCCGCCTCTAAGAACTTTCTTTTCATGTCCAAAATTCTAGCATAGCAAACCTGAAAAGGATAAATATATATATATATATATATATAAAAAAGCCTGAAAAGACACAGGACATAAATTCTTAATTTAAGGAGGTCAGACCTTGTATTGCAAATTCAAAACTTCATTCTGACTGCTGCTCACTAAGAAAGAAGCTTTATTTATATAAGTCTCTGCATTTACAGCATCATCATCCTGCCGAACATAAAAGTATTAGAGAACCAGAATAATGCTCTTACACAACATTGTAACCTCAGTTTACCATTAAAATTTACAATCTGTGAGAGCCATAATAACACCATTATTACCATGTGGAAATCCATCACATACAAACTACAAGCTTACAAATACATGAAAAAAGAAGAAAACCTATTGAAAGGAAAGGCAAACCTCGAGATACAAACGAGCGATTTGGATACACTTGGACAGCTTGAAGTTTTCGTCAACGGCCCTGATAAGAATGACACAAAACCCAGAATAAGCAACTGAAAAGAAGCAAGGAAACAAAAAAAAAAGCTATAGAATTTTGCTGCTCTCCCCTCACTGTCATACCTCATTCCAGAGTCGAGATCAATGCCACTCAACATCTGAGCAGCTCTTGACCATTCCTGCTCTGATTCATACAAAGCCGCAAGTTTTTCTCTGATAACAAGAGCCTACAAATCCACAACAAGGAGATTGTAAAGCAACACAATGTACATTGTCTCTAAACTAAACCGCAATCTCTCTAAACAATAGAGAGATGCAGGATTCTAAAAATCAAAACCTGTTCCTCGAATGAAACAACTCTTGGCTGAATCTGGGTGAGCGTAAAGAGCGCAATCTCCTTCTGCGTCTCTGCTTCCAATCTCCCGAGCTCTTGGGCGAAAGACTGCAAAAGCTGCCTCGAAACCACCAACGGCACATCATCCGATAGAACTGCACAATTGTTTTTTGAGAATTGTCAGCGAAACAGAATCAATTTGCTACGGAATTCGAAGAGAGTCATTCGGCTTACTGTGATGGATGAAGTGTTTGGATTGGAGAAGATCGTTGGAAGAGATAACAGAGGAGAGGATGAGTTTGTACTGTTCGATCTTCTGACGCTGGTCACTGATTGCTGAAGCGTTCCTCAAGGCTTCTTCCATGCCTTCTTCGATCAAACCCTAACAAATTCTCTTTTGCTTTTCGGCTATTTATTAAGATAGAAAGAAAAAAAAAACATTATTAAAGCTAAGGCACATAAACTAATTACAACCCGTGTCCGTGCGCTAGTCGGACGGTCGGGTTGGACCTAGCCCTAAAGAGATAATCACTGATTAATCGGAAATTATGCGGGACAGAATTTTTATATGGTTTACTATGTTATAAAACATGTTAATTTTTAATTGTGTATAACATTAATACATTTTCATGTTTAAGATTGTATAAAACACACAAATAGAATATATAAACTTAATATAGTGTAATTTTCATCAAAATTATGAATATAAATGATATTTATAAAATTATAGATCAAATAAACAAATAAAAATATTATTAAAAATAAAAAAAATAAAAAAATAAAAAAATAAAAAAAATAGATTAGGCGGCTAGGCGGTCATTTAGGCGGTCTAGACGGAAAAAATCGGATATCCAATTTTTTAAACCGATTTGGCATAAATCGGGACGGTAGAGTGACGCGTAGCGCCTAGGCGGCCAATTTTTAGAACATGGATTACAACTAACAAATCTCTTTGTTTTTTTCTGTTGTATATGAAGATTAAATTAGCTGTTATGAACCAAATTGTGGATGGCTCATAACCAAAAGATTATGATTTGTAATCTTTCCATTTATCTATGACGGTGTAATCTCCTATATAAGGAATCTCTATGTTATGAATAAATATAGACTTTTCCATTACTTTTATAACACGTTATCAGCACGAAACTCTAAATCCCTAAGCTAATACCCGAATCGAAAAACCCTAAAACCCTAACCCTAGTCGACGATCCGACGAACCCTAAACCCCGATCGCGTCTCTTGTTCCCGCATCTGTTCCAGCTCGCGTCCCCGATCAGCTTCAGCCCAAGGCATTCCTGATCCTAGCTCAGACGTTCGCGACCCAAGAGCAGCTCCAGCACGCGACCTCTTCCTCGTTCGCGACAACATCAGACAGCTCGCGTCCGACGATCAAGGCGTTCCCGATCAAGCAACAAAGGACGTCCGCGACCCGATAGAAGCGACTCGATCCATTCCAGCTCGCGTCCCGTTCGTGTCCAGCTCGCGGCTCAACTCCTTTGGTGGCCCGATTCAACAATCATCTAAGGTTAAAAGGTAATTCAAAACCTAAGAATCCATAATCGAACATGGATTGATTGATAAAGAATGAAACCTTAAAACCCTAATCTTTATGAATCATAACCATAGGGTAATAGATCAAAAATCATAATTGAGTAAATCGAAGCTCTAAAAGTTCGATACCCCAATCCCTAAATCATGTTCCAACATGATTAAAACCCCAAATCGGTTTTTACAAGTTAAAATCCGATAAACCCTAACCCTATATCTATAAACCCTAAATAATATAAGTATCAGAATTAATTATACTATAATTATCAAATCACATATTAAAACCCTAATCGAATATTTTGAAATCAAAACTTTTTCGGTTTTGATCATTGAGGTTTTAAATCTGATTGAATCTGATGCTATGTTGCTAGAATTGTTTGACCGTTAAATTGATAGATTTATTTTCTCATCCTGCTTGGTTAATTGTTCATCTGATTTAAAATTGTTTAAACCGACCAGCCTGTTAATACATTGATTGAATCCGCTAGCTTTCTAGCTTGCTTTGCTTATATAATCCAATAGGTTGATAGATTGATTGAGGTTTACTTGTTTAAGATCTGAATGATCTGATTGCATGATTCTTGAGGTTTAATATCATCTGCTAGGATTGATAGTTTTGTAATCTGATATGTTTTATATAGAAACCCTAAATAATCTGTATGATAGGTTATATTAATCTGATTAGGATGTCTTTGAGAATTGAGAATCCGTATGCTAGGTTGATAGATTTATGATAAAATCTAATGTCTTGAGGTTTAAGATTGTATGCTAAGTTCGATTAAATTGATTGATCTGATTATATGTTTTTGAGGTTTGATAAATTCAGATACTAGATAAATTATTTACACATGGTTTATGCTAAATACCAATCAGCCTTGAAACTGATTCATTGAAATTCATGCTTGAAATCTATATTCTAGTATTGCTAAAATCAGCCTTGAACTGATTGAGTGATTAATAAATATTTTTACTAGTCTTGCTAAAATCCATTGATTGTTAAACCCTAATTGCATGATTAATTGAATCCGTTTTTGCTAGTCTTGATAAACCATAATATTATGAGCACATAGAAATAGTATTGGTGAGACTTGCTAGAAATTGACTAATTGATTAAATGCCTTTAAGATTGATAGTCTCATTGTCCTCACAAGATTGAAATCCGAATTGATTGTTTTTAAGAATAAGGCCGCATGAAAATTATACCTAAATATTGAGTGATATATGATTTGAGATGTCGAAAATCAACCTGGATTTTGCTGCCCTAAATCTCTCGGGAGATAATTATTTACGGTGGGCATTGGATACAAAGATTATGCTAAAGTCAAAAAAACTTGGTGAATGTATCATAGAAGGCAATAATGCCAATGAGAAAGATTGATACATGGCAATATTAATCAATGTTCAAGAAATCGCTAGGCGGTAACTAGACGTTTTATTGAGAACTAGCGCCTAGGCGGATTATTCGGGGCCTAGGCGAGGCCTAAGCGTTAACGAATTATTGATTTATTTTATATATATTTTATATTTATATGAGATATTTAGTTTTTGATTTTTAATTATAAAATTATTGTGATAAATTATTAAAAATAGATATACAAAACAAAATAAATTAGAAAGTTTTGTGGATTTATACTAACATTATTGTTTAATTTAACATTTTAGACCAATTTAGGTCGATTTTAACCGCTTTAGAACAACTTAAACCGATATAATTCATATAAATCGGATTTTTGGAAAATCGTTTCGGATAGGACCGAGTTACCGCCTAGGCGGGGGCCTAGGCGCCGCCTGGACCGATTTTTAGAATCTTGATATTAATTATTAGCCATCATCTTATTAAGAGTGTCAAAGATCAATATCTGACTATAGAGAATCCTCTAGACCTTTGGACAAATTTAAAAATCGATATATGATCACAAAAGAACGGTGTTATTAGCAAAGGTCCTATTTGATTGGAGGAATCCCAAAATCCAGGACTATAAGCCCGTGGATGAGTCTATTGCTAGCTGGGTAAAAAATAATGGATTACTGATGAGAAACAGTGAATTGAGACCTCCTGGATTAACCCCATTACCTGATACCCATAAGGCCGCATAAGTAAAAAAAAAAAGAGGTAACCACGTCCAGAATGATACACCACATGGTCATGGCCGTGGAGGGTGGAAAGGACGTAGCCATGGCCACTATAACACATTTGGCCGTGGGAATCACTATGGCAGGGGCCGTGGGAATCACTATGGCAGAGGCCGTGGGTATCAACCCAATTTGAGCCATGGTCAAGGCAGTGGCCGTGGTATATCCTTTAAACCACAAAGCTCGACCAAATCAGTGTGCCATAGATGTGGAATGGGGAACCATTGGGCTAAGATATGAAGGACTCCCAAACATTTTTGTGACCTCTACCAAAGAGAGTCTGAAAGAGAAGAATCCTGAAACCCACTTGGTCTATAAAGATGGTGAAAATAATTTCGAACATGATCAAGATGATCTTATGGAATATGAGACTTATGATTGCCTAAAAGAATCAAGTTGATAATCTGATTTCGACATCAAACTTGTGTGATTGCTCTGCTTGTATGTTTTCTCTGATTTTTATCTCCTTGAATTTATTTCTATTACATTGTCTGCTTAGATTAAATGAATGAATGATTTTTCTATATGAGTACACTGAAAATCACCAATATAAGTACTAAAGCAGGTATCACCAGTCTGAAAGAAGACTATGGCTAGGCTAATATATTATTGCCTAAGGGTATGCATCTAGAAATCAGTAATGCCTTATATTCACCCAACTCTAAGAGCAAGAGCAGAGTATTGAGTTTTAAAGATATAAGAATTAATGGTTTCCATATTGAAACAATGGGCGAAGGAAACAAAGAGTTCCTTCAGATATATGTATAAAATCGCCCAAGGCCATAATAAGTCCTAGAGACTATACTTGCATTCTCTATTGACCTAGACTATGCATAGATCAGTATGATAGAGGCTAAAAGCCTGCGAAAATATACACTTTATGGCACGACCGGATTGGCCATACTGGTCCAAACATGATGCAAAAATTGATATTCAAAAGGCACACATTAAAAGATAAGAAGAATTATCCCAAAGAATCTCACGTGTGTAGCATGTACACAAGGAAAACTCATTAGGCCATCACCAGTAAAACGGCTATGAGCCCTTTTTTCATAAATAAAGACTATATGTCTAGATAATACTGGTGAATACAAGTCCAAAGCGTTTAAATGATTATGGTATGTCCATGGGGATAAGTGTGGACAATTCTGTGATACATATCCATACCAAGAACGACTTGGCCGAAATCTTTTAAAACGCAAATAGCTGATTGATAGACCATAACTTATTAGGTCAAAACTCTCATTCACAGCTTGGGCCACACGAAATTTACATTCACCTAAGTTAATACGCATCAGGCCATTTAGTGAGCATAGATATCCCCTATCACAATTATTAACGGGTCAAGAGCCAGACAAACCCCATCATAAGACATTTGGATGTGCTGTCTATGTACTAATTGCTCCACCACAGAGAACTAAGATGGGACCTCAAAAGGAGGATGGGGATATATGTTGGATATGATTCTCCCACAATAATAAAGTACTTTGAGCCAACTATGGGTGATTATATTTGAGGCCAGGTACACGGATTATTTTAAGACCAGGAGGAAAAAAATAAAATAAAGCTGGTAAAAGAATGGTAAAAGAAATAGAATGGAATCAACCATCAATGTATTGGCAAGATCCTCGGACTAAAGAATGCGAAATAGACGTCCAAAGATTATACATTTACAAAGCTAGCTAATCAAATGCCAGACACATTTGCTGACCCGAAAAAGAATGACTAAGTCATATATAAACCAGCTTGAAGAGAACCAACGAATTTGATGTCCAAGAAGAGACACAGTCAAGTTGCTACAGAGTCTAGACAACGTATGAAACGTGGTAGACCAAATAGGTTCCAAAAGATAAGAATCCTCGGAAACAAAAGAAAGATGCAGAGAATGATAATCAAAATCCAAATCTGAGGTTACTAAGAAAACCATCCCAGACATGGAGATAAGGCCGGCCAGCTCTAAGGTACAGGTACCAAACATTGTAGCTTGGGATGCCAAGCTGCAAAGTATTAAAGGTCCTGATAATAATGAATCTCAATCGATTATATCATGTTTGGAATATAATGGAACCAATAAGTAATGTCGACATAAGATGATTTTTTTGCATACAAGGTAGCACTTGAATTTATGAATATAAGCGAAGATCATGAACCCAAGTCAATATAAGAGTGCACACTCGTAGAACAGATTGGATTGAATGGAAACGTGGGGTTAAATAGTTTAAGGAAGAAAGTCGTATTTGACCATATGATTAAGACGCCATATGATGTTAAAAGCAGTGGATATAAATGAGTCTTGTGAGGAATAGAAATCGTGAGATATAAAGCTGATGTTGCACAAGGATTCTCACAAAGACCAGTAATAGATTATGAGGAGACATACTCCCATGTGGTGGATGCAACTACTTTTAGATTTCTCATAAGTCTGGCTATATAAGAGAGAAAATTAGACTTGCAGCAAGTTGATGTAGTGACTTCATATTGATATGGTCCACTGAATAATGAAAGTACTAGAGGGTATTGAGCTGAAAGAACAGCAAGTTCTCGAGAAGAATATTGATAATCATCAAAATATATGATCTGAATATCCTAGGAACCTCTGGATACAATTTCCCAAACAGTTGAATATCTTAAGAAAGAGTTTGAGATGAAAGATCTTGGAAAACAAAGTTTTGTTTGGGATTACAGCTTGAGTACATTAACAATGAAATCCTTGTGCATCAAATAGTATATACAGAAAATGGTACTCAAGAGATTTAATATGGACCAGTCTCACCCATTATCTAGTGCATGGGCGTGAGATCACTTGTTTTGGACACTGATCCATTCAGTCCAAAGGTGGACGATGCAGAAGTCCATTTAGTCCTGAGATGGACGATGCAGAAGTCTTGTTTTAGACACTGATCTGATTGGTCCATAAGAAGGACGATGAAGAAGCCTCTGATTTTGGTTTATTTTATACTAACCAGTCCAAAGAGGGGTTATTTGGTTTTGTTGATTTGTTTTAGGTTATGTTTTACACTTGGTGGTACACGCATATCACAGCAACATCATCCAAGATTTCGTGTGTGTGTATTTGAGGTCGATGACTCAATATGTTCGATCAGATTGTGGCATGGCCGATGGTAAAGAAGAACCAACTATCATGTTCGAGGACGAAGCTTATTCTGCCCAAGATCTTCATCACCCACGGATTGCAAAAAATTGGAGAGGTCCAAGGGACCTTCAGTAATGTCCAAATCAGGGGGAGTAATGTGTGTTGTACTCTTTTTCATTCATCATGGTTTTGTCCCAATTGAGTTTTTCTGGTAAGGTTTTAATGAGGCAACATTAAAACACATTACAAGCTATAAATGGTTATGGCATCCAAGGGAGAGTGTTATGAACCAGATAGTGGATGGCTCATAACCAAGAGATTATGATTTGTAATCTTTCAATTTATCTATGACGGTGTAATCTCCTATATAAGGAACATATGAATAAAGATAAACTTTTACATTACTTTTATAACATCAGCTAATTACAACATAAAAGTATGTTGGTCTTTTACCAAAAAATATTCTTTTTATTAAAATAAATTAAGTGGAGTAATAATAATACTAAAAATAACCAGTAAAGCATACCATATAGATTTTATCTTTATGGGTTAATTTTTAAATTTCTTGATAAAATTATTTATATAGAAATAAAAAGGGAAGTAACTGGTGCAAAAGTTATGTTAGGATCCGATGATCGTATCATCTCCCCCAACCAGTCTTTTTTTAACAATGTTTTATTATTCAAATTTAAGATGGTGTAGAAATCTATATCCAAATAGAATAAATAACAAACACTAAATTTCTATGAAAAACTCGTACAGTCTTAGTCAAAGTGTCTTATGTCCGGTTCCGCGCCTTTGGTATATATGTGATCTTAAAAATCCTGCAATCTTCCTTGTAGTGTTGATATATCCGCCAATTATATTGAAAAACTATGCCATTATGCTGGGTTCTGAATCAATGAAATTACATTCTTGCGGTTAGTCCCAAAATGTTGACAAGTTGAAAATTGTATTTTGAATCTAAAGTCCATGATCCATCTACCAAACAGATACGCTGCAAGCATAAGACATGTGTACTGGCTTACCAGGTGTTCTTTTTCTGAGCTTTTTGAGTTCGCATCAAACCATGGATCACTTTGAGCATGTCTTATTAGCTCTAACGGATCTCTTGAGATTTCACTAAACAATTTATCATTAAAAGTTTTATAAAGATACCAGATTATTCATGGATACGAATCTCTCTCTAACTCTAGATTTTCTATTTCATTATTTCTCTAGAACAAATAATCCAAATTAGAAAAAATACTTGATATAGGAACGATGATGTCAAAGCGAGAGCCCAAGTTTGTAATGCATGTGGGCATTCAAAAATTACATGATTGATTGATTCATCAGATTCTGCACATCTAAGGAATTGATTATCACATTGCATATGACGACGTGTTAAGCTCTTAATGACTGCTAAGTATCCAGAAGCCATCTGCCATACTAGATGACACATTTTTGTGGAGCATTGATTTTTCAAGCGAATGCTTGAAACTTTGTGATACTAGACTTTGATACCATTACCTCAGGTTCATGGCGGAGGATATTCCTTGCAACCCAATAACATGATTTCACCGTATACAGTCAACTTTTTGTGTAGCTCCAACTGTACTAGTCATCTCTGTTTGATTGGTTTAAGGCCAAAATTTCAATTAACGGTATATCCTCTTGAACTACCAAATTTTCCGCCATTTCAACATTACACACTTCTGGCAAGCCATGGATTACGTCACTCACTGTCATATGTGGATGAACTACTGGCACAGAGGGTCGAGCTGGTCTAACAGGAATCATAGGGATCAAAGGGTCTTCCCATACTCGTATCTGGAAACCCAAGTGTACCTTATGTATGATCCCCAAGGATAGAGATGTCAAAATCAGTTATACCTCATGAGCTGGATCAGCTCATCTCGATTATTTATGAGTACGAGTTCTATTTTTTAGGTTCATTTAATAAATGATTTTAGTGAGTGAGTTTAAATTAGATCACGAGTTATATGAACGATCCTTAATGAACGATCTTTAATGAACGCCGAATTAATAGTATTTGGGCCGGAGCAATGAACTTATCTGAAGTGGCTCATTTTGTACCAACTCATGAGCTTAGTTATTTTTATACTTAAAATGATATATATATATATATATATTGGATACTTCTATTTTCTTATGTAAAAAATATAATTAATATCTTAATCATATTTATCTTGTAGAATTAAAATGTAAAAATAAAAAAATTAGATATACGTAGGAAATTAAAATATATATATTTATATCACTCATCATCTCATATATATATCTTTAAATTAAAATGTAAAACAAAATATTCCTAAGAGATAATTTCTATATTACTCGTAATTTTACATTAATATTTATATTTAGTATTTAATATTAATGTTTTGGACTTTTTAATATTTAAATTTCGAATTATATTATAGAACTTATTTTAATATTTTATTTTATAAATATTTTTATGATATTATTTTTATATTAGATCACGAGTTAACTCGTTTAACTCACGATCAGATGATCTGAGTTCGAATTTACATATTGAAGCTCATATTTTTCATGAGCTGAGCTAGCTCATGAAAAATTCAAACGCACTATGAACTAAGTTGAGTTGAGCGAGTTAAACTCATTTTGACATGCCTACCTAAGGACAATAAAGTCCTAGCTGCCATTGAACTCTTTCATACATAAGAAGCACTCTCAGCTGCTGGTGCACGCAAAGACGAGCATAATCGATGGTACCTTCCGCGTATAACTCTCGCGGGAAAAGAATCTAGAAATTGTATTAATCTTCATAGTTGTTTTGATAGTAATGCCAGATTGAATTCATGAATTAATCTGAAACTGATCATACCCCCTTCTTCTTTTGGACAAAACAATTTCTCTCACTATGTCCAATGCATTTTTCGTTTGGATTGGTTCGAGCTCCAATAGAATGTTCAATGGCACTTGCTAATTTTTCGAAAGTTTCCAATGAGAAAAAAAAGTAGAGAAGACATAAATTGGATGAGCTAAAACTATAGCCTTTATAAGGTACAAATTTTTTTAAGATTCCAAAATCAAAAATATGTTTCCTAACGATAAATCTAAACTCTAAATTAAAATGGAAAAAATGTCCATTACTTTTATATTATATAAATAGTATTCTTTTAAAAATGAGGTAAAATTGTGCTATTAATTCTTTTAAAAATGAGGTAAAATTGTGCTATTAATTCTTGTTAGCTTGGTCCCTTATACTTTTTTGGTTGTGATTATATTGATTCGATATATTATTTATTTTAGAATGATTTGATTGCGCACAAAAATGGAAAACAAAAAAAACAAAACACAAAAATAAAAACTGATTATCTTAGTAAGAAAAATAGTGGAGAAAAAGTTTGAAAAAGTATGTTTTGAAAAATTAAATTATATTTTAATTTCTCTTAGATTTTTATTTTATTTTATTGTACTATATAAAAAATTATGTAAATTAAAAAAAACAATTTCAGATTTTCCTTAGGTCTCTCTGAGCCTAAGCACCGCACTGCAAAAGTATTATAAATATTTATAATGGTTAGTTTGTGTAATAGCCAAATTTGGAGATAAAATTAAGAATATATCATTGATTTTCACATAATTAGATCTCATAGCATTTGTCCAATTTTTTCCCGGTTTTATCCCTTTTTAAGCCGGTTCCAGTTACACAAGAGAAAAAGAATCAATATTAAAATGTATGGTGATATTGATTACCACATCGACAATAAAAATTAATATGACATAACAAACTGAATGGTATAGAATAAACTAAACAGAATAGTATATATACTGAAATTATCAAATATCAGATTATATTAGAAAAGTATACTGTGTATACATGCTCAACATCTACAACTGTTTTTAATGTTCATATGTATCTTATAGATAGTGAACAACAATAAAATAAAACTATAGTTCACTATAAAATAAAACTATAAGCATGTAAACATAACTCTTTGATTATATATGAACATTGAAAATAATAAGACTAAACCCAAAACACTAATCATTAAACCCTAAAAGAAAAATATAAACTCTAGCCAGAATATCAAAATATGCACATAATACATAATATGAAGTATTATTAAAATAGAATAGTAACAAACGAAATAACATGCATTGGGGCTTAGGGTTAGGGCTTCTGCGGCGACTCTAATGGCGATTCTCCAGATCGCAAGCTTCCTTTGAAGTTTTGATCTTCATCTGCTCGACACGTTCTTTGGCGTGTGGATCACCTGGCTATACGGAGTCCTCAGCGTACGCTGTATCTCGATCGCTCTTATCTGGAGTATTTCCCACGGCATCAAAGCAGATCTGTTCATCGTCGACCTCTCTCGGTCTGATCACGAGTTCACTTGATCTCCACGTTCATTGACGTGTGGTTACTGATCGATCGACTACATCCCTGCCCCTATCCATTCGATCCTTTCGAATCCGATTGTCTCCGCTCTCGGTTCCGCTACTCCGCTTGGCTCTGGTTAACGAGTGGCATCTTCACGGGTTGTTAAGTCAGGTTGAGGCTACTACTTGTTTTGGTCCGATCTTACGTCACGGTCTGAACCTCTCTGTTTCTACCGATCGTTTTAAAGCAGGATTACAACAGCTCGGGCCCTCATATGGGGTCCTCGTACCGTTCAAAATCAACTCATATGGCTAATATTAAGGGCAAGGGAATCCTCTGTGAGGATGATGATGAACCGATTAAGTTAACTGATCATGATGTCTCTCAAAACATTAATGAATTCAAGCTCTCTCTGATCGGCAAGATCCTTAACCCGAAAAAACAAAGTGTGGAGAAAATTTTCCAGAAAATGCGGTTCAATGGGGCATGGAGGAACGCATCACTGCAAATGATTTGGGAAATGGAAAGTTTCTACTCAACTTTACCACCGAAGATGAGCTAAACTCTGTTCTTCGACAGGGTCCGTTTCACTTTAACTTCTGTATGTTTGTGCTGGTTCGATGGGAACCCATCGTCCATGATGACTATCCTTGGATAATACCATTCTGGACTCGACTGATTGGTGTTCCCTTACATCTATGGACCGAGAACAACCTGAGGGAAATAGGTTCCCGTCTGGGGCATGTTCATCAGGACACAATAGAGCTGATTGAGGGAAGAATGCTCCTAGATATTGACTCTCGACGGCCACTAAAGTTTGCAAGGAAGGCTGAATCTCCTGAAGGAGATGAGGTTACGATTGAAATTAAGTACGAGATGTTGTTCAAACATTGTTCTACTTGTGGCATTCTTATCCATGAGAAGGAATATTGTCCTTTGCTTCAGCGTCAAGGCGTCTTTGCGCGGGTTCAGCTGCAGGAGAACCGGCCACAGCAGTATTCGAAAGCGTTGGTTAAAAAGGAGCCTAATGCGTTGCACTCAAATGCGCCGGTTACACCATACCATAAGCCGTCTAGCTACGCCACTGAGAGGAATAACAATGGAAGGCGGAACTATGACTTGGATCATCCTCGTGAGGCTTATAAGGGCTGTGTGGACAGGGTGATTCGGCGGCGGGATGACCCGTCTTGGAGGAAGAGGTATGGGGGTGCGCGAGTGGAGGCAAAACCTTACGATAGGTACAATGGAGAAAGCTGGCGTGAGAAGAAGTCCCAGCCTCAATCTCACCATGATGAGAACGTGGTACATGATCGACTGGTGCGTGCATCGATGGATCGTGGTGATGGTTCTTATGACCATCAAATGCGGAGTGTCTCTCCACTACCGAGGGAAAGTGCAAAACGGGTGCAGGCTGATCGTGAAGCTTCTCCACTGCAGTCTCAACCGCGTCCGAGTCCAGATCAAAGAAGCTTGGGTGTGGCTACTGTTACGAGGAGAATAGCTAGCGCTATTGTTACGCCATCCCGGGGTGATAGCTTAGATGAGAACGTAATAAAACGTTTAAAAGGGACTCCTCGGTCTCTAGCGTTTGAAACTTTGACAGAGCAGGATCCAAAGCTGACAACGGAAGATGATCAGGTGATTGAAGCGCTCAATGATATGGATATTACGGAGCAGCTAGATGGTGGTTTGATGGATTGTGAGATGGAGAATGATGATTTGATGGGGTTGGAGCTTGCGGAAATGGAAGATAAAAATGGTCATGATAGGGCTGATCACGTTGCTGATCAAAAATCACAGAAGTTGGCTGGTAGATCGTCGAGACATATCAAACATGGTTACAAGTCGAGTGCTTCTTTGGGCATTTAGAAAAAGAAATTTGAGATTCTTCTTCGAGGATCTCCACAAAAGAGATCATCTTCCTCTCTTGCAGCTCGTGTGTCTGGTGGAACTGGAGGCTCAAGACGCCATCACCATAGCTCGAGGAGACAGAAAACCGGCTCATCAAAGAGTGATGGTTCGATGGGGTCCATAAACCCATCACACCTTGATCAATGAGGACGCTCAGTTGGAACTATAGAGGGATTGGAGACGACCTCACAGTTCGACGCCTTACGGAGATGTGTCAGAAGCATCGCACAGGACTTGTGTTTCTTTCTGAGACGAAGAACAGAAGGCTGCTGTTGCAAAACATTCAGGCCGACTTAGGATTTGATCATTTGTTTACTGTTGAGCCACTTGGACTCAGCGGAGGTTTAGCTTTATTTTTTATGGATGAATTTCAAGTTAATGTTTTATTTTCAAATAATCGTATGATTGACATTGAGGCAGTCATTGATGAAAATAAAAATCTATATGACGTTTGTTTATGGGGACCCTATATTAGAAAGAAGAGATCAAGTTTGGGAACGTCTTACGCGTTTCTCAACAACAAAAAATGGACCTTGGTTCATGATAGGAGATTTTAATGAAATAACATGTCATAATGAGAAAGCAGGAGGAAGACAACGCCCTGATAGTTCATTTCTTCCTTTCAAACAGATGCTTAATGACTGTGGTATGCTAGAATTTCCTTTCACGGGTGATATGCTTTCTTGGGTGGGGAAGAGAGCAGGAGGATCAACAGTTCGATGTCGTTTAGACAGAGCTGTAGGAAATGCGGACTGGCATGAGAAGTTTCCCCACTCGAGTATAAAGTACATGAGGCTATGGGGATCGGACCATCGTCTGATTCTTGCAGGCATAGTCATAACGCCAACGAGAAGATCCAAAAAGTTTAAGTTTGATAAAAGATGGTTGGATAATGAAGAGCTATGGTAAGTTATCCTTGAGGGATGGAAATCTCCTGATCTTCCTCCCAATGCGACTATTATGGAACATATTTCCAGCTGCAGGAGAACCTTGAGTGAATGGGGGAAGCAAAATAATGTCAATTCGGCAAAATTAGTGGAGGAGCTTAAAGAAAAGGTGGAAGGATTGCATGCAGATGATAATGCCACAACTGAGGAAATTGCAGCAGCCCTAAAGGAAATCTCAGATCCTCTTAAAGCAGAAGAGATGTTCTGGAAGCAGAAGAGTCGGGTGTTTTGGTTGAGAGAAGGAGATAGAAATACATAAATTTTCCATGCCTTGACAGAAGCAAAGAAGAGCAAGAAATAAGATCACACAGCTCTTAGATGAGAATGGAAATATTGTTGAGGTTGAAGAAGGACTAGTAGCCATTGCTACTAGTTATTTTAGGCAGATTTTTGAATCATCGAATCCGGAGGAAATTGAGGAGGCGCTAGCTCAAGTTCCAACGACGATCACTGGTGATATGAATGACAACCTTACAGCTCCGGTCTCTGAATGGGAGGTCAAATTAGCGCTTTTTGCCATGCACCCAGAGAAGGCCCCATGACCAGATGGGATGACTGCGCTTTTTTACCAGAAATTTTGGGATATAGTAAAAGAAGATTTAACTCTTAAGGTTAATAAATTCCTGTTTGAGGGAATGGTGGCGAATGGACTGAATGATACAAATATATGTCTCATCCCGAAGATAACAAAGCCTAATGCAATGGCTCAGTTTAGACCCATTAGCCTGTGCAACGTCAGCTACAAGATAATCTCTAAAGTCTTATGCCAGAGGTTAAAAAAGTTACTACCAGGATTGATATCGGAAACCCAGTCAGCCTTTGTTGCTGGGAGACAGATTTCAGATAATGTTATGATCGCTCTGAAAATGTTCCACGCTTTGCGAACGACGCCAAGTGGACGAAATAAAAGGATGGCCATCAAGACATACATGAGCAAAGCATATGATAGGATGGAGTGGTCTTTTATTGAGGCTGTCCTGCGCAAGATGGGTTTCTCAGGAACTTGGATCAGCTGGGTCATGCGATGCATTACATCGGTGAAATATAAGGTTCTCATGAATGGAGAGCCAAGAGGGAATATTACTCCAGGTAGAGGATTACGTCAAGGATATCCTTGGTCTCCTTTCATTTTTATTCGATGCACGGAAGCGCTCGCTAGCCTTCTTAATCATGCAGAGATACAAGGGAAGATAACAGGGATGCCTGTTACACGCACGTGTCCGTCGGTATCCCACCTTCTCTTTGCTGATGATAGCATTTTCTTCTGTAAGGCGGAGCCCCGTGAATGTGAAGAAGTAATGAAAGTAGTCAGAAGATATGGCAAAGCATCTGGTCAATGTATCAACTTTGACAAATCGTCCTTACTCTTTGGTAAGCGGATTAATGCAACTACTAGTCAAGAGATTAAAGATGCACTTGGGATACAGAATGAAGGAGGAATGGGAACATACTTAGGCCTCTCCGAAGACATAAGCGGATCTAAATGCAAACTTTTTGCATTTCTGAAAGATAAGCTGATGCATAGAGTGAATGGATGGACAGGTAGATGGCTCTCAAAAGGTGGAAAGGAAGTGCTGATTAAATCCATTCTGCTCGCTCTTCCGATATACGTCATGTCGACTTTCCTGCTCCCATTGGAGATATGCGAAAATTTAGCCAGTGTCATCGCTCAGTTCTGGTGGAGCTCGAATCCACCAAAAAGAGGAATAAACTGGGCGAAATGTGAAAAAGTCTGTCTACCAAGAGAGGAGGGTGGAATTGGCTTCCGAATGATCCATGAGTTTAATCTGGCTCTTTTGGCTAAACAACTATGGAGACTAGAACATTTCCCTGATTCTCTGGTGCTCGAGTCTTATGGGGAAGATATTATAGATTGAGCTCTCCATTAAGAGTAAACGCTGCTAGCAGCCCATCCTATGTGTGGACTAGCATTTCTGCTGAAAGGAAATTGCTATTACTGGGAATTAGACAGAAGATACATTCAGGTTATGAAATTAAGGTATGGGAAGATTCATGGATTCCATCGAACCCCGCGAGGCCAGCTGTCCCCATAGCACAGTGATGCATCCTAATATGAGAGCAAGCGATCTTATTGATCAGGGATCAAAGGATTGGGATGTGGGACTATTGGAGAACTATGTTCATCCTGAGGATATACCATTCATAAGGAGTTTGGCCATAAGCTCAACTCATCGTCGTGATACTTTCTGCTGGAACTTTACAAGGAGTGGCCAATACACGGTCAAATCTGAATATTGGGTGGCCCAGAATTTATTAAAGGTAACAGAGGAAAAGGAAGTTTTGGAGCCAAGTATTACAAAGCTACAAGCTTTTGCGTGGAAATTGAAGGCTCCTACGAAGATATGTCATCTTATATGGCAGTTGTTAACTGGTCATGTGGCAGTAACGAGGAACTTAGTTAGACGTAATATGAGGTGTGTCAATTATTGCCCAAGATGTAGAGAAGTGGAGGAGACCGTCACACATGCAATTTTTGAATGCCCACCAGCTCTTCAAGTGTGGTCTTTATCATCAACTCCGACATGCCCAAATATTTTCCTGGTTTCGAGCGTCTACACAAATATGGTTTATCTATTCTGGAGGAAGAATGGTATCATTGGGCCAGAGCAAGATATGGATCCTTATCCCTGGATGATATGGTACATTTGGAAGGCTATGAATGAAAAACTCTTCACGGGAATAGATAGAGATCCTTTGGAACTAGTTAGACATGCAGAGAGTGAATGCCAAGCCTGGTTTGATGCTAATGAAGTGGCACAAGCAGTGGCACAAGATAATATAAATGAGGAACCCTAAGTCGTAAGCTTGGGAAACATTTGCTTGTTAGATGGATCTTGGATATCTTCTACTAACTTTAGTGGAAGCGGATGGGCATGGATGGATAGTTCTGGGAACACTCAACTTATGGGGACAAGAAACTTCCCCCGACGCGAATCAGCCTTGCACTCGGAAGTAGAAGCACTGTGGTGGGCGATGGAGAATATCCTACAACATTCGACCTACCAGAGCTTTGGGACAGACTGTAAGGAACTAATTGCAATGGTAAAGGACCCTCAAGCGTGGCCAAGCTTTTCGATGGAATTGGCGAGGATAGAGACGCTACAGATATGCTTCCCGGAATTCAACATCACTCACGTTCCACGGGCGCACAATCAGATTGCTGATTTTTTGGTTAAGACTGCTAGATCTTTCCATAGGGAGTTACATTTTGTTGGTTGTTCTATTCCGGTTTGGTTACCCAGACCACCTCAAGTTTGAGTAATAGAATGACCTTTTGACGTCAAAAAAAAAAAAAAACAAACGAATTAACATAGTACATATTTTTCAAATGTTAAAATGTATATGATTGTATGGAATGTGGTAATGCTTACTCCAACGTCAACCCAAACGTTCTATAATCTAAACCCAAAATACTAATCACTAAACCCTAAAAGGAAATATAAATCCTAATCCAAATATCAAAATATACACATAGTACATAATATGAAACATTGTTAAAATGGAATAGTAACAAAAAAATAACATAGTACATATTGTTCAAATAGCATAATACATCCAGAAATTTACTGTATAAACGAGTGGTGGTTGTTACGGTGGAAGAGGTGGTGGCTGATATCAAGGAGATAGATAGTGGTTGTTTTGCAAGATGTGATGGAAAAAATATGAAAGCAAAGATTACAAATTTGGTTAATAATTAAAAGAAATGATGACAATAGTTACGGAGAGATCCAAATGATTTAAATTTTTTTTTTTACAAAAAGTGAAGGTGGATTGAAAGAAGTAGTGATGGTGGTAGTTAATCGAAGAAGAAGTATATACAGTTTTTAACCGGTAAACAGGGATAGTATAGTATATATTGTAATAATAGTGGAAGTTGTTTATTTTTTATTTAGATACCTAATCTTATATATTATTAAAAGAAAAGTACTCATTCGAAAATATTCTTACTTCATTAATTAAATTCCCTTTTTTTTTGCTTGTTTTTTTCAGTTGCATTTATGAAATATCCTAAAACGAATAAAACTGTCTAATTTATTACTTGTCTTTTCAGTTACATTAATGAAATATGTTTAAATGAATTTAAACTTCCTATTTTATTGTTTGTATTTTTCAGTTACCTTAATGAAATATCCTTTAATAAATTTGAACATAATGTCATTAAATCAACCAAAAAAACTCATGAGTTATCCTTACGTGCATAATTTTAATAAGGGAGATTTTTAAAAACGTGCATCATTAAAATGTTACCTAAAACATGCAGCACTAATATATAACATGCATCAATAAAACTAGAATTTGACTCACACAATTGTACGGATATTATTTTCAGTTGATTAAATTTAAAAATAATTATTTATTCAAAAAATATTTAAGAATGGCTATGTTTTTAAAAATTATATGGTATTATTTGCTCATAACTCATTTGTCATTTGATAAATTGTTAGAAAGAAAATTTTAGCATAATATAACTCAGTTGTCATTTGCTAAATTTATGGTTTTTATTTATATTTTTAATTATTTAATTATAATATTTTCATTTTATATTTGAAAGATAAATGAATTTTCTTTCAAACAATATTTTTGTAAATGTATTTTTTTAAAAATAATCAATTAAAATTGTTATTATCATTGAATATCATTATTTTTGACATAATTTGAGTTTTCGTTTACATCAAAACTTATCATATTTTAGGATAATTTTAATTTAAAATGTAATTTTCATATTTTTTCAAACAAATTCTAAAAGTATTTTTTAAATATTTTGTTATAATTGTTAAAAAAAATATTGAGTTGCATTTCAAATAAAAAGGTAAAGATATTAAAAATATTCTAATTAAAATATGTAAAATTTAATATAGTTTTAAGGAAATGGTCAAAATAAAAAAATTACACATAAAATAATCATGATTTTTGTTAACTGGGCGGATCAGTATTTATATGATATCGCATATGAAAGAAAAATTTATGTTTTTAAAATTATCTAATTAACTCTATACTCATTTTTTTTTATATATTTTATATGATATCACACATTCGTAAAAAAATAGATAGTTTAAGTTGCAAAAAAAAAATATTTACTTAATGAATATAATATGAACGAATATTACAAATACATCATTTAATAAAATAAATAATTAAAAACTAAAAATTCATATCAGGGTCTAGTTATGATTTATTTTATGGTTACTCAGACCAATTTTCCTATTTTCAAATTGTCGTTAATTTATTATGACACATGTGGTGTGTAGCTCAACTATTTATAATTCATGTTCTGAACATTAACATATTTCTAGTGGCTCTTAACACTCTTACAAACACAAAGTGTAGAGAAGGAGGAGGAGAAAGACATACTAGGTAATGTAGAAATTATTATCTTAGAAATAAAAACCTCAAATGATGTTCGACCGCAAGAAGTTTTAAATTGGGCATTGAAGTATGTTCGAGTGCCCGAAGTTTGAAGTTGAGCATTGAATTATGCAATAACCTCTAAAATATGGTCTTTGATAGTTGATTGATTACTTGAAACATTCTCAAAATATTTACGTATATGATACATAAACTTGTGAAACCTCTTATTTGATCAGAGTTTATGCTTGTGCTTGAATCGGATAGGGTAGCCATGAATTTGTAGCATGTTTCAACTGAGTGTCTTGTATAACCACAATTCCCACAAATTGGCTTGTTCAACTGCGTATGAGCATAACTGAATTGCATTGATTTAGATTATAGAAGAGATGAGACATAAATTAAATGAAATTGCATTCTGAATATGATTAATATTTGTATGGCTATGGTTTTTTGATCAAGCAAGTTGTATATCTCAAATAGTTCCGCTTCATGTTTGTTCATGATTATTGTGTTTCTAATGATTGCATAAGAATTGTTTAAGCTAACCAAGCACACTCCTTGGTTGAGTGACAAGATTTGTTGAGATAGTTGATATGTGAAATATGAAATTTGGACATCAAATCTTTCCATATTTTTTCATAGCATCATTAAATCGTAAAAGGATTTTGTATTTCTTCTAAGGAAATATGATGAATATCCAAGACATAACCATTAAATTGAATCTAAACCAGGTTCAAAAGTTAGGATGTGGCTGAGTTGGCCTAACTACAAAACCATCTATATATGTGATTGTGTTTTTCTTTTTCTAAGACTATAGTCAACATAATACCTCAGTTATCGCAATTTGTGCCGTCTAGTACCTCACAGATTATCACAAATCAAGGATTATCTCTATTTCTAACGAATAATGGAGAATTGGTGCTATCTGGAAAAATATGGGAATGTCATTAGAGGATCTTGAAGTTATTTTTGGAGTAAAGGGGGTTCTTTAAAATGACATTGTTGCCATGGTTAACTGACGTGGAGACTTGGAGCGATCACCACTACTGATGATCCACGCTCTCAACAAGTATTATTACTGATTCCAGGTGATTTGACCAAAAATCTATCACAAATTTTGATCAAAATCGTTGAAAATTTTAGGTTCATGTAAAGAAGAAAACAAAGGAAATAAAAATCAAATGAGGTACAAAATTTGTATGTCATCGCTCTAATGTTATGCAAGAGAACGAGCTCGATCTCAATGAATCAACATTAATTTTTGTTTTTCATGATGTTGAGAACACATTCAGCTACTCTCATTATATAGAATGAAAGAGACTAACATTCAGTTTACATTTAATCTAGTATATGATTTAGTTACACTGATTATTAGGTTTCACACTCTCCCTCTACTTCATTCTGGTGGTTACCATGGATGCAAAAAGACCACCGCCAATCCTTAAATATAGAAATAGAAGCAAAAAATTCTCATCAAGCTCACTACAAAACACACATCACTACAAGAAAACAGCGATATTCTGACGGACATTCCGACGGAAAATGAAATCCTCGGAATATCCCGAGGAATTTCCGAGGAAATTCCGAGGAAACACAAAATTTGGTTTCCTCGGAATTTCCTCGGAATAAACCGACGGAATTCCGAGGAAACATCAATCCGTCGGAATATTCCGAGGAAATTCCGAGGAAATATGTTTTCCTCGGAAAAAACCGATGAATTCCGAGGAAATATTATAGCCGTTGGAGAGCCGTTTGGGGATTTTACAAAATTCCGAGGAAATTCCGACGAACTAGCCGTTGGCGTCGGAATTCCGTCGGAATTTCCTCGGTTTGTCGGCAGGATTTAACCTATAAATACAAGCTCCTCTTCCTCTTCATTCACTCCATATCTTCATCCTCCCTCTTACTCTATTTACACACGAATTTGATTCATAAAAATATGTCTTCTTCAAATTATTTTCGTTCTTGGATCGATCGACCTCATTTGGATCCGAACACGAGATTGCTTACGGAAGAATACCAACGAGGTATAACCGAATTCATGGGGTTAGTTCACCGACAACCGGAAGCAAAAACAGGTAAGTTAAGATGTCCTTGCTCTAATTGTAAAAATAGAAAGGTTATTAAAGAGTGGGATGTTTGGACTCATCTATATTTGAGTGGGTTTACACGAAGTTACAAAATTTGGTATCATCATGGGGAAACTGATTATGAACATGGTAGTACTAGCGAACCTCAGCCAGCGGTTAGATTAGAAGAACCAATTAGAACGGATGTAGATTATGGTGTAGGTACTGAGCAGATGGTAAATGATCATTTTAGAGGGGAAGATTTACCCAATGCACAAGCTAGGAGATTTTATGATATGTTGGATGCTGGAAAGCAACCATTGTACGAAGGTTGCAGAGATGGTCATTCAGCTTTATCATCTGCTACAAGATTGATGGGCATTAAAACAGATTATAATTTGGCTGAAGACTGTGTGGATGCGATTGCTGATTTTGTAAAAGGTATTCTACCCGAGGATAATGTAGCTCCTGGTTCATACTACGAGGTTCAGAAACTCGTAGCTGGTCTTGGTTTATCGTATCAGGTAATAGATGTATGCAGCGACAACTGCATGATTTATTGGAGGGCGGATGAACAGCGGGTTACATGCAAATTTTGTGGGAAGCCTCGTTATAAAGATACGAGTGGAAGAGTTCCAGTGCCATATAAAAGGATGTGGTATTTACCTTTGACGGAAAGGTTGCAGAGGTTGTATCTGTCTGAACGCACAGCGCAACCAATGAGATGGCATGCGGAGCACTCAACAGATGGTGAGATCAGACATCCTTCAGATGCAAAAGCGTGGAAGCATTTCCAATCAAAGTATCCCGACTTTGCGTATGAGAGAAGAAATGTCTACCTTGGATTATGTACTGATGGTTTCAGTCCGTTTGGCAAGAGTGGAAGACAGTATTCTCTATGGCCCGTCATTCTTACACCATACAACCTACCCCCAAACTTGTGCTTGCGACGAGAGTTTTTGTTTCTCTCGATTCTCGTTCCCGGACCAGAGCATCCTAAGAGATCACTTGATGTGTTTCTTCAGCCACTAATATATGAGTTGCAACAACTATGGGCTCAAGGTGCTGAAACATACGATGTTTCGTGTAAAGAAAACTTTCAAATGCGGGCAGTACTAATGTGGACAATAAGTGATTTTCCAGCATATGGTATGTTGTCTGGATGGACAACGCATGGAAGGCTATCATGTCCATATTGTCAAGATAACACTGATGCTTTCCAACTAAAACACGGAAGGAAAACGTGTTGGTTTGACTGTCACAGGAGATTCCTACCACCTGATCATCCATATCGTAGGAGTAGGAATTTGTTTACGAAGAACAAGAGGGTGTTTGACAGTCCACCTCCGGAAATTTGTGGGAAAGATTTGAAGATACAACTAAGAGATTTTGGTGCAGAAAGGACGCCAGAAGTCGGTGGACATGAGCGTTTTCCGGTAGATGCTGTTGGAGAACTACATAACTGGCACAAAAAAAGTATTTTCTGGGATCTGCCATACTGGGAGGATCATCTGCTAAGGCATAATTTAGATGTCATGCATATTGAGAAGAACTTTTTTGACAATCTCATGAACACGATCCTTAATGTTCAAGGTAAAACAAAGGATAATTTGAAGTCAAGACTGGATTTAGTCGATATATGTGCTCGTTCAGAACTTCATGTTGATGAAAATGGTAGGGCTCCTTTTCCCATATACCGACTTGATGCAGCGGGAAAAGATGCGTTATTTGATTGGATTTCAAACGATGTGGAATTTCCAGACGGTTACGCATCAAATTTGCGTAACTGTATCGACAGAAAGGAAGGAAAGTTTACTGGCTTGAAAAGCCACGATTGCCATGTAATGATGCAGCGCCTCCTTCCGTTCGCCTTCAAGGAACTATTACCACGAAATGTTCATGAAGCAATTGCAGGGATAAGTGGTTTCTTCCGCGATTTATGCACGAGATCAGTGACTCTTGAAGGTATTGAAAATTTGAAGACTAACATAGCCGTGATTCAGTGCAACCTTGAGAAGATATTTCCTCCCTCATTTTTTGATGTTATGGAGCATCTTGTTATTCACCTGGCAAGAGAATTGGAACTTGGTGGTCCTGTGCAGTATAGATGGATGTATCTGTATGAGCGGTATATGTTCCATTTGAAGAAGATGGTGAAAAATTTAAGTAGGGTGGAAGGTTCTATAGTCGCACAGATGATCAATGAAGAAACTTCAAACTTTGCCGAGTACTACTTTCCAGCAGAAGTTCAGACCAAAAACAGAAGACCTGCTCGGCATGATGATAGAGGCGAACGGGCAGCATATCATGTTACGGTTCCAGACATTTTCACAGATGTTGGACGACTTAGCGGAAAACCAAAGGACCGTCGACTTACTGAGCAGGAGCGCAGTCATTTGCAAACATATTTGCTCACCAACTGCGAAGACGTTCTTCAATATGAGAGGTAAATAAATGAGCTTACAAATTTTTATTTTAACAAGTTGAAATTTAAATCTTAATTAATTACATTATTGTCATCATATACAGGATTTTCATGGCAGAAAAGCGGTTCGAGTATAGATACGCCACAGAGGACGAACTAGAAGAAATGAAGCAGAGAGAATTTAGTGGATGGATGTTTACTTATGTGAGTGCTTTAAACAAATTAAAATATATTTTATCACATATTTATACTAATTCACATTTATTGATATAATATATATATATGTGCTATTAATAGGTGTCTGCTGGTTTGGCCAGAGGTGAAACATTTGACGATTGGATACGTGAGATGGTCGTTGGACCAAACTTTGTTGTGAAGTCATATCCGAGATTTTGTACTCGAGGATATGCATTCACAACTCAGAAGAGGAGACGTTCGAGTACGACTTATGATGCTGGCGTTTGTTCTGCATCAGGAGATGATGTATACTACGGACACATACATGAGATTTTGGAAATTAAGTATTTGGGCATGGTTGGATTGCGCTGTACTGTTTTCTATTGTGATTGGCACGACAACACCCCAGATCGAGGTGTGAGAACAGATGCATTTGGTGTTACATCAGTAAATTCGAGGCGAAAGCTGCAATATTATGATCCTTTCATTCTTGCTTCTCAGGCCGATCAGGTAATTAAATGTTAATTATTCAGAATGATTCATCATCATGTGTATTAATTTATAATTTTTCTAAATGTTACAGGTTTGTTATATCAAGTACCCCCGGGTAAGAAACAGAGATGATCCATGGGTTACTGTTACAAGACTCAACCCGAGAGGCCGAGTTCAGGGAAGTTCTGAGCTGGAAGACCCACTACAACCAAGCACATCCGGCAACTTAAGTGCAGCAGAAGATTTAGCTGGAGTTGGCCTTGTAGTCGATTTAACCGACTTTGGAGAGGAAGCCGTCGTTCACGTAGAGGATGAACCAGTGATTGGAGAGTTTCACGAAGATCCAGATTCAGATTCATCTGGTGATGATGACTCGGAAACAGACTACCATTGAACTATTTGTTTTTATTTTTAAAGAAATACCGAGGAAATTCCGAGGAACACTTGATATAACCTCTTTCCTCGGATAATAGTTATTTGGTTTATCTAGCAAGGCAAAGCTGAATACGAATTAAAAACTACTCAGAACACAACCAAATAAAACGAAGAAACCATGTAAAAGAAATACGAACTCATAATTAAGAAACCCAAAAAAAACTCAGTTCAAAATTAACAGAAAATAAGACCATAAAACGTTA
This sequence comes from Brassica napus, assembly GCF_020379485.1. Lineage (NCBI taxonomy): Eukaryota > Viridiplantae > Streptophyta > Magnoliopsida > Brassicales > Brassicaceae > Brassica > Brassica napus. The sequence goes on from NC_063445.1 coordinate 40,350,368, forward strand.
GAATAGAAAAGAAAATAAAATAGATGGTGATAGCTCCTACTCCTCGTCTCCTGCTCCAGATGTTCCTGCATCGTTGGGTCTCTTGGACCTCTTTCTTACCCTGTGTGTACCACTCGAACCCGAACCAGAGGTGGATGGAGAGTTGTCCCGATGAACTACATCATCCTTTTGGCAACGACACGGCCTGATACGTGAAATGGCAGCCCAGATCTTGTGTAGCATGTCGTTGTTTGTCTTTATGCTCTGATCTCTCCAATGTTGTTGCTGGCGCGAAGTGGCGTTCGGTGGAAGCTCTTGCAGCTTGTACTGGCTGGAGTCTGATGGGAGTAGCTGATGGGGTTGTGAATCATCTGGAATGGCTTGTGCAGCCTCATCTTCTCCTTCTTCATCAACCACGCCCTTGCCTTTGGTCTGATATTTTGGCGTGAAGAAGGATGGCTTGTCTACTAGTGCGGTAGCAGGGGGTAGGAACTCAACTGCAGCCTCTGAAAGTAGAGAAGTGAGACCGATCTGAGGTAGGTGGCAGTAGAGTGTTTTCTTCGCTCGGTCCTGGAATACGTAGACGTAAGGACCATCCCGATGGATCCTCGAGTGGGGACCAGCTATGAACTCCTTACTTACTAGAGAAATGACATCCAGGTAGTTCCAAGCAATGTTGTTCGATCTGTCCAGTGCTACCTCCTGGTTCTTGCAGTCTACACCCACATGTCTAAGGATCCGAGTAATCACTGCACCAAATCCACATGCATTGCTCTTTTTTTTGGTTACTTTCCCCTTGTATCCTGCTAAGTTTGCGGCCAGCACCGCTCCCATGTTGAAGGCAGTAGCAGGTGGGAATGTAGAGTTTCCAAATGCCGGTAGCAAATGCCTCACACCTTGGTACAGGAGGCACAACTCCCATTGCGTGACTGATGCGGCTGTGGTTGTCCCGTATAGCAATGAGCCAATGAGGCGTGTGGCATATCTCAGTACTGGGCTCCGGATAAGTGACTCCTTTGCCTGAGAAGATCTATAAACCCCTGTGCCAATCGTTTCCCAGAAGTTCAACAGCTCTGAAGTCCAATAAAGACCAGATGTCCTCTCCCCTGCACTCAATCCAAATAGTCCGCAGAGGTCTGTGAAAGTTACCTCATAGTATACTTTCTGCACTACGAATGCCAGAAAACCTTCCTGATGCCTATCATCGGGACGGGTGACGTATGCGGATGCTATGAACTGGCGTACCAACTCCGGATAAGTGGGTTCGTTGAGGTTGCATAGTTGGCCTAGACCCATGTTCTGGAACAGTCCTTCAATGTCTGCTTGGATTCCCAATATTGTCATCGTCTCAGGACATGCTAGTTGTGTAGCCGGAACGGCTACCTTCTTCATGTTGTTGTAGTGGGTGGTATCAGACTTATCCCACTTCTTTGGCCTTTGCTTCTCCAGATGAGACGAACCCTCTTCTTGTGTGTTCTTCTTTGCTGACATTTTTGTGCGCTTCATTCTCTACAAAATAGAATCATTGCTCTCAACATGGTTATAATCAATTAAGAACTCAAAGCAACATGAAAATGAAAAGCGAAATCGAGTTGTGATAAAAAAAAACCAAATTCAAAAAAATTGTCAATCCGTAAATCATCTCAAATCCTGTTACAAACTCGTTGATCACAGACAATTGTGTTCTATTCCATGTTTAAACATCTGTTTCATGCATATTTGATCAAGGAATCAACACGGAAATAAGAAATACACAAAACCCAAAAAATTGCTCAAGAACACGATTTCATAATGTGGAGATTCGCGGAGTATACCTGTCTTAGGGTGAAAACGAGTGTAGGAATCAGGTAGAGCTCGAAAAATCAAGGGGAATAGAGCCCAAAATTGTTCAAATCGGATGATTATAGAGAGAGAAAAAGGGGGGCGAATTATTGGGGAAATCGGAGGGGATGAGAGTTCTGAGGTTTAGATCCAAAAAGGTCGGGTTTTGCCTTATAATTCTGTTCGCAGACCCATCGATCGATGCGTTTTTTCACATAAACGCATCGATCGATGCGTTTATAAAAAAACATACAAGATTTTCCGAGGATATTCCGAGGAAGGCTTCAGATTTTGTTCCATCGATCGATTATTCAATCCAATCGATCGATCACAATCTTACGGCTTTCGTCCATCTGCTGATCGATCGATGCGATTTTCACATAAACGCATCGATCGATGCGTTTATAAAAAAACATACAATATTTTCCGAGGATATTCCGAGGAAGGCTTCAGATTTTGTTCCATCGATCGATTATTCAATCCAATCGATCGATCACAATCTTACGGCTTTCGTCCATCTGCTGATCGATCGATGCGTTTTGTCACATAAACGCATCGATCGATGCGTTTATAAAAAAACATACAAGATTTTCCGAGGATATTCCGAGGAAGGCTTCAGATTTTGTTCCATCGATCGATTATTCAATGAAATCGATCGATCACAATCTTACGGCTTTCGTCCATCTGCTGATCGATCGATGCGATTTTTCACATAAACGCATCGATCGATCCGTTTATAAAAAAACGTAAAAGATTGAAACCCCAAACACTGGTTTCTCGGAATTTCCTCGGAATATTCCGACGGAATTACGAGGAAGACAAGGGTTTCCTCGGAATAGTCTGAGGAAATTCCGAGGAAATAGGGGTTGTAAACCGAAAAAAAACGTTTTGCGGTTTGAATAACACCTACATAACCCTTATTAAGTGTCTTACGTTACTTATGAAGTCTAAAATTTGTTCCTTTTCCCTTAATTAACACTTTTCCGATTGTATGAACGAAATCCCACAACATAAGAGAAACACTTATACGTTTTAATGAATGGTATAGGGAATACTTTCAATTAGTTTTGAAATTTGTTATTTCATGGTTTATGCTAATCTATACAAAGAATCCTCAATGGTATACATTACAATTGTATAACAAATGAAAAACCCCAAAAAAATTGATGTTTTGAAACCCCAAACACTTGTTCCTCGGTATTTCCTCGGAATATTCCGACGAAATTCCGACGGATACTTTACTATCCGTCGGAATTTCCTCGGCATATATTTTCATTTTACCGGGCAAATGTTTCGCGAAAATTGAAATTAAAATTCCGACGGAATTCCGACGGAAAATATCCGTCGGACCCTAGGTTTTATAACCACGAGCCACTTCTTCTTCCCCATTTCTCTCTTCTTCCTCTGCGATTCCTCTCTTTTTTTCCGGCGATTTCCCCCTGAAATCCGACGATATCTCCGGCGATCTCCCCCTTTTCTTACACAAATCATGTAAGGACCCTATCCCACTCTCTTAGATTCTATTTGTTAGGTTTTTGTGGAGTTTTGATAGATTTTTGTTAAGGTGATTGGTTAGGATTGTGATTTTTGGTTGTATAATAGGTTTAGAATTGTGATTTGGTTGAATAATTTGTTTTGTTGAATTGATTTATAATTTTTTTATAATTTTTTTATTTTTTTGTATTTAGAAAATCGATTTTAGTATATAAAATCGATTTTTGTATTTTACAAAACGATTTTTCTATATAAATTCGATTTTTTGGATTTTACAAAAAAAATTTGGTATATAAATTCGATTTTTTGGATTTTACAAAACATTTTTTAATATCTATACAACTTTTTTTTTGATTAAAAACTATTATTTGGGATTTAAAAATATTTTTAATATATGTATATATTATTAAAACTATTTTTTGTAATTATTGAACTATTTTTTATTTATTAAAACTATTTTTTTTATTAGAACTATTTTTATATATTTATTAAATATTTTTAATATCTATAAATATTTTTTTGTGATTAAATTATTTGACACTGTGATAAAAAAAATAATAATTTATATATTTCTGTATTTATTAAATATATTTTTTTTAATTTACAGGTCTCATGATGATCAGATCCGGCCTCGACAGCGTCGTGGTCGTGGTGGTACGGGGAGCCAGTCTCGGGATTCCACCCATTTTCAGGATTCCCCTTCGCCCCACAGCTCCTACCATACATCTCCCTCTGCTGCACCCGCTCCTGCTCCTCTCGCTCCCGCTGCTGAACCCGCTCCTCCTCCTCCGGGTCCTCCAGGAGTGATGAGTGTTGCGGATTTGGTTCAACAGCCCGGTCGTGACCATCTTCCGTATCTCACTCCGTATCCACATGGACATGGTCAAACATGGTAATTAAACATTTTTTTTTCTTTAAATTTTGATTCATTATTAACCGTTTGTTCTTTTTATTAGGTTCAACCGATCCGGGAACGGGATCAGCGCATGGATCAACCGTATGATGTACTCGGCCCTCGACAAGGGACATCCGACTTTCACTCACTTCCCTACCGAAAAGCAGGTTCTGTGGTTTCGTCAGTTTGCGGTAAGTATTCTAATTTTTTACTTATATTTTTAATCTTTAATATTAATTTTTTACTAATTGTGTTTTTTTTTCAGCAAGAGTTCAACTGGAATTCCGATGATACGCTCTTTATCTATCACCACTTCGTCCATAAAGTTATGGACAACTATGGGAAGCAGATCCACGAGTGGAAGAAAAAGTGGGAAATCAATAAGGTTCGATTTAATTTATTAAACAATTTTTTAATTTATTAAACTATTTTTAAATTTAATAAACTATTTTTTTTTATATTAAAAGGTACCAAAGTCGATGAACGACACGGTCTGGAAGGAGTTGTGTGCGCATTGGGATAAGGAAGAGACGAAAGAAACTTCTTCTACCAACTCCACCAACCGCAGGAGCGACCGTAAAGGGAAGGGCATCTACAAGCATAACTTGGGTGCTCAATCTATTGCCACTCTGGGAGATCGCATGGTAAGTTCAAATGTTTTTTCTTCAATTATTTGAGTTTCAGAATTTTAATTTATTGTGCATTTCTTCTAATTTCTAATGTTTCTTTAATTTATGTTTTTTTTCAAGGCGGAAGAAAATGATGGCGAGCCGGTTGATGATCTCGCCCTAATGAGGAGGGCGTATACCAACAAGAAGACCGGCCAGATTGATGACGGTCTTGTGAGGGACGTGGTCGACCTGGTCCAAACTCAGGTGGTAGACGAAGTGTCTCAGCTTCAAACCGAGGATGACGCTTCGACGGCTTCGACCAACTTGTCTCGGTGTCGAATCAACGAAATCGTTGAATCCGTAAGTTCTTTTTTTTTAAAGTTCAATTCATTTATTTTTTGGTTTAAATTTGTAAATTTGGCTATTTTCTATTCAGTCGGTTCCAAAGAAGAAGGGACGTTTGGTCGGTTTGGGTCGTCGCACCCGGTCGGTTCCTCCTTCTTCTGCACCACCGCCCTTTGTTGATCCAGAAGTACTTACGGCTCAGTTGAAGGACAAAGATGATCGTATATCTTTGTTGGAGACCCAGATGGCGGCTCAACAGGCGGGCTATGAGGCACAGAGGAGGCTGAACCAGCAAATGATGGAGATGATGCAGAGGATGTACCCGAACGAGGTGTTCCCGGACGTGCCAGACCCGTAGATTATTATTTTTTTTCCCAAAACCTCGGAATGTTTTATTTTTATTTGTGAAACTTTGAATATTAATTAATATGATTTTAATTTTAATTTTAATTTCATATTTTCGAATTTAAATTTCAGAAATTTTATTTTTTTAAAAAAATTAATATTTTTTACATTCCGAGGAAATTAATTATATTTTTTACGCGATCGATCGATGCGTTTTTGGACATAAATCCATCGATCGATCTGTTTATAAAAAAAACGTTCGGAATATACCGAGGGACATGTTCCTCAGAATATACCGAGGAACTGTTCCCTCGGAATATTCCGAGGAACGTGTTCCTCGGAATATTCCGAGGAACGTGTTCCTCGGAATATTCCGAGGAAGATGTCCCTCGGTATAATCCGAGGGAACAGTTCCGTCGGTATATTCCTATCGATCGATGTATATATGTCTAAAACGCATCGATCGATGAACGTCCGAGGAAATATCCCGACGAAGTTCTCCCTCGGTATATTCCGAGGACATTTCCGACAAAATAATGGTCCTCGGAATTTCCTCGGAAATTTGTTTCCTCGGAATTCCGTCGGAAATTTCCGACGGATTTCCGACGAAAGAAGAAATTCCGAGGAATTATTTCCGACGACTTGTTTCGTCGGTATGTCGTCGGAATAACGGTATTCTGACGAAATTCCGACGATTTTTTCCCTCAGAATCTTTGCTGTTTTCTTGTAGTGCATGTTGATCCGTACTCATGCTCACTTGTATAGCATGGATTTTAGCAACTTTTAGCCATGGTATATAAGTGTTTTTAAATACATTATAGTTGTTTTCTAATCTTTTTTGTATGTTTTCAGGTTTTGGAATGATTTAGAAAAAAATAGTGATTTTGGTGCATTTTGGAGATAAAGTGAAAAAGACCCGTAACTGACGATCGAACTGTCCGGCAGTCGATGATTGAAGATTATAATCGATCGACACACACCTTGCGTTTTCGATCGACGGCGAAGCGCGCAAAGACTAGACTTGGTTCCATCTAACTTTTAAGCCCAAGTACAACAACAATTACCAAATTGCTCCTGACGAGTTTTAACTTAATATTTATGTGCTCTGTCATTGTTCTAGGAAACACACGCTTGCATACTTTCTTACACAGCAAAATACTTAGAGTTTTAGGTTTGGAGAGAAGATCCAAGACTCCTTCAGAGATTTGTGATTGAAACTCCAAGTTTTTCTACTTTATATATTCTATGCAGTTTTACTATTGTCTTGTTATGAATTGCTTAGCTATGTTTCAGTAGTTTTCTTTGTTAGATTTAGGGTTCAGATATTTATGAGCGATTAGCCCAAAATATAGAATTCCTAAGTGTTGGGATATCAATCAATTGAACTGTTCTTTAATGCATGTGTTCTAGAGTAGCTGAATAGGACCTTGTCCATAGATATTAGGGCACAAGCAGAAGCATGGTCCTTTGTCCGATCTAGTTTACATTGTGCTAGGATTGCTAGAAACAAGCGACAACTGATTTAGTTTAACCTAGTGAACAATTCAAACCCGTGCGGTAAAGCTTTCTGTAAGGAACATCGAACGACAACTCAGTAGTTGCATCGATCGACGGGCTGAAAGGTGTATCGATCGATACTTTCTCAAGACCAACAAACGACAGCTGAGGTCTTAGATCTGGCAATAGATATTCTAAAAATACCGAAGTTGATCAACTATTCTTTAAGTTTGAGTTCTAGAATATCCAACATACACTTAGTCTCTATATCTCTATAATCTTGATTGTCTGAATAAAACCCTAAGTCTAACGCCTTTCATATCTATTTCAAAACCCCAATCAATCAACCGAGTAATTACCTTTCTCATACCACTGCTATTTACATTTAAACATGTTTGCCTAGCTTAACCACATAACTACTAGATCTTTTGTGTGCCTTAGCTCCATGTGAATTCGATCCTTAAGTGCTACAACTCAATCTCCTATTTGAGAGAGTACAAATCACTCCTTAGGATAATTTGAGTGATATCAAATTTGGCGCCGTTTCCAAGGAGCTTCGATCGCCATTAGATCTTATTTTGTAAGGTTTAGTCTAGGTTTTTGTTACATGCAAAAAACTGATAAAAATTTTTTTCTTGTCTTTCAGCTGCATGTCTTGCAGTACCAGAAGCAACAAGGAACAAACATTGCTCTTTTCAGATCCTGCACGTTTATAACGCTCAATCCACAAAGAAAAACGCACCACATCGATCGACAACAACACTCGTTTTTCGACCGACACTCGCCTTCCACCGTCGACCGAGACTTCTCTTTCGTCGACCGACACTTCCCACCCGTCATCGATCGACACTCCGCATCAGACATCGATCGATACTCAGCCGCGAGATATGGTTGCGAATATAGCTCTAATTCAGGACGCGAATGGAGACCTGCATGACAAGGAGAGCCATCTGCGTAACGCATCTGGTCAGAAGATAGATGATCAGGGGGATGTAATCCCTGATACTAATGCTGATAATACAGAGATTACAACCCCCTGATCATCTATCTTCTGACCTTTTGTGTTACGCTAGGGGTGTCAAAATGAGCTATAGCTAATGATCTGGCTCAGCTCAGCTCGTTTTTTCATGAGCACGATCTCTATATTTTAAGCTCATTTAATAAATGAGTTTAATGATCGAGCTTAAATTAGATCACAAGTTATATGAACGATCTTTGATGAACATGAGCTGACTCATGAGCTTGTTCATTTTATACTTACAATAATATATAATATATTTTATATATATTATATTTGGATTTGGATAATTTCTATTTTTTTGTAAAAAAAATATAATTTTTATATTTATCTTCTAAAATTAAAATGCCAAACCAAATCTTCTTAAAAGATAATATCAATATTAATCATTTTTATCTTCTAAAATTAAAATGTAAAACATACATATAAGACACTGGAGATGAATTGGCTCAAGATTCTCACGAAGAATAGGGATTTGGATCATTGGTTTTGCTTTAATTCAATTTATATTAGGTGTTTTATTTTTATTTTTTTTGTCATGTGTTGGTTTTTATCTAGTATTTAATATTTATGTTTTGGATTTTTTAATATTTAAATTTTGAACAATATTATAGAAGTTATTCTATCACTATTTTATTTTATGATAATTATTTTTATTTAGATCACGAGTTAGCTCATTTAACTCACGATCTAGATGATCTGAGTTCGAGTTTACATATTGAAGCTCATATAATAAATGAGCTGAGCTGAGCTAGCTCATGAAAGAGCCAAGCTCACTATGAGCTGAGCTGAGTTGAGCGAGCTAGCTCATTTTGACACCCCTAGTTACGCAGATGTGGTCAAGCTGCAGACGAGGCTGTTAGACCGAGGACATAAGCTGATTACAACAAGCCAAATCATTACTACGAGAACAGATCTGCCATTCTCCGCCAACCATTCAGAGCGAAGACTTTGAATTGAAGTCTCAGTACTTTACACTCGTGGGACAGACACCCTATTGTGGGTTATCACACGAGCATCCTATGGACAGTCTGGAGAGGTTCGAGGATCTAGTTTCTGTTATTAAAGCCAATGAAGTCCCTGAGGACTATCTCTTTTGCAAGCTCTTCAAGTACTCACTTTCTTGAGAGGCTTCGCACTGGCTCAAGCAGTTACCACCAAGATCTCTTATATTATGGGCCGACATCAAGAATGCATTCTTGCGTAATTTCTTTAATGTGGCACGCGCTGAATACTTGAGGAGCAAGATTGCTACATTCACACATGAGCCTACAGAATCATTCAGAAGCTCCTGGATCAGATTCAAGTTATATCAGAGAGACTATCCACATTATGGATTCAATGAAGTTCAGCTGCTCAGCACTTTCTTCAGAGGCATCGAGCTGTCATATTAGATGGCTCTAGACTCAGCTAGTGATGGAAACTTCCACACTAAGAATCCAAAAGAGGCTGTGAGACTTATTGAGAACTTGGCATCCATCAATAGCTGCAAGAACAATAATTTTGAGAGGAGAAAATCGGCCACTACCCTAGGGAAGGAGCAGATGGACGATGTTAAGGCTAAGCTGGATAGTGTTCCCAAGCTTCTCAAGAAGCAGGCCAGCTTTGCAGAGGATGTAGAAGCTATAGATGTTGACAGTAAAGATGAAGAGGGGGATGTGAACTATGTTAGTGGTACATGCTTTCAGAATCAGAGGTATGGAAATCAGAGTGGATACATAAACTCTTATGGCAATGGACAGAAAAGTGGAGAAAACCAGAGCCCACAGCACCAGCAACCCTTTAGCAGCAACAACAACAGTAACAACAGAGCTTATGGGAATTCTTTCTACAAGAATCCGCCACCACAGAATCGAGAGAGCAAGATAGAGTCCATGCTTGATCAAGTTCCTGAGAGTCAACAGAAGTTGATGGTTATTTCAATGGAAAGATAGATGATGTCTACACAGAGCTGAACTCAAAGTTTGAGTCTTTGAACACAAATGTGAGGAAGTTGGAGACACAAGTGGTTCAAACAGGAGAAACTGTTAATAGGCAGGAGGCCGTCATCAAGGGTAAAGGAGATGAATCACTGAAGCACAACGTGATGCCATCATAGATGATGATTTCTGGCAAGTCGTAAAAGATGAGAAGCTTCAGGAAGGGGACTTCAGAGTCGAGAGCTACATGAGTTTCGGCAGTTGATACTGGTGTGGACCGGCGCCAAGAAATGTACATCGACCGATGGAGACAGACGAATATCGATCGACATCAGCTACTCAGCATCGATCGACAGAGGAATTTGCGTCATGCGCAGCAGTAAGGATCCTAACTCACGAGGAGTTTGCAGCTAAACACCCTCATCCACCCAAACCCTTACGCATTAAGAAGTCGGATATCGATTGGCGCCATGAGCCATCTACCGATCGACAAACAGACTCAACTGACAATCGGAGGGCTTACTCCAGCGTCGATCGACGACCACCTATCACGTACCGAGTGCAGCTACTAAAGATAGATGTATCACGTTTGAATACACTTAGGAATCCATCTCAACCTTCAAAAACTATTGTAGACAACTGTTGGGGTCAAAACCGGTCATGACGGAATCAATGCCTGAAAGTTCCCAGGAAACCAACTCTCGATCGATCCTTGAAAACTAGACATTCCCAGAAAACGGTTAATCAAGTAAAAGACAGTTTTTCGCGGATGCAAACCGAGGAATGTCGAGAAGAGGATCAGTCTGGATGAGGTCTCGATCATAAGCGAGGACCGTCTCAACCAAGGTCACCTCGCCCATGGGTGAGGACGACCCGCGCCAAGGTCACCTCGCCCATGGGCAAGGACGACCTGCGCTGAGGTCACTTCGCCCATGGGGGAGGACGAACCGCGCCGAGGTCACCTCGCCAATGGGGGAGGACGACACGTGCCGAGGTCACCTCGCCCATGGGAGATGATGACCCGCACCGAGGTCACCACGCCCATGGGCGAGGACCGACCTCCCGTCCCGAAACCGTGCATCCTCGTCTAAGTTCCCGTAACACAATCCTCGGCCCCTTGGATGCAATACCCATGTCTCGTCTCGCTTAGGATTATCAAAGAAAGACTTCGGGAAACATTATAAAAACTTGGTCGTTGAAATGGATTCCTGCCTGCCGTATAAAACTGCTATGGTTAGCTTGACACCAGTTGCCTTGACTATAAGGGGAATTGGAATCCTTTCAGAAAAACCAACGGCTGTTTCTTAGAAAAAATTGTAATAACGTATAAGTCCCAAAACGGCCCAAAAGGGGCCTTAACCGCGGCAAAACGGCCCACTTATGATTTTAGAACAGGATTGAGCCTAAGGTTGATATGACGGTCTATTTTATTTATTCGCAGGAAGAGATAAATGTCAAGTTTCCGAAGATAATCATGAAGGGTGGCGAAAAATAGAAAAGCCCGTCTCGCTACGAATCCGGCCCAGGAAAAGGTGCAAACCGACCTAGAGAGAGTATATAAGGTGGGCTTAAGGCGAGGAGCAAGAGAGAGCTTTCTCAGAGCAAACTTAATACTTAGAGCAATTTAGGCATTTTTCCGTTTTTACTATCGAGCTGCGACTCGACTAGGCTAGAACTTATGTGGCTAGACTAGCGAACGTACAGACAGCTCTCGTGGCCTAGGATCTTACCTGTTGTTCACGCTCAAACGCGAATTCAGAAATAAGACATCTTTTTCTCTTTTCGCTCTTTTACAATTTTTTACTTTCAACTCTTTCATATTGATTATGTTGTGCGTGGCCCAGCAGATAACCGGGACCTTCAGGGAAGGCTAGGTTAGCTTGGCTTTCCTCGATTAACAAATCTCGACGGTGTGAATTCTGGTTCCCACAGTTTGGCGCTAGAAGGAGGGGGGTACGGACCTATCTCTCACGCAACCGCGCACGCTCAGGCAGGTATGACGATTGATGCTGACAAAGATAAGCAAACGCACGACGGGACTTCCGACAATGCCAACGCTGAAAGAACTCCAGCTGGAAACTTATCCACGGTCACTACGAACGCCGTGATACTGGACCAGATGAAAGAAATGTTCGCCTTCGTTGAGAAAAAGTCGAACGAAGAAGGAAAGCTCGTGGCCTCTCTCGCAAAACAGGTGGAAACCTTAACGGCGAAGGCCAAGAGTAAAAACCCGCGCGGTGCCACAAGATCCCGCAGCAGCAGAAGACTCGATTTTGAGACTCCGAGCGATCGGGCCACACGGGCAGAAAAGGATTCTTTAGGTCAGAACCCTGACGAAACAGTCCCACCAGGCGCACAACCGACCCCGGAGAACCTTCCACCTCCCGCCGGGAGCAACGAAGGAGGCGATTTCGAGCGGATCGATCTGGAAATAAGCGACCAGTCTGATCACTCGGACGGAGGTGCCGACGTCCATCCGAGAAGAACGCGAAGCCAGTCCGCTCGGCAGGACGCGTCGTTCGAAAAGCCCATGACGGAGGAAAAAGAAAACCTTTATTGGGTAGAGCAGGAAGAATTGGCCGAGAATCAGGCTGCTAGAAATCCTGATGAGATCCATGATCTCCGCGAGTACATCGCAAAAACTGCGGCAAAAGTCAAGGCGGTAAAGTCGCAGATTCACCACGCGACATGCTCTGCACCCGAGATCGACAGACTTCTCTAGGAAGCGCGGAAAACTCCGTTCACTGCCCGGATCACGGAAACTAACATCTCAGATCCTGGGAAGATCAAAATTCCCGTCTACGATGGCACCACCGACCCAAAGGCGCATCTGCAGTCTTTCCAGATCGCGATGGGAAGGTGCAAACTCAAGGAACGCGAACGAGACGCTGGCTACTGCCTCCTCTTCGTCGAAAACCTCAAAGGAGCCGCGCTCGAATGGTTTTCTCGTCTGAAACGAAACTCCATCGGAAGTTTCCGTCAGCTCGCCTCGGAGTTTCTCAAACAGTATTCCATGTTCATCAACAGGGAAACCTCAGACGTCGACCTTTGGAGTCTATCTCAAAGAGAAGACGAACCACTCCGCGAATTCGTGAACAGGTTCAAGCTGTTAATGGCAAGAGTCACTGGAATCAGCGACAAAGTGGCAGTCGACGCTTTGCGGAAAACTCTCTGGTACAGGTCGAAACTCCGGCAATGGATATCCCTTGAAAAACCGAGAACTATCTAGGACGCTCTTCACAAGGCAACGGACTTCATCATGATGGAAGAAGAGATGAAAGTCCTCTCCCAGAAGTACAACCCGCAGAAGACGTCTGCGAGAAGGAAAAACCCTCGCAACGACATGTATGTCCACCACGAGGGAGAAGATCTCTAGGGCGAGCATAATTACGCTATCAACTCCGAACAGGGAAAGACTTCTGGAAATACCTGGACTAGGAACCAGTTCAAGGATAATTCCTACTGCGAGTTCCACCAGACCAGAGGTCATTCCACTATGAACTGCAAGGTTCTCGGAGCAAGGCTTGCTGCGAAGCTCCTCGCCGGCGAAATTTCGAAGGTCACAGGCATAAAAGACCTCCTCCTAGATTCCGATCGCCCTCCCAAAACTGATAAAGATTCTCTCGAAAATGACACCCGCGAAAATCAGCCGGGCGAGAAACGTGGAAGGAGGCAGGATGACTGAGTAAACGACAGCAACCGTCGAAGGGTGAGCATGATCATCGAGGGATCGCAATACTATCGCGATTCGATCGCGTCGATCAAAGCTTATGGACGGAAGGCTGAGACGAGTTCAAGCTGGCTGGCTCGGTCCCCAACTGACGACATCCCTAATGATACGATCGTCTTCGAAGAGCGGGAAACCATCGGAATCAACAAATCTCACTGCGACCCATTGGTTATCGATCTGGTAATCCGAGACCTGGAAGTGGGAAGGATCCTTATCGACACGGGAAGCACAATCAACGTCATCTTCCGCGATACCCTCCGGAGGATGAACATCGAACTCAGAGAAGTCGTCCCGGAACCAAAACCTCTCACCGGTTTCTCAAGTGCAACCATAATGACCCTCGAATCAATCAAACTCCCAGTGATGGCTAAAGAGGTGACAAAAATCATTGACTTTGCAGTAGTCGATAACCCGGCCATCTACAATGTCATCATGGGAACTCCTTGGATCAATGCCATGAAAGCGGTACCGTCGACTTACCACCTTGGCATCAAGTTCCCAAATCCAAACGGAACAGTGGTAATCTGGGGATGCCAGAAAGAGTCTAGGCTCTGTTTCTTGCCCGAGGATAAACTACGACAAACTCGGAACACCCCCGCGGTCAACACGAAGCAGGCTAAAAAAGCTCAAAACGCTCCTGAGAGCTCCATAAAAAGTGATCCAGAATCACCCGACCAGGCAACGACTCCAGACAGCGACATAGTCCCCGAGTCCATCGCCTTGCCAGCGGACAGCCCGACTCCTGAAACGGTCGTCGATCCAACTGAAGCCCCAACGGCTGAAGTAACCGGAATGATCCCATCCAGCGAGTAGGAACACCCGCAGCCACAAGCAGACCTACGAGATGACTTGATCCTCGAAAGAGGTACGTAGGCAGCTTGTCATATCGACACGTTTAGCTATCCCCCTCGTTAGAAAGGGAGGGGGGGGGGGGTGGGTACGTATACTCGTATACTCCCACATAGTCCGAAATATTCATGAATGTACTCGATATTTTCGAAACTTTTTCAATAAATTCTACCTTCTTCCGATCTTACAATTCACTTGCAATAAGTCACAGTAATGTAAGGTTGGCCTAAGAAACGCCCAAGATAAGGGCATACCGTCCAAGCAGTCCTTGGACGAAAACTAATTCCTACATAATTCACACATACTCATGGTCAAGCAAGACCGGAAAAATGCATCTTCTATAAAAACGAAGATCGTAGCCATCTCACAGCAAAAGACATATCTTCGAGAAAGCGAGACGTCGAAAATATTTCTCGAAAGATATTATCCAAATACACAGTCCGTCCGTGACTCTAAAATATAAAATGCCTGTCGATTGGCCCCGACGGACAAGTCCAAAACGTTCTCTAAAAAAGAACTCGTAGTCAAACCTTTCATAAAAACTAAAGGTTCTCTTACATCCGAAATTTTGGTCGGCACACCAGACGTTCTCTGGATAGTGCTCGATTCTTCCCACACAAGTCATATAAGCCGGCGCCCTGTCGCAGACTTTAATCGGAAAGAATCAGCTAGAAATCGCCAACGGGCAAAATGAAAGCCGATTAGTCGTCGCATAGCCTTAGAGCCGAAAGTAAACCTAGGTCTTGCCCTAAACCCAGTCCTACTGGTCCATTAACATCTCAAGGCATGATATCAAAACTGATACGAGATCTTAAAACGTGTCTCAGCGTCCACATCTAAAACGCTCACGAAACTTCGTAAAACTCCTAAACGTTTTTGAATACCCTTGAAAGAGCAAACGAACGGAACGACAAATTAAGAGTTAAGATACGAAGTGACTACTCGTGTCTTTCCCTCAACACTTGGCAGAAGTATAAACTAAAACCCATAGAATGCTAAAAGAACATTCGTTATATATAAAAAGGCCGCAGAGCGGCTGGGATTCAAAGCCACCAACGGCCAGTCCCGAATACATAGTCAAATGACCTCGCAAGGCCATAGCACACTCAAATAATGAACGGCCACACTCGGCCTAAAACACTACACGAAATATTGAGATAAAGGCAAAGGGAAAACAATCCCGACGACCTTCAAAGATCAAGGTCAAGATACCCAGAAATCGAGGCTCTAAATGAGTCTACGGGCTGATCCACTTCTCCTCCCTCGTCCGCAGCATTGGCTCCCGCTTCCGTCGTGTCCTCCGAAACCTCGATGGGTTCCCAAAGCTCTTGGATCCTCCCCTCGATTGGAGGAACCATCGACTCGGCCTGGGCGCACCCATCCACGAGGCCCGACATCTCAGCAACCTCAGAGAGAAAAGAGAAATCAGCGTTCTGCGACTTCCAAAGGGTACCAACCGAACCGCGGCATTCGCGAAAGTCACCCACGTAGACTTGAGCGTCCTTGAAACTCCTAAACTCAACATCAAACAATGTAGCTCTCCTCGCTAACTCAGCAGCAATCGTCCTCCTCCCTTTCCTCTCCGCACGAATGAGAGCTCGGGAATGGGACTCAGCCTGTCTGCGCTCTCTTTCCGCAACCTCGTTTTGAAAAAGGATGAATTTCCTCTCGATCTCTTCGGCCTTGAAGTGCGAAAGACGCGTCTCTCTGAAACTTCCGTCAAGTGTTGAATTAAAGAACCACATTCCCTACACGAATTAAGGGTCAAACATGGAAGCGACAAACGAAGACTCGCCAAAAAAAATAATTTTTCAGAGACTAAACCTCATTGATCAACCGAGAACCTTCTGTGACCACTTCTCTCCTCGACGCTTCATCAAGTGACGCTGGAGTAGTAAAACCGGGAGGAAGGTTGGCAAAGAAGTCGTTCGGAAGAGGAGCCTCGCTGGTTCTAGTCCCATCACCCGGGGTGAAACCCGGGTTCCATCCGGGTAGCGGAAGATCTTCTGAGACAAAGTTTATGTCTTCGAGAGCGATTCCCTTGTCCTTTCTAGGCCTAACTCTGTCCCTCTGATCGGGAACAGCGTCGGGGTGTGGCTCGTCCATGTCCGATGCATGTAGAGATCGGGAGATGCCTCGTGATCGGTAGAGCGCCACTGCATTCCGGATCCTGTCTAGGGTGAAGGAATCCCAAAAGAACGTACCATTGCGGAGAAGATCGCGCTTAGCAAACAGGTCCTTGGGGATCGCGGGGAAGATACTGTTCGCTACCAAAAAAAAAAGCGTTAGATACCTCCGAGTATCTATACGAACCAAATTTTCAACCGTCGTACCACGATGAAATTTCCATTTGCCACGGAACAAGGGGAGACAGTTCTCCTCGACGGATGCGCCATCGATTCGAACATAGAAAAAACGCTCTAACCATCCCTTGGCATTTGAAGTATGCCCCTGGATTATCGACATATGTTTTTTAGGAGCCATGCGGTATGAGTAGTCAATCGAGGTCTTTCGTGTCGACTATAGCCCTTCAAAGTCATCGGGGCTGAGGTCCATTACGAGCTCGTAGCTCAGGATCAAGACACCAAGAAAGTTCTGCAACGCCGCAACGTTTAGCTGACTGATCGACAGCTCAAAACGGTCGAGTGCGCGGACGATGGCCTCATGAATTGGGAACCACATGCGACAACGTGTCAGGAAAGCTTCGTAGCATGTGAAGAATCCCTCCGGGGGATCCTCCGCACTCTCCCCACGCACCAGGACTCGGAACACAACCCCGCTCGAAACTCTGTAAAACTCCCGAAGGGTCTTAAGATAGGCGGGAGAGGTCCTGCTCGAAAGGGTAGGATCTAGCTGCGTCGCGGGTCTTGTAGGATAGAAGACTTCGGGCGGAGGAGTTATCGAACCGCATAAAGCATCCCAGTAAGCTTCCTTCTCTTCTTGCTCGACCTCGAATTCCTCTTTGGGAACAATCTCCTCATTGGTACAAGGATTGCCAGAAGATGATTGAGGGGAAGTCTTTTTCTTAGAGGATCTCTTTCTTGAAGTCATTTTTTGAAAGACAAAAACCTTGACTCAAAGGTAAAGAGAGAGAGGATAAGAGAAATTTCTACCTTGGAGAAATTTTCTTGTGAAGAGAAGTTAATGAAGACTTTGAAAAAAAAAACTTACTCCACCTATATATAGGAAAAAATGGTACTATTCATTCTCGGACTTTCGGCAAACGATTACGTCTAATTCCATCAAAACAAGTCATACCGCAAGCTAGGACCTCACACCCAGGTCCCCGGATCCTAGCTAGCTGGGGGGTTAACTGTTTGGGTCAAAACCGGTCACGACGGAATCAATGTCTGAAAAATCCCGGAAAACTAACTCTCGATCGATCCTTGAAAACTAGACATTCCCAGAAAACAGTTAATCAAGTAAAAGACAGTTTTTCGCGGATGCGAACCGAGGAATGTCGAGAAGAGGATCAGTCTGGATGAGGTCTCGATCATAAGCGAGGACCGTCTCAGCCGAGGTCACCTCGCCCATGGGCGAGGACGACCCGCGCCGAGGTCACCTCGCCCATGGGCGAGGACGACCCGCGCCGAGGTCACCTCGCCCATGGGCGAGGACGACCCGCACCAAGGTTACCTCGCCCATGGGCGAGGACCGACCTCCCGTCCCGAAACCGTGCATCCTCGTCTAAGTTCCCGTAACATAATCCTCAAGTCCTTGGACGCAATACCCGTGTCTCGTCTCGCTTAGGATTATCAAAGAAAGACTTCGGAAAAAGTTATAAAAACTTGGTCGTCGAAATGGATTCCTGCCTGCCGTATAAAACGGCTATGGTTAGCTTGAACACCAGTTGCCTTAACTATACGGGGAATTGGAATCCTTTCGGAAAAACCAACGGGTGTTTCTTAGGAAAAATCGTAAAAACATCTAAGACCCAAAACGGCCCAAAACGGCCCTGAACCGCGGCTAAACGGCCCACTTACGATTTTAGAACAGGATTGAGCCTAAGGCTGATATGACGGTCTATTTTTTTTATTCGCAGGAAAAGATAAATGTCAAGTTTCCGAAGATAATCATAAAGGGTGACGAAAAATGGAAAAGCCCGTCTCGCGACGAATCTGGCCCAGGAAAAGGTGCAAACCGGCGTAGAGAGAGTATATAAGGAGGGCTTAAGGCGAGGAGCAAGAGAGACCTTTCTCAGAGCAAACTTAATACTTAGAGAAATTTAGGCATTTTTCCGTTTTTACTATCGAGCTGCGACTAGACTAGGTTAGAACTTAGGTGGTTAGACTAGCGAACGTACCGACAGCTCTCGTGGCCTGGGATCTTACCTGTTGTTCACGCTCAAACGCGAATTCGGAAATAAGACCTCTTTGTTCTCTTTTCGCTCTTTTATGATTTATTACTTTCGACTCTTTCATATTGATTGTGCTGTGCGTGGCCCAGCAGATAACCGGGACCTTCAGGGAAGGCTAGGTTAGCTTGGCTTTCCCCCGATTAACAAATCTCGACGGTGTGAATTCCGATTCCCAAAAAAACTTCAGTCAACAATCTGATGATGCACCAGAGTCAATGCAAGTTGATCAGACTTCTGAGAAGAGAACCTTGAGGAGAAGGAAGAAAAAGGTTCATAAGCATCTTAAGAGAGGAGTTAATGAGAAGGAGATGGAGATGGATAGCTTCACTAAAAGAGTTCTCAGGATACCCTTGGACAAGCCGTTTGAGGAAGCTTACTTTACCCACATGTTGTGGATGTTCTTCAGAGTGACCAAGGAAACTGAACAGGACATACATAGGATGTTCAATCAGGTCAGAGAGAAGATGAATCAGAGGATTACACTGAAGAAGAAGAGTGATCCTGGGAAATTTGCAGTGCCATGTTTATTGAAGGGCATTGAATTCCCGTGTGCGCTGTGCGACACAGGTTCATCAATCAGCATACTAACCAAGATAATGGCAGACCATCTGGTTCTGAAGATAGAACCTTCGGAGGATTTATTCACTTTTGTGGACTATTCTACGAGGAACTTAGGAGGAATCATCAGAAACCTTAAGGTGGATATTGGTAATGCACTAGTTCCAGTTGACTTTCATGTCCTAGACAACAAGCTGAACATGAATCATTCTCGACTCCTTGGGAGAGCCTTCATGGCTACGATATGGGCTGTTTTCAACGTGCAGACTAATCAGTTGTGTCTAATACTGATAAACCCTAATGTCTACTATGATCCAGTCAGAATTGACAAGCCGCATACGTCCAACACTGGAGTTGATACAAGATTAATAGCAGCATGCTACTGCGAATTTGAAGCTGAATACTAGACAAAGTACGAAGCATCAATCGATAGCCATACTCAACCATCGATCGACAATGCCATTCAGCCAACGATCGATAACCACCTAGAAAATGGATCGACAGTAGTCCTGCGAATTAATGAGACTTTCGCTTTGCCAGAACACTGCTATCCGAGTTTTGTAGTTAACACCCAGCCTCATACATCGATTGATTACCATTACGGTGACACGATCAACATACATGTTGACTATTCTATTGGCAGTTGGGAAAACGATAGCCATCATGAGAGCTTTGCAGTGGACACTTCACTACCTTAGATGCGATCTGTGGAGTATGCGAGGACTACCCCAGAGAGAAGAATATCGAGTATCGTGGTCTTGCCATGGAAGAAGAAGGAGTTCTCCATACATCACATGCAGATAAGAAGGCAACATTAAATCGACATCAACACCAAGCCATCGATCGATGCTCATCACACACCAAATTCCGAGGTACAAGTAAAAGATAATACAAATTATGATTATCTAACTCCAAATGAATCTGGTATTTTCAGGGATCCAGAAGGCCAAGCGAAGCGCGAGCCATGGATGGACACATTCTCAACATATCCAGGGAGGAAATTGCTGAAATCATTTCCATGAATGGGTCCAGAAACTTATTAGACACGCAGAACAGAGTAGAGGATCCACCATCGGTCGACGAAGCAGATGCACCATCGATCGACGGTCAGTCCGAATTGAGACGAAGAGTGCTTCTTTAGAACAGGAAAATGAAACCTCATTGGGAGATGAATTGGGTATTTTCATGGATCCAGAAGGCCAAGCACGAGCCATGGATGGGCGCATTCTCAACATATCCAGGGAGGAAATTGCTGATATCATTGCCATGAATGGGTCTAGAAACTTCTTAGACACGCAGAACATAGCAGAGGATCCACCATCGATCGACGAAGCGGATGCACCATCGACGGTCAGTCCGAATTGAGACGAAGTGCTCTTCATCAGAACAGGAAAATGAAACCTCATTAGGAGATGAGAAAAGAGTATGGTGTAATATCAACTGTTCCAGAACAAGACACTTACATCAAAGCAGAGATTGAAGAGTTGGTAGCAGATATCTATAGAGCTATGAGGACGACATATGATTATCATTCCAAGAGGCTCGATGACATCTACTACCCATTCAACAACAGTATAAGCTGGTTAACCACACGCACGGATGATATAAAGCAAGACGTAGCCATGATTCAAGAACAACATGCAGTCAGTGGAGGAGCATTGAAATCGATTGCCGCTCACATTCAACAATCGATTGACGCCCACATCCGAACATCTATCGACGCTCAACTTGCATCATTTGAAGATAGGCGACAATCATTCACCTATAGGCTTAATGGTGTCTACTGCCCGCTCTGTGACGACATATATTCATTGACTACACACATGAATGCACTACAGCAGGAGATAGACACGATTCAGAGACTTCTAGATTTTCAAGCAGAGCAGCCACCATCGATCGACAGCGATTATACACCATTACGAGGCAAGCTGGTAACCGAGAAATTCTTACATGATAAGCTTGATGAGATCACTTTCTCTCAAGATTTGTTGAAGGAAGATATCTATTAGGAGTTGAAGGACATCTCAGAATCAACATATGCTAGACTTGGAATGCACCAGCGCAGCATTGGTAATCTTCAAAATAGAATGCATGTCATTGAGGTTGATAAGGAGATACTGAAAAATCAGTGGACCAGAGGAGATAAGGCCATAAGAAGCTTCATTGGTACATGGTTCCAGATGAGCAAGGAAGATGTAGACACTTGTTCCCAACAAGTAGTCATCCACCTCCTTACTAGCCAAAAACAACTTCCAAAGTCAAGCTAAATGACTATAACAAAACGCTGAGTGGGAGGCAACCCACTATTAGATAATTTATTTCAGTTTTCATTTTTAAAATTATTTATTTTTTCATTCAATTTATTGCAGGTCTAAAAAAACAGAAAAACCAAAAAGAGGACCGCGGAGACGATTACTTCAATGTGTCAATCGACATCGACATCCGCGATCAGGTATATCGTTTTCCTTGTTACATTATGTACTTATGATTTATGTTCTCACCAAACTCCGACTAGATATACACTAGGGACAGTGTAATTTAAGTCTAGGGGGAGGTTTACTGAGATTAATTTACCTATGAGTTTTATAAATGTTTTCAAAAAGTTTTATTGAGTCAAGAAGGGGACAATGAATTTTTTTCAATTTCCCTCACTTATCTAACCACTTTTTAGAACCATTCTTAGATTTATTGACCGCAGATTGTACTATAGATGCTAAAGTGGATCATCTTGCCAATTATTCACACTTGCTGAGACCGTTTGAAGGAACCAAAGCCGACCTCCAACCTAATTGAGCTCAACTTGCTTGTCTTGGGGCCTGGTATACATTGCATCGGAATCCTCCTACAAGTCTAGAAGGTATTAGACTTAGTGTCCCTAGTTTTCCTTCCACCTCTCTTTGGCATCCATATATATATTTACAAAAGATTGAGAAGATATCTTGCCATTTAGAGGGGTAGGAGTGTCTACAGCGACCCCATTATTCTACTCTAATAGAATGATCACACATTGTTTGGAAGCGAGGGGTAGATACATTATCGATGACCCACTATTTCGCCTCAAAATTTGCCCAGTGATCAAATATAATAGTAATATATATATATATACTATAAATCGGATTCAAAGAAGAGAGAAGAGATAAAGAAAACCAGAAAAGGGTTACCTGTAGGTCCAGATACTTGCTTAAGTGGATTCCATGTGTTTAGTGATCGATACTCCCAAGGGAAAGCGTACACTTTTGTTTTATGTAAGAAATGAGGTCAGGAGAGGTTTAGTCGGACATGATTAGTTAAGTTTTTGGATGAATGAAATTGGTTGATAAACTAGGATATTGCATATAAAGTACTTTTGAAGTTGAGATTGATTTGATGTGGTTTGAAATATTGCTGAGGTGATGATAGTGAGTTTTTAAATTGTGTGAGTCTCTACTGTTTTCAAATCTTTCAGAGAGACTGCTCGTTGTTTTGCTTGAGGACAAGCAAAATAATAAGTTTGGGAGAGTTGATATACTATGGATTTTACCCACTTGGTATATAGGTGTTTTTAAATACATTATAGCTGTTTTGGAGTCTCTTTAGTATGTTTTCAGGTTTTGGAGAGATTTGGAGGAAAATAGTGATTTTGGTGCATTTTCGGAGACCGATTACGCAGCGTCGAAGCGTTCGGCGGAGATCAGCTGCGGCGATTTCAATAAAATCAGTTAAAAAATCGGGTTCACCAAAAAAGTTTGTCTTTTTTAGGTTTTAAATGCTTAAATCGAGTTGTACATGCGAGATCTACGAGTTTGATGAAAAAACAATAAGAAAACGCAAGATTTGAATGAATGGTGATAGTAAATTAATGGCTATGGTAAAAGTTGCAGAAAATCCAAGCGACAAGAAAGGAAGAAGAAGGTTTAATTACAGTTTTACCATTATTTAAAAAATAGATTAAAGAAAACACGATTCTAGGGCCTCGAATCGAAGATGTGACATATAATGCTTAAAAAGCAGCTAACCTTCCACCAGAGTACAAGACAATATGTGTTTTATTACGAAAATTGATTAATATATATACATTTTTAGAAATATTAAAAAATCACTTAAAACTAGGCCCCGATTAATTTCCGATTACTCCCCGAATTTATGTTAACTTGCTAGGCTTAGACCAGCCCCGACTTACGCCTAGCGTAGTTCCGAACAGGGCCCGTAACTGACCATCGAGCAATCCGGCGGTTGATGATTGAAGATTATAATCGATCGACACATACCTTGTGTTTTCGATCGACGGTGAAGTTCAAAAAGGCCAGACTTGGTTCCAGCTAACTTTTAACCCAAGTCCCACAAGAATTACCAAATTACCCCTGATGAGTTTTAACGTAATATTTATGTACTCTGCCATTTTTCTAGGCAACACACGCTTTCATACTTTCTTACACAGCAAAATATTTAGAGTTTTAGGTTTGGAGAGAAGATCCAAGACTCCTTCAAAGATTTGTGATTGGAACTCCAAGTTTTTCTACTCTTATCTATTCTATGCAGTTTTACAATTGTCTTGTCATGAATTGCTTAACTATGTATGAGTAGTTCTCTTTGTTAGATTTAGGGTTCAGATATTCATGAGGGATTAGCCCAAAATATATAATTTCTAAGTGTTGGGATATCAATCAATGGAACAGTTCTTTAATGCATGTGTTCTAGAGTAGCTGACTAGGACCTTGTCCATAGATATTAGGGCGCAAGCGGAAGCATGGTCCTTTGTCTGATCTAGTTTACATTGTGCTAGGATTGCTAGAAAAAAGCGACAGCTGATTTAGTTTAACTTAGTAAACAAATCAAACCCGTGCGGTAAAGATTTCTAGAAGGAACGTTGATCAACAACTCAGTAGTTGCACCGATCGACGGGCTGAAAGGTGTATCGATCAAAAATCCATAATTGGTATCGATCGACACTTTCTCAAGACCAACAAGCAACATCTGAGGTCTTAGATCTGGCAATCGATAGTCTAAAAATACGGAAGTTGATCGACTATTCTTTAAGTTTGAATTCTAGAATATCCAACATACACTTCGTCTCTATATCTCTATAATCCAGATTGTCTGAATAGAAACACTAAGTCTAACGCCTTTCATATCTGTGTCAAAACCACAATCAATCAACCGAGCAATTACCTTGCTCACACCACTGCTATTTTCATTTAAACATGTTTTCCTAGCTTAACCACATAACTACTAGATCTTTTGTGTGTCTTAGCTCCCTGTGAATTCGATCCTTAAGTGCTATAACTCGACCTCTTATTTGAGATAGTACAAATCACTCCTTAGGATAATTTGAGTGATATCACTCACATACAATCTACGGAGGATAACATGTTTCTTATAGCAAGCCAAGTAAAACATAGTATCTTAACACACATTGTCAACAGGGGCCATCCCTGTAGGCGATCTATTAAAGTTTTCAGCTAATTTCTTTAATATAAATTTGAGAATAGAAAATTTTCTTAGGGGAATATAATTTTCATCAAAAATTTTGGAGGCATGTAACAAATGTTTCATTTACATGACCCATAGCCGGCCCTGCGCATTGTTAGAACTACATCATCTATAACTAATCAATTTTGTCTTGCCTTATTTAATAATTCCCATTTCTTTGTAGAAAGAAAGTTTATGCATACTGAACTAACGGTCAATAGTAAAATATTATCACCCATCGAAAACCCTAGCCATCAAGAGAAAAAGAGAGAGATTTTTTTTAGTTTCAAGCCGATGGCCGGAGGCTTCTATAGCTCTGACATCGGCTTGTTTGATTCGCTTTGCTTCTTCTTCTTTTTTTGCTTTACTTTCTATCAATTGGTTTGTTTGATTGTTAATTTATTTTAAATCTGAAAAAGTTTTTTATTTTTCTTTTGTATGTTTCTTTTAATGGATTTGGTAAGACAAAAACTTCGGTTCAATTGAACCGTTTAGAAAAGGTAATTGTCATATCTACTGCGGATGGTGGCGACGAGTTTTACCGGCTTCTCGTTGATGGTTCTTCATTTGATGGTGATGGAATTTTTGCTGCAAACTATGGTTACTCTGAAAATGGTAATCTTTTTGACTTTGTTATTTTCAATAGAGCAATATAAAGATTTGTCTGTTCTCGATGACTCCTACCGGAGTATTAAAATGAGAATGACAATCGTTCCCAATTCAATTTGAAGCATGGCGTTTTTGGATTAATACGAAGATTATCTCCTTTGCGATTCAACTATTTCTTGAAGCAAATTTGAAACTTTTATATAAAAAATCTTTGGTCGTCCACACGCAAGATAGATGTGTATTAGTTTACTTTGGATCCCTACTAGTGTTATCTTTTTTCTATATTTGTTTTGCTAATTCTCATTGTTTAAATTATTTGTCTAAAAGGCTTTATAATACAATCAACAAAAAGAAAAACTAACGGTCATTACTCGAGACTACGAATCATAAAGAATCATGGTCGAGATTACCCGGAAAAAATCACACAATGGAAAGAAGCATCCAACTCAACGAAATAAAAGTAAGATGAAAATTACTTTAAATATCATAAGTTAGTTACAATTTTACAAAATATATTCAATCAAAAATACTCTAATATTTGGATTTATGATGTAGTGATTATTATTCAGGATTTAGTATTCAAGGGGTGGGATTGAGTTTATTAACTTCTACAAATATTTTATAAGTTATTATTAAGAATTTATAAATTATTTAAAAAGATTAGTTTAATTTTTTCATTTAAACTTAAAATATTTATGAAAATAGATATTCTTTAAAAATAAATTTGAAAAATGATATCAAATTTGTATTTCATCAAGTAAGATTAACATATATAGAGACAGTGTCAGATTTAAAATATATATATGCCAAGCAGAAATAAGTAATTTGGTCCATAATTTGACTAAATACATAACAAATATATGCATTGTTGTAAATATATACAAAATTTGAATAAATCTATACTAATAAAAGGGACCTTTTGAGGCTCCATAGAGCGCCCACATCAGCGAAAAAAATTTCTCCCGAAAGATGACACGTTGCATAAAATATAGTCTTACATTTTAATATTATAAATTTTTAAAAATAATAAATAATATGTAAACATACAGCATAAAAATGGAAAAACTACATTAAACATACGTAAAATTACCATTTTTCACTTAAAAAAAAGACCGATTATCTCCATAATATAACATTACCGTTTTATAAAAAATATATATATATTATATATAATTTCGAAAATAATAAATATACGTAAACATACAACATAAAAAATGAAAATACTACATTAAACATATGTAAGATTACAATTTTACATTTTTATTTTTAAAAAATAATATGTAAACATACAACATAAAAAATAGAAAAACAACATTAAACATACGTAAGATTATCATTTTTCACTAAAAAAAATGGCGTATCTCCATAATGTAACATTACTATTTTGTAAAAAAAAAATGACGTATCTCCATAATGTAACATTACTATTTTGTAAAAAAAACATTATATATAATTTCGAAAATAATAAATAATATGTAAACATACAACATAAAAAATAGAAATACTACATTAAACATATGTAAGATTACAATTTTACATTTAAAAATAACAATAATATGTAAACATACAACATAAAAAAATGAAAAAACTACATTAAACATATGTAATATTACCATTTTTCACTAAAAAAAAGAGGTTTATCTCCATAATGTAACATTACCATTTTATAAAAAACATAAATATAACTATTTGACTATTTGTCCAAGTTTCTTCTATTAAACATTGCTGTTTTACATTAAAAATGAAAAAAAAACATTAAGATTTAAACATCTATCTTAAAATATAAAATATAGATATCAACTAAATATAAAGTATAAGAAAGGGAAATACTCAATATATAGAAAAATAAATAATAAGTAAATATTATAAAATATAAATATATGAATTATATATACAATAATAAGTAAATGCACAAATTTTAAAATATGAAAAGAGTACATTCTTTTGAGGCTCCATAGAGCGTCCACATCAGCAAAAAAAACTTCTCCCGAAAGATGACACGTGGCATAAAATATAGTTTTACATTTTAATATTATTAATTTTCAAAA
The DNA here is from genome assembly GCF_020379485.1 of Brassica napus. Classification (NCBI taxonomy): domain Eukaryota; kingdom Viridiplantae; phylum Streptophyta; class Magnoliopsida; order Brassicales; family Brassicaceae; genus Brassica; species Brassica napus. Next base: position 40,377,891 of record NC_063445.1, read on the forward strand.
ATTATAAATAATATGTAAACATACAGCATAAAAAATGAAAAAAACTACATTAAACATATGAAAAAATATCATTTTTCACTTAAAAAAAAAGACGGCTTATCTCCATAATGTAACATTACCGTCCTATAAAATAAAAAATATTATATATAATTTCGAAAATAATAAATATACAAAAACATACAACATAAAAAATGGAAATACTACATTAAACATATGTAAGATTACAATTTTACATTTTTATTTTTAAAAAATAATATGTAAACATACAACATAAAAAATGGAAAAACAACATTAAACATATGTAAGATTATTATTTTTCACTAAAAAAAATGGCTTATCTCCATAATGTAACATTACTATTTTGTAAAAAAAATATATTATATATAATTTCGAAAATAATAAATAATATGTAAACATACAACATAAAAAATTGAAATACTACATTAAACATACGTAAGATTACCATTTTACATTTAAAAATAACAATAATATGTAAACATACAACATAAAAAAATGGAAAAACAACATTAAACATATGTAATATTACCCTTTTTCACTAAAAAAATGGCTTATCTCCATAATGTAACATTACCATTTTATAAAAAATGATAAAAAAACATATATATAACTATTTGACTATTTGTCCAAGTTTCTTCTATTAAACATTCCCGTTTTACATTAAAGATGGAAAAAACATTAAGATTTAAACATCTATCTTAAAATATAAAATATAGATATATGAATTTTATATACAATAATAAGTAAATGCACAAATTTTAAAATATGGAAAGAGTACATTAAATATTAAACATCTATCTTAAAATGTAAAATATTGATATTAAGTAAATAGAAAGAAAAAGAAAAAGAAATACACAACTTAAAAACAATGGAAAAAATATATTAATATTTAAACATATATCTTAAAATGTAAAATATAGATATTACGCAAATAGAAAGTATAAGAAAATGAAATACACAATTTAAAAAAATGGAAAAATACATTAGTATTTAAACATCTATCTTAAAATGTAAATCTATCTTAAAGTATAAAATTATTAGTAAATAGAAAGTATAAAAATTAAAAAAACACAATATAAAGAAAAACAAATAATAATTAAATATATAATATAAGTAAATACGCAATTTAAAAATGGAAAATTACATTAAAATTTAAAAATATATCTTAAATTTTAAAATATAGATATTACGTAAATAGACAGAATAACAAATGGAAATATAAAATTTAAAGAAAATGGAAAATGTACATTAATATTTAAACAACTATCTTAAAATGTAAAATAGATATTAAGTAAATAAAAAGTCCAAGAAATGGAAATACATATACAGGAAAATAAATAATCAGTAAATAATGTAAATATAAAATATATGAATTATATATATAATAATAAGTAAATACACAATTTTTTTGAAAAAATGGAAAAAATTCATTAAGTATTAAACATCTATCTTAAAATGTAAAATATATAATATAAGTAACATTTCTTTCCTCGCCGAATCAGGTATTGGTTCATGTTGGTTTAGTATTGTTTTTGGTTTATTAACCGTTTTAGGATGATCCTATTGTAAATATAATTTAAGTTGGTTTAGCATATACTATGCTTAAAATAAATTAAATTAAATAATAGTAATATTATGCTTAAAATATAATTTTAGAGAGTTTTCAAATATAGTTTACAGAACATTATAGGTGATGAATTTAATTTATTAAATTCGTTTATTACTTAAAACTAAGTTTTTTTAAAAACATACTGAGTTATAAATATCAATGCTGGATTGATGAGTATAACATGAAAACAAAAATATAAATATTTCATTTTCAAGATAAGAAATTCAGTTTTTATTCAGTTACCCAATATATAATATCTTAAATTATTTTTTTTTAAAATATACATAATTTATATATATAGCATAATTTATATATATAGATTAATCTTCCAAACTTAAACTATTATATTATATATGAATAATGTTTTTAAATAAAAATAATTTCTGATTTAAAAAATATAAAAACAACAAATGATTATTTTCAAATAATAGATGTAATTTACATTATACTATCATTTAACAAGTATTAGATACGTTTTGATATATCATTATTTTCTATTTCCAGAAAAAATAAATTGTTAAACATCAATATCGTCTAGGTTAAGTATACTAAGAGCACAAATTCAAACATCACAAAAAAATATTTACATAAACATTATAATACAATAATTTAATCAAAAAATACAATTAAAAAAACGATATTCAAAAGAATAGTTATATACTTCATATTTGAAAATCAATGATATTTTTGCTAAAATTGTACTTACCTGGCCAAGGAGATCGACCATCTTTTTACGGATCGATCGATTGTTGAGCATGTGGTCGATCCGAAAATACTCTATAGTTTAATTAAATATCTAAAACATTTATTCCAACACTCAACATATAGTTTTGCTAAATATGATAACTAGATAGCCAACAAAATTACATAAACATAATTAAATAGTAAAAAATATGTTAATTAAATGTGTTAAAATTTAAAAATAAATTTTAATTATGATATGCATCTTAACATTTATATAAATATATATCATAACCTAAATATAAATAATTTAACAACTTAAATAAGAAAAAATTAAAATCTCGGGCGTAGCCCGAGTTAATCCCTAGTCTATACTAATAAAAAGAACCTTTTGAGGCTCCGTAGAGCCTCCACATCAGCGAAAAACATTCTCCCAAAATATAACATGTGTCATTATTATTTAAAAAATAGAAAATAAATAATAAGTAAATTTGTAATATAAGAAAAAATAAATAATAAGTAAGTAAACAATATAAGAAATAGAAACATTGCATTAAACAATAATAAGTAAATATACAATATAAAGAAAAATAAATAATAAGTAAATATACAATATAATAAATAGAAATATTACATTAAACATCTATCATAATATTACCATTTGATATAAAAACAAAAAAAAAATTAGAATAAGTAAATATACAATTGAGAAATGGAAAACTAAATTAAACATCTATAAAATAATAACTAAATACAAAATATAAGAAATCGAAATATTATACTAAACATTATCATGTTTTATCATTTGATATAAAAACAAAAAAAATTAGAATAACTAAATATACAATTGAAAAATGGAAAACTAAATTAAACATCTATAAAATAATAACTAAATACAAAATATTAGAAATCGAAATATTATACTAAACATTATCGTATTAAACATTATCTTATTAATAGAATAAGTAAATATAAAAGATAAGAAAAATAAATAATAAGTAAATATAGTATATAAGAAATAAAAAAATTACATTAAATATATATCGTAATATTATCATTGATATAAAAATAAAAAATAAGAAAAGATAAACATTAAGTAAATACATAATATAAAAAATGTAAAAACTATACTAATAAAATGGACCTTTTGAGGCTTCATAGAACGTTCATATCAGCGAAAAAAAATTATACTAACAAAAGGGACCTTTTGAGGCTCCGTGGAGCGTCCAATAAAGCGAAAAAAATTCTCCCAAAATATGACATGTGACATTATTATTTAAAAAATAGAAAATAAATAATAAGTAAATTTGCAATATAAGGGGAAAATATATAATAAGTAAATAAACAGTATAAAAAATAGAAACATTGCATTAAACAATAATAAGTAAATATACAATATAAGGAAAAATAAATAATAAGTAAATACAATATAATAAATAGAAATATTACATTAAACATCTATCACAATATTATCATTTGGTATAAAAACAAAAAAAAATTGAATAAGTAAATATACAATTGAGAAATGGAAAACTAAATTAAACATCTATAAAATAATAACTAAATACAAAATATAAGAAATCAAAATATTATACTAAACATTATCGTATTAAACAATATCTTATTAATAGAATAAGTAAATATAAAAGATAAGAAAAATAAATAATAAGTAAATATAGTATATAAGAAATAAAAATATAACATTAAATATATATCGTAATATTATCATTTATATAAAAAAAAAAAAGATAAACATTAAGTAAATACACAATATAAAAAATGAAAAAACTATACTTATAAAATGGATCTTTTGAGGCTCCATAGAGCATCCACATCAGCGAAAAAAATATATACTAACAAAAGGGACCTTTTGAGGCTCCGTGGAGCGACCACATCAGCGAAAAAAATTCTCCCAAAATATGACATGTGGCATTATTATTTAAAAAATAGAAAATAAATAATAAGTAAATTTACTATATAAGGAAAAATATATAATAAGTAAATAAACAAGGGAAAATTGCCAAATATGACTCACAACTTGATTTCAAACACAAAGGTTAACCCAAACTTGAAACAAATGCAAAAGTAACCTAAAAGGCTATTGAAATTACAACCAACCCCTTGTGAACAAACAAAAAAACCGAAATTTTTTTACGTTTCTAACCCCCGTAAGTCGTTCAGACGACTTTCCAGGAAGTCGTCCAGACGATTTTCCAGTCGTCCAGACGACTTACCAGAAAGTCGTCCAGACGACTTATCTGGACTAGTTTTACTTAGAAATAATTTAAAAATTTTGTAAAAAATATTTTGATAAGCGAAAAATTGAAATCATGTAATTAACATATGTTTTAAGAGATATAAATTAAGATATAACAAAAGTTAATTGTTTTCAACATAGATGAGTGAAAGTAGTGAGTCATGATATTCTTTGGTTTAGGTTTTGCCAACATATGTTGTAGTATTTTATGTGTTCTTAGGGTTAGATTTTGGAATGCATAAATGTTTTTTTGAAAACTTTAAAATTTACCTAACTGTTTTAATTCTGTGTATAGTAAACACTATTTAAGTATAACTACGGGTTTATAACGTGGTTAGTTAGTTAATTTAGTCAATTTAGTTTAGGGGTTAAATTTAGGGTCTGGGACGACTTACTAGTAAGTCGTCTGATGTACAGTATTCAACAGACGACTTACTAGTAAGTCGTCCAAACCGGACCAAACCTTTAATTTTACAATTTACTTTTAAACCTAACCGGATTATTTACCGGCCATATATAAGGTGTTTTTTTTTTCACTGTTTATCGAAAATCAGAAGCCGTTTCTCTCAAAGGCGATTTCGAAGGCGATTTCCGTCGATTCTCTCTAATCCATCGTTCTCATCGTTCTCATCGTTCTCACCACCGGTTATCTCTCCGCCGTTATCACCGTCGTTCTCACCACCATTCTCACAGCCGCTTCCTCTATTTAAGATCCGAGAGGAAACCCTAGCGCGCATTCTCTCAGAGGCGTTTCGTTGAACTCCGCCGCCGGTAAGTTATATCTCTTACTGTCGAGTGATTGATTGAGGAAAAGATGAACATAAAACTGGAAGTCTTGGAAGACTTATAATTAAGTCGTCTGGGAAGTCTTCCAGCTGGAAGACTTCCCAGACGACTTAATTATAAGTCTTTCAGCTGGAAAACTTGCCAGACGACTTAATTATAAGTCTTTGATTGTTTGAGATGGTTGTCTTTGATTGTTTTGCAGGCAGACAAAAAAAATGGAGATGCCAGAACTCCCCCGTAGGATATATACATTAGGGGAAGAGCCCCCCGCAGTGCATAGCATTTCGTATCATACTTGTTGGACGTTGCATGCTGCTTTAAAGAAAGCTCTTCATGATGACGAATATGAAGAGCTGAAGGAGTCGAAGTTGGGAGTTTTCATCAAGTTCCAAGAGCTGGGATTTGATTGGGCTTCAAGGCTGGTTCACTACATGCTCGGTTTCCAGCTGGACATAAAGAAGAAGTATGAGCTGTGGAGTCTCGTTGGTCCAGAACCTGTGAGGTTTTCACTGTTAGAGTTTGAACACCTCACTGGTCTAAACTGCGAGTACATCGAGGACCTTGAGAGACCTCACTCTGTTGTTACAAAGGAGTTGACTTCTTTTTGGGAGATGCTGGGAGTTCATGTCGAAGCTGGGCCATCTACTCAGGAGATAATAGCAGCACTTGAGAGATGCGAAGGGTGGTCTCGGGATGATCGCAAGCGGCTCGCGTACCTTGCCATCTTCACTGGATACATTGAAGGGAGAAAGTATTCAACCCCTACACGGGTTAGTCTGGCAAGGCTAGTGATGGAGCTAGAACGGTTTGAGAATTATCCATGGGGGAGAGTCGCGTTTAAGGTGCTGATGGACTCTGTGAAGGGCAGAGATATTTCGGGTTGTTACACTATTAATGGGTTTGCGCAAGCTCTCCAGGTCTGGGTGTACACAGCTCTTCCGGAATTGGGTGCTACTTTTGGTAATCCTCTCCCAAACAATCCGTCTCCCCCGATACTGGCTTACAAGGGTTGCAAAGGACGCATACAGCTTAAAGAGGCTATCCTCAGTCAGGTATTTACTTCAATCTGGACGACTTCGCAGAAAAATTATAATTAAGTCGTCTGATAAGTCTTCCAATTAGACGACTTAGTAGAAGACTTATAATTAAGTCGTCTGGAAAGTCTTCCAGCTGGATGACTTAGTAGAGGCCTTATAATTAAGTCGTCTGGGAAGACTATCCAGACTACTTAATTATAAGTCTTCTACTAAGTCTTCCAGCTGGAAGACTTTACAGACGACTTAATTATAAGTCGTCTACTAAGTCGTCCAGCTGGAAGACTTTCCAGACGACTTAATTATAAGTCGTCTGTGAAGTCTTTTCTTTCCATCTTTCTTAATCCGTCAAATATCTAAGTTCATATCTTCTATTTACTGCAGACTAGGGTGATCAACTTTATTCAAAAGGACACTGGTGAAATGTTTCCAAAATGGGAGTTTGATGTTGAGGACCCGCTCGCGGAGAACATAATTAAACTCATGTTTGTGAAGAAACCGTGGAAGTGGACCATGGATTGCTGGGAAGTCACCGGTACTTGGGTCAATACAAAGTCGGCGGTTGTGAGTCCAGCGAAGAAAAAGGTAGTGAAGGAAGACAGTCCAAGACCTCGGAAGAAAGCTCGTAAAGAGGCACCTGCTGAAGCTAGTGAAGAGGCAGCTGCAGAGGCTAGTGAAGAGGCAGCTGCAGAGGCTAGTGAAGAGGTGACTACGACTGTTGGTGGTTTGACCAAAGATGATATTAAAACTATGTTCAAGAACATAGCTGATGCCATGAGGGAAGGGTTTGGGACGTGCCTTAAGGAGATCAAGTATCTGTCGGAAAGGGTGGAAGTTGTGGAGAAGAAGGTTGGTATCACCACAAAACGGAAAGGGACATCATCTCAAAACACTACCTCTCCACCTAAACCAACGCTCGAACCCGGGGTTAGTAACAAATCCTTGGATTTCATATATGTATTTTGTTTCATGTTTGAAGACACTCATTGGTTATTATTGTATAAACCCATCTTGTATATTACAGAGTGAAAGTGTCAATGGGACGAACACGGGAAGGAAGAGCTTGGCGGAGGATAAAGCTCCAGAACTGAGCCTTGTTCTATTGGACAAAAATCAATCCACTGTTTCAGATTTGCAGAAGGAGGATGCTAGATATCTAGAAAAGAAGGATGCTGCTTTGACACTTTGCCTTGCAAAGAGTGATCGAACAAGGAAACTTGCCCGATCACAGAAATCTCCTTATACGGCAAACAGGACGGCCAGAGTGATCATTTCAAACAGAAAGCTTTATCCAGGCTATAATCCTTTTGCACCAATTGACAAGAATAAGTTGAGGGAGCTCGCTGAGTGGTTGAAATCTTGTCCGTAAGTGTTTGCTTTTCACATAATAGCTTGCTTTTTACATAATAGCTTGCATTTCCCATAAAACCTGATTGCTTTTCAACATTTTTTGTTTGCAGTTATTATAGAACAGCTCTCGATAAAAAACCACGTTAAAGTAGAACTTGGTGGTATCAAATCCTCCGAACCTCCCTAGAGTGGCTGGAGGACTGTGTAAGTCTTCTGCTATGACGTAGACAACTTACTTGTAAGTCGTCTGGTAAGTCTTCTACGTAGACGACTTATCAGAGGACTTACTTGTAAGTCGTCTAGTAAGTCATCTACGTAGAAGACTTACCACTAAGTCGTCTGATATCTTCTGACTTGTACTTTATTTTATATGCAGCATATTGATGCTTGGATTAATGTGCTGAGGAAGCGGTACAACGCTAACCCACAACATTTCAGGAGCGAGAGAATGTGCTTCCTTGATCATCTCTTTGCTCAGCAATGGAGATTCAACTTCAAGGATTTTAAGGACTCGAAGCCCGATCAAAACGGTTTAGGAAGAAGAATCCCTGGTGGGGCGTGGAATTATTATGCAGGCACTATACCATCATTTTGCAAATCGAACAAGGTTTGGGGGACGGATATTGATGATATCTATGCGCCAGTAAACTTCGCCGACAGTCATTGGATTGCTATTTGGATATCGATCCCTAAGAGGCACATAGTCGTCTTTGACAGCATTTGTTCCAGTATCTCCCCAGAAGAACTCGATGTGGTAATGGAGCCTTTTCTCTACATGGTCCCTTATCTGCTTGTTGAGTGCGCTTCCTCAGACGAACTACGTGCCCAATACAGCCTGGAGCCATTCACATATGAGAGACCGACCAATATACCTCCGGCCCGAGCTGGTGATTGTGGCGTGTACACTCTAAAGTACATTGAATGTCATGCTCTTGGGATAGAGTTTAGTAAAAAAGACTTTGCTAAGGCCAACGGGAAGAGTATGAGGGATAAGATGGCGGTGGATATATTTCAAGAGCTTCCTGACGCGCATGAGTTCGAAAACAAGGACATGGATGACATCCTGGGTACGTATGACGGGTGATAAACAGGCCACTTTAGATGATTTTGTATGATAGATTAGGCTGATGTGTGTATTTGAACTTGATCCCTATTTTGTATTTGAACTTGATCCCTATTTTGTAACTATATTCTGAGCAGAAGACTTACAGTTAAGTCGTCTGGACGACTTAACTATAAGTAGTCTGGAAAGTCTTCTGAGCAGTGACCTTTTGTAACTATATTTCGGATAATATAAAGGGCAAGACCATCTCAAATTTGTTTGGTAGTGCAATTTGACAAAGAAGTTGACACAGATAAGTTCATAACACAAATTTTTAGTACATAGACTGAACACTGGACGACTAACTTGAAGGTCTTCTAGAAGAAAAAACTCTGGACGACTAACTGGACGACCTTCTGGACGACTTAATTGAAGGTCTTCTGGAAGACTAAACACTGGACGACTAACTGGACGACTTAATTGAAGGTCTTCTGGAAGACTAAACACTGGACGACTAACTGGATGACCTTCTGGACGACTTAATTGAAGGTCTTCTGGAAGACTAAACACTGGACGACTAACTTGAAGGTCTTCTGGAAGAAAAAACCCTGGACGACTAACTGGACGACCTTCTGGACGACTTAACTGAAGGTCTTCTGGAAGACTAAACACTGGACGACTTACATTGTGGTTTCGTATGGCCAGTTTCCTTGCATTTTGAGCATCTATAAGCCTTGTGTTGCTTCCGGGGTTTGCGTCCTCTCATCCTGGGTAGCTCCAACCAAGATTGCCATCTTGATTTCTTCTGTCTTCCCGGACCACTTTTTACTTCCGGAGGAAAGCATGTGCGTTCCTCAACTTGTTGTCCAACACAAGGATATATATTCTCTGAGTATCCTGCAAACAGAAAATCCTTTGAGTACACTGGACATACAAGTGTGGAGATATGCAAACGAACAGATGTTCCAGCAGCTATATCATGAGGGCAAGGTATTTTCTCCACTGCATAGACACCACAATCACACTTTCCATGTTCCAAATCAACCACACAGTCCATTTTCCCACCTTTCACAAAGAATCGCCATCCATCAATTGGTTGTACCGTCATCGTATCCGCTATCTCCGATCGAACAGCAAGCAAGTATTCAACACCTCGACTATGTTGAGTTGGGAGACTCAAAGCATCTTCTCTCCTTTTCCAAAACCACTTTCCTAGCTTCTCCCTTATGAACTCCAACAGGAACTGAACCGGAAATCCTCTAGCTCGCTTCAGAGCGGAATTAATAGATTCAGCGATGTTGCTTGTCTTTATGTTGTACCTGTCCCCCTGACAATAAACCCTTGACCATAGGCTGACGTCGGCATTCTCCAAATACGTTGCAAGGTCCAGGTTTGCACTCCGTATCTCAGCCATGTACCGGTCAAAATCTGAAACCGTATGAGCATAAGCAGCACCTTTCACCAAGTACAAGAGATGTTTCCCTTTATACTTTTTGACAATGTTATCTTGAAGGTGATAATAACATATTCCTCGGGTTGCCCAAGGAAACACCTTATCACACGCACTTTTAATGGCCGCGTGCCGGTCAGAGACTATCACCAGAGGCTGCTCATCAGATACACAACTAGCCAATTTTGTGAAAAACCATTCCCAAGAAGGTTCATCTTCAGCATCTACGATCCCAAAAGCCAATGGAAATATCTGAAAATTCCCATCTTGTGCGGCTGCAACTAACATAACACCTCCATATTTCCCACTTAGGTGAGTCCCATCCACCACAATGACCCTTCTCTGATACTTAAAACCTTTGATAGAAGCTCCAAAAGAGAGAAATAGATACTTAAATCTATTGATAGAATCAAGTTCTATAGCCGTGATAGAATCGGGATTTGCTAAGGAGATTTGCTCGAGATATGATGGCAGACGCGAATACCCATCTTCTGCTGATCCTCTCACCAATGTTTGTGCATATAAAAGTGCTCTGTATGAAGTGGTGTAATCAAGCGTCATGCCAAACATGTTCTTCATTGCATCAGTGATATGCTGCGGATTCAACCCATCAATGATTCCAACACGATCAATGAAAAGCCTACCAACATACTTCGGAGTACAGTGTCTCCGCTGAGCGAGTCGGTCTCCCACTGAGCATGTATGTTTTTCCACATACTTTGTTACCCAAAACGTGTTTGTCCCATGTTTCACACTCGCTCTGACCTTCCATTGACAACCACTAACCGGACATGTTGTCACAAGGAGAGTTTTCGTTGACTTGTATATTCTGAAGGAGAACTTAAACCTCACTGCTGTCAACCGCAGCTCTGAAAGCAGTGCATCCTTGCTAACAAAACTCTGGTTGACATAGATACTGTTACCATTCGATCTTCCTCCTTCAATCTTTTCGATATCTTCAAAACACATATCATCATCTTCCTCATCCTCATCTTCAACCTTTCCATAAACACTGTAATCCTCACCATTCTCGTCCGCTTCAGCAACAATAGAGATACCAGCATCCTCCTCCCCATCGTCCTCATCCCCATCGTCCTCCTCCCCGTCATGATTTTCATCTTCAACCAAATCATCATCATCATCTTCAAAACATTCATCAGCTTCATCATCTTCCCTGAACTCTGAAACCGTTTCCACCTTGCTACGGCTTGATACACAAAGCCGTACTCCATGCGTTTTGGTTATCTCGAGCAAGTTTCGAACTTGTCTATCACTTGTAACATGAATAGGAGGGGTGTCTGGAGCCTGCATCATTTCTGCTGGTAATGAGTAGGTTATCTCCACAGATTCTGTGCTCATGTCCAGGTTATAATCTTCTTGAGCCATTGCAAGAAGTCCAGCATGTGTCGAACCTTCCCCCAAAAAAATGATTCTCGCTCCTTTGACATTATCAACCACAAAATCCCAACGACAATCATTCAACAACCATTCTCCATACACTGCATGTAACTGACGCATCATCTACAAAAATTCAAAATAAAACACATTAGTAAACATAGAGAAAATGAAAGTTTACTAAACATTGACGCAGACGACATACCAGTAAGTCGTCTAGAAGACTTACCAGTAAGTCGTCCAAACAGGTCATTTTTGCAATTGAATTTTAAATAGGACGACTTACTTGTAAGTCGTCCAGCTTTGTTTGTTTAAAAAAAAAAAACCTAGACGACTTACCAGGAAGTCGTCTAGGATAAATGGGTTAGTTTTGCATTTGACCGAATTGTATCAGATATTTGACTTTTCCTGGACGACTTACCAGTAAGTCATCTCAGGGAAAACAAAAATTTCAATATTTTATTAAAGCTAGACGACTTATTTGTAAGTCTTCTCAGGTTAGTTTGCAATTCGAAAAAGAAACTTATATATTTAACTTTACCCAGACGACTTACTTGAAAGTCGTCCAGGCAGACGACAAACAAGAAAGTCGTCCGAGATAAGCAAGGTTTGACCATAATCTAGGAATTAAATCTGGACGACTTTGCTTATCCTGGGCGACTTTCAAGTAAGTCGTCTTACTGGACGACTTCCGCGTAAGTCGTCTGGGAAAAGTTAAATTTAAGTTTTATTTTCCAATTGCAAAAGTAACCTGAGACGACTTACAGATAAGTCGTCCAGATTTAATAAAATATTGAAATTTTTGTTTTCCCGGAGAAGACTTACTGGTAAGTTGTCCAGGAATAGTCAAATATCTGACACAATTCGGTCAAATGCAAAACTAACCCATTTATCCTAGACGACTTATCAGTAAGTCGTCTAGGGTATTCTCTAGTTCTTTTTTTAACAAACAAAGATGGCGACTTTAAAGTAAGTCGTCCGTTTGACCAGAAGACTTACCCGTAAGTCTTCTACAGCCAGACTACTTACGGGTAAGTCTTCTACACAAACAGATCTGGAAAAAAATTCAGTTTCATACCTTAAACTAGTGAGATGACTTCCTTAGCACACAGAGTCTTCTCCAACCACCCACAATCTCAAACGAAAGTAACCCACCAAGAATAGTATGCTTGAATGGCTCTATAAACCATAAAAAATTTGGAATCAAAAGCTTGAGTTTTTTGGATGAATATGGAAGCAAAGTGAAAGAGATGTTGTTTTTAGTTCATAACAAGTGGGAAAGAGAGAGTGTAAATCGATTTTAGGTGCATTAAGAGCTTTAGTTGTTCATGGTGGTTGGGGTATTTATCACAATGGCAATCTTGTAATTACTTGAAGATGATGAGGGTGAGAGAGTAAAAATATCATTTTCGGAAAAAAAAAATAAAAAAAATGTGATGGTATTTTCGTGAATATCATGAACTTGTGGGGGTGAATTGGGCAAAAGAAAAATCCAAGAAAAGCATGAGTTAGTTTTATGTTTGACTTTGAGTTTTGAGTCAATCTTGCAAAAAGCCCAACAAACAATATAAAAAATAGAAACATTGCATTAAACAATAATAAGTAAATATACAATATAAGGTAAAATAAATAATAAGTAAATATACAATATAATAAATAGAAATATTACATTAAACATCTATCATTATATTACAAAATATAAGAAATCGAAATATTATACTAAACATTATCGTATTAAATATTATCTTATTAATAGAATAAGTAAATATAAAAGATAAGAAAAATAAATAATAAGTAAATATAGTATATAAGAAATAAAAATATTACATTAAATATATATCGTAATATTATCATTCATATAAAAAAAATAAGAAAAGATAAACATTAAGTAAATACACAATATAAAAAATGGAAAAACTATACTAATAAAATGGACCTTTTGAGGTTCCATAAAGCGTTCACATCAGCGAAAAAAATTCTACCCAAAATATGACATGTGGCATTATTATTTAAAAAATAGAAAATAAATAATAAGTAAATTTGCAATATAAAGAAAAATATATAATAAGTAAATAAACAATATAAGAAATAGAAGCATTGCATTAAACAATAATAAGTAAATATAAAATATAAGAAAAAATAAATAATAAGTAAATATACAATATAATAAATAAAAATATTGCATTAAATATATATCGTAATATTATCATTGATATAAAAATAAAAAATAAGAAAAGATAAACATTAAGTTAATACACAATATAAAAAATGGAAAAACTATACTAATAAAATGGACCTTTTGAGGCTCCATAAAACGTCCACATCAGCAAAAAAAATTCTCCCAAAATATGACATGTGGCATTATTATTTAAAAATATAAAATAAATAATAAGTAAATTTGTAATATAAGGAAAAATATATAATAAGTAAATAAACAATATAAGAAATAGATACATTGCTTTAAACAATAATAATTAAATATACAATATAAGAAAAAATAAATAATAAGTAAATATACAATATAATAAATAAAAAAATTACATTAAATATATATCGTAATATTATCATTGATATAAAAATAAAAAATAAGAAAAGATAAACATTAAGTAAATACACAATATAAAAAATGGAAAAACTAAATTAAACATATATCTGAAAAATGTAAAGTTAAATAAATAAAAGTAAATTTACATTATAAAAATATTACACTAAACATCAATTATAGTATTAGAATAAGTAAATATAAAATATAAGAAAAATAAATGATAAGTAAATATACAATATAAAAATACAAAAAATACATTAAACCTTTATCTGAAAATATATAATAATGTAAATAATAAGTAAATATATAATATAAGAAATAGAAATATTACATTAAACATCTATCGTAATATTATGATTTGATATAAAATAAAACAATTAGATAAATAAATATACAATATAAGAAATAAAAAAATTAAATTAAAATTCTATCTGAAAATGTATAGTTTAACATTTTATTATTTTCAAATATTTTTTTAAGTAAATATACAATATAAAAAAATAAGCATAGAATATAAGATAATATTTGTTTATCACATTAAACATCTATCATAATATTATCATTTGCTATAAAAACAAGAAAATTAGAATAAGTAAATTTATAGTATAAGAAAAAAAAGGTAAAATACAATTAAGAAATGAAAAGGCTAAATTAAACATATCTTTGAAAAAATGTATAGTAAATTAATTAATAAGTAAATATACTATATAAGAAATACAAGTATTATATTAAACATCTACCGTAATATTAGAATAAGTAAATATACAGTATAAGGAAAAATACAAAATAAATAAATATACAATATTAGAACTGGAAAAACTAAATTAAACTTCTATCTCGAAATTGTATAGTAAAATAAATAATTAGTAAATATAGAATATAAGACATAAAAATATGGATCATCTTTTTTGGAGAGTTAATCCAAAAATGGAGGATCACCAATTTGCGTGGATATTATGGTATATTTGGAAAGGTCGAAACAACAAAGTTTTTAGCAATTTGGATGTTGATCCAAGAGATACGCTTAAACTACCAGAATTAGAATCAACACTTTGGGCGGAGGCACATGTAAAAATAATCAGAGGGTTGCAAATCAAGTACATGAAAGAATTGTACCAACATTACGAGGAAAATGGTGTTTCCTAGATTGCTCATGGAAAGATAAGGAACAATTCTCAGGACAAGGCTGGTACATCACTTTAGCTGGTTTTGATGGATCGCTAGGGGCACGGAATGTCCGGGCAAGTCTTTCAGTTCTTCATTCGGAGGTAGAAGCGCTAATATGGGCAATGGAATGCATGAGGAATTTACGGTAATTTCAGGTCACATTTGCGACATATTATTCTCAATTGATAAAGATGGTTTCGGAACCAGAAGAATGACCAGCGTTTGACAATTATCAGGAAGACATTAAACTGCTGAAAAGAAGCTTTCTAAACTCAGAGATCGTTCATGTACCTCAGACATAAAATCAAAAGGCGGATAGCTTAGCACGCCGTGCTAGGAAACAACCGTCTTTCGTCGTTCACATGAACAAAGTTACCGGTTTGGTTTACAGAGTCAGCATGAGTTTGTAAATGATTGATGTAAAAAAAAAGACATAAAAATATTAGTATAAAAATAAATAATAAGAAATATTATTATGATATTTTATTTTTATTCTAATATTATAATAGATTTATAATTTAATATTATGTAATATTTTAATATTATTGTTAGTAATATTAATCATATAGAAATGTTATATACTATAATAAGTAAATATAAAATATAAGAAAAAATAAATAATAAGTAAATATAGTATATAAGAAATAAAATATTATATTAAATATATATCATAATATTATGATTGATATAAAAGCAAGAAATTTATAATAAATAACTATACAAAATAAGAGAAGATAAACCGTAATTAAATATACTATATAAAAAATAGAAAAACTAAATTAAACATTTATCTGAATTAAACATTTATTAAAGAGTTAAAATACATCTATGCTATAAGGTTAAATAAACTAGACTTAGGGTTTAGAGTTATGGGGTGTAGTTTTGTGGATATGATTTTAAAGTTTGAAAAATAAAAAAGAAATATTAAAACTTTCAAAATAAAATGGGTTATTTTGGTCATTTCCTTATTGATGACTATTTTATGACAAAAACTTAAAAACGACTATTTGAAAGAGTTGCCCTACAAATTAAGAATATTTAAATAATAAGTAAATATATAATATAAAAAATGGAAAACTATATGAAACATCTATATGAAAAATGTATAGTTTTCTGTTTTTTTCTAAAGAAATTACTATTCACACAAACATACAATTTAGAATTTTGTTGTTGTTGTTCAGAATACAACGTCCAAATGAATAACTATATAGTTATTATTTAAAAATCAAAATAGCTCCGCGCGTAGCGCGGGTTAACTCCTAGTCTATACTAATAAAAGGAACCTTTTGAGGCTCCATAGAGCGTCCATATCAGCGAAATTTTTTTTCCCAAAATATGACACGTGTCATTATTACCAAAAAATAGAAAATAAATAATAAGTAAATTTGCAATATAAGGAAAAATAAATAGAAATATTACATTAAACATCTATCATAATATTGTTATATAAAAGAGACATTTTGAGGCTCCATAGAGCGTCCACATCATCGAAAAAAAATTTCCCGAAAGATGACAAGTGACATTATTACCAAAATCTAAACTAATAAAAAGGACCTTTTGAGGCTTCATTGAGCGTCTACATCAGCGAAATAAATTTTCCCAAAAAATGGCACGTGGCATTATTACCAAAAAAATAGAAAATAAATAATAAATAAATTTGTAATATAAGAAAAAATAAATAATAAGTAAATAAACAATATAAGAAATAGAAACATTGCATTAAACAATAATAAGTAAATATACAATATAAGAAAAAATAAATAATAAGTAAATATATAATATAAATAATATAAATATTACATTAAACATCTATCATAATATTGTTATATAAAAGGGACCTTTTGAGGCTCCATAGAGCGTCCACATCAGCGAAAAAAAAATCCCGAAAGATGACACGTGACATTATTACCAAAAAATAAAAAATAAATAATAAGTAAATTTGCAATATAAGGAAAAATAAATAATAAGTAAATAAACAATATAAAAAATAGAAACATTGCATTAAAAAATAATTAGTAAATATACAATATAAGAAAAAATAAATTATAAGTAAATATATAATATAATAAATAGAAATATTACATTAAACATCTATTATAATATTGTTATTTGATATAAAAGGAAGAAAATTAGAATAAGTAAATATACAATTAAGAATTGAAAAAACTAAATTAAACATCTATAAAATAATAACTAAATACAAAATATAAGAAGTAGAAATATTATACTAAACATTATCATATTATTAGAATAAGTAAATACAAAATGTAAGAAAAATAAGTAATAAGTAAATATAGTATATAAGAAATTAAAAAATATTACATTAAATATATATCGTAATATTATCATTGATATAAAACCAAGAAGTTTAGACCTTTTGAGGCTCCATAGAGCGTCCACATCAGCGAAAAAATTCTCCCGAAAGATGACACGTGGCATTATTACCAAAAATAGAAAATAAATAATAAGTTAATTTGCAATATAAGGAAAAATATAAAATAAGTAAATAAACAATATAAGAAATAGAATCATTGCATTAAACAATAATAAGTAAATATACAAATAAGAAAAAATAAATAATAAGTAAATGTACAATATAATAAATAGAAATATTACATTAAACATCTATCATAATACTGTTATTTGATATAAAAAGAAGAAAATTAGAATAAGTAAATATACAATTAAGAATTGAAAAAACTATCCATAAAATAATAACTAAATACAAAATAGAAGAAATAGAAATATTATACTAAACATTGTCGTATTATTAGAATAAGTAAATATAAAATATAAGAAAAATAAATAATAAGTAAATATAGTATATAAGAAATAAAAAAATATTACATTAAATATAAATCGTAATATTAACATTGATATAAAACCAAGAAATTTAGAATAAATAAATATAAAAATAAGAAAAGATAAACAGTAAGTAAATACACAATATAAAAAATGGAAAACCAAAATTAAAAATATATCTGAAAAATGTATAGTTAAATAAATAAGTGAATTTATATTATAAAAATATTACATTAAACATCAATTATAATATTATAATAAGTAAATATAAAAGTCTATACTAATAAAAAGGACCTTTTGAGGCTCTATCAAACATCCACATCAGCGAAAAAAAATTCTCTCAAAATATGACATGTCACATTATTACCAAAAAATAGAAAATAAATAATAAGTAAATTTGCAATATAAGGAATAATATATAATAAGTAAATAAACAATATAAGAAATAGAAACATTGCATTAAAAAATAATAAGTAAATATACAATATAAGGAAAAATAAATAATTAGTAAATATACAATATAATAAATAGAAATATTACGTTAAACTTCTATCATAATATTGTTATTTGATATAAAAGGAAGAAAATTAGAATAAGTAAATATACAATTAAGAATTGAAAAAACTAAATTAAACATCTATAAAATAATAAGTAAATACAAAATATAAGAAATAGAAATATTATACTAAACATTATCGTGTTATTAGAATAAGTAAATATAAAATATAAGAAAAATAAATAATAAGTAAATATAGTATATAAGAAATAAAAAATATTACATTAAATATATATCGTAATATTATCATTGATATTAAACCAAGAAATTTAGAATAAATAAATATAAAAATAAGAAAAGATAAACAGTAAGTAAATACACAATATAAAAATAGAAAAACTAAACTAAACATATATCTGAAAAATGTATATTTAAATAAATAAAAGTGAATTTACATTATAAAAATATTACATTAAACATCAATTATAATATTAGAATAAGTAAATATAAAAAATAAGAAAAATAAATTAAAAGTAAATATACAATATAAAAAATACAAAAAATACATTAAACCTCTATCTGAAAATATATAATAATATAAATAATAAGTAAATATATAATATAAGAAATAGAAATATTACATTAAACATGTATCGTTATATTATAATTTGATATGAAACAAAACAATTAGATAAGTATTAAACGTCAAATGTATAGTTTAACATTTTATTATTTTCAAATATTTTTGTAAGTAAATATACAACATAAGAAAAATAAGCATACAATATAAGATAATATATTTTTTTATCACATTAAACATCTGTCGTAATATTATCATTTGATATAAAAACAAGAAAATTAGAATAAGTAAATATACAGTATAAAAAAAATAAAAAATAGGTAAAATACAATTAAGAAATGAAAAGACTAAATTAAACATATCTCTAAAAAAATGTATTGTAAAATAAATAATAAGTAAATATACAATATAATAAATACAAATATTATATTAAACTTCTACCGTAATATTAGAATAAGTAAATATAAAGTATAAAGAAAAATACACAATAAGTAAATATACAATATCAGAACTGGAAAAAACTAAATTAAACATCTATCTGAAAAATGTATAGTAAAATAAATAATTAGTAAATATAGACTATAAGACATAAAAATATTAGTATAAAAATAAATAATAAGTAATATTATTATGATATTTTATTTTTATTCTAATATTATAATAGATTTATAATGTAATATAATGTAATATTTTAATATTGTTGTTAGTAATATTAATCATATAGAAATGTTTCATATTATAATAAGTAAATGTAAAATATAAAAAAAAAATAATAAATAAATATAGTATATAAGAAATAAAATATTATATTAAATGTATATCGTAATATTATCATTGATATAAAAACAAGAAATTTAGAATAAAAAAATATACAAAATAAGAAAAGATAAACAGTAAGTAAATATACAATATAAAAAATAGAAAAACTAAATTAAACATTTATCTGAATTAAACATTTATTAAAGAGTAAACATACATCTATGCCATAAGGTTAAATAATCTTGAGTTAGGGTTTAGAGTTACGGGGTGGAGTTTTGAAGATATGATTTCAAATTTTGAAAAATAAAAAATAAATATTAAAATTTTCAAAATAAAATGGGTTATTTTGGTCATTTTCTTTATTGATGACTATTTTTTGATAAAAACTTAAAAATGACTATTTTAAAGAATTGCTCTACAATATAAGAAAAATTAAATAATAAGTAAATATATAATATAAAAAATAGAAACCTATATGAAACATCTATATGAAAATTCTATAGTTTTCTGTTTTTTTCTAAAGAAATAAGTACTCACACAAACATACAATTTAGAATTTTGTTGTTGTTCAGAATACAACGTCCAAATGAATAGCTATATAGTTAACATTTAAAAATCAAAATAGCTCCGCGCGTAGCGCGGGTTAACTCCTAGTTTCTATATATATAAAGAAGGGTTTACTCCCTCCTGGATGCGCCACCTCAACATACAAGTCAAAAACTCGAGCTCTATGGGCGTGACACGTGTCTCTTTGACTCAGTACGCATCGTTTAATTATCTCATACTAGGGTCGGTCCGCCCTACGGGCGGGGCGGGATATACTTTACTTATGATCTAAGTTATTATTTTTTGTATGATTTTGTGGTTTGTGTTTTAGATTTGAATTTTCAAAAGATGTTTATGTTACAATACAAAAAAAAAATCATATTATATTACATAAATACTATCAACAAAACAAATGATATCAATTTCAGATACTTATTAATAAATGATACAAAATATTTGTTTTGTGGGTTTAAAGATTTGGTTAATTTATAGGTATAAAATAATATGTTGAAAAACATTTTATCATACATGATTGTCGGGAATGAAATATTATGGTGGCTAAGATATTATGGCATTTTTTTTAATATTTTGGTCCTTTAGTTTGACTAAATTGTGCTTTACAATTGTACATTCCCATTTTTATTTTATATCTATTCTCAGTAATCATTAGAATTATGTTGATTTTTGAAATATTATGTCAGTTGTGTGTATTAAGTTTTATCATTGTTGGGTTTTTGAAAAGAACAGACTTTTTAAAATTCACGATTGTTGATTTTAAGTTCCACTTCGAGACTATATCATGTCTTTCGTGATGATCACTTCAATTCTAGGCCTAACATTAGAGTCCGATCCTTTATGGAACAAAACAAAAAAAAAGTTTTTTTTTTGTTCAATCCAATTGTTAAATCCTGAAACAAAAATTTGAAGAAAAATAAGATTATGATGAAGATAATAAAATTATATAAGCCTCACCAATTGCTCGGTCTCTTCTTCCATACAATAAAGCTGAGCTTAAATCCTTTTCCAAACCTCCATATTCTTCTTCTCGATCTCCTCTTATTTAGCCATTACCACCAAGAACAAATGGGTTAGCCATTACCACCAACAACAAAAAAGAACTCTTCAAATAACTTCTTTGGATTATCACCAAATGTGAGGATGATGCTCAATGGATGCAGGATTACCTATTTATACATGGAAAACACCGCCTAGAACTATGATAATTATCATTGAATGAATCGTCTTCCTTGATTTGTTACTTAAAGACAATGAACCAATAGATCCCGTAATGTCTACAAACTAAAGACGATTCGATGCTAACGGCGCAGAGCACAGATTCTTTTTACGCCGATTCGTCAAACGCGAGATGTTGAATCTCCATTGCTGGTTAACCCACTGACAGATCGAAGAAGAAGATGAAACCCTATATTGAGAGAGATCGAATAAGACGATGAATCCCTAAACTGAGAAGTCGCCGCAAGCGAATGGAGCTGTCGCTCTCTATTGGATTGGATATTTGCCATTCTCAATATTAAAACGAAAGCCCAATAAACTCATAACGCCGTGAACAAAAACCTTACAAATATAAGCATAAGATCAAAGCCCATCACGCTGAAGTTTAAGTGATACGGTACGTTTTGCGTAAGTGGACTCGTGGCGGCTCCAGGACGCGCGACTTTCCTATGTGGACGATGACGTGGAGGCCTGTGAGAGAAGCAAACCCTTTTTATTAGTATAGATTGTATGTTGTATATTTTTTTCTCGGATGAGCATTCATATATATATATATATATATATATATATATATATATATATATATATATATCCGTTCGGATTCAATTAATCTATTATGATTTCAGATTTTTAGGGTTAGAAATTTAAATCGTATTAGGATATTTACAAATTTTGGTTTGGATTTTGCTCGAATCATTGCGGATTCGGTTCGGATTTGAGTTCGGATACCCATTCTAATTATGTATTTTAACAAAAATACATATTGCCTATTCTCTTCACGCCGATTCGTCAAACGCGAGATGTTGAATCTCTATTGCTGGTTAACCCACTGACAGATCGAAGAAGAAGATGAAACCCTAAATTGAGAGAGATCGAATAAGACGATGAAACCCTAAACCGAGAAGACGCCGCAAGCGAATGGAGCTGTCGCTCTCTATTGGATTGGATATTTGTCATTCGCAATATTAAAACGAAAGCCCAATAAACTCATAACGCCGTGAACAAAAACCTTACAAATATAAGCATAAGATCAAAGCCCATCACGCTGATGTTTAAGTGATACAGTATGTTTTGCGTAAGTGGACACGTGGCGGCTCCAGGACGCGCAACTTTCCTATGTGGACGATGACGTGGAGGCCTGTGAGAGAAGCAAACCATTTTTATAGTAATAGATTTTTCGTTGTGGTTTGGGCTTAATTTCATTATGTCGATGTGTTTTTGGGCTCGGAAACCAGATAGCTTTATGTTTATGTGTGGAGGTATCCCGATAACCCAATAGAGTTGAACCCTAATGTGTTTTACGCGAAAATGGATCTTTCGGGTTTGTTTCTCTTTTTTGTTCGGTGGCTGACTTCTGATCTTCATCTCTATCTCTGAAACGCTCAGTTATGTCTTCTTCACGTCTTCATCTCTTTGATACTCCGGCGTTACAATCAAAATTCGTGGCCAAGTATTGATTCTTTTCATCTTACCGCCGTATTATCTCCACCGATTTATGTAAATTGATTGTTATCTGACCATATCATGATGGAATCCAGCATCTGTTTCTTATCGTCTGGCTTTCTACTTACTGAATTTGGCTGATTCCAAGCGTCATATTTAAGGCACTCATTAACAATCTTTCCTCAATTACTTCTTTCCTGGGCATTCTTGACTATAAATAGGTAAGTCCATACTGTGAAATTCATCATTTCGATCCTCTCATTCATGCTTTTCAAAATTTGGGAGATGATTTTGGTTTCATTTGTTGATTTTGTTTCTGTTTTTAGTGTATTGCAGGCGACCCTTATGCAAGCCACCGTCAACGTACAATTTGTCACCATCACCGTCAAGCGGACTGTTCAGAATCGTCAGATGTAGCTTTGGTCATTAAGGCGTTGAAAGAGCTGGAAAGAGACTGTAAACAAAGTTAAGAACATGACGCACAAGACTACAAGAGTAATATTCTATTATTTTATTGAGATTGCTACGATGGGGCGTAAATATATTGCGATAGAGCTGAGTGGGACAGTTAGGGAGATTCTGGAAACATGTGTCGTTGCTGGATGCACTGTTGATGGAACTGATCTGAAGGATCTTTGGCAGGATATTCAAGAAGGTGAGATCAATATTCATGATTACCAAGGTAAAAAAATGCACACAGAAAAAAAGATTTTATGGGTATTGCAAAGATGATGTCTACTCTTCTACACATTTTTATAAGGTGAGCTGCTATGTTTCTTCGCTAAGAATGACTCAGTTTTTGAATGCTGTTGGCGTTGAGTTCCTTCTGTTTAATAATCCCAATCATTTATCAATCTCTATATTATATCCAATTTTGTTGGGGTAAAAAAATCGAAAGTTACATAGATTTCTTGCATGTAATTGTTTTTCTCTTGCTCTCACATTTAACCCTTCTCCAGTGAACTAATATGATATACTGTGCGGTGAATTGCATTTTTTTCTCCTCTTCTTTCCACGTATCTTAGCTTATATAAGATCTTAGATGCCTATTAAAATACTTACATTTTTTTTATTTTTGCTTTTCTTTTGGTTTCCTATGAACTGACCAAATTGTCTTGATTTGTTTTTTTGCGTAGAGCTTTTGTACACTGAAAAAACGCTGATGTAGTTTGAGAAAAGGAGTAGCAGAGCTAAGGGTCCGACCTTCCACCCCAGAAAACCAAAAAATCTCACCAATTTTCTCAGAGGTAGCAATGGTATTATCTAATGGGTTCGTTCGTTCTCAGTCTACAGAGTTTCTTCCTCTCAAAATGTAAGATAAGAAATATATGTACATGTTAAAAACTGCACACTACAGAGATTTATTGGATTTTTATATGTTCGATATTCCTCCACTCATATCTTTGTAAAAATATTATGCTTACATTCATATGTATGTGTTGAATATATGAATAGTCTTCTAGATTTCAGAAGTTTTTGAGATACATAATCAATTCACATAAAGATTTATTTTGTTCATGGTCCCTGTTGTGTTTTTGATAAACATATGCATATATGATAGTGCTGATGAAAAAAATAGTAACTGTTTTAAGATGTCATAAGATTTGGAGCATCCTAAGATGAAAAGAGAAGCAAGCACATATAGATAAAAATTTGATCGTTTTACTAAGAGTTGCTTGCATATATCTGTTTCTTAGTTTTTGCCTTTTGTTTTCCCTGTTTTTCTACATTCTATTTAATAATAAGTTTTAGATGTTAGAGAAACCATATTGTCTTCAATTATTTCTAGCAGAGGAAGTAACAACAGGCTCTTATGAGTTATGACGTCCCTGAGGCTGCGGAAACATGATCAAGGTGTGATTCATTGGTTTCTTCGGTTTAGAGTCTACAAAATTCATGTTCTATCAATTTTGTGTTCAACTTTTGAATCTTTTCAGTTGTCAAAAGGAAGAACAAATATAGCAATGTGCCAATTTTTAGTGAATGAAGCTATTTTACTTATGTTTCTTAATATTCTTCTCTTTGTTTTTGTAAAAGAGACAATTGGAGTTTTTATTGCCAGAGCTAATTGTAATCTCCAGCTGTTTTTAATCAATAATGCAGTTCTCTGCAAATTTCTTACATCTTTGTTCCTTATTTAATTTCTGGTTGGCTATTAAATATGTTGACATTATGCACAATTTTATTGTGGTATCAAAGAGATGCCATCTACGAGTTTAAATCTGCTTCATGAAGAGATCCTGATGGTGATATCACTTAGGGTTGGTCCCTAGATTACTTTTAGGGTTTTCCCAATTTGTGCAGTTTACATGTTTGGTACATATGAAACAGGAGGAACATAACTTGGGATATTTCTCACGTTTGATTTTTTTACATGACATAACAATAGTTTGGTTGTTTTTAGGTGTATATATTATGTAAGAATACTTCTTTTTAGCCATGGACGATGATTATTGTCAAAGAGAGTGTTGGCTGAAACAGATGCATCTGAAGGGAAGGGACGACTGATGTTAATCCAGTGAGTCAATATCTATATATACTTAAAGAATGATTTTTCCACTGGTATATGTTCCTGAGAGAACATGTATCATATTAGTTATATTATATTATAAGGAACAGTCTTTCCCCTTCCGTGTTTTTCATTGGTTCTTCTTTTTATTCATATTATAGTTTTGTTTTAATAAAAAAAACATCAGTTATATATCATGCATTAGTGCATTATCATGTGACATCACAACTAAAATATAATATAAACCACAACATAAAATTTGTTTTACTTTGGTAATAACTATTTAATCAACAACCAATTTTTAGATAATAATAAGATTATGATCATTGTTCAAAATTGGTTATATATATGTGTGTGTATGTGTGGGTAAAAATATAGATGATGCAATTACATCAAAACAGATTTAGGACGAAGTGGAATAAAAAATTTGAAAAGACATTTGTGAAAGTTGTGAATTCAGTGGTATTAAAACTAAAATAGAATTATGATTGGTTGTACATTTAAAAACGTTTTGCACCAAAATTTATATAATTAAGATAAATGAATATGTAGATCATGGTCTAAATAATTGGGTTGTAAGTGCATAAATTTTATTGTAAGAATTTAGTTTATAGAATTTAGGTTTTAGTTTTTAATGTAGAAAGATATTACAATTTTTAAACCGGTGTTTTAAGAAAAAATATACTTTAAAAGGATTGTATATTTAAAGGTGAGGGTCAATTAAATTACTAAGAGAATAACTGGAAACAAAATTTATTAAAAAAAAAAGTGAAATGAAACATTTCTATAATCCAACTAATCAAACATATAACTAAAATTTAATCATTTTTTTTCCTTTTACTCATCACCTTATATATAATTTCCATTAGCAAAAATATCAGAAATTTGGATATTAATTCTTTTGAAATTTGTAAGACAGAAAAAATAAATAATTGAAAATTATTTTATGATTGTCTAGCTACTTATATTTTTATAATAAATTATGCCATTTTTATATCAAAATAAACATACATACAAAATGTATAATAAAAAATTAAAATTTAAACAAAAACCCCGGACTACGCCCGGGCCGACCCTAGTAGATACATAAACAAATATATACAAAAATTACCAACTCAACATCAAACATACAATAAATTATTCAAATGTCACTAACTCAAACATAATTGCTTGAATAAAACATTCACAATAAAAACATTTTAAGTACGTACTTTCATTTTTTAATTCATAAGAAGTTGTTGTAAATATTCTTTTACATTACCGCATCCGACATACCTATTGTCTTTATAATTAGAATCGTATACAACGACAAGTACATAGCATTTTTAAGACAAAGTACCAAACATCCATATACCCTTTTTTTTTTGAACACCACCATACACCCATATATATATATATATATATAATACGGTGTCTTTTCACCTTAAGCCTTAATATTTTATGAGCCACCATCAGGCGCAACATGGTCAGCAACTTCTTGATCCGGCACTCTATCGCCTTCCTCCAGCTCAATACCATCTAATGGATTCTGAAGAGGCCCGATACAATCTCGTGGAACTTGATCTGGCTCAACGTAATCTTGAAGGTTTTGACTCTGATCATTTCCAAGAACCTGATATGCCTCTTGAGGAAGAAGTTCTAGGCCAGCAACAAAAAGCGGGAGCAAGACTAGATAACGTCTACGAGACCTATATGAAATTGCGGAGCCAATGACGTGGACAATGGACAACATCAGTAAATACGCGTTTAGTGTGTGCCAATAGAGACTCCCATCGTTTTTGTAAAGCCAAAACACTTGACCGCATCTTCGTATTTTCACTCCTTCGATCAGATTTTGGATTACATCGAGCATAGTGAAGATTAATGTGTCGCAAGCAGAAACGATGCCGAATATCTTTGCTAGATCTTTCTCCTTGTCGAGTAGCTCTAAGACAAAGCAGAGGAACTCAACGAGGAATGCAACAGCGGAATGTGGTCGAAGACTTTGCCTGAAAACCACGAGTCTGATGGCCGGAGTTAGGATCGGCATTTTTTTAAAAGAAATTATAATTTGAAACTAATAAAATATGATATCACGAACTTTGGTACGTGGTGCTTTTTATAGTGATGTGAAGGGATGATTAGCAGATGATTAGAGAGAAAAGTCAAAAAGTTAAGCTTGGAAAATTCTGTGCTAATTAAGAACTCTTCACTTTTCATATTGCATAGGGAACCAAAGAAAGTTATTTTGTATTTTGCGTTTGAGGTCTTTGTTTTTGTTTATCATTGCAAGTAAGCTGTACAGTACTATAAGTGAATGAAAATCAATATTCATTTAAGCGTAATATACAGTTTGCTGGTTGGTGATTTACGACGTACGTAATGTTGGCATGTCAAAATTTTGAATAGGTGGTCTTAACTAAATTATATTTCTATAATATAAATACTGCTCAACGACTTACATTAACCTAATTCTCCTTGAAAGGCCAATTCTCTCTTAATCGCGACTTACGATCAAAGGTAACTCGAAGCGGCTAAGACTTCCACGGCGACTCCAATGGCGGATCTATAGATCAAAAATTTTCTTTGAAGGTTTGATCTTCATCTGATCGACACGTTCATTGGCGTGTGGATCACTTGGATGTACGACGTCCTCATCACTGGCGTTCCGGTGCTCGTTATCTCGTTCGTTCTTCTCTGGAGTATTTCTCACGGCGTCGACCATTGTTGATACGATCTCTCCTCTTGTTCTGCTCACCGTGTTAACGTCGATCCAGATATTAGGTATCCACGCTCTCCATTTGATCTCCACGTTCATTGACGTGCGGATCGCCGAACACTCGACTACATCTCAGCTCATCTCCGCTCGGTCCTTTCGACTCCGGCCGTCTCCGCTTGACTCCATTCTCTGCTCTGCTTCTCCGCTTAGATCCGGTTAACGAACGGGTTGCTGCGTGTTCTCAGTTGGAGGCTACTACTTGATTGGTCCGATCTTACGTCGTGATCCGATTCTCTCTATTTCTAGCGGTCGTTTCAAGCACGATTATTAGAACTCGAGCCCTCGTATGGGGTCCTCGTACCGTTCAACATCAACTCATATGGTTGATATAAAGGGCAAGTGAATCCTCTATGAAGACGATGATGAACCGATCAAGCTAACTGATCATGATATCTCTAAAAACACCAGTGAATTCAAGCTGTCTCTGATCGGGAAGATCCTAAACCCGAAAAAACAAAGTGTGGAGAAACTTCTTCAGAAAATGCCAGTTCAATGGGGCATGGAGGAGCGCATCACTGCCAATGATTTGGGAAATGGTAAGTTTCTACTCAACTTTACCACGGAAGATGACCTAGACTCTGTTCTTCGACAGGGTCCTTTCCACTTCAACTTTTGTATATTTGTGCTGGTTCGATGGGAACCTATTGTCCATGATGACTATCCTTGGCTGATTCCGTTTTGGACTCGTTTGATTGGTGCTCCATTGCATCTATGGACAGAGAATAATCTGAAAGAAATAGGTTCTTGGCTGGGGCATGTGCATCAGGGCACAATAGAGCTGATCAAAGGCAGAATGCTCATGGATATAGATTCTCGACGTCCACTAAAGTTTGCAAGAAAGGCTGAATCTCCAGAAGGAGATGAGGTTACGATCGAAATCAAGTATGAGATGTTGTTCAAAAATTGTTCTACTTGTGGCATGCTTACCCATTAAAAGGAATATTGTCCTTCCATTCATCGTCAAAGCGTCTTTGCGCGGGTACAAATACAAGAGCAACGGCCACAGCAGCAGCTTGTAAAGAAGGAGCTTCAAAATACTGCTACGCTTTCGCAAGGGATGGTTGCTGCCGAGAATAACAAGGCCTCTCGTTTTAACAGTTCGAGGTATGACAATGGTAGAAGACACTATGACTTGGAGGATTCTCGAGAGGCGTACAAGGGCCATGCTGATAGGATCATACGTCGTCGGGATGAACCGTCTAGGAGAATGCGTTATGGAGGTTCGCGTGTGGGTGCAGGTCCTTATGATCGGCACAAAGGAGCAACCTGGCGTGAGATTAAACATCAGCCTCGCCATGATAAGGAGGTCCCACGTAACCGAGAGGAGAGAGCATCAGCTGATCTACTTGATGGTTCCTATGGCCATCAAGCGCGCAGGGTCTCTTCCTCGCCGGGGGTAAGCGGCAAAGTCTATCCATCGTCGTCTCATGTGCGTAAGAGTCCTGATCAGAAGAGCTTGGGTGCGACTGTTGTTACGAGGCAAATAGCCAGTGCTATTGTTACGCCATCTCGGAGTGATCACAGTCTTGACGGGATTGTAACTAAATGCTTAAAAGGGACTCCTAGGTCTCAAGCTTTCGATACTTTAACGGAGCAGGATCCTAAAACAGCTAGGGAGGATGACCAGGTGATTGAAGCGCTCAATGATATGGACATTACGGATCAGATAGATGGTGGTTTGATGGATTGTGAAATGCAAAATGATGACTTGATGGGTTTGGAACTTGCGGAGATGGAGGATAAGACAGGGCATGACAGGGCAGATCATGGTGCTGGTCAAAAGTCACAGAAGGTAGCTGCTAAATCGTCGAGGCATAGCAAGCATGGTTCCAAATCGAGTGCTTCCTTGGGCATTCAGACAAAGAAGTTTGAGATCCTTCTTCGAGGATCTCCACAAAAGAGACCATCTTCGTCTCTTGTAG
The DNA here is from genome assembly GCF_020379485.1 of Brassica napus. Taxonomy (NCBI): domain Eukaryota; kingdom Viridiplantae; phylum Streptophyta; class Magnoliopsida; order Brassicales; family Brassicaceae; genus Brassica; species Brassica napus. The sequence goes on from NC_063445.1 coordinate 40,408,273, forward strand.
TTCGTGCGCCTGGTGGAGCTGGAGGCTCAAGACGCCACCATAGCTCGTAGAAACAAAAAACTCGCTTAACTAAGAGTGATAGTTCGATGGGGTCCAAAAACCCATCCCACCATGATCAATGAGGACACTTAGTTGGAACTGTCGAGAGATTGGAAACGACCTCATAGTTCGACGCCTTACGGAGATGTGTCAGAAACATCGCCCAGGACTTGTGTTTCTTTCTGAGACGAAGAATACGAGGCTGCTGTTGCAAAACATTCAGGCCGACTTAGGATTTGATCATTTGTTTACCGTTGAGCCACTTGGTCTCAGCGGAGGTTTAGCTCTTTTATTTATGGATGAATTTCATTTTAATGTTTTATTTTCGAATAACAGAATGATTGACATTGAGGCAGTCATTGATGGAATAAAAGTTTTTATGACGTTTGTTTATGGAGATCCTGTCTTAGAACATAGAGAACATGTTTGGATATGTCTTACGGTTTCTCAACAACACGAAATAGACCTTGGTTCATGATAGGTGATTTTAATGAAATAACTGATCATAGTGAGAAAGTGGGAGGCAGAAGGCGCTCATATAGCTCTTTCTTGCCTTTCAAGCAAATGCTGAGTGACTGTGGCATGCTGGAATTTCCATTTACTGGAAATATGCTATCATGGGTAGGGAAAAGATCAGGAGGGATGACTGTTAGATGTCGTTTGGATAGAGCAGTGGGGAATGAGGATTGGCATGAAAAGTTTCCCCATTCAGTTGTCAGGTATCTCAGGCTTTGGGGCTCGGATCATCGTCCTGTCTTAGCAGACATTCTAACAAAGCTAGTGAGGAGGAAAAAGAAGTTTAAATTTGATAAACACTTGTTGGATAATGAAGAATTAAGGCAAGTCATCCTCGCAGGATGGAAGTCGGAGGACTTGCCTCCGGAGGCATTGCTAGTTGTAGAAAAGCTTTAAGTCATTGGAGGAGACAAAACAATGTGAACTCCGCGAAGTTAGTAGAGGAGCTTAAAGAAAAGGTGGAGGATCTATACTCGAATGACGATGCTACCTCTGAGGAAATAGCAGCTGCTCTGAAAGAATTATCTAATGCCCCTAAGGCAGAAGAGATGTTTTGGAGACAGAAAAGTAGGGTTCTCTGGCTAAGGGAAGGTGATAGGAACTCAAAATATTTCCATGCACTGGTAAAGCAGAGAAGAGCTAGGAATAGGATAACACAACTTCTGGACGAAAATGGGAATGTCGTGGAGGATGAGAAAGGACTAGTAGCCATTGCAACCCCTGTTCGAAAACGCGGCCGCCTAGCCGCCTAGGCGGCCGCTTAGGCGTTGCTCGGAGTCCAACCGCCGCGATTATGACCTGATCAGTCACACTAGGCGCTGGACCGCGTTAACACGCTTTGACCGCGTATTATCCGCGTTGACAGCGTAATATTACCAGTCTTAAACGCTTAAAACTCAAAAAAAATTGAACTATTGGGCCTACAGCGGGTTTATGGAAACTCAATTGCAAGTTATAATGATGGCAACTCTAAATGAGTATTTATAGGCGTCTTCAGCATCACCCCTCCTTATGTTTAACCGATGTGGGACTTTGTTTCATAGGTGTTTTTTTTAAAAAAAAATTTAATTAAAAACACCCTATTGGTGATCGATCCTTGTACCTCATAAGAGGTTGACAACATCAAACACCAATAGACCACAACGTCTTTTGACGTATGTACATATACTGACACATATATAAACATTATTGTAATAAAAATATGACATTAACAATAACTTTTGTTAAACCAATAAATTAAAACTTCAATAATATACAAAAAACTATTACATTCTAATGTATTTATATTATATATTTAATTTAAATATTATTATAAATATAATAATAATAATAAAAACTAGTCCCCGCGTATACTCCGATTAATCCCCGATTTTTCGATTACTCGCTAGGCCCGGAGTCACCGCCCGACTAGCGTCTAGCGTAGTTTCGAACAGGGATTGCAACTAGTTATTCCCGACAAATATTTGAGTCATCCAACCCAGAAGATATAGCTGATGCGTTATCTGAGATCTCACCTACGATTACTGGGGCAATAAATGATGACCTGACTGCTCCAAGTTCCGTCCGGTCGGTTGGAGTCTATGATTGGTAAACCTTCTCTGCCTGGCTGACCGAGAAGGTCCTCGACAATGTACTGCGAGTAAGGAGCACTCGGAGGCACCATCAAATCGGGATGAATCTCGGCAGGCATTGGAGGAGCCATCGGAGGAGGCACATGAGGAACCGATGGTGCACTAGAAGAAAGCGACCGAGAGACTCTCTGAGAAGACTGAGTCTCGGGGACAGTCTCCGGACCCGAAGAACCGGGAGCCAAAGAAGGGGGTCTAAAAGACTACCAGGCTCACTAAACAACTCTCTATAATGGGGAGTAAGCATGTTCTTTTGAATGTCCTGCAAAAAAATTTAATCTTTGAAGTTAACAGCAACAGTATTAGCAAATTCTATAATTAACAGTTTCCATAAATCTAGCTAAATTCCCTACATTAACCATCTAATGAACACTAATTAACATAAAATTCGTAAACCTATCTAAATTTCCTACACTAACCACCTAATCTATCCTAAACTAATCAAATTAGAGACGAATTAGAGAGAGTTACCATTGTTACGAAATAGATAGGAAGTCGAGAGGAAGTTGAGACGAAATGAAAGTGTGAGCGCTCGCGAGTATATATAAGAGATTACATATCCTCGTAATTTCCTCGTAATTTTACGAGGAATTACAAAGGGCCGCGTTTTATTTTACGAGGAAATAGCAAGGCCCGTATTTTCCGGTTACGAGGTCTTTACAACGATTTCTGCTTACGTGGAATTAACGAGTCCCGAATTCTTCATTTACGAGGAACTAGCGAGGCCGCTTTTCTATTTACGAGGAATGATATGAAGCTAATTGGTCGTAAAACCTTTCAAAATTTCCTATAAATACTCACCAGTTTGCTTCTCAAATCAAAGATCAACTCACCAATTTGTTTCTCAAATCAGAGATAATTACTCACCAGTTTGCTTCTCAAATTAGAAAGATTTGAAAAAAAAGAAGGAGAAGAAAGATACTGGAACACATGTGGGTGGAGACAAGGCTAGACTTACGTAGGTCTCGCCTTGTTTCTTCCCACCTGTGATTCCAGTATCTTTCTTCTCTTTTTTTTCAAATATTGCAACGGTAGTCCCTAATTGGTCGTTAAGAGAGGAAATAGATTCCAGTATCTAAATTCCCTACAGTAACCATCTAATCTACCCTAAACTAATCAAATTAGAGAGGAAATAGTAAGGCCCGTATTTTTATTTTATGAGGAAATAGCAAGGCCCGCATTTTCCGGTTACGAGGTCTTTACGACGATTTCTGCTTACGTGGAATTAACGAGTCCCGCGTTCTTTATTTTTTAATTTCGTCGTTATTTCCTCGTTATTTTACGAGGAAATTGCGAGGATTATGTTTAAATCCCTAAAATCCGAAACCCCAAACCCCAAACCCCATCTTCCTTATCTTCTGCTTCATATATTACAAACCCCAAACCCATCTTCCCTTTAACCTCAATCTATTCTTTCCATTCCAAACCCCAAATTCTAAAACCACAATTCCTTACCTTATAATCTCAATCTCTTATTTATAATACAAACTTCCATTACCTTACACAAAATTAAATTATATAAATAGTTTTTCATGATTAAATCCATCAAATCACATGCATTAAGTCTGAAAATCAATCTTATTAAAAACAAATACATCAATCGGATACATCGACATTCTCGTCATCACTAGAAACATCATCATTTTCATTAAACTCGTCTTCAACAGCTTCGTCCGTGGCATCGTCGGTAAGATCTTCGTACTCATGATTATGCGGATCAATGAGAAGGATGTCATCAATTTCTTGTCCAGGTTCCTCGACTTCATTTATCTGTTCTTCTTGCAATGGTGGTTCTTCTCCACTGATGATTCGTCCTCGAGGTGTAACTTTGATCACGGTTAACCAATTTATTCCCGATTCTCTCAAATTTGCTGTGCCTGCAAAAATAAAGAAAACGTAGAAATTAATTTATTTTGCTCATCTATGGCAAAAAAAAGAATTTGTTGTACCTTCGTCCACCATTGACATCAACTACACCGAATTTGTTAAACCGAACACCTCTGTTGACGACGTGGTTGAACCATTCACATTTGAAGAGGACGCATTTCAGCTTCAATATCCCTGGGAATTCGACTTCAATAATCTCTGACAAGATCCCGTAGAAAACTGTTTCCCCTTTCATACATATTCCGTAGTTACTGGTCGCCCGCTGTCTACCATACTCATATGTGTGAAAAGTATAGCCTCGTCTGAAATACATCTGTGATGTGGTGACCTTTACAAGTGGAGTTTGAATTACTTCGTGTAACCACTTAGGATAATCTGCATCTTCATCATAATCAACTTGCAAAAATAAAGAGAACGTTGAAATACAGATCATGTATGAAAAAGGGTTTCATCGACCTAAAAAAATTAAGAGTTTGAGTTAATACCTGATTCTTCAACCACTTAATAAAGTGTTGATCTTTCCTTTTGTCTACGTCACTTGTGGATATACCTGGAAATGTTTCTTCGACTTGAGAAACAAATAGGCTGTAAAATCACATTTTATATTAATTAATCTTTGGCAATTATATAATTTATACTTCTATGTGTTTAGAAGTGTCCATATATGTTACCTTTCAAAATAACGCATCAATGGATCCTCGCAGTTGAGTAGAATATAAGTGTGTGCACTATGAGCGTCTTCTTCACTCGACCACCAAACCTCTTTTAATTTCCCACCGAGTCGCCCAATCTGGCTAAAGATATCTGGAACACCAGCAACTGCATATGTTGGCGCGACACTACCATCATCATATCTTCCTGGAGCTCTTTTCCGGATACGTACTTTTGACGAAAAGTAGTACGATGTGAAGTGAGAAGTTTCTTCCGTCAAACTTCCAGCAATTATAGAACCTTCAACTTTTACGAGGTTCTTTGCTTTTCCCTTCAAATATTTCATAGCTCGCTCATATCCGTAATGTACAGGTCCACGAAGCAATGCCTCATATGGGAGGTGGACAGCTAGATGCTCCATGACGTCAAAAAATTCCGGAGGAAATATCTTCTCCAAGTTGCACAATAACGCATCAATGGATCTTCGCAATTGAGTAGAATATAGGTGTGTGCACTATGAGCGTCTTGTTCACTCGACCACCAAACCTCTTTAGACTTCCCACCGAGTCGCCCAATCTGGCTAAAGATGTCTGGAACACCAGCAACTGCATATGTTGGTGCAACACCACCATCATCATATCTTTTTGGAGCTCTTCTCCGGGTACGTACTTTTGACGCAAAGTAGTACGATGTGAAGTGAGAAACTTCTTCCGTCAAACTTCCAGCAATTATAGAACCTTCAACTTTGGCGAGGTTCTTTGCTTTTCCCTTCAAATATTTCATGGCTCGCTCATACTGATACATCCATCCGTAATGTACAGGTCCACGAAGCAATGCCTCATATGGGAGGTGGACAGCTAGATGCTCCATGACGTCAAAAAATTCCGGAGGAAATATTTTCTCCAAGTTGCACAATAAGATGGGAATGTTCTCCTGAAGCTGTTCCACGACTTCTTCTTTAAGAGTCCGTGCGCTCAGATCTTTGAAAAATGCTCCAATGCCTTGTATATTCCAAAAAAAATTAAACACATTATTAGTCATATATTATTGCAAACTAAACCATTATAAAATTACTGCGTTATAATATACTACCTGCAAGTGCTTCATGTACGTTTGTTGGAAGTAGCTCCGCAAATGCAAAGGGAAGTAGTCGTTGCATAAAGACATGACAATCATGACTCTTCATCCCGGAGAACTTTTGACCCTTTTCAACACATCTAGAGAGATTTGAAACATACTTCACTTCTGATGCCACCCAGTTGAACAACACCGACTTTTTTTCTGAAGACAATCTGAATATCGGAACGGGAACTTGTCCAATGCTTTTTTATATGTAACTCACTTCTTGAGCAAATATCCGGCAAGTCCAACCTCGATTTTATGTTGTCTTTTGTCTTCCCTGGGACATTCAATATTGTATTCATGATGTTCTCAAAGAAATTCTTCTCTATATGCATCACATCGAGGTTGTGGGACATAAGAAGATCCTTCCAATATGGTAACTCCCAAAATATACTCTTCTTGTGCTAGTTGTGATGAACACTGTAAGAATCAGACATATTACGAGGGACATGCCAATTACCACCACAACGAACTGTTTCGTTAGCTCTGTAGTAGTCGATTTGCGCTTCAATTTGTTCTCCAGTTAGATATGGAGGAGGAGTGTCTCTCACAACCCTTTTGTGCCTAAACAATTTCTTGTTTCTGCGGTACAGATGGCCAATGGGAAAAAATCGACAGTGACAATCGAACCAACTTGTCTTCCTACCATTCTTCAGTTGAAACGCATATGTCATTCCATTACAATATGGACAAGCTAATCTCCCATGTGTAGTCCATCCAGACAACATCCCATAGGCAGAAAAGTCACTTATGGTCCACAAAAGCATCGTTCGCATCATAAAATTCATCTTCGTTGAGCAGTCATACGTCCTTACCCCTGTTGACCACAAATCCTTCAACTCTTTTATCAGTGGTTGTAGTAAAATATCCAGAGACCTTTTTGGATGGTTCGGACCAAGTATTAATATGGTTAAGAATAGCAACTCCCGTTGCATGCACATCTCTAGTGGCAGGTTGTATGGCGTAATAAATACTGGCCACAATGAATATTGTCTCCCTGACATTCCGAATGGACTAAATCCATCTGTGCATAATCCGAGATACACATTTCGGCTATTGCTAGCGAAATCCAGATATACTTTGTTAAAATGTTTCCATGCTCTTGCATCTGATGGATGAGTCATCTCACCATCCGTCTGTGTATGCTCGGCAAGCCATCTCATCTTTCCAGCAGTCTGCTCTGATTGGTACAATCTTTTCAATCTGTCTGTAATTGGTAGGTACCACATCCTTTGGTACGGTACCCTATTACGTCCCCGTCCTTGCGGCTTGAATCGTAGCTTCTTACAGAATCGACATTCTTCTAACTTCTCATCATCTCCCCAGTAGATCATGCAGTTGTCGATCCAAACATCTATCATCTCCGAAGGCAACCCAAGACTATAAACCAGTTTCTGAATCTCATAATAAGAATCAGCAGACACATTGTCTTCCAGCAAATACTCTTTAAACAAGTCTGCCCATTCATTCATGCAACTTTCAGGTAGATTGTGATCAGTTTTAATATTCATCATTCTAGCAGCCAACGAAAATTTAGAGAGACCTTCTCTACAACCACTGTAAAGTGGCTTATTCACGCATTTAACATTTCATAAAACTTTTTTGCATCTATATTAGGTTCTTCATCTTCATCATGAGCTACGAATGCATCAGCTACCATATCATGAACCCTATCATAATCTACCATCTGCTCCTCCTGATGGTAACTATGTTCATTATGCAAATGATGATCAACCGGTTCTTCCTGAAAATTACTATTACTACTAGTAGCTTCATTCTGATCATAATTATAACCTTCTCCATGTTGAAACCAGATATAGTAATTTGGCGTGAAACCTCTATTTATTAAATGCTTCTAAATATTTTCACGATTTGCCAATTTCGAATTGTTGCATTTCCGACAAGGACATAACATCTTACCACTTTCTTGGGCGAGCGGTGTGGAATCTGCTTGATGCATAAATGTCTCTAGCCCTACAAGGTATTCTTTCGTCACTCTCCCCGTTAGCATCTCTATGCGTATCCATCCACCTCCGCAACTCGAAAATATTCCCGGAGCCCAACATTTTTTTTTCTTTCACGTTTTTTTTCTTGTTGGTGTGTTTAAAATGATGTTCAAACGTCCATATTTATAGGAAATTTTCGAATCTGGTAGTTGTAGTTTCGCTAGGAATTTACGACAAAATTTAGTTAGGTTGCCGAAAAAAAACGTGTTACAACTACAAAGTTGGTGGATTCAACATTTCCTCGCTAAGTAGACGTAAAATATTTCCTCGTAAAGTACACGCTACATTTACGTCGAGTTTACGAGGAAAGCGTATTTCCTCGTAAAAGCCACGTGACATTACATCGACTTTACGCCGAAATGATTTCGTCGTTATTTTACGAGGAAATAACGCTGATTTTATATTTCCTCGTAAGTTCCTTGTAAAGTCGACATAAATTTACGAGGATTAGTTTTCCTCGTTAAGTTTTCTCGCTAAACTTGTGTTTTCTTGTAGTGATCATAAAATGAGTTTAAGTATGTATTGAACATATACGTTGAAGAAGGAGAAGACGGAAAGATGAATGGGAATGGTAGATGTAAGTTTAGTGTTAGTAATATATATCCGGGAACTTCGGGTAATTGGTTCAGGTGTCGGATATAACCAATCGGGTACGGGTTTCCGGACTGGTTGAATCCTAAACCCGTTCGGGTTTTTTTGAACTTCGGTTTGGTTTTCGGTTCGGGTTTTTTGGGTCGGTTCGGGTTCGGGTTCGGGTTTCGGTTAATATGCCCACGCCTAGATACAACTATGCCTTTTTCAGCGAGTCCGTTTTCAGTGTTGGTCTCGTTAAGTTTGATATTGTGAGTATGGGTCAGTCCAAGTTTGAATTAGCAAAAAAACTTACGTCCTAATTGAGAGAAACAGATAGAAACCAATTTAACCTTTTGACCCTCTAACTTGATTATTTTTTAAGCAAAATGACCCAATAACTTTAGCACAAAACTCTATAACTTTACTCTCATGTGCAAACTAAAAGTGACCAACTTATTCTCTTTATGCTGATATTTATTCATATTCACTACGAGAAAAGTTTATTATAGCTACGAAATTAGTTGTGGCTAATACTAAACATTTGTGGCTATTTAACCGATAGCTACAAATGGCCACAAAAAAAAAATCGTTGACTATGAGCTTGTGGCTATTGTTTAGTTGTGGATATTCGCAGTTGCTCTTCTACGACATAGCCACTAAATGATTTCGTAGCCAGTTTCCACAAAAAGCAGTAGATTGCATTTGTAGCTATAATAGCCACAACAAACCACAATTCAAACCGTGGCTAACTTATATATTTATTTAAAAAATCTTTTTATAAAATTTAGTAAAATAAAATAGTTAAATAAATTACAATAAATTATAATTAAATTTGTGTTTTAGTTACAGATTAGATATGGGGTTGATATACAATTGCAACAAATTATTTTATTTAAAACAGTATTTTTATTATGGTTTACAAACAATAATCTGGTTTGGAAATTGAAATTGGTTTACACATTTGGTTTACACATATAACCTAATGAAATGAACCTAGACTTATGTCTTGGATAGTCTTGCGCCGTCATGACCGAACGTATGGTTGGCGATGACGAAGCGACTTCAGATTGGAGTTGAGAGCGGCGAGATTTTGAGGCTTGAGCGGAGGAGATCTAGACATTCCGGTGGAGGCAGAGGGCACATGAGTTCCAACGAAACCAACTCCGGTGATTGAGTGAAGCTGTTGAAGGAGGTTTTAATTGGGACTGAAGCTGAGATTGCGGTGACGAGTTGACCGGTATGAAGAAGATGCAACTTGAGACTGAAGCTGAGCGCGGCGATATTTTGGGGCTTGAGGAAGGGAGATCTGGAGATTGAGGTGAGGAGACGTGAGTTCGACGGACCAGATCTGGTGACTAATGCAGTGAATCTGTTTAAGGAGGTACGAACTGAGCGACGGATGAGAAAGGGGGAGGAAGAAAATGATTAACGGGCAAGTAGAAGACTAATGATGGTAAAAATAGAGATAAGAGATTAAGCACATCATCATCGACTCGTGTCTAATATGATGATGTTTGTATGGAGGAAGAAGACGATATTGATACAAGAGGAAGAAAGAGTAAGAGCAACATTATAGGTGGTGGGGGAGGGTTCTTACGCGTGGGCCCCTAACACATTTTTTTCAATTACCCTGCCAAAATGTCCCAAATAAGGAACGTTTGCACTGTGCCCTTTGCCCTGTTTGCGGGCTCCACGACACGTGGGGATCCGCGATTGGTTCATTTTAATTTTTTTTTTAAAAAAAAAGATTTTAAGAACCCCAAAAACGTTTTGGGCGATAATCATGCTCTAAGAAAGAATGAAAAATTAGAAAATGAGTACACATCGAGAGAAAACAAAAAGAAGAGGTAAGAGATGAAACAATCTTGACCATTAGATTGAATTTATTCAATGGTCAAGATTGTAATCCGCGCCTTTGATGTACTACTCAATCAGAAATAAGATGATATTTTAACCTTTTTCTTTTGAATATATATGATAATTGCTTATATCTTACTTTTTGTCTATGATTCTTTCTTACCGACACAAAAAAGATCTATAGTTTTATCTAAACTATTAAAACAGAAGTACAAATAAAAATTGACCCTGACTTTTCCTAAATATTTACAAAGCATTGCCACTGGAATAAAACACGGTAGTTTTATCTGATTATTAAACCAACCACTTAAATTTGAACTGCCTTACTTTTTTAAACTCGAACAGAACCGGACATAATCCCATATTGCGTGTTTCCATATCCGTGATCTATTTAAAATCGTTACATATAATCAATATGCATTAATAATACCGAAATTTGTTTAATGATAATCATTTTAGATATGGAAACATTATTAATCCTAAAATCTCTATTGAAACTAATTCACAAAGTTGTTTCCGTATATAGCTCTTGCAATCTTAACAATGGAATATATTGCTACAAGTTCTTAATTTCCAATCTTGCCTCCCAAAATATTCCTTGAAATCGACTATAGCAAGCATCAGTAGTTAGTTTCCATATTCTGCGCTTGAGATTTTAACAAATAACTAGGATTTGATGATTAGCATATATATTTATACGATACGGTTTAGTTTAAAAAACAGAAATAAGAATATTTTAGCTGTAGCTTGCCATCTTTATCCTCTTAACCTAAATTCTAAGAGCCATCTATATATACTTCTCCTCCTATTTAACTGCTCAATCAGACGCTTCTAGCCCGTGTAACCGTGAGTTGAAACTGCTATTCCTTCAATGGAGTGAGCAGAAGAAAAAACTAAGCAATTTTATAAGGTAGTGTTGAGATGCTGTTTTTATTTGTATGATGAGTCTTAATGATGAGTTCCATTTATTTTGGTCCAAAGTGTGCATATTCACAATTTAATAGAAGCAAAAATAAGTTTCCGTTGACGTGCACCCATATGTTGATGGCAAGGCCATAGGTAGAAATGGCTAGCAGATAAATAGGTTTCTGTTAATATTATTTTCATTTGATTGCATGTAGACAACTGTTCCAGGACTAAAACAGCGCCACAATTATTGTATGCACCAATGAAGTCTCTGGGATTAAACGTTAGGTTGTCAAAGTCTTAGTGTGTTTATTCTTTTTGTTTGTGTTTTTTTTTTTTGCTAAATTCTTGATGTTTGTGTTGTAGTGAACATTACCGCCTACGGGTATGCTGAACTTTGCGAGTTAGACAATTGAAAAGATCTATTTCAATGTGATCTGGAAAACTGGAAAAATCTATATTGGAGTATGGTATTGTACGAAGGATCTTGCCTTATGCTATATATTATAAATTTTTCAATAGATGGAAACGACTTTACAAGAAAACGTCCACAACCAAAATCCACACACCCAAATGAATATTATTGCAACAATAGTCCAAAAGTAATATACAACTATTTGATTGCTATCACAATAGTAGAAACAGATGAACATATGTAACTCAGTAAGTGGTCTTCTGCAGCACGTAACTTTACCCTTGGGCCAAAGCCAAAGCCATATGCTTTCTAAATCAAAGGCTTAAAGTTCAGAGAAGGTATCTAAATTATGTCTTTAACAAGAGAACCAAATCATAAGAGGAAATTGATATGGTTTTCTCAGTTTGTGCAGCCCGTGAGAAGTTCTAGAAGAAACGTTTGCAGAACGGCACCAATTTGTATTGACAATAGACAGCAGAAGAAAAAAAGTTAATATGCAAAATAAAAGACACTCGCAAGATAAAATAGGGCATCATTGAATCTGATCTCATGTACAAACTAACCATATATTTGGCCACAATATTCATATATATAACAATTTCAAAACAAATATCCGTGCGGACGCACGGGTCAAAATCTAGTTTAGTAATTAAAACTGTTTCAAATAAAAAGATCGATTTTGTGAATTATGTTTTGGACTTTTGATTTTGGAGATAAAGTTTAGGGGGCATGTATAAGGTCAAAAATCAGGGTTAAACAATATTATAATTTATAATTTAGCATTTAGATTTAAGTTATAAGCTTAAATATTTATGATTTACTAAATATCATATTTATTTATAAAAATAACATAAGTATTTGATATTAGATATATATATATATATATATATATATATATATATATATATTTATTTAGGGTTAATAGTTTAAGGTATATAATGACTATGTTTGAAATTTTTTAAAGTTTGTTATAAATGTTTGATTTTGTTCAAGACATTAACGAATTGTATGATTTAAATTTTTAACGTTTGTTATTAAAGATTACAGGTTTAGGTTTTAGAATATACATAGAGTTTGAAATATGTTAAGGTTTAGAGTTCGATAAAAGAAAATTATTATATTGAGTTATTACAAGTGTTGGATTTTTTTCTGAAATTTATTTATTGTTTTTATTAAATTCAGAATTAAAGATTTATATTTTATGACTGAAAATTACATATTTAGGGTTTATAGTATGTTTTGGGGTTAACTTTTCTTTGAATAGCCACAAATTATGTCGTTACTATATATATCTACGTTTTATTTTGTGGCTAATTGTGGATATCTTTTTCTACAATTTAGTTTGGGTGCCTAATTTGTAGCTAAATACAATTTTTCTTGTAGTGATTTCGCTTCTCAGAATGTGCTGGTACCATTTATGTGTAATAAAATTAAAATATAACTAGATTTATACCCACATTTTCAAAACGTGAGATGATTTTTCTTTTATAAAAATATATTTCGTTAAAATTAAATAATTTTGAAAATATGGAATGAACGCAAATCCCAACTTAACAAAGTAGAGTTATGCGATGTTTTTATATTCGATCCAATTCTGCGATCGAACCCGTAAACTGAATGACCCATATATATTTTGATTCAGATTTTATTAAAGAAATCTATTTAAAATTATGAGAATATATAGATATATTCTATATATAAGTTAAAAAAATTCTCACTACAAGAAAACGTGGTCATAACGACCACGAATTACGACAACAATAGTGTCGTCGTAATGTAACATCAGGTTTACGTCGACGTTACGACGAAGCATAATGTCGTCGTAAAATAGACGTAAATTTGCTACCAAATGTTTTTGTCGTAAATTAGTCGTAAATTAACGTCTTTTTAACGACGACCTAGTCGTAGAATTGCTACGAAAAGTCTTTGTCGTAAATTAGTCATAATAATACGACTAGATTACGACAACCTTTGGGTTCGTCGTAAACACGTCGGTAAATTACGTCTATTTTACATCTAATATTTTCCATCTAACTAACGACTTTTTTACGAGAAATGCAGCTGTAAATTAGTAGTAAAGTTTATGGTGACATAAATTGGTCGTAACATTCCCAACTACCAAAATCAAAATTTTCTTATAAATATGCTCTCCTCGCTCTCTTTCTCAAATGCACAAAACAAAAACAAAAAAAAAGTTAAAAATGTCTCGAGATATCTATGAGCTTCGGAGTTGGATGTATGCACACAAAGATTCTGCTGGAAGAGTGACAAGCGAATTTCTCAACGGAGCAGAGACATTCATGTACCAGGCCGGAAATACATCTCTCACGCAAGAAACGGGTAAAATGTTATGTTCCTGTCGTAAATGCAAGAATACCAAGTTTGCTCAGAGAGAAACAGTTTGGAAACATATAGTAAATAGAGGATTTACTTCACATTACTACATCTGGTTTCACAATGGAAGGGTGATAGTAGGAATGAAGCTAGTAGTAGTAATCGGTTTGAAAATGTTGGTAATAGAGATGAGCCGAGTCATTTGCATTCTGAAATCCCTCTGGAGGATCAGATGGTAGATCATGATAGGATGCATGATATGGTTACAGATGCATTTCGTGAAACTACATCAATAATAGAGGAAGTAGAAAATGTAGAAGGGACTAACTTGGAGGCAGAAAGATTTTATGAAATGCTAGCTGCAGCTAATCAGCCCATTTACGAAGGTTGTAGAGAAGGTCTTTCTAAATTATCATTGGCAGCTAGGATGATGAATATCAAAACTGATCATAACTTACCTGAAGTTTGTATGGATGCGTGGGCTGAGTTGCATAAAGAGTGTTTGCCAGAAGATAATTTGTGTGCTGAATCTTATTATGAGATTCACAAACTTGTTCATAGTCTTGTCTTACCTTCAGAGATGATAGATGTGTGTATAGACAACTGTATGATCTACTGGAGGAAAGATGCAAAATTGTTGGAGTGTAAATTTTGCAAGAAGCCACGATATAGACCAGAAGAACGGGGGCGGAATAGGGTACCGTACCAGCGGATGTGGTACTTACCTATTTCGGATAGACTGAAGAGATTATATCAATCTGAAAAGACTGCAGCAGCGATGAGATGGCATGCCGAACATACTCAGAAGGAAGGCGAGATCAATCACCCGTCAGATGCAAAAGCGTGGAAACACTTGAATTCGGTTCACAAATATTTTGCAAGCAACCTTCGTAATGTTTATCTTGGATTATGCACAGATGGATTTAGTCCTTTTGGAATGTCTAGAAGACTATACTCGCTTTGGCCAGTCATCCTGACGCCATACAACCTTCCACCAGAGATGTGTATGGAAAGAGAATTTCTTTTCATGAGTATATTGATACCTGGGCCTAAGCATATGAAGCGGTCTCTCGATGTTTTCCAACAACCTCTGATAGAAGAATTGAAGGAATTGTGGTCAACTGGGTCGCATACATATGATTGTTCAATGAAAATTTTTTTTACAATGCTAGTAGTTCTTTTGTGGACAATCAGTGACTTTCCTGCATATGGGATGTTATCAGGTTGGACTACGAATGGGAGACTAGCTTGTCCTTATTGTATGGGAAGCACATTTGCATTTCAGCTGAAGCATGGTAGGAAGACGTCTTGGTTTGATTGTCATCGTAGATTTCTTCCCATTAACTATCCATACCGACGAAACAAGACATTGTTCAGGTCAAAATTGGTTGTACGGGACACTGTACCACCTTATTTATCTGGAGAGGAAATCGAGAAAGATATTGATTACTATGGTGCAGAGGAAACAATCAGCAAAGGAGGTAATTGGCATACTACTGCAAATATGGCTGATGGTTACGGGACACATCATAATTGGCACAAAAAGAGTATATTTTGGGAACTTCCATACTGGAAGGATCGGCTTCTACGACACAATCTTGATGTGATGCATATAGAGACGAACTTATTGGACAACATCATCAATACATTATTGAACGTCCCTGAAAAGACAAAAGATAACAAGAACTCAAGGTTGGATTTGTCTGCATTATGTTCTAGGAGTGAGCTGCATATTAAAGACGATGGGAAAATTCTGGTTCCCATTTTCAGATTGTCAGTAGAAGCAAAAGCGGCGTTGTTCAAGTGGGTGGCCTCAGATGTGAAGTTTTCAGATGTGTTGAACAGGGGCGGAAATTTTCAGGGATGAAGAGTTATGACTGTTATGTGTTTATGCAACGACTTCTACCATTTGCATTTGCGGAGTTGCTTCCAAAACATGTTCACGAAGCACTTGCACTTGCAGACAAACACATTACTTCTTAATTAATGTAGAAAACATAAATACATAATTTATCTTATTAATTATGTTTGAACATGTTATTTTCAAGTATTGTAGTTTTTTTTATAGATCTAAGGTCACATACCTTAACTGAAGATGTCATCAGACAACTTGATGAAAATATGCTGATCTTAATGTGCAATATGGAGAAAAATTTTCCTCCATCATTTTTTGACGTCATGGAACATCTAGTTGTCCACCTTCCGTATGAGGCATTGCTTCGTGGACCGGTGCATAATGGATGGATGTATCCTTACAAGCGATCCATGAAACATTTGAAAGGGAAAGCAAAAAATCTTGCAAGGGTGGAAGGTTCAATTGTTGCTGGGAGTTTTAATGAGGAAACATCTCACTTCACCTCATACTACTTTGGGTCACAAGTCCGTACATGATGATGGTGGTGTTATGCCGAGTTATATTGTTGAAGATGTTCCAGACATAGTCTGTCAGATTTGACGTCTAGGTGTGAAACTAAAAAGAAGTTTTGTGGTCGAGTACATAAGACGCTCACAGCGCCCACACATATATACTCCTTAACTGCGAGGAGATGTAGTTATTCGAAAAGTACAGATTAAAATTGTTTTCACTCTATATTTATACTTATTGTATTATTATACTATTAATTAATAATGATCAATTGTTAAAACATCGATTTTGTGTCAAGTTAAAGAAGCTATACCCGGAATATCAACTAATGATCTCAATAAACGAAAGGACCAACATTTTGTGAAGTGGTTAAAAACACAGGTATAAATCATATTAATTATAAAAATAATTAATAAATTAATATGTTAGTTATATTATGACATATTAATGATGTAAATTACAGGTTGATTATGATGATCCACATTACAGTCTGTGGGTTCATGAATTGATACAAGGTCCCGTTGCTAAGGTCACCACAACATCTATGTACTTCACACGAGGTTACACTTTTTACACCTACGAGTATGGAAGTCGTCGAGCAACGGTTAAATATGGAATATGTGTGTAAGGTGAAACAGATTTCTCTGGGATCTTACAAGAGATCATCGAAGTGGAATTCCCTGGTTTAGTGAAGACGAAATGTGTCCTCTTCAAATGTGACTGGTTCGACCCCACCGAGAATAGAGGTGTTCAGTATAGCAAGTTTGGAGTTGTGGATATCAATGCTACACGGCGGTACAACAAATTTGAACCCTACGTATTGGCATCTCAAGCAGACCAAATATGTTTTATTCCATATCCGAGGATCAGACAATCTGTAATATCTTGGTTCGCCGCTATAAAAGTTATACCTCGCACTACAAGAAAACATAATCTTAACGAGGGCGGTTTTCCTCGTTATTTCGTCGTAAAAGAGGCTTTACGACGAATTAGTGAGGAAGCGCGTTTGCTCGTTACTCGTCTGTCCTAACACATATTTCCTCGCTAATTCGTCGTAACTTAGCGAGGAATATATTTCGTCGTAAAGACGAAGTAGAGCTATTCGTCGTAAAGACCACGTCAATATTCCACGTAAGGACGTCGCTATATTTCCTCGTAAATACCTCGAAAAGAGTTTCTCGTAATCTACACGTAAATACCTTGAAAGAGTTTCCTCGCAAAATACACGTAAAAACCACGAAAGGATTTCCTCGTAAAATACTCGTAAATCTTTCCTCGTTATTTCCTCGTAAATGGTTCCTCGTAAAATACTCGTTTAGTATTTCTCGTCATTTCCTCGTAAGGTTTCCACGTAAAGAGGTCGTACATTAGCTACGAATTTACTTCGTTTTTATTATTTTACAGAATTTAAAAATATAATTAAAAAATAATTAAAATTATTTAATTTAATAAGAAATTAAAATTTAAAATAAAAATAAATCAATATGAAAATATTTTATATATAAATAAGTTTTGAATTTATATAATACAACAACCGAAAAAAAAACTAAGGGTCGTTCATCGCCCGGTAGAATTCATCACTCCTCCTCGTAACATCCGCCTCGTTATGTACGTCGGATGACTCGCCTTGAATGGGATGTTGTTGTCGCATGTTCCTCAACATGGACTCCCATTCCGGATTTGTGGCCGCAATAACGTCCAAGAAGCCCTCGACTCCACCCATACGATATTTTGTCGCGGTCAACTCGTTACGCAGCTGAGCGGACTCTCTACGCAGCTCAGTGACTTCATCATCCCGTCGCTGACCATAAGACGATGTCGCTCTCGGAACATCGTTGACGGAACCAATACCCAACGTCCGTCCCTTTTTTTTAGGGACAACCTTAAAAACAAAAAATAAATATTGTAAGTAAAAATTTAAAGTTAAATTAAATGAATAATAAAAAATTAATTTTTTTGAAAATTTACCTCCTCGTAAATCTTATCCACTTCAAGTGTGGATAAGGTGACGGGTAATCCGTCGGTAGACTGCTGGGTCAGCTGAGTCTAGCGGTCTTCAACCCGAGCAACTACGGCGTTGTAGATTTGCTCGGACTTGCCATCTACAAATACGCCTGCCTTGTTCTTGTGGGTCCTCTCGTAAAGTTCCATAAGAGACGGGAGATGTCCCGTCTCTTTGGCCTAAAAAACATTTAAGAAAGTTAGAATAAATTAATATATATATTAAAAAAATTATTTAATAAAATATTTAATCACCATTTCTAAACGGACACCGGCGTGGGGTTTTTGGCCCGTAGTGTGAAGCATCGGCCCGTTTCCGTGCTCATCGACCGTGTTACGGGAGTTAGAGTAACCCTGGGCGATTCTAATGGAATCAGGAAGGCGCCAATAACGGATGAGGCCATCCCACACATCCGTGGTGAGCTCAGCGGGTTTGCCACGCTCATACCCCTTCACGATCCAGTCACCCTTCCAGTTGGAGACCGTGTCCAACAAGCGAGCTTCCGCCTTCGCGTTAAACTTCTTCCTCACCCTCTCAGTGATCCCCTAGGCCCAATTATATTTTTGCTGTTGGAAAAAATAAATTAACAATTAGTTTTTTAGAAAGTATATATATAAATCATGAAAAAATTAAAGTATATATAATTAATTAATAGAAACTTACAGCGTAAATTTTGAACCACGTCTTTCTGACGTAGTGAGGCGTCTTACTCCAGTTTGGATGTGGCATGGAGAAGTAACCCTTGATCGTGTCGGTTACGTCCGATGCAAGACATCCGTCAACCCCCCACCTGGAAAATACAAATTTAAAATATAAATAATTTTTTAATGTTATAAAAGAAATTTAAACGAATTAAAAAAAAAATTATGCAACATACCACAAAGTTCCGTCCGGCGGTCTGGGTCGATGACTGGTAAACCTTCTCTGCCTGGCAGACTGAGAATGTCCTCTATAGTGTACTGCGAGTAAGGAGCACTCGGAGGCACCATCAAATCAGGATGAATATCGGCGGCCATCGGAGGTGCCATCGGAGGAGGCACAGGAGGAGGCATCAGAGGAGGCACATGAGGAGCCGATGGTGCACTAGAAGAAGTAGACCCAGAGACTCTCTGAGTGTACTGAGTCTCGGGGACAGTCTCCTGACCCGAAGAACCGGGAGCGGAAGAAGAGGCCGGGTCTAAACGACTACCCAGCTCACCGAAGATCTCTCTGTAATGGGCAGTAAGTCTTCCTTTTCGAACCTGGGAAAAAAATGAAATTTTTAAAATTAACATCAATAATATATTTCCCAACATTATCCACCTAATCAACACTAAATAACATAAAATCCGCAAACCTATCTAAATTCTCTATACTAACCACCTAATATATCCTAAACTAACCAAATTAAAGAGGAATCAGAGAGGCTTACCATTGCTACGAAATGGAGAGGAAGTAGAGAGGAAGTAGAGAGGAAAGAAAGAGTGAGCGCTCGGGTGTATATATAAGATTACATATCGTCGCAAATTCCTCGTAAGTTTACGACGAAATAGCGAGCAGTTACAAAGGCCCATGTTTTTTTAAGAGGAAATTGCGAGCAATCACAAAGGCCCGTGTTTTTTTATACGAGGTATTAACGACGATTTAGCTTACGAGGAATTAACGAGGCTTGCTTTCCTATAAATATACCCACAACTCTCATTCTCAAACCACACACAAACTCTCAAATCACACCTTATCTCAAATCACATTCCTCAGCAAAATCCTATTCAAATTATAAATATTTGAAAAAAATAGGAAAAGGAGAAGATATTAGAATTCATGTGGGCGAGACTTACGTATTATAATTGATGTAAGTCTTGCCTCATGTTAATCTGGTATTTCTCTCCTTTTCCTTTTTTTCTAGTTTTTACACTACGAGATATTTACGACGATTTGTACTTACGTGGAATTAACGGGTTTTATGTTTAAATCCTTTTACGTGGTCTTTACGACGATTTCTGCTTACGTGGAATTAACGAGTGTTTTGTTTAAATCATTTTACGTGGTATTTACGACGATTTCATCCTACGTGGTATTTACGACGATTTCATCCTACGAGGACTTTACGACGATTTGTGCTTACGTGGAATTAACGAGTATTATGTTTAAATCCCTAGAATCCGAAACCCAAAACCCGAAACCCCAAACCCAAAACCCGAAACCCGAAACCCAAAACCCCAAACCCGAAACCCCAAACCCCAACCCCCGAACCCGAAACCCGAAACCCAAAACCCCAAACCCCACCCCGAAACCCAAACCCCCATCTTTAATTTTCTACTTCATATATTCCAAACCCCATCTTTAATTTTAAGTTTCGTCGTTATTTTTAACGAGTGTTATGGTTAAATCCCTAGAACCCCAAACCCAAAACCCGAAACCCGAAACCCGAAATCCAAAACCCGAAACCCCAAACTCCACCCCCCAAACCCGAAACACCAAACCCGAAACCCGAAACCCGAAACCCCAAACCCGAAACCTCAAACCAAAATTCCGAAACCCAAAACCCAAAATTCCAAACCCCATATTCCTTATTTTCTACATCACATATTCCAAACCCCATCTTAATTTTTAGGTTTCGTCGTTATTTCCTCGTTGTCTTACGTTTTATTTACGACGATTTCATCCTACGTGGTATATACGACGATTTCATCCTACGAGGACTTTACGACGATTTGTGCTTACGTGGAATTAACGAGTGTTATGTTTAAATCCCTAAAATCCGAAACCCGAAACCCGAAACCCCAAACCCGAAACCCCAAACCCCAAACCCCAAACCCCAAACCCGAAACCCCAAACCCCAACCCCCAAACCCGAAACCCGAAACCTGAAACCCGAAACCCAAAATCCAAAACCCGAAACCCCAAACTCCAACCCCCAAACCCTAAACCCCAAACCCAAAACCCGAAACCCGAAACCCCAAACCCGAAACCCCAAACCCAAAACCCGAAACCCGAAACCCGAAACCCGAAACCCAAAATCCGAAACCCGAAACACGAAACCCGAAACCCGAAACCCCAAACCCCATATTCCTTATTTTCTACTTCATATATTCCAAACCCCATCTTTATTTTTAGGTTTCGTCGTTATTTCCTCGTTGTCTTACGTTTTATTTATGACGATTTCATCCTACGTGGTATTTACGACGATTTCATCCTACGAAGACTTTACGACGATTTGTGCTTACGTAGAATTAACGAGTGTTATGTTTAAATCCCTAGAATCCGAAACCCCAAACCCGAAACCCGAAACCTGAAACCCCAAACCCGAAACCCCAAACCCCAACCCCCAAACCCGAAACCCGAAACCCCAAACCCCAAACCCCAAACCCGAAACCCAAACCCCTATCTTTAATTTTCTACTTCATATATTCCAAACCCCATCATTAATTTTAAGTTTCGTCGTTATTTTTAACGAGTGTTATGGTTAAATCCCTAGAACCCCAAACCCGAAACCCGAAACCTGAAATCCAAAACCCGAAACCCCAAACTACAACCCTCAAACCCGAAACACCAAACCCGAAACCCCAAACCCGAAACCCCAAACCCGAAACCCCAAACCCGAAACCCGAAACCCGAAACCCGAAACCCCAAACCCGAAACCTCAAACCCGAAACCCGAAACCCCAAACCCCAAACTCCATATTCCTTATTTTCTACTTCATATATTCCAAACCCCATCTTTATTTTTAGGTTTCGTCGTTATTTCCTCGTTGTCTTACGTTTTATTTACGACGATTTCATCCTACGTGGTATTTACGACGATTTCATCCTACGAGGACTTTACGACGATTTGTGCTAACGTCGAATTAACGAGTGTTAAGTTTAAATCCCTAGAATCCGAAACCCCAAACCCGAAACCCGAAACCCGAAACCCCAAACCCGAAACCCGAAACCCCAACCCTCAAACCCGAAACCAGAAACCCGAAACCCCAAACCCCAAACCCGAAACCCAAACCCCCATCTTTAATTTTCTACTTCATATATTCCAAACCTCATCTTTAATTTTAAGTTTCGTCGTTATTTTTAACGAGTGTTATGGTTAAATCCATAGAACCCCAAACCCGAAACCCGAAACCCGAAATCCAAAACCCGAAACCCCAAACTCCAACCCCCAAACCCGAAACCCCAAACCCGAAACCCCAAACCCGAAACCCCAAACCCGAAACCCGAAACCCGAAACCCGAAACCCGAAACCCCAAACCCGAAACCTCAAACCCAAAACCCGAAACCCGAAACCCGAAACCCGAAACCCGAAACCCCAAACCCCAAACCCCATATTCCTTATTTTCTACTTCATATATTCCAAACCCCATCTTTATTTTTAGGTTTCGTCGTTATTTCCTCGTTGTCTTACGTTTTATTTACGACGATTTCATCCTACGTGGTATTTACGACGATTTCATCCTACGAGGACTTTCTGACGATTTGTGCTTACGTGGAATTAACGAGTGTTATGTTTAAATCCCTAGAATCCGAAACCCCAAACCCGAAACCCGAAACCCGAAACCCAAAACCCGAAACCCCAAACCCGAAACCCCAAACCCCAACCCCCAAACCCGAAACCCGAAACCCGAATCCCCAAACCCCAAACCCGAAACCCAAACCCGAAACCCAAACCCCCATCTTTAATTTTCTACTTCATATATTCCAAACCCCATTCTTAATTTTAAGTTTCGTCGTTATTTTTAACGAGTGTTATGGTTAAATCCCTAGAACCCCAAACCCGAAACCCGAAACCCGAAATCCAAAACCCGAAACCCCAAACTCCAACCCCAAACCCGAAACCCCAAACCCGAAACCCCAAACCCGAAACCCAAAACCCGAAACCCCAAACCCGAAACTTGAAACCCGAAACCCGAAACCCGAAGCCCCAAACCCGAAACTTGAAACCCGAAACCCGAAACCCGAAACCCCAAACCCGAAACCTCAAACCCGAAACCCGAAACCCGAAACCCCAAACCCCAAACCTCAAACCCCATATTCTTTATTTTCTACTTCATATATTCCAAACCCCATCTTTATTTTTAGGTTTCGTCGTTATTTCCTCGTTGTCTTACGTTTTATTTACGACGATTTCATCCTACGTGGTATTTACGACGATTTCATCCTACGAGGACTTTACGACGATTTGTGCTTACGTGGAATTAACGTGTGTTACGTTTAAATCCCTAGAATCCGAAACCCCAAACCCGAAACCCGAAACCCGAAACCCAAAACCCGAAACCCCAAACCCGAAACCCCACGCCCCAACCCTCAAACCCGAAACCCGAAACCCCAAACCCCAAACCCCAAACCCAAAACCCAAAACCCAAACCCCTATCTTTAATTTTCTACTTCGTATATTCCAAACCCCATCTTTAATTTTAAGTTTCGTCGTTATTTTTAACGAGTGTTATGGTTAAATCCCTAGAACCCCAAACCCGAAACCCGAAACCCGAAACCCGAAATCCAAAACCCGAAACCCCAAACTCCAACCCCCAAACCCGAAACCCCAAACCCGAAACCCCAAACCCAAAACCCCAAACCCGAAACCCCAAACCCGAAACCCGAAACCCGAAACCCGAAACCCCAAACCCCAAACCCCATATTCCTTAGTTTCTACTTCATATATTCCAAACCCCATCTTTATTTTTAGGTTTCGTCGTTATTTCCTCGTTGTCTTACGTTTTATTTACGACGATTTCATCCTACGTGGTTTTTACGACGATTTCATCCTACGTGGTATTTACGACGATTTCATCCTACGTGGAATTAACGAGTCCCGCGTTCTTTATTTTTATATTTCGTCGTTATTTCCTCGTTGAACTACGAGGACTTTACGACGATTTGTGCTTACGTGGAATTAACGAGGGTTATGTTTAAATCCCTAGAATCCAAAACCCGAAACCCGAAACCTCAAACCCCATATTCCTTATTTTATACTTCATATATTCCAAAACCCATCTTTATTTCCATTCCAAACCACAATTCCCACATTTGCTTATTCATAAAACAAACTTCCGGCATTACCTTATTCATAAAACAAACCCCCTCATCTTATTTATAAAACAAATACATCAATCGGATACATCGACATTCTCGTCATCACTAGAAACATCATCGTTTTCATTAAACTCGTCTTCAACAGCTTTGTCTGTGGCATCATCGGTAAGATCTTCGTACTCGTGATTATGCGGATCAATGAGAAGGATGTCATCAATTTCTTGTTCAGGTTCCTCGACTTCATTTATCTGTTCTTCTTTCAATGGTGGTTCTTCTCCACTGATGATTCGTCCTCGAGGTGTAACTTTGATCACTGCTAACCAATTTATACATGAATCTCTCATCCGAGGGTATGGAAGGAAGCTAACTTGGTCTGCTTGTGAAGCTAAGATGAAAGGCTCGAATTTGTTGTACCTTCGCCCACCGTTGACATCAACTACACCGAATTTGTTAGACCGAACACCTCTGTTGACGACGGGGTCGAACCATTCACATTTGAAGAGGACGCATTTCAGCTTCAGTATCCCTGGAAATTCGACTTCAATAATCTCCGTCAAGATCCCGTAGAAATCTGTTTCCCCTTTCACACATATTCCATAGTTACTGGTCGCCCGCTGTCTGCCATAGTCATATGTATGAAAAGTATAGCCTCGTGTGAAATACATCTGTGATGTGGTGACCTTTACAAGTGGAGATTGAATTACTTCGTGTAACCACTTAGGATAATCTGCATCGTCGTCGTCATAATCAAACTGCAAAAATAAAGAGAATGTTAATGAAATACAGATCATGTATGAAAAAAAAGTTTGAGTTAATACCTGATTCCGCAACCACTTAATGAAGTGTTGATCTTTCCTTTTGTCTACGTCACTTGTGGATATACCAAGAAATATTTCTTCGAGAGAAACAAATAGGCATTAAAATCACATTTTATAGGAATGAATCTCTCGCAATTATACAATTAATAATACTTATATGTGTTTCGAAGTGTCAATATATGTTACCTTTCAAAATAACGCATCAATGGATCTTCGTAATTGAGTAGAATATAGGTGTGTGCACTATGAGCGTCTTGTTCACTCGACCACCAAACCTCTTTAGACTTCCCACCGAGTCGCCCAATCTGGCTAAAGATGTCTGGAACACCAGCAACTGCATATGTTGGCGCAACACCACCATCATCATATCTTCTTGGAGCTCTTCTCCGGGTACATACTTTTGACGCAAAGTAGTACGATGTGAAGTGAGAAACTTCTTCCGTCAAACTTCCAGCAATTATAGAACCTTCAACTTTGGCGAGGTTCTTTGCTTTTCCCTTCAAATATTTCATGGCTCGCTCATACTGATACATCCATCCGTAATGTACAGGTCCACGAAGAAATGCCTCATATGGGAGGTGAACAGCTAGATGCTCCATGATGTCAAAAAATTCCGAAGGAAATATCTTCTACAAGTTGCACAATAATATGGGAATGTTCTCCTGAAGCTGTTCCACGACTTCTTCTTTAAGAGTGTGCGCGCTCAGATCCCTGAAAAATGTTCCAATGCCTTGTATATTCCAAAAAAAATTAAACACATTATTTGTCATATAACCTTGATGCCACCCAGTTGAACAACACCGACTTTTTTTCTGAAGATAATCTGAATATCGGAACGGGAACTTGTCCATTGCTTTTAATATGTAACTCGCTTCTTGAGCAAATATCCGGCAAGTCCAACCTCGATTTTATGTTGTCTTTTGTCTTCCCTGGGACATTCAATATTGTATTCATGATGTTCTCAAAGAAATTCTTCTCTATATGCATCACATCGAGGTTGTGGCGCAGAAGAAGATCCTTCCAATATGGCAACTCCCAAAATATACTCTTCTTGTGCCAGTTGTGATGAACACCGTAAGAATCTGACATATTAAGAGGGACATGCCAATTACCACCCCAACGAACTGTTTCGTTAGCTCCGTAGTAGTCGATTTGCGCTTCAATTTGTTCTCTAGTTAGATATGGAGGAGGAGTGTCTCTCACAACCCTTTTGTGCCTAAACAAATTCGTGTTTCTTCGGTAAGGATGGCCAATGGGAAGAAATCGACGGTGACAATCAAACCAACTTGTCTTCCTACCATTCTTCAGTTGAAACGCATCTGTCGTTCCATTACAATATGGACAAGCTAATCTCCCATGTGTAGTCCATCTAGACAACATCCCATAGGCAGGAAAATCACTTATGGTCCACAAAAGCATCGCTCGCATCGTAAAATTCGTCTTCGTTGAACATTCATACGTCCTCACCCCTGTTGACCACAAATCCTTCAACTCTTTTATCAGTGGTTGTAGGAAAACATCCAGGGACCTTTTTGGATGGTTCGGACCAGGTATTAATATGGTCAAGAATAGTAACTCCCGTTGCATGCACATCTCCGGTGGCAGGTTGTATGGAGTAAGAAAGACTGGCCACAATGAATATTGTCTCCCTGACATTCCGAACGGACTAAATCCATCTGTGCATAATCCGAGATACAAATTCCGGATATTGCTAGCGAAATCTGGATGTACTTTGTTGAAATGTTTCCAGGCTCTTGCATCTGATGGATGAGTCATCTCACCATCCATCTGAGTATGCTCGGCATGCCATCTCATCTTTCCAGCAGTCTGCTCTGATTGATACAATCTTTTCAATCTGTCTGTAATTGGTAGGTACCACATCCTTTGGTACGGTACCCTATTACGTCCCCGTCCTTGCGGCTTGAATCATGGCTTCTTGCAGAATCGACATTCTTCTAGCTTCTCATCATCTCCCCAATAGATCATGCAGTTGTCGATGCAAACATCTATCATCTCCGAAGGCAACCCAAGACTATAAACCAGTTTCTGAATCTCATAATAAGAATCAGCAGACACATTGTCTTCCGGCAAATACTCTTTAAACAAGTCCGCCCATTCGTTCATGCAACTTTCAGGTAGATTGTGATCAGTTTTAATATTCATCATTCTAGCAGCTAACGACAATTTAGAGAGACCTTCTCTACAACCAATGTAAAGTGGTTGATTCGCCGCGTTTAACATTTCGTAAAACTTTTTTGCATCTATATTAGGTTCTTCATCTTCATCATGAGCTACGAATGCATCAGCTACCATATCATGAACCCTATCATAATCTACTATCTCCTCCTGATGGTAACTATGTTCATTATGCAAATGATGATCAACCGGTTCTTTTGCCTGAAAATTGCTATTACTACTACTAGCTTCGTTCTGATCATAATTAAAACCTTCTCCATGTTGAAACCAGATATAGTAATTTGGCGTGAAACATCTATTTATTAAATGCTTCCAAACATTTTCACGGTTTGCCAGTTTCGAATTGTTGCATTTTCGACAAGGACAGAACATCTTACCACTTTCTTGGGCGAGCGGTGTTGAATCTGCTTGATGCATAAATGTCTCCAGACCCGCAAGGTATTCTTTCGTCACTCTCCCGTTAGCATCTCTATGCATATACATCTACTTCCGCAACTCGTAAATAGTCCCGGAGCTAGCCATTTTTTTTCTTTCACATTTTTTGTTGTTGGTGTGTTTAAAATGATGTTCAAACATCCATATTTATAGGAAAATTTGAATCTGGTAGTTGTAATTTTCCTATGAATTTACGACGAAAATTACTTAGGTGGGCAAAAAAAACGTGTAACACCTATAAAGTTGGTGGATTCAAAAATTTCCTCGCTAAATACACGTAAACTATTTCCTCATAAATACCACGCAAAGTTTACGTCTTATTTACGAGGAAATAGTTTTTCCTCGTAAAATACTCGTAAAATTACATCCACTTTACGACGAAACACTTTTGTCGTTACGTTACGAGGAAATAACGATGACTTTAGTTTTTCACGTAAATTCCTCGTAAACTCGACGTAAATTTACGAGGATTGTTTTTCCTCGTTAAATTTCGTCGTTAAGCATGTGTTTTCTTGTAGTGTCGGGGTCGAGTATTGAGTGATAAACAACCGCCTTTACAAGAAGAAGTCGTAAATGAAGTGGACATACCAGAACAAGCTACAGATGAAATCTTACTTGTTGATCCGCAAAACCCGGGATATGAAGATCTGCCCTACGAAGTAGCAGATGAAGCCATCGAAGATGAATCTGAAGAAAGTGATGATCCGGATGATGGTTCTGATGACGAGTGAACTTAAAGTTATGTAACTTTGTTGTTTGTGGTTTTCATTTTCTTGTTTAAGTATGAACTTATTGTAACTTGAAGTTATGAAATTTTAATTTGTTGCTTGTCGTTTTCATTATTTTGTTAAAGTATGAACTTAATGTAAAAAAAAAAAACGTTTGGATAAGTTATGACATTTTGTTGTTTGGGGTTTAGAGTATAACTTATGATGTTTGGGGTTTGGGGTTTTGGTTTTAGGGTATAACCAAGTGGCGTCTCTATTTCGTCGTAAAATATAAAGTCGTCGTAAACACGAAGTAAATAACGACGAATTAAAGACGCAGCTTATTTTACGACGAAGTCACGACGAATGCCTTTACGAGATTATTACTATTCGTCGTAAATTAGTAGTGATTTTACGATGACTAAGACACGAGCACAATATAGTGGTACCTATGTCGTCGTACAATTACTTCGACTTTAGGATGAATGCTTAGGTTCAAGCCTATGAATATGGACTTCACTCCCTCGTTTTAAAATGCACAAGTTCAATCTTCCATTCTTAAAACAGATTCTAAATCTCTTCGAGAGGTCTATCAGAAGCCCGAGGATTCCTCCCAAGAAACTAATATAAAAAATTTAGTTTCTTCGGGGGGATCCTTAGGCTCTGATAACTCTCTCGAGGAGAATTTAAAGTCTTCCTATAAAATTGGTCATCGTAACCAAGTTGTTAACTATGGTTGCGCCAATTTCGTCATTAATTCGCCGTAACGTAAACGTGGTCGTCTTTAATTCGTCGTAATTCTTCACCTGGGCGTCTTTAATTCATCGTAAATGCAAAGTAGATGTCGTCTCTAATTCGTCGTAAATATTCTGTCGTCGTAAGTGAGACATAAATTATGACGAAGTTACGACCCACTAAAGACGAAACCTAAATCCTTATATAAACCCGGGGCGTCGAAGCTATTTCAATGCTCACTCCTCTCTCTCTAACAACAACCCTCGCCTCTTCATAAGATAATTTTTTTTTAATATAATTTTTAGGTGGTTAGTTTAGGATTGAATTAGATTAAGTTTGTAATTAGCTTAGGATTGAATTAGATTTAGTTTGGAATTAGTTTTAGAATATTTTTTTAATAACTTATTTAAATTATATTAATTTCTAAGTGTAATGTTTTTTTTTAACAAATCGACGATATGGCTTCCGGTAGAGAGAGACTTAGGAACCTAGCAGCTGCGACTCACCCCACGTATGGGGAAACATTTCTTGATCAGACGGACCGATCAGCTTCTAGCTCCGGCGCTGCATCCGCACAGGAGCATGTCCCTGAGAGCCAATCTCAGGGAAGATCATCCGCACAGGAGTATGTGCCTCCTGCGCAATATGAGCTTCCACCATACTATCCTCAGTATGAGGCGGATTACCAGCCTCAGTATAAGGCTGCTTTCCAGCCTCCTCCACAGCAGCAGCCTCCTCCACCTGCCCCAGTTCCCGAAGCTCCTCCGGCTTCTCCGGCTCCTCCAGCTCCATCCGGTTTTGATGGTGCCACCGAATGCTCCATATGCTCGATATACGGTGGAAGACCTCCTCCAGATGCCGAGACGAGAAGGTCTTCCCATCATTGACCCAAATCGACCTCCTAACACTTTATGGTAATTTTAAATATATTTTTAATTATTAAAAATTTAATTATTTTTAATTATTGTAATATCAGTCTAATAAATTCTTGTAATTAAATTTTGTAGGTTTAAGACAAACAATTGTCTTGGACGGAGCGTTTCGGGAATCATCAAGTTAAACTTCCGGGAAGCGCATCCGAACTGGACTCTTACACCGGACCACGTACGGAGAACGTGATTCAAGTGCTTTGCGGTAATTAAAATTTTAATTCTAATTGAATTTTTCAATAATTAATTAAGTATATTTATTTTGAGATTTATTTAATTATTTTTAATTTTAACTTTTTTTGTAGCAACAATATAATTGGCTATTGTTGTTAATGAGACGGTGAAGGAAACGCTCAACGAGAAGGCGATGGCTCGCCTAAAAAACAGTGTTGCGGATTGGAAGGAGAAGTGGAGGGTTTTAGGGGATAGGTCGCAACCCCTCTACATCAGAGATGACGTTTGGAATGGCTTAAAGGCTTACTGGAATTTTCCTACGCCTGTTCGGAAGTCTCTCAAGTGCTCTGCGTGTAGGATGACTCATGATGCTCATGGCAATTTGCCCATACCTCATACTTCTGGACAGATCCCACACGCATGCAAACCCTTCAAATTGTGTAAGTCTTCTATCTTTCTTCAATTTAAAAAAATAATTAACGAAATGTTTTTTGCATGCATGAAATAAATTAATTTAATTTTTTTTGTAGGCGGCTCAAGAAGGAGTACCACCATCTCTTTCCTGGCTTTACAAGACGACAAACCAGCATTCTGATGGGACATTTGTGCATTCTGAGGCAAAAAGGATCTACAACGATGTTGAAACTCGGATACAGGAGGTCCAGACACAACTGTCCCAACAAAATCCCGAAGCTGAACCGGTTCAGTTGTCTACCGTCGAACAAGACAAAATTTTTGAACATGTATAATTTTCAAACTTTTAATATATTTTATATACATTTTAATTTTTCATTTTTATATATGTACTAATATTCATTTCATTAACTGGAAATTGTCCCGAAGAAAAGGGGACAGATGGTCGGGATCAGTACGGTTAACGATGTCCCGAGGGCAAGAGCTGAATATGCGGCGAGAATGGTGGACGATTCACAACTCCAGACAGATTTGACAGCTGCCAACCGAGTCATTTCGGAGCTCCGGGCAGACAGCCAGGCCAACAGAATCCACATTAGGTCCATCGCGGGGATGTTCGATGTTCTTGCAGAGACAAACCCGGCTCTTGCAGCGATGTGGCAAAATGTACGTCCGACCATTAATCCCGATCCCACTCTGGAAGAGCAGGCGGATTTGGAGCAACGGTCCTCCGTTCACCACAGTGCCGAGATCTTTGACGACATCAACCTAAATAATTAGATTTTCTTTCGGTTATGTATTAATGTTTTCTATTTTCGATATTATAACATTTTGGATGTTTTTATGATATATTATATTTTTCTTTAGAATTTTCCAAATTTAAAAATATTTTAAAATTTTATCTCAAAATTTAATAATTTAAATTTATAATTAATATTACAAATAAATATATTTTATATTATATTATATTATAATATACGACGTAATCTGGTCGTAAATATTACGACCAATTAACATCGAAATGCGATGTAATATAGACGTAAATATTACGACCTTATAACAATAGTTGTCGATGTGTATTCATCGTAATATTTACGACGACATAACGCAAACTGTTACATCCAATAAACGACTTCTGTAAAGGGCGTAAATTTACGTTTCCTTTACGACGAATTGTTTTACGTCTATAGTCACGTCTCCTTTACGACGAATCATCCATTACGACGAGCCGCTAACAACGATTTTGTATTCGTAATTAGTTCGTCGTAATCAACGTATTTTCTTGTAGTGTCTGCGAAATAATATGAAACCTTTTTACACATATTTTAGTGGATTATAATATGTAATTAAGGTGATATGCATTAACTTTATTTTGTTTTTCTACCACTGGTTTATTGATGCAAATATTGATAATACAAATATTCACTGGATTACTAATGTACTGTTACTTTATAATGAATAAAGATACTTGTTATTAAAAAAAGGGAAAACATTATGTATCGATTGATTACATAGTACTAACATACTAGGATAAGACATGCGTCTTGCGCAGGATAAATTTATTTAAAAAATATTTAAAAAATATTATACGGAAAAATAATTTTATATTCTTGATTGAATTAATATTTTGGTCTTTAAACAATTTTCTTAACTTTTTGTTAATTACATAATTTGTTTACTGATGAGCTGATCCCATTTTTAATAAAAATTTAGGTCAAAAAATCACTTACTGCATAAGAACCTAACGTTTAGGTCGAAAAATCTCGGTTCTATTTGATTACAATGAAACAATGTCAGCTCGGTTTTATATCATGATTTAGTAATTTAAAAATTAATTATGGTTATAAGAAGTTTACGTTCACGTGTCAATCCTATCTATCTTCAATATTTTTCTCTTTTTCATTTTGGTTATTGTTCGATATAAATATTAATTTTGAAGTTTAATCTCATTTTGTTTGCTTGTTTTGACCTGAACTTTAGAAAATGCTTTTGATTTAAAATAATTAAAGAGGTAGATACTTAGGTTAAGATCTGCACCTTTTGCAGAATAAATATTTTATTTTTTATTTTTTTATGTTTTTCTGCTTATTATGAAATAATAAAATAATAAGTATATATTTTAAATAACTAAGAAATCAGTTACTATTATGTAATAAATTGGTGTGTGCATATAAATCAAACTATCACTCTTGTTTATTCACAATCATTTTAGGGTAAATAAAAAACAAAAATCAATGTTATCTCTCGTATTTGATATATAATTAAATTTAAATGATATTAACATATATATATGTATATAGTACACTTTTAATAAGAATACTTATTAAATAAAGTTTCTACTCATATGATTTTATGATTATTTTCATATTTGTGTAACAAATGTTTACACCAACGATTATTTTTAATGTTGAATAATTTCAATAATTCATAATCATTTAAAAAACAATAAAGATTTCAAAATTAAAATATTAACTTTTCAATATATTTTCAATGCAAATATCAAAATATAAGTATACATTTTCATACTATGTATAGTTTAATTTAAACGATAAGAAATATATATATATATATATTAATGTAAAAACCTATTAAAATAAAATTATTTCTTCATATGGTCTTATAATCATTGTATCTTAATATAAAAAAAAAAACCTTGATCATAAAAGTTTATGCGAGACTTTAAACAATTTTAGTAATTTATACTCGTTTTGAAAATTCAAAATATAACATATATAAACAATCTAGATTTTTATTATATGATTAATGTAATTATGTAATTTATTTTAATAATGAAGAACTTCACAAAAATGATAAAAACTAGACATATTGTTATCAAATTTTTATTTTTTAAAATCAGTAATTGCTATATATATATATTGTAATCACATTAGGTGCTTCCGTAAGTTTTATTTAAGGAAAACTTTCGAAACAATAAATATTTGATATATGCGACCAACTATAGCCTGCAAAATATTATTTTGCTAGAAAGTATAATTTTTACACTATAGTTTATATAAAGTGTTCTAGAATTCTTTGAAATCGTATTTAGAAGGCATACACAAGTGACACATAGGATGAGGTTTTTTTTTTAATTTTTACAAAATTTAGGTTATAACTTTTTAAAAAATCCTCAATTAATATATATGGGATATAGACCCTAGTAAATGTGGTGTGGATCCTGTATGAATGTGTTGTAGAACTAAATTTGAGTGACTTGAGTAAAATCCCATATATATTAATTGATAAACATTACAGTTTGTTTTTGTAGTCACGTGTCATCACTAGAATGATTTTTAGAATTATTAAAGAAATAAGTTGGTCCATCTAATTATATAATAATTTTTTTATTAAATTAACCATAAATTCATTATTAATATATTATTTATTATTTTCTTAAACAAAAGTTACGAAATTGCCTAATGTGGTTAAAATATATGACAACTAATGATTTTAAAAATAAAGAGTTGATAAAATTTAGTATATCCTCTATCATATTTTTTTTAATTTTAAACTATTAAAATAAATAAAACAGCCACATTAATCATATAATAAAAAATTAGATTTTTCTGTATATGTTATATTTTGAATTTTTTAAAACGGCTATAAATTACTAAAAATGTTAAAGGTCTCACATTCAAATTTTGTGATCCATGGTTAAAAATTTTTGTTATAACAAAATACAAATGATAACAAAATAATATAAGTACAAAGTCTAATTTAGTTAATTATTAAGATTAATATATATAAATATATGTATATATATAGTTTTAAATTAAACAATATACCATATAAAATACATAAATATTTTAATTTCAAAATTTACTTTGAGCAATTTTTTTGATAAAAGCTTTGAACAAATATTGACAACTTAATTTAAAAAATATATATAAATTACTAAAACTATTAATCCCAGAATGAAAATTTTTTTTATCAGTAATTTAAATTTTTTTCTATAAAATATACAAATGATCAAAAAACCATATGAATAGAAAGCATCATATAATAGACATTAATATTAAAAATATATTATGTATGTTAATATCATTTAAATTTAATTATATATTCTATCATATAGAAAAAAATATTGTTTGGATTAATAAAATTGATTTATATGTTCGCACCAACTTGATTATATATTTGTAATAGTTGCTGACTTTTTAATGTTCAATATATATTTATTATTTTATAATATATAAAAACATATAATACATAAAATAAATTATATATAATATTCATTCCGTGCAAAGCGCAGATCTTAACCTAGTTTTATTTTTATTACAAATACTATATTTAAGTTGTAACTGCATTCGGTTAAAAAACAAAGAATAATTCACATAAAAAATTGTGTGTATACTTAAAGAGAAGTGGGTCCCGCACATTTCCTATTATTGGTTGGGACCCATTACGATTATATACTTGTTTTATTAGATTTTATGTAAGTCCAATTACCAAATTCCATAATACCATTAATGAAGGGTATAACTTTCTTTGAAAAACCAGTGGTAATAGATGTAATATTCCAAATACACCAAGGGCAAAAATTAGGAGTGATTCTAAGTAATAATATTGATGCTCATGAAATATGTGTAGTTCGACCAAAAAAAAAAAAATGAAATATGTGTAGATATGACTGCTTTTTCTGCTCTGGTCGTCGTCAACTCTAGCGGTGTGGTCCGCGCTTGCCATAATGCTTCCCCATGTCCATTCCCGAGTTCATCGCCACGGTGTGGTCAAAGCCACGAGCTCCAAACCGCTGAGCCTCTTGTGCATCACAAAAATCTATTCATCTTAAAGCTTCGCTCAGCATTGAGACCACATAAAGAGCTCTTCGTCATTCAGTCAGATTCTTTTCGGTTTCTATACTAGCAGCTAGTAGTATCAATAAGGAAGGGATCTTTGAATCCCGATGAGTTTTCGGGCGAGACATCTCACGATGTCATGATGCGCCCCAGCCTGGCACTCTCAGTCTCAGAACTAACATGACGTCTATAATATGTGGTTCGTCCTCCGACCAAGAGTCCACAATTTCCTCTCCCCGTATTTTTACTCCTCTTCAACATGAACCTCAGTAGAGAAACTGGCGAGAAGCTCCAAAGCCATTGTTTTTTCGTACAATTGGGGAAGACCTTTCAGCCACTCGTCGTCATGCTCCACTGATGTCGTGATCTCCGGTGCTCGTAGATCGAAGCCGTCATTACTATAGCTCCAGATCAATAGAACCGGTTTATCGAGAAGCTCCGAAGCTGTCATGTTTTATTTTAATTAATAAAAAGGTAATTTAATAAAACTAAAATATATCTAATTTCAATATTATATACATAAGAAACATATATATATATATATATTACTTATATTTGTATGATTGCAGTGGATTAAAACAAACAATGAAATGTTTGCTTTAGTTTGTATTTGTTATATCCGTTACAGTTCATATTAATAACAGATACTCTAGACAGTCACTACGGTATACAATACGGTGTACAATAAAATGTACACCAAATATACAATGCGGTATACACCCTGATATACAATGAGGGCCGGTGTACATTAGGGTGTACACTAGGGTGTACACCCCGGTGTACACTAGGGTGTACACTACATTGTACACTCCAATGTACGCATATTGTACACTCCAGTATACTCTATGGTCTACACTCCACTTTACTCTACGTTGTACACTATGGTGTATACCCCAATGTACACCCGATATAAACTTCCGGTGTACACTAGGGTGTACACTACATTGTACACTCCAATGTACGCATATTATACACTCCGGTATACTCTATGGTCTACACTCCACTTTACTCTACGTTGTACACTATGGTGTATACCCCAATGTACACCCGATATAAACTTCTGGTGTACACCCCTATATACAGTTCCGGTCCACACCCTTGTGTACAACCCCTGTGTACAACCCTACACGTTGCTAAGCACTATGATGTACTATATAGGACTAAATGTTTTATTAGGGTTCATATATCAGGTATAGTATTTTATTAAGATTTACAATATGAGATATATTGTTCAAGATTGAGGATCCATATTTTTATTACATGGAGCGTACCATATCAATTATATTGTTTATATTCAAAAACAATATTATATTTTATAATATTATATTTGAACTGCTTGTTTGTATCCAAATACAATATTAACTATATAAGGTATATAGTGTTTAGTGTTTTTTAGGTTTTTACTTTAACATTTTTATTTGTGAATTTAGTGAATTTAATATTTTATTTTTATTTAGGACAATCATTATTTCAATTAGGTGTGCATTTAGATGTTATTTTATTGCATTTACATATATTTATTTTTATATGCAAATACAATATCAACTAAATAAGGAATATTGTGTTCAGTGGTTTTTAGTTTTTCTTTTACATTTAACCTTTTTCTTGGTGAATTTAGTGATTTTTATTATTTTATTTTTATTAAAAAATCATTATTTCATTTAGGTGTGCATTGTGATGTTATTTTATTGCATTTACATATATTTATATTTCAAATACAATTATATTGCTTACATTGTTTATATTGTTTATATATGCAATTATATTTAGGGTTTTATAGTGTTTAGTGGTTTTTAGTTTTTTATACAGTAACATTTTTTTTCCGTGAATTTTGTAATTTTTAATATCTTATTTTTATTTAAAACAATCATTATTTCATTTAGGTGTGCATTTCGATGTTTTTATTACATTTACATATATATATATATATACATATGAGAAAACCTTCTAATGTTTTTTTTTGTTGATATACTTTTTATTAATTTTAAAAAGATCAGTAAAACCTGGCTTAAAAGCACATACATACACTTATAATAAAACAAAGAAAGTGGAGTACACGTGTATAAAGCATGTGGTTTGGAGAGAAAAACTGGAAAACTCTACTGCTTGGGTCATTGCCAACTCCGATGATTTTCTCCGACGAAGTAGTCCTTTACCGGCGAAAAACCTACTACAGATTAAAAATCTTTGCCACAAAAGCTTCTAGATTTCTAATGTATAATTTCCTTTGTATTGGTTTATGGTTGGTTTGCGCCCATAATTAGGCAGCATACCAAATTTAGTTAACCAGTAGTTATTGGTTAAACTCCATAACTGATCCAACTCTTCATAAATGTATGTGTTTGTTCATTGAAGATACGTGTCTCTTTTTAAAAAATATGTGACACTTTCACTTATGTATCTTTTGGTTATCTATAAATAAGACACATTGCAAAGAGAAAAAACCAATTGAAGTAATAACAAGATAATACTAGAGAGAGAAACATTTTAGAGAGAAAAAGCTATAAGAATCAATTAGAAGGTCACTTGAATGGTGACAAGTGGTTGATTTCCATTTGTGACTTCATCCCCGACTATTGCCCGATTGTATCAAGTAGTGTTCATCGCTAAACCAAGCTAAAGGTATGTTTTTGGTTTAACCTGCTTCTGCATTAGAATATCTAACATTGGTATCAGTGTATTTGGATTCGATTCTGGCATAATTTACATTTTTAATAATCATGGATGATAAGTAATATGAGTTACAGGAATTCGTTCGATTCGAGAAAAATGGTTAAAGTTTAGAATAATTAAAAAATGGTGAATCCATGAACACATGAAATGAATTGAAACATTGCACATGTGTTCATCAGAATACCATGAATATTACGGGAAATAATTGCATTTAGAACCGGAATATATTGCATGAATTTAAATTAAGAAATAGTTAGTAAACCGGAAATTTTGTTTCGCTCATATCTCTCTGATTATAAATCGGAATCGCATGATTCTTATGTCCTTGCGTAGATATTAAAATTATCTTTTTAATAATATATTACGCGCAATATTTGATCATATATTCTGCGAGATATAAGGGTCGAAAGATTCGGCCGAATTGCAGAAAAAAATGGTATGAAGAAGATGAACAATAACGCGACACGTGTCACGTTCGGATTTGTTTAAAAATGTTCATATTTGTTTTGCTCATATCTCTCTGAATATAGATTGGAATTGCGTAATGTTTATGTCCGTGCGTAGCTGTTGAAGTTATCACTTGATTTATAGTACGCATAATTTGGATATATACTTGGAAAGATATTAGGAAAGTATGTTTTAATCATATAATAAGTTTTATGTCTAAAAATTTTGAAAAGCTAAATTGTTAGATTCGTTAATCTAGATTAATTTTGATCAAAATGTAATGTGAAAAATTAAATTAATTTAAGTATTAGTTTAATGATAGTGATCTTTGTATAAAATAAACATGTTTTATTTGTTAATTCATGTTAGAAAATACATTGATCTAGTGAGAGTTCTATTGGGTTTAGAAATTAATACAGTGGAAGTTCTAATGTGCTTCGAACTTAAAATATTGCATAAAATAAATTTAATTACTGTAATAAGATAAATTTTAATATGGGTGATTATTGGGAACATAGTGAACTCTCGATCTTGTATTTAAATCAAATTACTATGATTTAGTTTATGTTTATTGTAAGATTATATTATGTGATAGAAGTATTCAAAAATTAATGTCTCTAAGATGTTCCAGCAGGTATGTCGTCTGCGTGTAAGAACATCATTGCTGAGCTCAACCGAGGAGAGAAACTGGATGGTCATAATTACGATATGTGGTATCAAAAATTTAGTATGTCCTCGAAGAAAAAGAGGTGAAAGAGACTCTTTTCCATCTCATGGAAGAGCCTGTGCAGGGTACTACAACTCAAAATGAGAGAGATAAAGAGGCATATACTGCCTGGAAAAGAAAGAATAACATAGCTCGCATTACTATGTTAAGTTGTATGAATGATGATCTCATGTGTGAGTTTGAAGAGTATGATATTGCAAAAGGCATGTGGGAGGCCTTAAAAGAGAATTTTGGTGCTACATCGGCAACTAAACTTAGGAGACTTAATCAAAAGCTTAATGACTATAAGAAACACCCAAATCATTCGATGATGCAGCATCTCAGAGTCATGTCAAACATGATTAGAGAACTCAAAACTGCTGGTCAGATTATATCTAATGAACAGCAAATCCAAACGGTTCTCCCCTCGTTACCTGAAAGTTGGGACCATATGAAGGTTCAGATGACACATAATGTCAATGTTAAGACATGTGAAGATATATCACGTCATCTTGAGTTAGAAGGTCATCTTGAGTTAGAAGATGAGGGCCTAGAGGCTGCTAAACCTTTTAACAAAGTCAACTTTGCAAATCAAACAAAGATTTGAAACGCAAGAGAGGTAACACGGGATATAAGGCTCCAAGTCAAACTGATCCTAAGAGGCAAAAGAAATATGCCAAACATGGAAAGCGTGGAGGTAAGAAGGATAAGACCAATATAAAATGCTACAACTGTAGCTCACTGGGTCACTCTGCTCGTGAATGCACTGAGGCAAAGAAGGTAATATCCTTAAACTTCACTTGTAAATATGCTTATTTTCTAGTTGTGCAATGCTTACCAAATCTCATCCTTTGTGGGTTGGAGACTCAGGAGCAACAAACCATGTAGCTAGAAATCGAGAAGCATTTGTGGAGTACCGACATATACCTAAAGATACAAGATGGTTGTATGTGGGAAAGAATTCCAAGGTTTCGGTACTGGGTATCAGCACTTGCCAACTACATATGCATGGTGGGAAGACTCGTATTACATGATGTATTATATGCTCTTGAAATCCATCGGGACTTGGTCTTTGTTTTAGCTTTACTTAAGTTAGGATTTAGTTTAAACTTCAATGATATGTGTTTATACATTTCTCTAGAGTCTGTTTTCTTTGGCTCTGGTTATACATATGATGGTTTCATTGTACTTGCTTGTACTACAAATATTATTAATAATAATATTGATCATTGTTTTTCATATGTCACAACCTCTAGTAATAATGAAATAAATATGTGGCATTCTGGACTTGGTCTCATTGATGTTGAAAGAATGAATAGATTGGCTAGAAATAGCCTTCTTGACCCACTCACCCGAGTTGATCTTGACACATGTGAACCATGCTTTCGCTGGAAAAGCAATAAGGAAACCATTTGGGAAAGCAGTTAGAGCTGATCATCCACTGAAATTAATTAATTCAGACAGCTGTGGTCCGTTGAATGTGAGGACGAGGCATGGGACCTCATATTTCATCACATTTATAGATGATTTCACTCGATTTGCACATGTGTACTTAATTTCTCATAAGTCAGAAGCGTTAGAGTTCTTTAGACGATATAACACTTTGGTCGAAAATCAGTTGGAGAGGACGATTAAGTGTTTGAGAACTGATCAAGGAGGAGAATATCTTTCTGAACAGTTTAAGAAACTATGTGATGAAAAGGTTATTGTCTGGAAATTGACTAACCCTTATACACCACAACAGAATGGTGTAGCGGAAAGAAGAAATCATACTCTTCTTGAAATGGTTAGGTTTATGATGGCACAAGAAAACCTTCCAGTTTCATATTGGGGGGATGCATTATTAACTGCTGCCTATATACTAAACCATGTGCCCTCTAAATCTGTTACTTCCACACCTTATGAATTATGGACAGGAAGAAAGCTTGATTTAATGCATTTGCGGCCTTGGGGGCCTGCAGCATTTGTTCGCGATACTTCACATCCTCATGGAAAATTAGGTCCTAGAGGAAAGAAGTGTATTTTTATCAGGCACTCTGAACATTCTAAAGGTTATGTGCTCATCGGCGAACAATCAGATGAAAGTATTACAAAAATCAAATCACGAGATGTGATATTTTTGGAAAGTGATTTTCCTCAAAGGGAAGAGGTTTGAAAGGAAGTCCCGTCTTGAAGAGATGGTTGATCTAACTAATGTTTTTTCTACTAACCAATCTGTGAAAGTTGGTGAAAGTTCTCGTGAATTATCTCAACTTAGTTGGAGAGAAACATTGGTTAATGATTCTTCAAGAGAATAATTACAAGAGACTGAAGTGCGGAGAAGTGACCGTGGAAGAGTTCCTCGACGTCGAATTGATATTGAAGGGGAAGCTTTCATGGTTGCCTTGCATGATGACTTAGAGCCTATATCAGTTCAGCGGGCTCTCTCTTGCCCTAACTCAGCTGAATGGAATGATGCAATCAGGGAAGAACTAGAATCTATGAAGGTAAATCAAGTCTGGGACTTGGTTGATCTGCCACCAGAACGTAGAGCAATTGGAAACAAATGGATTTTCAAGATCAAACGAAAGGCGGATGGATCCATAGATAGGTATAAGGCTCGCTTGATAGCAAAAGGATACACCCAACAAGAAGGTATAGACTATGAGGAAAAACATTCACCAGTGGTGAGGTTTGCCTCAGTTCGCCTTATTCTAGCCATAGTTGCCGGATTAGATTTAGAATTACATCAAATGGACGTTAAGACTTCATTTCTTAACGGAGAACTAGAAGAAGAAATTTACATGGAACAACATGTTGGCTTTGTGAAAAAAGGATAGGAGCACAAATTTTGCAAGCTAGAACGTTCCATATATTGTTTAAAACAATCTTCTAGACAGTGGTACCTTAGTTTTCATTGAGCTATAACATCTTATGAATTTACGATGATTAGTGAAGATCACTGTGTCTATGTCAAGAGAACTGGACAGTCTTTTGTAATTCTATCTCTATATGTCGATGACATCTTGTTGGCTGGAATTGCCATGGAGTTTCTGATAACCGTAAAGCAATGGTTATCATCTCATTTTGAGACGAAGGATATGGGAGATGCAAAACTATGTCCTTGGTGTTAAAGTACACCAAGATCGATCAAGGAAATTATTAGCTCTGTCACAGGAGTCATACATTCGTACAATCCTTTAAAGGTTTAAGATGATTAATTGTAATCCGATTGAAACTCAAATCGCAAAAGGTGAAGGTCTAACCCTACAGATGTGCCCTCAAACCAGTGATGAGAAAAGTGAGATGGAAGGAGTACCATACTCTAGTGCTATAGGCAGCTTGATGTATGCTATGATGTGCACCCGGCCCGATATTTGTTATGCAGTAGGCTTGGTAAGTCGCTACCAGTAAAATCAAGGAAAGAAACACTAGATAGCAGTGAAAAGAATCCTCAGATACTTAAAGGGGACAATGGACTATTCCTTGTGTTATCAAGAATGTGATTTACGCTTGACAGGATATACAGATGCCGATTGGGCTGGCGATCTGTATGAGTGTAGATCAACTTCGGGATATGCTTTCTTGTCGAGCAATGGAGCCATTACTTGGAGTAGCAAAAAGCAATCTAGCACAGCTTTATCAACGATGGAGGCTGAGTTCATTGCATGTTCAGCATCAGTGCAAGATGCTGTATGGCGAAGATTCTTACAAAGTTTACAAGTCACTATGGAGTCTTTGTGTCCTCTAACTATTCATTGTGATAGTCAAGCTTGTATTGCTTATATGAAGGATCTCAATTATCATGGGAGGACAAAGCACATCGAAATTAAACATATTTTTGTGAGAGACATTGTGGCAAAGAAAGAAGTGATCCTTAAGTACATATCTACGCATAGAATGGTAGCTGATCCATTTACTAAGCCCATTCCTAGAGATGTTTTTCTTTCTCATGTTCGAGCTTTAGGTTTGCGTAGGATTTAGTGTATGTACTAGTGGAGCTTTGCCATGTGACATTGTATTTCTATTTGACGTTTTTAATATAAAGATATTTTTAAAAGGACAATTCTCTCAAATAGTTTTTTTAAATTTTTGTCAGAAAAATAGCTCTCAAGAAATAAAATGAACAATATAGCCCTTTTTATTTTGAATTTTTTAATATTTATTTTTTATTTTTTAAAATTTGAAAATCTATCCCCAAAAACTCCACCCCTTAATTCTAAACCCTAAGTCTAGATTAGTTAATACTGGGGTAAAAATACATTTTTACCCTTTAATAGAACTTATTTTAGTCATTCACTACAAGAAAACAGCGGTATTCTGACGGACATTCCGACGGAAAATGAAATCCTCGGAATATACCGAGAGGAAACACAAAATTGGGGTTCTTCGGAATTTCCTCGGAATATACCGACGGAATTCCGAGGAAACCTCAGTCCGTCGGAATATTCCGAGGAAATTCCGAGGAACAATGTGTTCCTCGGAAAAAACCGATGAATTCCGAGGAAATATTATAGCCGTTGGAGAGCCGTTGGGGGATTTTACAAAATTCCGAGGAAATTCCGACGAACTAGCCTTTTCCGTCGGAATTTCCTCGGTATGTCGGCAGGATTTAAACTATAAATACAAGCACTCCTCTTCCTCTTCTTTCACTCCATATCTTCATCCTCTCTCTTACTCTATTTACACACGAATTTGATTCATAAAAAATATGTCTTCTTCAAATTATTTTCGTTCTTGGATCGATCGACCTCATTTGGATCCGAACACGAGATTGCTTACGGAAGAATACCAACGAGGTATAACCGAATTCATGGGGTTAGTTCACCGACAACGGGAAGCAAAAACAGGTATGTTAAGATGTCCTTGCTCTAATTGTAAAAATAGAAAGGTTATTAAAGAGTGGGATGTTTGGACTCATCTATATTTGAGTGGGTTTACACGAAGTTACAAAATTTGGTATCATCATGGGGAAACTGATTATGAACATGGTAGTACTAGCGAACCTCAGCCAGCGGTTAGATTAGAAGAACCAATTAGAACGGATGTAGATTATGGTGTAGGTACTGAGCAGATGGTAAATGATCATTTTAGAGGGGAAGATTTACCCAATGCAGAAGCTAGGAGATTTTATGATATGTTGGATGCTGGAAAGCAACCATTGTACGAAGGTTGCAGAGATGGTCATTCAGCTTTATCATCTGCTACAAGATTGATGGGCATTAAAACAGATTATAATTTGGCTGAAGACTGTGTGGATGCGATTGCTGATTTTGTAAAAGGTATTCTACCCGAGGATAATGTAGCTCCTGGTTCATACTACGAGGTTCAGAAACTCGTAGCTGGTCTTGGTTTATCGTATCAGGTAATAGATGTATGCAGCGACAACTGCATGATTTATTGGAGGGCGGATGAACAGCGGGTTACATGCAAATTTTGTGGAAAGCCTCGTTATAAAGATACGAGTGGAAGAGTTCCAGTGCCATATAAAAGGATGTGGTATTTACCTTTGACGGAAAGGTTGCAGAGGTTGTATCTGTCTGAACGCACAGCGCAACCAATGAG
Source organism: Brassica napus (assembly GCF_020379485.1). Classification (NCBI taxonomy): domain Eukaryota; kingdom Viridiplantae; phylum Streptophyta; class Magnoliopsida; order Brassicales; family Brassicaceae; genus Brassica; species Brassica napus. The sequence goes on from NC_063445.1 coordinate 40,453,152, forward strand.
ATGGCATGCGGAGCACTCAACAGATGGTGAGATCAGACATCCTTCAGATGCAAAAGCGTGGAAGCATTTCCAATCAAAGTATCCCGACTTTGCGTATGAGAGAAGAAATGTCTACCTTGGATTATGTACTGATGGTTTCAGTCCGTTTGGCAAGAGTGGAAGACAGTATTCTCTATGGCCCGTCATTCTTACACCATACAACCTCCCCCCAAACTTGTGCTTGCGACGAGAGTTTTTGTTTCTCTCGATTCTCGTTCCCGGACCAGAGCATCCTAAGAGATCACTTGATGTGTTTCTTCAGCCACTAATATATGAGTTGCAACAACTATGGGCTCAAGGTGCTGAAACATACGATGTTTCGTGTAAAGAAAACTTTCAAATGCGGGCAGTACTAATGTGGACAATAAGTGATTTTCCAGCATATGGTATGTTGTCTGGATGGACAACGCATGGAAGGCTATCATGTCCATATTGTCAAGATAACACTGATGCTTTCCAACTAAAACACGGAAGGAAAACGTGTTGGTTTGACTGTCACAGGAGATTCCTACCACCTGATCATCCATATCGTAGGAGTAGGAATTTGTTTACGAAGAACAAGAGGGTGTTTGACAGTCCACCTCCGGAAATTTGTGGGAAAGATTTGAAGATACAACTAAGAGATTTTGGTGCAGAAAGGACGCCAGAAGTCGGTGGACATGAGCGTTTTCCGGTAGATGCTGTTGGAGAACTACATAACTGGCACAAAAAAAGTATTTTCTGGGATCTGCCATACTGGGAGGATCATCTGCTAAGGCATAATTTAGATGTCATGCATATTGAGAAGAACTTTTTTGACAATCTCATGAACACGATCCTTAATGTTCAAGGTAAAACAAAGGATAATTTGAAGTCAAGACTGGATTTAGTCGATATATGTGCTCGTTCAGAACTTCATGTTGATGAGAATGGTAGGGCTCCTTTTCCCATATACCGACTTGATGCAGCGGGAAAAGATGCGTTCTTTGATTGGATTTCAAACGATGTGGAATTTCCAGACGGTTACGCATCAAATTTGCGTAACTGTATCGACAGAAAGGAAGGAAAGTTTACTGGCTTGAAAAGCCACGATTGCCATGTAATGATGCAGCGCCTCCTTCCGTTCGCCTTCAAGGAACTATTACCACGAAATGTTCATGAAGCAATTGCAGGGATAAGTGGTTTCTTCCGCGATTTATGCACGAGATCAGTGACTCTTGAAGGTATTGAAAATTTGAAGACTAACATAGCCGTGATTCAGTGCAACCTTGAGAAGATATTTCCTCCCTCATTTTTTGATGTTATGGAGCATCTTGTTATTCACCTGGCAAGAGAATTGGAACTTGGTGGTCCTGTGCAGTATAGATGGATGTATCTGTATGAGCGGTATATGTTCCATTTGAAGAAGATGGTGAAAAATTTAAGTAGGGTGGAAGGTTCTATAGTCGCACAGATGATCAATGAAGAAACTTCAAACTTTGCCGAGTACTACTTTCCAGCAGAAGTTCAGACCAAAAACAGAAGACCTGCTCGGCATGATGATAGAGGCGAACGGGCAACATATCATGTTACGGTTCCAGACATTTTCACAGATGTTGGACGACTTAGCGGAAAACCAAAGGACCGTCGACTTACTGAGCAGGAGCGCAGTCATTTGCAAACATATTTGCTCACCAACTGCGAAGACGTTCTTCAATATGAGAGGTAAATAAATGAGCTTACAAATTTTTATTTTAACAAGTTGAAATTTAAATCTTAATTAATTACATTATTGTCATCATATACAGGATTTTCATGGCAGAAAAGCGGTTCGAGTATAGATACGCCACAGAGGACGAACTAGAAGAAATGAAGCAGAGAGAATTTAGTGGATGGATGTTTACTTATGTGAGTGCTTTAAACAAATTAAAATATATTTTATCACATATTTATACTAATTCACATTTATTGATATAATATATATATATGTGCTATTAATAGGTGTCTGCTGGTTTGGCCAGAGGTGAAACATTTGACGATTGGATACGTGAGATGGTCGTTGGACCAAACTTTGTTGTGAAGTCATATCCGAGATTTTGTACTCGAGGATATGCATTCACAACTCAGAAGAGGAGACGTTCGAGTACGACTTATGATGCTGGCGTTTGTTCTGCATCAGGAGATGATGTATACTACGGACACATACATGAGATTTTGGAAATTAAGTATTTGGGCATGGTTGGATTGCGCTGTACTGTTTTCTATTGTGATTGGCACGACAACACCCCAGATCGAGGTGTGAGAACAGATGCATTTGGTGTTACATCAGTAAATTCGAGGCGAAAGCTGCAATATTATGATCCTTTCATTCTTGCTTCTCAGGCCGATCAGGTAATTAAATGTTAATTATTCAGAATGATTCATCATCATGTGTATTAATTTATAATTTTTCTAAATGTTACAGGTTTGTTATATCAAGTACCCCCGGGTAAGGAACAGAGATGATCCATGGGTTACTGTTACAAGACTCAACCCGAGAGGCCGAGTTCAGGGAAGTTCTGAGCTGGAAGACCCACTACAACCAAGCACATCCGGCAACTTAAGTGCAGCAGAAGATTTAGCTGGAGTTGGCCTTGTAGTCGATTTAACCGACTTTGGAGAGGAAGCCGTCGTTCACGTAGAGGATGAACCAGTGATTGGAGAGTTTCACCAAGATCCAGATTCAGATTCATCTGGTGATGATGACTCGGAAACAGACTACCATTGAACTTATTATTTTTTTTTTAAGAAATACCGAGGAAATTCCGAGGAACACTTGATATAACCTCTTTCCTCGGATAATAGTTATTTGGTTTATCTAGCAAGGCAAAGCTGAATACGAATTAAAAACTACTCAGAACACAACCAAATAAAACGAAGAAACCATGTAAAAGAAATACGAACTCATAATTAAGAACCCCAAAAAAAACTCAGTTCAAAATTAACAGAAAATAAGACCATAAAACGTTAGAATAGAAAAGAAAATAAAATAGCCGGTGATAGCTCCTACTCCTCGTCTCCTGCTCCAGATGTTCCTGCATCGTTGGGTCTCTTGGACCTCTTTCTTACCCTGTGTGTACCACTCGAACCCAAACCAGAGCTGGATGGAGAGTTGTCCCGATGAACTACATCATCCTTTTGGCAACGACTACGTGAAATGGCAGCCCGGATCTTGTGTAGCATGTCGTTGTTTGTCTTTATGCTCTGATCTCTCCAATGTTGTTGATGGCGCGAAGTGGCGTTTGGTGGAAGCTCTTGCAGCTTGTACTTGCTGGAGTCTGATGGGAGTAGCTGATGGGGTTGTGAATCATCTGGAATGACTTGTGCAGCCTCATCTTCTCCTTCTTCATCAACCACGCCCTTGCCTTTGGTCTGATATTTTGGCGTGAAGAAGGATGGCTTGTCTACTAGTGCGGTAGCAGGGGGTAGGAACTCAACTGCAGCCTCTGAAAGTAGAGTCAGACCGATCTGAGGCAGGTGGCAGTAGAGTGTTTTTTTCGCTCGGTCCTGGAATACGTAGACGTAAGGACCATCCCGATGGATCCTCGAGTGGGGACCAGCTATGAACTTCTTACTTACTAGAGAAATGACATCCAGGTAGTTCCAAGCAATGTTGTTCGATCTGTCCAGTGCTACCTGCTGGTTCTTGCAGTCTACACCCACATATCTAAGGATCCGAGTAATCACTGCACCAAATCCACATGCATTGCTCTTGGAATTGGTTACTTTCCCCTTGTATCCTGCTAAGTTTGCGGCCAGCACCGCTCCCATGTTGAAGGCAGTAGCAGGTGGGAAAGTAGAGTTTCCAAATGCCGGTAGCAAATGCCTCACACCTTGGTACAGGAGGAACTCCCATTGCGTGACTGATGCGGCTGTGGTTGTCCCATATAGCAATGAGCCAATGAGGCGTGTGGCATATCTCAGTACTAGGCTCCGGATAAGTGACTCCTTTGCCTGAGAAGATCTATAAACCCCTGTGCCAATCGTTTCCCAGAAGTTCAACAGCTCTGAAGTCCAATAAAGACCAGATGTCCTCTCCCCTGCACTCAATCCAAATAGTCCGCAGAGGTCTGTGAAAGATACCTCATAGTATACTTTCTGCACTACGAATGCCAGAAAACGTTCCTGATGGCTATCATCGGGACGGGTGACGTATGCGGATGCTATGAACTGGCGTACCAACTCCGGATAAGTGGGTTCGTTGAGGTTGCATATTTGGCCTAGACCCATGTTCTGGAACAGTCCTTCAATGTCTGCTTGGATTCCCAATATTGTCATCGTCTCAGGACATGCTAGTTGTGTAGCCGGAACGTCTACCTTCTTCATGTTGTTGTAGTGGGTGGTATCAGACTTATCCCACTTCTTTGGCCTTTGCTTCTCCAGCTGAGACGAACCCTCTTCTTGTGTGTTCTTCTTTGCTGACATTTTCGTGCGCTTCATTCTCTACAAAATAGAATCATTGCTCTCAACATGGTTATAATCAATTAAGAACTCAAAGCAACATGAAAATGAAAAGCGAAATCGAGTTGTGATAAAAAAAACCAAATTGAAAAAAATTCTCAATCCCTAAATCATCTCAAATCCTGTTCCAAACTCGTTGATCACAGACAATTGTGTTCTATTCCATGTTTAAACATCTGTTTCATGCATATTTGATCAAGGAATCAACACGGAAATAAGAAATTCACAAAACCCAAAAAATTGCTCAAGAACACGATTTCAGAATGTGGAGATTCGCGGAGTATACCTGTCTTAGGGTGAAGACGAGTGTAGGAATCAGGTAGAGCTCGAAAAATCAAGTGGAATGGAGCCCAAAATTGTTCAAATCGGATGATTATAGAGAGAGAAAGGGGGGCAAATTATAGGGGAAATCGGAGGGGATGAGAGTTCTAAGGTTTAGATCCAGAAAAGGTCGGGTTTTGCCTTATAATTCTGTTTTCCGAACACGCATCGATCGATGCGTTTTTGTTCTATAACGCATCGATCGATGCGTTTTTAAAAAAACATACAAGATTTTCCGAGGACATTCCGAGGAACAATTGAGATTCTCGATCGATCGATGGGATACTCTCATCGATCGATCACAATCTTACGGCCCGGTCCATCTTTGTAATCGATCGATTTGTTTTTGTTCAGAAACGCATCGATCGATGCGTTTTTAAAAAAACATACAAGATTTTCCGAGGACATTCCGAGGAACAATTGAGATTCTCGATCGATCGATGGGATACTCTCATCGATCGATGGGAATCTTACGGCCCGGTCCATCTTAGTAATCGATCGATTCGTTTTTGTTCAAAAACGCATCGATCGATGTGTTTATTTAAAAAAAATTACGTTTTGAAACCCCAAACACTAGTTCCTCGGAATTTCCTCGGAACATTTCGAGGAAATTCCGAGGAAGAAGAGGGTTTCCTCGGAGTTCCCTCGGAATAATCCGAGGAAATTCCGAAGAAATAGGGTTTTTAAACTGAAAACAACGTTTTGCCGTTTGAATAACACCTATATAACCCTTATTAAGTGTCTTACGTTCATTATGAAGTCAAAAATTTGTTCCTTACCGTATAATTAACACTTTTCCGATTGTATGAACGAAATCTCGCAACATAAGACAAACACTTATACCTTTTAATGAACGGTAAAGGGAATACTTTCAATTAGTTTTGAAATTTTTTATTTCATGGTTTATGCTCATCTATACAAAGAATCCTCAATGGTATGCATTACAATTGTATAAGAAATGAAATACGGCAAAAAAAATTGATGTTTTGAAACCCCAAACACTAGTTCCTCGGTATTTCCTCGGAATATTCGAGGAAATTCCGACGGATATTTTACTATCCGTCGGAATTTCCTCGGAATATTTTCATTTTACCGGGCAAATATTTCGCGAAAATTGAAATTAGAATTCCGACGGAATTCCGACGGATAATGTCCGTCGGACCCTAGGTTTTATAACCACAAGCCCGTTCTTCTTCCCCATTTCTCTCTTCTTCCTCGGCGCAAATCCTCTCTTCTCTCCGGCGATTTCCCCCTGAAATCCGACGATATCTCCGGCGATCTCCCTCTTCTCTTACACAAATCATGTAAGGACCCTATCCCACTCTCTTAGGTTCTATTTGTTAGGTTTTTGTGTGGTTTTGATAGATTTTTTTTAGGGTGATTGGTTAGGATTGTGATTTGGTTGTATAATAGGTTTAGAATTGTGATTTGGTTGAATGATTTGTTTTGTTGAATTGATTTAGAATTTTTTTATAATTTTTTTTTTGTATTTATAAAATCGATTTTTGTATTTTACAAAACGATTTTTCTATATAAATTCGATTTTTTGGACTTTACAAAAAAAATATTTTCTATATAAATTCGATTTTTTGGATTTTACAAAACATTTTAAATATCTATAAAACTTTTTGTGATTAAAAACTATTATTTGGGATTTGAAAATATTTTTAATATATATATATATTATTAAAACTATTTTTTTGTAATTATTAAACTATTTTTATTTATTACAACTATTTTTTGTTTATTAGAACTATTTTTATATATTTATTAAAAATTTTAAATATATATAAATCTTTTTTTGTGATTAAATTATTTGGGATTTTTTTTTTAAAAAAAAATTAATTTATATATTTCTGTATTTATTAAATATATTTTTTAAATTTACAGGTCTCATGATGATCAGACCCGGCCTCAACAGCGTTGTGGTCGTGGTGGTACGGGGAGCCAGTCTCGGGATTCCAGCCATTTTCAGGATTCCCCTTCGCCCCACAGCTCCAACCATACATCTCCCTCTGCTGCACCCGCTCCTGCTCCTCTCGCTCCCGCTGCTGCATCCGCTCCTGTTCCTCCGGGTCCTCCGGGAGTGATGCGTGTTGCGGAGTTGGTTCAACAGCCCGGTCGTGACCATCTTCCGTATCTCACTCCGTATCCACATGGACGGGGTCAAACATGGTAATTAAACATTTTTTTTTCTTTAAATTTGGATTCATTATTAACCGTTTGTTCTTTTAATAAGGTTCAACCGATCCGGGAACGGGATCAGCGCATGGATCAACCGTATGATGTACTCGGCCCTCGACAGTGGACATCCGACTTTCACTCACTTCCCAACCGACAAGCAGGTTCTGTGGTTTCGTCAGTTTGCGGTAAGTATTCTAATTTTTTACTTATATTTTTAATCTTTAATATAAATTTTCTACTAATTGTGTTTTTTTTTCAGCAAGAGTTCAACTGGAATTCCGATGAGACGCTCTTTATCTATCACCACTTCGTCCATAAAGTAATGGACAACTATGGGAAGCAGATCCACGAGTGGAAGAAGAAGTGGGAAATCAATAAGGTTCGATTTAATTTATTAAACCATTTTTTAATTTATTAAACTATTTTTTAATTTATTAAACTTTTTCTTTTTTTTTTATTAAAAGGTCCCAAAGTCGATGAACGACACGGTCTGGAAGGAGTTGTGTGCGCATTGGGATAAGGAAGAGACGAAAGAAACTTCTTCCACCAACTCCACCAACCGCAGGAGCGACCGTAAAGGGAAGGGCATCTACAAGCATAACTTGGGTGCTCAATCTATTGCCACTCTCGGAGATCGCATGGTAAGTTCAACCGCTTTTTCTTCAATTATTTGAGTTTCAGAATTTAAATTTATTGTGCATTTCTTCTAATTTCTAATGTTTCTTTAATTTATGTTTTTTTTCAAGGCGGAAGAAAATGATGGCGAGCCGGTTGATGATCTCGCCCTAATGAGGAGGGCGTATACCAACAAGAAGACCGGCCAGATTGATGACGGTCTTGTGAGGGACGTGGTCGACCTGGTCCAAACTCAGGTGGTAGACGAAGTGTCTCAGCTTCAAACCGAGGATGACGCTTCGACGGCTTCGACCAACTTGTCCCGGTTTCGAATCAACGAAATCGTTGAATCCGTAAGTTCTTTGTTTTTAAAAGTTCAATTCATTTATTTCTTGGTTTAAATTTCTAAATTTGGCTTTTTTCTATTCAGTCAGTTCCAAAGAAGAAGGGACGTTTGGTCGGTTTGGGTCGTCGCACCCGGTCGGTTTCCCCTTATTCTGCACCACCGCCCTTTGTTGATCCAGAAGTACTTACGGCCCAGTTGAAAGACAAAGATGATCGTATATCTTTGTTAGAGACCCAGATGGCGGCTCAACAGGCGGGCTATGAGGCACAGAGGAGGCTGAACCAGCAAATGATGGAGATGATGCAGAGGATGTACCCGAACGAGGTGTTCCCGGACGTGCCAGACCGTAGTTTTTTTTTTTCCACAAACTCGGAATGTTTTATTTTTATTTGTGAAACTTTGAATATTAATTAATATGATTTCAATTTTACTTTTAATTTCATATTTTCGAATTTAAATTTCAGAAATTTTTTTTTTTTTTTAAATTAATATTTTTTACATTCCGAGGAAATTAATTATATTTTTCACTTGATCGATCGATGCGTTTTTGAACAAAAAAGCATCGATCGATGCGTTTTTTAAAAAACGTTCGGGCTATACCGAGGGACAGGTTCCTCTGTTTATTCCGAGGAACTTTTCCCTCGGAAAATTCCGAGGGAGCTGTCCCTCGGAAAATTCCGAGGGAGCTGTCCCTCGGAAAATTCCGAGGAACTGGTCCGTCGGTATACTCCTATCGATCGATGTATATAAGTCCAAACACGCATCGATCGATGAACTTCCGAGGAATTATACCGACGAAGTTCTCCCTCGGTATATTCCGAGGACATTTCCGACAAACTAGTGGTCCTCGGAATTTCCTCGGAAATTTATTTCCTCGGAATTCCGTCGGAAAATTCCGAGGGATTTCCGAGGAAAAAAGAAATTCCGAGGAATTATTTCCGACGACGTGTTTCGTCGGTATGTCGTCGGAATAACGATATTCCGACGAAATTCCGACGATTTTTTCCCTCAGAATCCTTGATGTTTTCTTGTAGTGATTTTCTTCATCGAGGGCTATTTTTGTGAAAATAAACTAAAATGGGCTATCCTAGAAAATTTATCTTCTTAAAATTATATACAATGGTCCATATTTTGAGTTGAATACTTACACATAATTAAGAAGTGTGACCAAGTAGGAGATTGGTTCACTTACATGAACAATAGCCTCAGATTTCTTAGTGAAAAGCTGAGATGAGACTTGATTAGTTGGGGGCTAGTGGGAGCTTGCATTGTAAGACATATCAGTGTCGTCTTGACAAAAGGTTAAGATGAGATAGTTTTAAATATCGATCATGATTGTCCCAGAATCATGACTACTTGGGAGAGCTGGATAAGTACATAATCAAGCGTTAGAGAGTGATCCAATAGTAGCTTGATCCACATAGTGGTATTTTGTTTATCTAATTGATACATTCTCTTAAGATAAGAGTTAACCACTATGACATGTGTGTCATACCACATGTGCTATTTACGACTATATAGGAAGCAAGCGATTATTTTATTTTTTTTAATCTCTATCCCTCGCATGTGAGTTCCTATCGACCTATTTAAGGTTACAAAGTCACCCTTGAACCTTCAGCTATGTTCTTGAAAGAAAGAATTAATGTTTGCTATTTTAGTATTTTTTTCGATGGTGATGAAATAATTAGCCTTATGGGACATGCTAGGAAAGCAGTTAGTTCAGAACAGATGAACATGAGATTGGAAGGGAAAAATATTAGTTTTCATATTGACCTATATGTGTTTGTTGGCCAGCCACTATATCACTTAATTGGAGTTTGGATATAGTGAACACGTGATGTAGGAGAAGTCTAACATATGATTTAGGGATCTGGTATGTTACACCGATATAAAAGACAAATGAGTTTGGGGAACAGAGAGACATGCTGAAAACCAAATATTTTTTTTGGGTTGTAGCTTGTATGTATGTATCCCTAACATGTGTATAATTTAGCTCCCAAGTGCAGGTGCACTCGCAAGGGTCGCACGGTTCATTTGCCGTATGATTTCTGAGTTAGGATTCTCGAGTTTGATGTCTAAGACTTCTCTAGTAATTACATGATCCCCATCATGTGCGAGTGGGAGATATTGGTTTATGGTTGGTTTGTGCCCATGATTAGGCAGCATACCGAACCGGTTTAGTTAACCAGTAATTCTTGGTTAAACTCCATAAATGAACCTATGCAACTCTTCATGAATGTATGTGTTTGTTCATTGAAGATATGTGTCTCTTCCTTGAAAATATGTCACCCTTTACATATGTATTCTTTGGTTGTCTGTAAATAAGACACATTGCAAAGAAAAGAAATCAATTGAAGTAATAACAAGATAATACTAGAGAGAGAAACATGTTAGAGAGATAAAGCTATAAGAATCAACTAGAAGGTCACTTGAACGGTGACAAGTGGTTGATTTCCATCTGTGATTTCATCCCCGACTGCTGCCCGATTGTATCAAATAGTGTTCATCGCTAAACAGGGCTAAAGTTATGTTTTCGGTTTAAGCCTCTTTCGCATTAGAATATCTAACACCTAGGAGTAAGAGTGTGTTTCCCTCCACCCGACATCACAAAACGCATTGTTGCTTCGTTTAATACACTGTTACAAACAAAGGGTCATTATAAGTAGTGCTAAAGATCAGGAAAGATGATAACTTTTGTGCAAAAGATGATGTCTAAGTTTTACAATTAAAATCAGGGACACCGAAAATATTAACATATGACAAATCCATCGCTGTGGTAATTTTTACAGACATGCAATGGAGAAACAGAGAGATTAAAAGTTAAACACATAAAAGCAACAATTTTTCATTTTAGAGTTTCTAATTATCATTAAGACAAACAAAACGTCATGAACAGAAATGATGAATCAATGAAACTGAATTGTTGTTGTGACTTGTTGGAAGAGAGAGAAGATTAGCAGCTGTAGATCACTTTTTTGTTATTTGATTTTTTTATTTTTAAATATAATGGTAAAGCTGTAAATATCTATATCTTTTAGGGACTGAAGATAATTTTACAGGACTTTTACATTTGATCAAAAAAGTATGTGACCCTTTTTGCAAAATTATAACTTGACCGACCCAAACTCTAAATTGGCAACTTGCATGCGACCCACTTTGCCAAATTTTCTACTTTTTCAACAAAGAAAAAAAATAGATACAAGTGATATATGAGACACGATGATGGTAAGTCATTGTGGGCTAAATTTTTTTTTTTCCTGTTCAATGTGAAGCATGATAAATGCAGGAGAAAAGCTAAAGAAATGTAACATGCAGAGATGACTGCATATATTATTTGTTCATCTATAAAATAAAGAACAAAAAAATAATAAAATAATATTGTGCTGCATGCAAAATATTTTTTGACTTTGAATGTGAAGAAGGATAGATGCAAGAGAAAAACAGAAAGAAATGATACGAAGAGAGCTGCATATGATGTCTATTAATCTATTTTTTTTACATCAAAAAACTATTCTATTACTCAAACAAAAGGTGGTTTATTTATCTATTAAATTGCATAACTAAAATGAAATAATAAAATATTAATGTGTTGTATGCAAGATAATTTATGTGTTATTTTTTGTTCTCCATGTAAAGAAGAAAGATGGTGGCGAGGGGCCCAATGCATATGCACCTTTAATTCTTTTTGATAAAATTTATATCCTATAAATAAATAAAAAACACTTCATTTCATCGTTTACATTCATAAATCAATAATTTTCTCTAACTAATAAGCTTTGCAGTTTTTGTTCATTTTATATGTAATAATCACAATTTTTTTAATAAAAGTATCTAGAAATGATATTTTTATTTTGTAATTAATTGGAAGCTTATATTTTTAGGTTTCTCATGTCTTGACATAAATTAGATTTTGTTTTTGGAAATCAAGGCACATTTTAATTTTCTTATTAAATGAACTATGAAAATTTTATTATCTTAAAATAAATAATTTATATTCAATAATAATCAGTAGAAAATTTACTAATTTTTTACTATCATATTATCACACATGCATGCATTTAAATATTTTAATTAATTAATTTTATATTTTATGTAAATTAGTTTGTTGATTCATACATGTGACTAATAATTCATTTAATATCTTTAAAAATAAGTTAAAATATGTTTTGAATTAGTTATGTTTCAATCAGTTATAAAAAAATTTATATGTTACAAATAAGTTAAAGTTTATAACTAATATTGTTTAATAAAAAAAATTATTTGTTTTCAACATATCTATATATATATATATATATATATATATATAATAACACATGTATGTATGTCATTTTATTTTATTTTTTAATTAGAAATAATATTTTTATATATATAACTTACACAATAGTTAAAATTTACAATATTCAATCAAATATATTGATTCAGTAAATTAGCTTAATCACCTAGATATTCATTTGTTCTACGTAATCTCTTGATTTGTTCCCCATAATTTACTTGATCTGCATTCGTTCTACTGATCTAAATTTTCTTTTGATATGCATTATTGATCCATGTAACCCATTTAAAGTATATGTTGTTTTCTTTACTGCAGGTAAAAAGAAAAAGAGGGGTTGCCGATGGACAAGTGCTCAATGGCATATGTTTTTTTAACTATTATCTATAAATAGTACACTAATTTGTTCATTTTTATTAAAAAATAATTTATAATTTATATTCAATAATACTTAGTAGAAAATTTAAAAATATATTATGATATATACATGTATTTTCACATTTTATTTAATTAATTTTATATTTTAATACATGCAGTAATTTTATCTTTGGTCTAATTAGTTATTTATATATTTTCAAGTTGGTTTACATATCTACATCCACTGAAAACAATTAAAAAAAATAGACAACAGTGGAAAAGGTTGTGGAGAAGGTAGAAGTGGACTATTTCTAGGAATTATTCACTACGACTTCTTCATCAGATTTTGAATGGTTTTCTGGAGGAGATAACACCGACTGTAGTTGGTAAAAAAAAAAAAAAAAAATAACACCGACTATCACTCATCAGATGAATCAACGGCTGATAAGGATTGCGACGGAGGATGAGGTATGACACGCATTATTTATGATGCATCCAGAAAAAACTAATGGGCCTGATGGAATGACAGTTCTTTTCTTTCAACATTCATGGTATATTATCAAAAAAGACTTGGTTGAGCTGGTGAATAATTTTCTGGTTTCTGGGGAAATGGACTCAAGATTAAACATTATCGACATTTGTATGATTTCAAAGACAGAAAGGCCCAAAAGGATGACGGAACTACGTCCAATAAGCTCATGTAATGTACGGTATAAGATCACATTGAAGGTTTTATGTCAGCGATCGAAAATCAGCCTCCCTACACTTATCTCGGAAACTCAATCGGCTTTTGTGGCAGGAAGGTTGATATCAGATAACATTCTTATAGCTCATAAAACGTTTCATGGCTTATCAGATAATAAGTCATGCCAGAACAAATATATGCCAATCAAAACGGATATGAGCAAAGCATATGATAGAGTGGAATGAGATTTTTTTCAGGTTCTCTACACAAAATGTGTTTTGATCCTCATTAGATCAAATTAATAATAGAGTGTATCTGATCGGTTCAGTATCAGGTATTACTAAATGGTCAACCACGAGGGCTCATAATACCACATTGAGGTTTACGTCAATGGAATCCTTTATCCCTTTATTTATTAATCATGTGCATAGATGATTTAATTGCAAACATCAAAAAGGATGAGAGAGGAAAATAATTGACGGGAATGAAGGTAGCCAGAACATGTCCATTGATATCTCATTTGCTATTTGCAGACAACCTCTTCTTTTGTAAGGCACAAAAAGAAGAGTGTCAAACAATTCCCATGATCTTAAAGGAGTATGAGGCTGTATCGGGTCAACTAATAAACTTTCAAAAATTATCGATTCAATTTGGACATAAGATTGAGAAATCTAGTAAACAAGAGTGACGGGGATATCCTAGGCATTCAAAACTTAAGGGGGATGGGATCTTACTTGAGACTGCCAGAAAGTCTTGGGGGTTCGAAGATACAATTTTTTGGTTTTATCCAGGATCGCTTAAATAATAGGGTTAATGGTTGAATTTTTAAGTTTTTCACTAAAGGAAGAAAGGAAGTGATCATCAAATTTGTGATCACGGCTTTACCGAATCATGTGTCTTGCTCTCGTTTACTAAACGCAACTACAAAGAAACTGACGAGTGCGGTGGCACAATTTTTGTGGAGTCCATGAGGAAGCACAAAAGGCATGCATTAGAAATCATGGGACAAATTATGTATCAATAAGGATGAAGGAAGTTTGGGGTTTAAAGACCTCACAGATTTTAACATATGGCTATGCTTGGTAAGCAGTTATGGCGTCTGATAGAGAAGCCAAATACTTTATTTTCTGGAGTTTTTAAAGATCGGTATTACAGGATTGCTTCACCCTTGGAATGGATTAGATCATACTTCCCGTCATACGGCTGGTTAGCAAATGACTAATAAAAAAGGTGGGATCAGGATCGTTCATATCAGTATGGAATGATCCATGGCTCTAAACCACTCGCCCGAAACCAGCAAGCAAAAATCAACGTAACATTTACCCGGATCTTACAGTCAAATCTCTCATCAATTAAGCTTCATGAACTTGGAACTCGTAGGCAATTCGGTATTTAGTGGATCCCCAAGATACGAAAATTATAGAAAGCATATCACTGAGTAGGACTCAAATAGAGGATAAGGATAGATGACATTTCACAAATAATGGGAAATTCACTGTCAAATAAAGATACCAAGTTGAACGTGTATATCCGGATCAGGAAAAACTATCAATAGTGTTTGGAGCCACAGTCGATCTACTGAAAACTTTTTGTTGGAAAGTTCGGTGTCCACCAAAGATAAAACATTTTTTTTATGGCAACTGGTGTTAGGATGTATAGCAGTCAAGCAAACTTTGCAAGCAAAGAGGATACAAAGGGATTTATATATGAATAATGGAAACAACTCTAACTTTAAAAAAAATATATATATACAAGTGATGATACATGGGACACGATGGTGGTTAGTCATCGTGGACGAAATTTTTTTTTTCAATGTGAGCACGATAAATGCAGAAGAAAAGGAGAATAATTTAACATACAGAGAGGATTGCATATATTGTCCATTCATTTATAAAAATAAAGAACAGAAAAAATCATAAAATATTATTGTACTACATGCAAAATATCAAAATATTTTTATGACTTTGAATGTGAAGCAGAATAAATGTAGGAGAAAAATAGAAGGAAATAATATATAGAGAATACTGCATATGATGCCCATTCATCTTTAAAGTTCAAAAATAAATGAAATAATAAAATATTAAAGTGTTGTATGCAAAATAGTTTATGTGTTATTTGTTTTGTTCTGCATGTAAATAAAGGAAGATGTGTGGCGAGGGGCAGATGCCTAATGCATGTATACTTTTAATTCTACTTTATAAAATTTATTGCCTATAAAACACTTCATTTCATAGTTTACGTTAGCAAATCAAGAATTCTCTCAAGCAAGTAAGATTTGTAGTTTCTATAAATTATAATTTGACAATTTTTAATAAAAATATGTTGAAGTGATATTTCTATTTTGTTATCAACTGGATTTTCATATTTTGTAGGTTTCTCATATGTCAACATTCATTAGGAACTTTTGGAAATCAAGTCATATGTTAATTTTTCTCTTCAATGAATTATGAAAATTGTATTATCTTAAAATAAATTAGAATTTATATTCAATAATACTCAGTAGAAAATTTAAATCCTCTACAATTATATTATGACACATGCATGCATTTTTATCATTTAATTAATAAATTTTATATTTTAGGAAAATATTTTATAATATTTTAAAAATAAGTTAGGATATGTTTTGAATTAATTCAATTAATTATGAAAAATAATATGTTACAAATAAGTTAAAGTTTATAACTAATAATATTTAATAAAAGAATATATTATAACACATGCATGTATTTTTTTTAATTAGAACTAGTATTTGTATATGTGTGTGTATATATGACTTACACTATATTTCAAATTTGCAACATTCAATAAAATATGATGATTTGATAAATTAGCTTAATCAGCTAGATATTCATTTATACTACATAATTTCTTGATATGCATTTGTTTTCCATAATTTACTTTATTTGCATTTGTTCTACTTAACCTACATATTTTTACCTGCATTATTTGATCTTTGTCACCCATTCAAAACCATTTATAGGTATGAATGTGCAACAGGAGAGAGACATGATAGATGTAGAACAATTAGTCATTCAATCTTATCTACAGTTATTGTCCATTCACAATTAATTTGCAGAAAAAAATAATAATAATAATTAGTAAACTGTGTGCAGATCAAT
Source organism: Brassica napus (assembly GCF_020379485.1). NCBI lineage: Eukaryota > Viridiplantae > Streptophyta > Magnoliopsida > Brassicales > Brassicaceae > Brassica > Brassica napus. The sequence continues at coordinate 40,469,546 of NC_063445.1, forward strand.
GTGTTAAGAAATTGTACTGCAACTAAGTAGAAAAAGAGTTTGGTCCAATGTCGAGGCCTAATGGGTGATTTTGTTTTACATATAAATAATACAACAACTTTACTTTTTGTTCATAAACTAAATAACAACGCAAAATAATATTTATATAAGATTTAGATAAATACAAAAACATATATGCTATAATTGATTTTATTTTTCTTATTGATGATGATTAACATAAATAAAGTAATAATCATTGTGTACAAAATTAAATATCAATTTATAATATATTTATAGAAATCATTTAAATGAATTTACGAACTTTAAATATATGTATTAAATTATATAATATATTCATAAATACTCATATATATATTTACTGATATATTCATAAATTTAATACAATTTATGTAAAAATATATGTTATAGTTGATTTTATTGAAAATACATTATGGGAAAACAAAAATATTCGACATATTTTTAATTTCATTGTATGTTTTAATTGTATATAATTTTTATATAATATATAAATTTTCATTGTATTTATTAAAAATAATATTTATTTTTATATATATAATTTTACATTTTTAAATAATTTAACTTAAATAATTTTTCATATTCTATCAAATATGATAATTCAGTAAATTAATATAACTAGTTATTGATCTTATGTCTCTCGCAAGCACTATTTCCCTTAATACTCTCAGGACAAAAATTCAAAGACAAAACTAATCTGCATGTTTGTTCCTTTGGAGTTCTTCATTTACAACATGAATGGATAACAAATGCAACCTTGTCTGCAAATTAAATAGCCTCCATTATATCTGCATTTGTTTTGGATACACATTCACAACAATAATCTATTTGATATGCATTTGTTTTACTTGTATTTTCTGTTTATCTGCAAACATATTTTGAACTGCATCACTCATTCAAAGTTTATATGTTATATTTTTTTTACTGCATGTAAAGAGAAGAAGAGGGGCTACCGATGTACATGTGCCCAACGACATGCGTATTTTTTTTTATATTTTTAGAATTTATATTCAATAACACTTAGTAGAAAATTTACTTATTCTAAAAAATATATTATGATATATACATATATTTTCATTTTTTACTTAATTAATTTTTATTTTTATACATGCAGTAATTTAATTTTATGTCTAATTAGTTTTTTTTGTATTTTTCAATTGAGAAATTTACCAAATATGACTCAAAACTTGATTTTGATTGCAAAAATATACCCAAACTTGAATCAAATGCGAAAGTAACCCAAAAAACTTGTGAAATTACAGTAAACCTCTTGTGACCAAACAAAAAACATAACTCATTTTTACGAATATCCCCGCTAAGTCTTCTGAGTCTTCTGAGAATCTGTTAAGTCTTCTGGATGACGTCCACGAAAGTCTTTTGGTATAGTTGATCTTAAAAATAATTTATAAATTTTGTAAAAAATATTTTGATAAGCGAAAAATTAAAATAATGTAATTATAAACAGTTTTAAGTGATATAAATTAAGATATATTCAAATTGAATTGTTTTCAACATAGATAAGTGAAAGTAGTGAATCATGATATTCTTTGGTCTAGGGTTTGGTAACATATGTTGTAGTATTGTATGTATTCTTAGGGTTAGATTTTGGAAAGCTTAAATATTTTTTTGGAAAATTAAATTTTTATCTACATGTGATTATTTATGTGTGTAGTAAACACTTTTTAAGTTTAATTTGATTTTATGAAGTGTTTAGTTAGTTAATTTAGTTTAGGGGTTATGTTTAGGGTCTAGACGACTAACATGTAAGTCGTCTGGGAAGTCTTCTAACTCCCGCTAAAAATATTTTGGTTTCCGCTAAAAATATTTTAGTTTCCCGCTAAAAATATTGAAGTCTTCTGGGCGACTTACAAGTAAGTCGTCTAGTAAGTCTTATGATCGAAAATATTTAACTTTATTGGAATTTTTGTCTCCAAATATAAAATTTTTTTAACACATTCTCTCTCCTCTCAAATGGTTGCAACAAAAATGGTATGCTCCTCGTTCTAAAACTCTCCAACCTCTCTCTAATCTCTTTGAAATTATAAACACCAAACTTTATATCAATTTATTGTTTTTGTCTTATCTCTTTCTCACTAGTTTATCTTGTTTTGCAAGTTTTTCATCACATGATTCTCATCTTCCACTCATTTAAAGGTAGATTTATTAATTTTAGATATGTATTTTTGTGTGTTCTATAAAGGTAGATGTATCTAATATTCTACTCTTTTTCTCTGTTTTTAAGCCATTTGAACGTTTTTGGAGATGCAGGTTTTTCAAATCTGGATTTGGATATGCAGATTTTTCAGATCTGAAAGACTTCTGGGCTAGACAACTTCCAGGAAGTCTTCCAAACGACTTCCATGAAGTCTTCTGACGGAGTCTTCTCCCATGTCTCCCTTTCATAATAGATCTGAGCGTTTTGGTAAGTTCTTATGATGATTTTTCTTCATTTGGTAACCTCCTGTTGCATAAAATTCATACTTTTTCCCAAACTAAAACTCTCCAAAGGCACTCTAATCTCTTTGACTTAAAAACACTAAACTTTATATGAATTTTTCATTTTTGTCTTATGTCTTTCTCACTAATCTATCTTTTTGTTGTAGGTTTTAATCAGATGGTTCTCATCTTCCACTTGGATATGTACTTTGTGTGTTCTATAAAAGTATGTCTATCTAATTTTCCACTCATTTTCTCTGTTCTTAAGCCAATTGAACGTTTTTTTGATATGATATGTAGGTTTTACAGATCTGGGTTTGATATACATGATTTTCAATTCTGGATCAGACTTTGGAAGACCTATGGGAAGTCTTCTCGGAAATCTTCTAAAATATAATGCGCTAGAAGACTTCCAGGAAGTCTTCCAGACGACTTCAAAGAAGTCTTCCAGACGACTTCAAAGAAGTCTTCCAGACGACTTCCAGGAAGTATTTTGACGGGGTCTTCTTCCATATCAAGTGAAGTCTAAGGTTGTCTTTGTAGAGGAATGATCAATAATAGTTTTGTTTATGGTATGTTTTGTGATTTGGATGTGTACTCCTTTAGTTGTGACTTTTTTTGTAAATTCAAAGTGATATTAATGAAAACGTTTAGTAAATATGTTCATTTTCCACGACATTATCTTGCCAAAATTATTTGACATAATTGAAGTTATTGATACAACTTCAATAGCAAAATACAATAACACAAAAAATTAATCAAATTTATTACAACTAAGGGAGAAGAATTCCCAAGAAAACTTAGTCAAATTCACAAAAGATAAAACATTATATAAGTTCAAAGCTAGAACACTTTCATTAGATACATAAGTAAAAAGTATATCTTATGATCTGAGAAGACACATTAAACCATGTTACTTGATATTCTCAAAATTACTTAATACTTTTGAAAATTAAATAAACATATCTTAAAGTTACTTAATAAATTTACAAAAACTAACGTAGAAGACTTCCACGGAAGTCTTCTCAATTAGCTAGAAACTTTACTAAGCATGAATGCTGGTAACCTTATAAATATCACCAATTAAGTTATAAATTTTATTCAGTATCCCCAATATTGACTAATATACATGAATTAACAAAAAAAAATTAAAAAATCTTTATAGTTTTAGAGAAAACGAAAGTTTATTAAACATTGACGCAAACGACTTCCACTGAGGTCGTCTAGTAGACTTCTAGGAAGTCGTCCGTTTAGGTTAGTTTTGCAATTGAGTTTTTAACCTAGACGACTTACATGGAAATCGTCCATCTTTGTTTGTTAAAAGAAAAATTGAGACGACTTCCATGTAAGTCGTCTAGGGAAAATGAGTTAGTTTTGCATTTGACCGGATTGTGTCAGAAATTTGACTTTTCCTGGACATGTAAGTCGTCCAGTAGAAAATTAAAAAATCAATATTTTAGTATACCTAGACGACTTACAAGTAAGTCGTCTCATGTTAATTTTGTAATTGAAAAATAAAACAAAAATAATTATTTTTTTCTAGAAGACTTACTCGGAAGTCTAAGTCGTCCAAGATAAGCAAGGTTTGACCAGAATTTCGGAATAAAATCATGGACGACTTCCGTGTAAGTCGTCCAGACAAAAATAATTTTTTTTGTTTTATTTCTCAATTGCAAAACCATGGAAGTCGTCTAAGTATAATAAAATATTGATTTTTTTAATTTTCTACTGGACAACTTACATAAGTCGTCCAGGAAAAGTCAAATTTTTTACACAATCCGGTCAAATACAAAACTAACCCGTTTACCTTAGACGACTTACATGGAAGTCGTCTCGATTTTTTTTTTAACAAACAAAGATGGAAGACTTCCATGTAAGTCGTCTAGAAAAACACATTTTAAAGTCAACTGCAAAATCAACATCTGCATTGACCAGAAGACTTCCATGTAAGTCGTCTACACACAGACGACTTACCCGGAAGTCGTCTGGACGAACAGATCTGGAAAAAAAACTAATTTCATAGTTTCAACCAGTGAGATAATTTGTTTAGCACACAAAAGTCTTCTCCAAGCACCCAGAATCTCAAACAAAAGTGACCCACCAAGAATCATAAGCTTCAATGGCTTGATGAACCATAAAATTTTTAGAATCAAAATCTTGGGTTTTTTTTTGGATGAATATGGAGAGAAAGTAAAGATATGTTGTTTTTGGTTCATAAGAATTAAGAATGAAATAGTGTAAATCAATTTTTAGGTGCATTAAGAGCTTCAAATTGGTTGTTCATGGTGGTTGGTGTATTGATGGCAATGACAATATTGTGAATACTTGAGGAAGATGAGGGTGATAGAGTAAAATAAGCATTTTAAAAAAAATGAAATCATTTTCGTGAATAATCTGAACTTTGGGGGTGTTTGACTTCATGTTTGACTTCATATTTTGAGTCAAAGTTTCAAAAAAAACATGGGTTAGTTTTGTGTTTGACTTCATGTTTTGAGTCGTATTTGCAAAAACTCCTTTTCAATTTGCCTCATATATCTACTACATCCCCTCAAAAAAATCAAAAAGTTATAGTATATTTTTAATTATTTATTAAATGAATTATCAAAAGATTTGATATGTTTAAAATAAGTTAGGAAATTTCTGTTCAATAGGACTAAGTAAAAAATTTACGTATCCTCTAGAAATATATTACGACACATGTATGCATTTTTATCTTTCATTTAATTAATTTTAGCCTGTTTTTATATAACGTTCATAAAATGGTTAAATGTAACTTATATTTGTAATAGTTGAATATGTATTAACATGCATTCATTTTCATTTTTGTTTAATTAATTAGTTTTATAGTTTTTAGGTTATTTTATATATCTACATCCATTCAAATGAACATTAAAAATTAACATATTTTTTAATTATTTATATTAACTTTAATATATTTGCAAATAAGTTAAAGTTTATGACTAATAATATTTAATAAAAATTATTTGTTTCCAACATATATATTATAACACATGTATTTATTTTATTTTGTTTTTAACTAGAACTAGTATTTTTCTTTCTATATATATATATATTTAACCTTCATTATTTTTAAATTATCAAAATTCAATAAAATATTATGATTTGCTAAATTAGCTTGATCAATAAGCAAACATTTTGTGTAACAAAATTTAGTATAGTTAATCCGGGAAGTAATATAATATTGAATGTCAAAGATGCAATACACAACAAGTCTTTAATTCAATTAACCCAAAAACTAAGATTGTTACAATAGTACGATAAATCTTAGTATGAAGGCGCCACACAAACGGGACGAAAAATTGTGATAAATCAGGTGAACACACAATATTACACAATGTGGTTCTAGTGATTAAGAATATACCATCTTAAATGATTAAAAGTTTTACAAAAAAATAAAATAGAATTAAGCTACTAATTAAACGCTATCTCTCCCAAAGAGTCGCTGTTTGCAACTATCTTTTCGTTATTTTTATGAGGTTGCCAATGCCAGTTTTTCTGCAGAAGCATGTACTTCAGTTCCTATTTAAAATATGTAATTATTATGCTTAGATTTAGTGTGTTGGAGGTGTGATGTTCAAATCTCAGTTTACATTTCCTTTTTTCTTCTTCTTTTTCTTTTTAATTACCTAGTATTAGGCTCTAAAAAATTGTTGTTTTAGCGTTTTAGTTTTCCAGGCCAGGGTTGTAGGCTGGTGACCAGGGTCTTAGGTTTTGACTCGAAAGATTTTTGTGGGACGTGGTCTCAATGATATATGCAGTATTGAAAAATATCATTCACATAAACTTTATGTCACGAAGCGGTATTTTTATAATAACGCATTTTTAAAAATAAAAACAAGAAGAAGTTTTTGTGTGTTTATTTTAAATACTGCACAAGGTTTTTCTCTCTTTCATATATGGTGTTTGTTGTTTGTGTTTTTTTTATTCAATTGTTATTCATTATTACTTTAAATTTAACATATCCATGTTTAATATATAAAACAGACCATGTTAATGAATCTTATTTATCTTGAATAAAATATATAAAACAGTCTATCGTTTTGTTTTTAAAAATAAAATAATAAACTAAAATAATCAAATATATTTAAATGTAGTTATAAATTGAATATTATATAAATATTTTAATCTGTAAAATAGTTATATATGAACAACAGTAATTTTGATTTTGGTATTTTTGGATATATGAAATATTTTGGTTAGGATTCGATTCTGGTTTTTTGGTATTAAAGTCTTAGATCTATTTGTGTATTTACCAACTTTCGTTCGGATTTGATCCAACTTTTTCAGGTAGGATTTGTTTTGGATTCTGATATCAAGCCCAGTTTTAATCCATGTTCTGAAACGTGGGCGCTGCAACCGTCCAGACAACGGTTAAACGCCAATCGCCTTCAATCATGGCATTTTGAAATAAATCGCTCAAAACTCGAAAGCTTAACAAAGAAATCATTGTTTTCTAAATTGTAAGCATAGATTTACGAAATATGATGAAAATCTACTATATATAGGAAAGAACCATTGATAAAACAAGTAGAAAGGTGGCAAGAATAGCAAAAACAAATATGAGCGTATAATAGGGTTTTCAGTCGAGAAAGACTGAGGAAGAAGATGAGGTCACTTTTGTAATTTTATTCTTATTAATGCAATAAAAGAGAAAACCAACAAAAAAACAGCTTTTTCACCTCGAACCCCCAACCTAATGGCGATTATTGAATTCAGAAATCATTGGACTATGGTGGAATCTCGCCTATATTTTACCGAAAGTTACATATAACAACAATTTAAAACTAGGCCTTATCAATCCTCGATTAATCCCTGATTTTTACATAAATGGCTAAGCCCAACCAAAACGTACGACAACGCCTAGCAAGTTTCCAACAGAGATTTTAACCAATCAACAACTAAAATTTACTCCAAATCTACATTAATTTATTTTTTATCAGATGATAAAATGATATTTATTTTTAAAAATATTATAATTAACAACTAATTGAGCTTTAATAACATTTTAATGTACCATATTTTTAATAAATAAAAAATACTTCCAAATATATTTTGAACAATTAAACATTCTTCCTCACCGCTTGTTATACCAAAACCGCATTTCTCCCGCATAACGTATAAACTACAGTTGCACTATACTTCATTTTAATTTTGTATCGCTTATATTACCAAATTTGGGATCACCATTTGGACCCTTAATCCTAACACCGTACTTCTTCTCCTTTAAATTATTAGCCTATATCTATTAGTTTTACGAGGGTTTGAATAATAAAGAAAGACATTACAAAGAAAAAGTTTCCAAAATGTTTTAGTTTTGCTATGAGAATATATTTGTTGTCACATTTCATACTTACCATCGGCGATTTACTTTCATGTCTATGAGTTTTGTTGTTGGCGTGTATATATATGCATGTGTCTTGGTTTAGTTATTCTATTCCATCTTATGTGACCATGAATAACAACCAGATTATGATCTCATAAAAACTTGTCATGCGATAATGCTACCATGGTGGATGATGTTGGTGATTTTTGTATGTTTCTACTACCATAGCACATTGGTACTGATTTACATCGTTCGATCGGATTTGAGACATAATATCCCTTACCAGCGATCTCCACTAATGCCTATAAAACATGTGTTACTTTTCAATGCATGGTCAGTTGGACCACAAAGAAATTTGGACAAAACATGGTCCAATGTGTTACTTTTCAATGCATGGTCAGTTGGACCACAAAGAAATTTGGACAAGACATGGTCCAATGTGTTTATTTTTTCTCAAACTATTAGTAAATAAGTGTGTTCATCATTTTCTCGTTAAGCACTTACGTTTTATTTTTGGGGCCAAAAAGAAACGTTTTTTTCTGAAGAAGTGAATGGTAATCTTTGTTCCAAAATTATCTATTTGGTATATTTCTAGGAGAGCATTATTCTAGTATCCTCTACTTTTGTGTTACAGTGTTATGTCTCTAATTGTAATTCATCTTTTTCATGTACCGATTAATCCTACGGTGTTCTTCGCAGATTCTATTATCGTCCCGTGTATGGTCTAGAGATGTAATTTAGATTATTGATTCCTGTATTGGATTTTGGAATAATAATGTGTAAGCATTGGTAGAATAAAGATCATTGGGATAAGTTCAAAGGAAAACAAAATGAATTGTCAAAGAAAACTAAAATAATATGAAAGTCTGCGTGTATTGATGTTCATAGCAACGTATATATACAACGTAATGTTTCCTAATACTACGAGATATCAATAATCACAATATGGAAGTTTAACATTATCTCTAAGTATAGTCCTTATCTCTGTACCCCCTCAAATGGGCGATGAAATTTCTTGAATCCCCAACTTGGACAGTAGATAACTGAACGTAGGAGACGGGAGTGAATTAGTGAGCAGATCCGCTGGTTGCTCTTTTGTAGATATGTGCTCCATCGTAATGAGTTTATCTTGAACGGCATCTCGAACCTGATGACAATCATTTTCTATGTGTTTCGTACGCTCATGGAACACATGATTTTTAGCAATGTAGATAGCAGATTGACTATCACAAAACCACTTCATCGGTTCGTTGTGGTGAACGCCAAAGGAGGTGAGAATCCGTTTGATCCACTTTAACTCACGTAATGTATACGCCATCGCGCGGTACTCAGATTCTGCAGATGAAACAGAGACCGTGTTTTGTTTCTTCGCACCGGTGATGAACCCAACAGAACAATATAGGAGCTTAACGAACGGCGAGTGATAGGACATGAGCTCCAGTCGGCGTCACAGAATGCAGTAACACGTAAGCTGGAGTCAGATTGCAACATGACTCCTTGAGATGGACAGCCCTTAAGGTAACGTATAACGCGTTGAGCTGCGTCCCAATGATCTTTCTGCGGTGCTTTCATGAACTGTGACAGGATATGAACGGCATAGCAAAGTTCTGGGCGTGTGAACGTAAGGTAGATTAGCCTGCCTACAAGACGTCTGTATGGTGCTGGGTCTGCGATAGGTTCGTTTTTTGACAGAGCAAGCTTGTAGTTGAGTTCAATGGGAACTGCAGACGGTTTACATGCAAGGAGGCCAGCTTCAGCGACGATGTCAAGAGTGTATTTACGTTGAGAGATGAACATGCCTTCTCTGGTGCGAGCAACCTGAATGCCCAAAAAGTATTTTAATTTACCCAGGTCCTTCATTTTGAAACACTGACAGAGATAATTCTTGAATTTCTGAAGGGTAGATAGATCGTTGCAAGCAATTATGAAATCGTCTACATAAATTAGTATATGAAGGCTGACTTTACCACTGATGTATGACAAGTGAGAGTAGTCTGGTTTACTTTGGATGAAACCATATTTCTTCAATGCATCGCTGAGCTTAGAAAACCAGCAAGGAGGAGACTGTTTAAGACCGTAAATAGATTTTCGTAGGCGAGCAACCTTGGTAGGGTCAGAATCTTGAAATCCTTGAGGAAGTTTCATGTAGACTTCTTCTTTCAAATCACCATGTAGAAAGGCATTAGAAACATCCATTTGATGTACCTCCCATTGTTTTGCTGCAGCTATTTCGAGGAGAACACAAATGGTGGATGGTTTGGCAACAGGTGCAAAGGTGTCTGTGTAATCGAGACCCTCTCTTTGACGGTTGCCTTGTGCTACCAGTCGAGACTTGCGACAAAGGATCTTCCCATTGGAGAGGTATTTTTTTTTGTATAGCCATGTACATCCGATCAGCTTCTTGCCAAGAGGAAGTGTAGTAACATCCCACGTCCCATTCTCTACGTGAGCGTCATGCTCCGTAACCATGGAGTCACGCCATATCTCATCTTGTACAGCCTCAGCATAGTTCTTGGGGTCAACTGTGGTAGTAATGGCTGCAAGGAAAGCTTTGTGGCCATGAGAGTATGCATCGTCAGCAATTTAGTTTCAGATGGGATAAAGAGTGTTACCTGAGACCGAAGTAGAGGAACCGAGAGAAGAGTCGGGAGGAGATAGAGGAGTGTGTATATTTTTCTGAGCAGCATTGGTGACATAGTTCTTTAACAGAACCGAAGGTTGTCGTTGACGATGACCACGCCCCAAGAGCTCAGGTAGACCAGGTGACTGAGGTTCATTGTTGCTCTCAGTTTGATCAGATGTAGGAGATGATGGTAAGAGAGTAATAGGTTGAGATGGTGGTATTTCGGTAGGAGAGGAAGTGGTAGAGTCAGTCAGTAGTAGTTCAGGACTAGGTGTTGGGACAGAGGAATCAGTAGGAATTACTGTGATAGGGATATTAGTTGTAGGTAAGGCAGGCTGAGCTGTTTCTGAGACCGTAGGAGGTATAGACCAATCATCAGTCGAGGTGGTATCAACTGGTGCTGGCGATGGTGGTGGAAGTGAATTAGGTGGTTGGAGTTTATTGGGTCCCGGAAACTGATCTTTGAAAAAGACATCATCACGGCTGGTAAAGAACTTATTATTCTCAATATCATAGACATTCCAAGCTTTTTTTCCGTGAGGATAGCCAACGAATAAACATCTATGACTTCGAGTGGCGAACTTGTCTTGAATTTTAGGGCGTTTTTGTGCGAAACAGAGGCATCCAAACACCCTAAGGGTGTTATATCTCGGAGCAGATCCATGTAGTAACTCGTATGGGGATTTTCCTCCTAGTAGTCGCGATGGTGTTCGATTTATTAGATGAGCGGCTGTGAGAATACTATGACCCCAAAATGTGACCGGGAGGTTGGCTTGAAAGAGGCAGGCACGAGCAACATTAAGAATATGTCGATGTTTCCGTTCGACTCGTCCATTCTGCTGTGGTGTGTCAACCGATGAAGTGTGATACAAAATACCTTCTTTACGAAGGAAGGGTTTGAGTTTCATAAACTCAGTTCTGTTATCTGTACGGAAGGTTTTGACAGTGGATCCAAATTGACGAACTGCCATGGCGCAAAAATTTTGTAGTAGTGTAGGAACTTCTGATTTTTCGAGCATAAGGTGGATTCAGACAGCTCGAGAGTAATCGTCGACAATGGTGAGAAAATAGACTGCTCCACAAGAGGATGGAGTACGGTAGGGACCCCACACATCACAATGAACTAGTGCAAATGGTTCAATAGCTTTATTAATACTCTCATGAAAAACTTCATGTGTCTGTTTAGAAAGGAAACAAACATCACACGACTTGGTGTGATCAAACTCCAAAGCAACATTGTCTATAATAGGTAAAGTAGATAACACATTGTGAGCAGGATGTCCTAGTCGGCGATGCCAAAGTTCTGAAGAAGAAGCCTTTTCCTTTCCAGCTCGATTAGACCGTGCAACTGTGACACCCGTGAAGTAATACACACCCTCTCTCTCTTCACCGTCTCCAATCAGGGTCCTTGTAAAACAGTCCTGTAAAACACATAGAGTATCAGTAAAGATCGCAATACAACCAGTTTGCTTTAGGAGTTTCGAAACTGATATAAGGGTGCAGTTAAAGTCAGGAACATATAGCACGTCTCGCAAGAAACATGACGAGTTGAGATACAAGGTTCCTGATTTTGTAGATCGAGAACTGCAACCATTAGGGAAGGTAACCGTGGATGAGACAACGTCTCGCACGTCATGTAGTAAAGATATGTCTCCAGTCATATGATGAGACGCTCCTGTGTCAATTATAACATCAGTTGAGGAAGGTTTACCCGTCATGCGATCAGTTGAGAATTGAGATTGCTGGTTTTGTAGGAGATTAATAAAAGCTGCAATTTGATCTTAAGAAGCAATAGAATTTCCAGAAGATGTAGATGGTGCTGCACGAGATGTATTGGCTCTGCCACGACCACGCGTGTTGTGTCCACGTCCACCGCGACCGCGTTGCGACTGACCGGAAGACTGAGCATTCTTTTGTTGTTCGTTGAACCACTCTGGATACCCATGTAATATGAAGCCTTCTGATGCTTCATGACCTTTACGGTTGCAGTGAATGAAAAAACGGTTTGGATCACGACTGCGAGGTGCAGTGACGTTGGAGGAAGCAGGAGTGAAAGTGGATGAATCTGTCTTGACTGCAAACCCGAGAACATCTTGCTTGAGTTCAGTTGTGCGCATAGTAAGGATGTGCTCTTCAGCACGTATGACTCGCGAGTAAGCTAGATTAAGATCAGGCAGTGGTTCTTCATCGATTATCTGCGATCGAATAGCACTAAACCTTGAATCGTCAAGACCAAACAGAAATTTGTGGACTTTGGCATCTTCTCGTTCTTTTTCATTATGAGTTGACGCCTCACAAGCGCAGGTGTAGGGTGATATGAAGTTCTGTATTTCTTCCCAAAATTTAAATAGACGACCGAAGTAGCTAAGGACAGTTTCACCGTTTTGTTTGCAGTTGGTGATTTCATCCTCAAGTAAGTGCTTGCGCACGCTGTTCTTCACCGAGAATCGATGCTTGAGAGATTCCCAGAGTTGAAGAGAATCTGGAACGTGTCTTTCACTGGACCGAATAGGAGGATCAATCGACGTGCGTATCCATCCCACGATCATTGAATTAGCAGAGGTCCATAGAGCTAGATCGGGATTCGTCGAGGGTTTTGGTATGGTACCATCGATGAACCCAATCTTTTATTTAGCCTGGAAAGAGTTCCAGAACTCGGTTGCCCATTCAGAGTAGTTGTCTCCTTTGAGAATAACCGGCGTGATTAACGTGTCTGGGTTGTCTGAGTGGTGAAGAGTATAAGGGTTTGATAAACCACCCATAGTAGTGGAGATCGTAGAAGTTGTTGATGGAGAAGTAGCTGATGACGTAGAAAAAGTAGTAGCCATGTTCGTTTCTTAACGAGCACGGCGTAGGAGAAAAGTTTATGCGGAAGCATAAAATTTAGTATTTAGGTCAAAAGATCGTTTTCTGCTCTGATACCATAAAATAATATGAAAGTCTGTGTGTATTGATGTTCATAGCAACGTATATATACAACGTAATGTTTCCTAATACTACGAGATATCAATAATCACAATATGAAAGTTTAACATTATCTCTAAGTATAGTCCTTATCTCCATAAAAACTATTGTATATTCTAATTAACTATATAGAGATTTTGATAAAGTATCCAGTATTTTGATTTTAACGAAGAAATGAAGTTCAAATTTATTATAAAAACATCTACATATTTATTAATCAAAGTAATCTTGAATGTATTTTGAAGTGAATAAAAGACATAATATATGAAGTCTATATAATACTAAATGCACAAGTGCATAATAGATCGATAAGACTGAATTGTTTCACAATAAACCAGGTGTTACTGATATTTTCTTCACGTTTTCTTTTCTCACACGTCTATAACCGAACTTGGAAAACGATGAAATAAAAGGGCCGTATAGAAAATGTGGTCAGAAATTCATCCGACCACTTCTACAGATTTTGCAAGACATCTAAAAGGATAATTGTGTTACTCTGATATGTAATTTCCTCAAGTTTTGTTATGATTGGTGGGCCTGTTGAGCATAACTTTGTATAAATCAGTTTGATCTGGTTAAATTTAAGTGTTCAAAAAAAAAAATTTGGTTAAAATTTGAAATACTCGAAAAAGCAAACTAACCCACTGCAAGACTAAATCAATAAATTCATATTGGAAAATTGCTGAACGTTTCAAAACCTGAAACCGAGCGTGAACCAAAAACTGAAGCTGTCGATTCAGTTTGGCATGTTCAGGGTTCAGACCCAAAAGGCTTTAAATAAACTAATTGTAAGTTGTTCTTTTGGTTTGGGCAAATTGCTGTTTTACAAAATGCAAGTGAACTTACTTAAACGAGACAAATGCTTGAAGCGATAAGTTACTACAACGTAGTAAGCACAGACCACAATCTTTGCTCGCTCCTCGAAGAAGTAAAACAAAGAAGTTTCACATTGTCACAAGAAAAAAATAAATAATAATACGAAACTAATATTGCATTGTCCTTTTTTCACCCATACAACACGAGAAGAGAGTGTATATCTTCTCACTCTTTTCCAAAATCAGCATTATAGTGTGAACTCGACTCGAGTTTCTTGGCCTCACTCAGCTTTCTCACCGCCTGCAAAAATTACTTGGTTTCGAAATCACAAACTAAAAGATATTACATACATGATTTAACCATATCTCAAATATACCTTCATGAAATCTTCTTGGATCACATAATCTCGCTCTGCTCGGATTGCAAACATTCCAGCTTCCGTGCATATGTTACGCAAATCAGCACCGTTGAATCCCTTTTTGGGACAGGAGAAGCGTTTAGTGAGAACCTCATGTAGAGTAGCTAAAGCAACACACTCACATTTAGTAAGAAAATTAAAACTAACCTCCGCAAGTTTGACGATAGCCTCGTATTCTATTTCACCATGTTTGGCGATACCAGCTGCATGGATCTTGAGTATATCCATTCTTGATTGCTCATTTGGCAAAGGGATCTCAATCTTTCTATCTAATCTACCAGGACGGAGAAGCGCCGGATCAAGCACATCGGGCCTGTTCGTTGCCATTATCATTTTCACCTAATACATTTACACAAACCAAGTTAAAGAACATTCATTCACACTCGCAGACACTTTATAGCATTGATTATGGCTTTTAGTGTATAAGCAATGGTGCGAAACAGAAGTTATAAGAGACAAGATCCAATCAAGATATCCAACAGATTTGAAGACAGCCAAATGGCCAATATATATATATATATATATATATATATATATATATATATATAACTTAACAAACACGATCTTATGCACATATATGTGGCTTCAGAAATAGAGAGAGGAGTACCTTTCCGAGGTTGTCAAACCCATCAAGCTGATTGAGCAACTCCATAAGTGTTCTTTGAATTTCACGGTCAGCACTAGTTCCCTCGCTAAAACGACGCCCACCAATAGCATCGATTTCATCCATGAAAATGATACAAGGCTAGCCAGAGGAAAAAGCATATAATAAAGTCAGGAACGTGATACGAAGCTTATAGAACAGAAACATACACAGCCATTAAGGAGGCAAGACTTACCTGGTGTTCACGGGCATAGTTAAACATCTCCCGAATCAGCCTAGCACTTTCTCCAATGTATTTGTCTATGATTGCACTCGATACAACCTAACGAGAAGAAACAATTTTGATTAAGCCTCAGGATATGCCATACCTTTGAAAAAAAAAACTAAATCAGCAGAGTAGAAAATCAAACCTTCAAGAAGTTAGCATCGATGTTGCTGGCAATAGCCCTAGCTAGTAGGGTTTTCCCGGTACCCGGAGGTCCATACAGAAGAACACCCTGCATTTTTATATTTTAATTAGCTAAAATGTCAAAGAAGGAAAAGATCATGGAAGAGTGAGTAATACCTTTGGTGGTTTGATCCCAACTCGGAGGAAAAGTTCAGGGTTCATGAGAGGAAGCTCAATAGATTCCCTGAGTTCTCTGATCTGATCACCTAACCCTCCCACAGCGGAGTAGCTAATGTTGCCAGGGTCTTCGTGCAGCATGTTATACACAACGGGATCGACCTACAATCGAAAACGAAAAACAACATTAGTAAGAGTAGTCATATCAAAAAACGAAAAACTACAAACCCAACACATGTCAAAAAAAAAAAAAAAACAAAAGGAAGTTACTTCTCTGGGAAGGGCTCTCATAATAGTAAGAGTAGTCATATCAAGAACCACTCGAGTTCCAGAGGTAAGCTTCTCCTTATCCACTTTGCTACGGCATCCCACCACATACCTAGGACCGCTGCTCGCTTTCACAATCACTAAGAGAACAAGATTTTTAACCATCAGACACCAGAGCAAAAGATTCAGTGAGCCAAAAAAAAGAAAGAAAGGTTACATCTTTCATTATCGAGAGGTCGAAGGACTTCTCCGATGATCTGGCCAACACTCTGAAGAGACTTGAGATCGTCCTCAGTTTTGTTGAATTCCTTTTTTGATCCTCTCAAGTTCTCCCTGGCTGCACATAGCCAAACGAACTCGAGTCATCGGTTGGTTCAACAACAGTCACTAAGAAATATCAAAAGCCTTCAGATCTACACCAATCGAGATAACACACCTTTCACTACGCTAATGTAATTGAGAGAATCACGACAAAAGAAGAATCCCCAATCAAACCCTTTTCGAGTAAAGTACAGATTCGAAAGATGAAAATCACCTGTTCGAACACGGGATTCGAGCTCCTTATGTTGGAGGAGCTTTTTCCGATAATCCGCAACCGCTGCGGTACGGCGTCTAACGGCTTCTTCCTCGTCGCTCATCCTCTCTGAGTGCTCCTTCTTCTTCTTCTTCTTCTGCAGCGGACAGATCTCACACGAAGGAAACTTTGTTCTATCTAACTTTTCTTGAGCAGGGTTTGGTTTATAGTCGAATGCTAAATACGGATTGCTCTTCTTCTCTACGACCCGGCCAATGAAACGCCCTCGTTTTATCCTTCTAGCCTTTTACTTTTACGTTTACTTTTTTTTTTAACTCTAAATTTTTAGTTAATTATTAGATTAACTTCTTATCATCGATACAATTCAGTTTAAGTGGATGAAGACAAAAACCCATGCTAACTACAAAAATATTACAAAACTGCCATTCACAATTTTTTTGTTGACTAGATTTTTCGTTATAAATCCAAATAAACATGACACAATCACACAACTGATATGACTATAAAGAAAAAGCTTAACAGATTTACATAAGATTTTAAATAAAACCAAAGCACAAAATGAGATAGCAACTGAATAGTCTTCACCCACAGCCATGTTCGTTTTATCAACCTTGCGACAAGGGGCCGCGGCTCTAAATTATCTCTACGGTTTGGCGAGCAAATCACAGCCCAGACAAAACGGATTTGCTTATTCCGACGCCGCGGCAAATCACAACCAGTAAAGAAAACGCTGAAAATATCAACGACATCGGAAACTCCAATTTCTTGCCTCAGATTATCAGCTTGCGACTAACGGCGTTTTTAAAACTCAGTATTTTCTTATTTACAGAGTAATTATTGGCCGCTTCCGCCAGTGGCGGTGTCTTTAAAATGACCAGGGCTCACATGTTAAACTTCATCATCATCACGAGACACATGTAATACACATATTCTTCATGCATAAGAAGAAGTTTTTAGCCACTAAGCAAGTTGCTCCTCTATGAAGTCTTTATATGATCTTAAACAAGCTTCACATCAATATAATCATAAACTATCAATGGAGATCTTAAGGGATGGACAAGACGGTATTCACAGGTTGTTCATTTTATCTTGAGGGGTTTTAGACTTATTAAACCGGCATAGTAAATGTGATTAGACCGATATTAGGATTATAGATAATTAGCGAAAGAGTATATTCGCCGTAGTTGACTTGATTTGAATAAAAATAACCTCATTTTGTATCAAAATTTCTCACACTCATCATCATTCTCTAGATCTCAAGTTCTGAACTTCTAAGAAAGTTGTCAAGAAGAACATGTTTCAGAGGAGTCTCATTGTTAGGGGGTGTTGCGGCGTTGCGCAAACCATCCATATCTCTGTCATTTGGAGCTTTTGGAATTAAAGTTGTTATCACTGCGGTTTTATGCATTCTCTTAATATATTATGTCGAGATTCTACTATAGTGGTGACATTCCCTTTCGTTCTTATCAAAAATTTCAAGATGAGTTTCACTAATGGTCTCTTCATTTATGCTTTCAGCAGGCTAGTTACTAATTGTTAAGGATAGTCATATCGTTGTCATTATTAGAACAATTTTCCCTGCATCATCTCATTATGGAATGCTATGTATTTAGTTTTAACCTAGAGTCTCCTCCTATGTATATATTGTCTCGTGTACTCTCTGTTGTATAATAAGAAAACCATCACATTACATGTTATCAGGGCAGATTTAAAAACCTAACTGCCACTCTTCTTACCTCGTCTTCTCGTTTTTTCTTTCTCTGTTTCTCTATCAACTCTGCTTCTTCAAAACGATGTCTCTCTCCTCTTCTGAAACCGTGTATGTGTTACACCTCAAACAATTTTTAACGTCAACATGTCTAATGTTATATAGCTCACATCAAGTAACTGCTTATGTGGAGCATCAAGATCTATGCCCTCTTAGATGGTGATGAACTTCTGGCCATCTTGACATCAACACGGCGATACCAGTCGCCACTCTCACCAACAATGGTGTTTCCACACCTCCAACCTTTCAAGTCTGGAAAAGACAAGATCACTTTATTTTTAGCGGTCTCATCAGTGCAATCACGCCATACTCTTGTAACGCCCCGACCGCCCACAGCTAATGGGTCAACCACGCCCGCTCACTCGGCCCGTGGGCTCCATCCCATCCGACGGGTGGTGCATTAATTTTCCAAGGCTCGAAATCATTGTTTACTGACCCTGCAATCACCACCCGACCTTTTTCCGTGCTTTGGCCTCACTCGCACGCTATCGCGAATCACTTCCCGATAGGTCACCCATCCTTCCACTACTCCAGCTCAAGCACGCTTAACTCTGGAGTTCTTTCAGGATGTGCTCCGGAAAAGGTAAGTCAACTTTGGTGACATAGGTAGCCAAATCAATTCTCTTAAGTCTTTTCACATATCACAACTCGGGATGTTACAATTCACCCTCTCTCAAAGAACGCAACGTCCTCGTTGCGCCCCATGACAGGTCTCAAGACTCCTCTCAGGTCAGAACTGAGATGGCTAACCAGCTCTGATACCACTTGTAACGCCCCGACCGCCCACAGCTAATGGGTCACCCACACCCGCTCACTCGGCCCGTGGGCTCCATCCCATCCGACGGGTGGTGCATTAATTTTCCAAGGCTCGAAATCATTGTTTACTGACCCTGCAATCACCACCCGACCTTTTTCCGTGCTTTGGCCTCACTCGCACGCTATCGCGAATCACTTCCCGATAGGTCACCCATCCTTCCACTACTCCAGCTCAAGCACGCTTAACTCTGGAGTCTTTCAGGATGTGCTCCGGAAAAGGTAAGTCAACTTTGGTGACATAGGTAGCCAAATCAATTCTCTTAAGTCTTTTCACATATCACAACTCGGGATGTTACACTTCAGTTGATTGTCTCGACAGCCAAGACAGTTGCAGACATCTGGAGAATTCTTGAAGCAACATATGTGAAACCAGGTATGGGGCACATTCAACAACTGAAAATTCAAATGAAGAACTGGACAAAAAGCACCAATATTATCGATGAATACATACAAGGTTTCACCACATGGTTCGACCAACTGGCCTTACTAAGCAAACCAGTTGAACATGAAGATAAGATCGAGTACATCCTTGGTAGGCTCCCTGAAGAATACAAGCAGTTTGTGGATCAAGTGGAAGGCCGAGATGTCACGCCCTCTGTCACTAAAGTTCATGAGAAGCTAATCAACAAAGAGGCCAAAATCCTCACAAACATCTTTGACGTTGTTTCTCTAGCAGTCACAACCAATGTTGCCTCCACGCACCAGCAAGGAAAATCCACACAATATCAACGACCTTCACAGCCTTGGAACCGCAATGAGAAAACCTACATGAATAATCACAACAACACCAACAACAAGTTCTCAAAAGGATATATCAAGGTCGCTGCCAGCTCTGTGGTCTTCAAGGCCATAGTGCCAAAAGGTGCTCTCAACTCAAAAATCGCAACTCCTCTGTTAACTCTCACTTGTCTAACGCCACACAAAGCCAGCTTTGGAAAGAAACTAATAAAGCTTGTGCTTCCAGCCGCCAAATATTATGATTTTAAACGGCCACATTTTTTATATTGGCGTCTAGCCATATAATTACTAGGAACGGTTTTGACGCCACATATCCTCCGTGGCAGCCTCTTGCCAGCCTTGCAGTTAGATCTTCTAATCCAACAAATGTTTGGCTCATGGAAAGCAGTGCTACACATCATATGAAAACCGATCTTGAGAATCTCCCGCACCACCAGCTCTACAATGGCAACGATACAGTGGTCATAGGAGATGGCTTTCCCCTACCGATAACACACACCGGTTCACTTTCTCTCAACTCACTCTCTAAGACTCTTACTTATCCAATGTGCTTTGTGTACCCAATATTCAGAAAACCCTCATATATGTCTATCGCCTGTGCAATGCTAAAAAAATCTTTGTGGATTCTTTCCTGCTCATTTTCAAGTGAAAGATCTATCCTCGGGTGTCCCATTGCTCCACGGCAAAACCAAAGATAAGTTATACGAGTGGCCAGCTTCTCCATCCACCCTTCAGTTATTTTTCGCAACTTCCTCTTCTAAACCAACACTCGAAGACTGACACAACCTGTCATGTCCCCGATTCTGGATAGGATCGTCCGGACGGACTGCAGTGCGTGGAGATGCAACAGTATGGTCATATGGCCCAAATACAAGCGTGTCATAGCCTGGAAGTAAGGTTAAGGGCATCAGGAAGCTAAGGCATAGCTAATCCAAGAAGGAGACAAGCTCAAAGGAGCTGGACAAGCGAGCTGGTAGCTGGACAAGATCCAGGTAAAGGTCGATGAAGTGAGTGATCAGAATGGATCATGGGAAAACTAAGTCTAGGTCTGGAAATTGACCAAGGGACTTAGAAGGATTGAAGAAGATAAAGGAAGTAAGCTGGACACAGTGTATAACAGCTGGGCGATGCAGTAAGCAAGCTCAACCAGCTAGGTGAAGTGTAGTGCAGCTCAGTGTAGCTCACTGAAGAGTGTGTCAGCTCCCTGAGCTAGATGGACTAGCTCACTCAGCTGGGACAGCTGGGGATCAGCTCAACTCAGCTGGATTGAGTGTTCAAGTCATGGGCAGTTGGGCCGGGTCTGGACAGTGGCCGGGCCATGTGGGTGACCCGTGTGTGCCGATGGGCTGGTGGGCTCTTGGGATTGAGCCAGGGGCGTGGGCAATCAGTCTGGGCCTTGTTTGGCCTTGTCCAGGAGTGGATTGGCAGTTCCAGGGCGTGTGGTAACTGCCAGAGGCGAAAGGGTGTGATCTGGACCATTGATTAAATCAATGGCCAGGATTGAAACCGAAGGGATGCAATGGTTAAAAAGTAACGACCAAAAAAGTAACCACCCCTTCTTCTATAAAAGGCAGGCAAGTCCGTGCCTTTGCAGGCACACCAAGGCTTCCTTCGACACCCTGAAACACAAAGAAAACCAGAGAAAAGGAAAGAGAGAGTCGGATTGCTCCATCCAAGATCAAGAGTGGTGTGAAGGCAGCAAAGGGGCAGTTTTGTGGGCAATCACAAGGGGAGTTGAGAACGACCCTTTGATGGTGATTGATCATGGATGATCATGTCCTAGGCTTCCTCTGTGCCCTGGGAACACACTCAAATGGTCAGGAGGGAAGGGAGAAGGCCGGACTCCACTCTCAATGGCATGAACAGCCTTAAGGGCAGATGTGTGTAGAAAGGCAGGTTCATGGGCACTGAAGGGGGAAGTGATGGTCGACCCTGTGATGATGTTTGATCATGGATGAACACATCCTGGGCTTCCTCTGTGTCTTGAGAACACACGCATTTAACCAGGAGAGAAGGGAGAAGGCCAGACTCCACTCTGACAGGCCAAGACAACCTTGAAGGTAGATGCAGTGTAGAAAGTAGTTTCATGGAAGTTCCATGGAATGACTGATGGGTGCGACCCATGAATGGAACTTATCAATACTGGAAGTATATGATAAGGATTGATAGAGGCGTGCACTGGAGGAGCATGGCTGAACATAATAAGGAATGGCACATGATCTAATCAGATCATGTATAAGGTAACCGGTTTTATGATTACCTTTTGAATTACAATTCTGTTGACTGTGGAATTGATCATGGCCAAGTATGGCACGTCCTTGAGGAATATATATATTATGAATGATTATGGTGTAGTCTGTTGGATCAGACTTGATGACACTAAACCATGGCCTTGGCCGGTTAGGAGAAATCCTCCATGGCCTTGGTTTGGAAGGTATGATCAGATCTCATAGTTCCTGAAGGACTTGAGGGGATCTGATGATTGATTCTTCTTAGTGGGTATTTATAATGAATTATCATGATTTTTATTGGGTTTTATCGAATTGATTTAGAGATGGTCAGTGTGGCCGGTTTGGCTGTTCGTGGCCGAGATCTCTAGGATCGAGGCCGGTTCTGCAAATTATGATTATGGAATTCTCTTAGTTGGGAATTATCATGAATTTACATGAATTTTATTTAGTTTTTGGATCACATTTGAAATCTGCCAGATTTGGGTTTAATGAGAAAATGATCGATTAGTTATGGAACCAGCCATGCAATGATAGATCCTTGTGTTAGGTTATCGGATCATATGCTTGTGTATTGTGAAATGTTTGTCACTTACGACTATTGATCATAAAGAATGTTAGTTATCAACCTTGGGTTGGTAAGCTATGTGCAAAGCATTGGCTATGTTTTTGGAGCAGGTTTGCTTGCGGTCGAAATTGCACCTGAGGGCATATTGGGGTCAGATCCTTGTGTTAGGATATCTGATCATATGTTTGTGTGCTGAAACATATTGTCACTTATGATATTGATCATAAGGAATTGCTGGTTATCAACCTTGGTGTTGGTAAGGCAGGCCGTGTGTGATCTGATCATGGGTAAGGATGGACGACCTGATCCTTGGATGATGGATCAAGGTGTCTGATCTGATTGATCAAAGGATGCACCGGTGGTAAGAGCAACACTAATCAGGTTCAGTGGGACATGGTTCCATGACTGATTAGGAAGTGTGAAGACTCATCAGTTCTGAGTCATGTGGGGTGGTTGGTTGATTGACTCAGGATCTGATGGGCATTGTTAGTCCATGAGCTGGACTTGGTATCATAAGTTGATAAGGCAAAAAGGATGTGGGACAGTGCATGAGCCGGTAAGGGCCAGATGCATGTCCTTAGCTGTTTGAAGACTCCTCAAGGGTTACTTATGTCTGTGGGGATGGTTGGCTGAATGACTAAGTACCTAAGGGAGTTGTTTTGTGTGTGTAAAGGAGCTGGATGCAGTATATGGCAGCTGGCCATAGCTCGGTCCTAGATCAGTTCGAGTGTGACAGCTCGATCAGCTGGTTTATGAGTTCATTCAGCTAGAGTAGCTGGGTCGATGAGCTAACAAGCTCCGGGAATGTGGCAAAGGTATGATCTGTCAATGTTGCATAGATCTAGATAGAATGGCTTAGGGGAACGGAACCTCTGATTGTATGACTTGGTCTAGGTTCAGGATTGACCTTGGAGCTAGCTGGCAGTTGTGTTTACTGACCAGTAGCTGAGGTGATCTGACCAGACAAGTGTTAGATTGGTTTTAGACCAATGGTTAAGTAGATACTATTCCGCGGTGCATAAGTTGAAAGGATCTAGCTAGGGAATGACTAAGGTAGTCTTGAGCTAGGATCTGAGTTAGCCTCGCCAATGGTCGATGTTTTAAATGAAGGGAAAAATTTTTAGAGGTTCGGTCCGGGTATGGACTGAGCGACGTGAGGCATCGACCGCGGCCTAGTCGGCCGGGATCAAGTCTTACAAGTTGGTATCAGAGCATGCTTGATCCTGTTACGGACAGTACTCAAAGATGTTGAGTTCCAAACCGAAATTATTTCTGAAAACTGAGATGACTTGGAACCTTAGTTGTGGTGAGCCAAGTGAGGGTTGAAGTAAGTTTGGGTTTCATGCTTGTGAACGGGGAAGTTCCAAGATGAGCCGGCTTAGCCAAGATACACTCTTCCACGGCAAGACCCTGAAAACATAAAGGTTAGTTTATCTAGTTATTGGGAATAATAGACGGATTGGATGATGGACGCAATGCAAGATCTTTGTACGGACGACCTGGACAAGGGAAGTAACATGGACCAGAGAGTGGCTTAGGTTGAAAGAAACGTGCAGCACTCTCTTGGAGGTAAATGTTATCCCTTGGTGGCCGTTCAAAACAAGTGAGCATATGCAATGTTCATGTTAGTCTAAGGGAGACGCTACATGGCTAGTACATGAGTGAGCTTGTGATCAGATGGATCAGCTTGGACTCAGTGTAAGTCAAGGTAGGATTCCTTAAGATTGAATGAATGGAATGGATCAATTCCAAGAGGAATTTATAACACGATGTTAAGTATATTAGTATGATGAGGATTGAGGTATACTATAAACACTTTTGTGAATGGTATGGGACGTTCACAAATGTGTGATGCTTTGGAGAATGGTATGGGACATTTTCCAAAAGTGTGATCAAACCGAGATCCTACTCATCTAAGTACTTAATGATCGGTGGTGATCTTGGATAGGCCGATGCCTATAGATCTGATTGTGGTGATCTTGGATAGGCCGATGCCTATAGATCTGATTGTGGTGATCTTGGATAGGCCGATGCCTATAGATCTGATTGTGGTCCCCCTCAAGCATCATGGAGTGATCTTGGGCATGGACTGGTTGGGAAAGTATCGGGCAACTCTAGATTGTCACCTGGGAAGGGTGCAACTTGAGAACGAGTTTGGACCCCGATTAAGTACCAAGGAATCAAGCCAACCTCTTGTAGTTTGGTGGTTTCAGCAGTCCAATAGAACGGATGCTTGGAAATGGTTGTGAGGCCTTTTGGCTACCATTTACACTGATGAGGTTGTAGGGGCCTGTGACCCAGAGGGTATACCGTTGGTTCGGGAATTTCAGAATGTGTTTGGGGCACTACAGGGCATTCCCCCTGATAGGGCTGACCCATTCATCATTGAATTGGAACCTGGAACGGCCCCATTATCTAAAAGTCCATATAGAATGGCACCAGCTCAGATGGCAGAGCTGAAGAAGCAACTTGAGGAGTTGCTTGAGAAGGGGTTCATACGCCCTAGTGTATTGCCTTGGGGAGCACCAGTTCTTTTTGTGAAACAGAAAGATGGTAGCTTCAGGCTGTGTATTGATTGAGACGGTTGAGTCCCTGAGTGGACCAGAACCGTAATATGATCAAGTCCAGTAAGGGACGAGGATCAGGACACGACCTACTCGGAGATGGACCTATGGTCGGAATGCACGGTCGAGTCCTTGAGTGGACCAGGACCGGAATATGATCACGTCCTAAATGGACCAGGATCGAAATATGACAAAGTCCAGTGAAGGACAGAAGTAAAGTTAAGGCGGTTTAGTCTAGTAGGGACTAAGATCGCAATATGGCCAAGCTGGAAAAGGTTGTGGTCGGTTAAGGGATGATCCAGTACGATTAGGCTGGGATCATGAACCCTTGGTGTCTGTAAGGACATAAGGAAACAAAACAATCTGTTAGGACTTGTGGTACAATAAGCGGCCTAAAGATTGGAACGAGTTCATTAAGACTTGACTGATACATTGAGTGGCTTGGAGATTGGGTAAATCTACTAAGACTCGGGTATGCAGTAAGTTCTTAGGGACTGAAGATGATCTAGTCATGGACTAGGGTCAGAGAGTAAGAGACTTGGTGTCTACTAGGACCGCAACTTGGAGAGTTGGGTCAGTGACACAAGTCATGTCTTTGTATGGGTGCTTGATGGACCACTTGATAAGATTTTGGGTTAAATATCTATCAAGTGGGGGGGGACTTGTTGTGTATATGATGACCGGGACGTGGTCAGTGAGAAGGAACAAGGTGGGAGATGCAACGAATTGGTTAGAAAGAACCAATCGAGCATGCTCCATGTTCTGGGTACAAAGGAGTTCGTATGGAACCTTTGTCATGAGACAAGAGGTTAACACCACTGGATTCGAGGACGAATCCTTCGTAAGTGGGGGAGACTTGTCATGTCCCCGAGTCTGGATAGGATCGTCCGGACGGACTGCGGTGCGTGGAGATGCAACAGTATGGTCATATGGCCCAAAGACAAGCGTGTCATAGCCTGGAAGTAAGGTTAAGGGCATCAGGAAGCTAAGGCATAGCTAATCCAAGAAGGAGACAAGCTCAAAGGAGCTGGACAAGCGAGCTGGTAGCTGGACAAGATCCAGGTAAAGGTCGATGAAGTGAGTGATCAGAATGGATCATGGGAAAACTAAGTCTAGGTCTGGAAATTGACCAAGGGACTTAGAAGGATTGAAGAAGATAAAGGAAGTAAGCTGGACACAGTGTATAACAGCTGGGCGATGCAGTAAGCAAGCTCAACCAGCTAGGTGAAGTGTAGTGCAGCTCAGTGTAGCTCACTGAAGAGTGTGTCAGCTCCCTGAGCTAGATGGACTAGCTCACTCAGCTGGGACAGCTGGGGATCAGCTCAACTCAGCTGGACTGAGTGTTCAAGTCATGGGCAGTTGGGCCGGGTCTGGACAGTGGCCGGGCCATGTGGGTGACCCGTGTGTGCCGATGGGCTGGTGGGCTCTTGGGATTGAGCCAGGGGCGTGGGCAATCAGTCTGGGCCTTGTTTGGCCTTGTCCAGGAGTGGATTGGCAGTTCCAGGGCGTGTGGTAACTGCCAGAGGCGAAAGGGTGTGATCTGGACCATTGATTAAATCAATGGCCAGGATTGAAACCGAAGGGATGCAATGGTTAAAAAGTAACCACCAAAAAAGTAACCACCCCTTCTTCTATAAAAGGCAGGCAAGTCCGTGCCTTTGCAGGCACACCAAGGCTTCCTTCGACACCCTGAAACACAAAGAAAACCAGAGAAAAAGAGAGAGAGAGTCGGATTGCTCCATCCAAGATCAAGAGTGGTGTGAAGGCAGCAAAGAGGCAGTTTTGTGGGCAATCACAAGGGGAGTTGAGAACGACCATTTGATGGTGATTGATCATGGATGATCATGTCCTAGGCTTCCTCGGTGCCCTGGGAACACACTCAAATGGTCAGGAGGGAAGGGAGAAGGCCGGACTCCACTCTCAATGGCATGAACAGCCTTAAGGGCAGATGTGTGTAGAAAGGCAGGTTCATGGGCACTGAAGGGGGAAGTGATGGTCGACCCTGTGATGATGTTTGATCATGGAAGAACACATCCTGGGCTTCCTCTGTGTCTTGGGAACACACGCATTTAACCTGGAGAGAAGGGAGAAGGCCAGACTCCACTCTTACAGGCCAAGACAGCCTTGAAGGTAGATTTAGTGTAGAAAGTAGTTTCATGGAAGTTCCATGGAATGACTGATGGGTGCGACCCATGAATGGAACTTATCAATATTGGAAGTATATGATAAGGATTGATAGAGGCGTGCACTGGAGGAGCATGGCTGAACATAATAAGGAATGGCACATGATCTAATCAGATCATGTATAAGGTAACCGGTTTTATGATTACCTTTTGAATTACAATTCTGTTGACTGTGGAATTGATCATGGCCAAGTATGGCACGTCCTTGAGGAATATATATATTATGAATGATTATGGTGTAGTCTGTTGGATCAGACTTGATGACATTAAACCATGGCCTTGGCCGGTTAGGAGAAATCCTCCATGGCCTTGGTTTGGAAGGTATGATCAGATCTCATAGTTCCTGAAGGACTTGAGGGGATCTGATGATTGATTCTTCTTAGTGGGTATTTATAATGAATTATCATGATTTTTATTGGGTTTTATCGAATTGATTTAGAGATGGTCAGTGTGGCCGGTTTGGCTGTTCGTGGCCGAGATCTCTAGGATCGAGGCCGGTTCTGCAAATTCTGATTATGGCATTCTCTTAGTTGGGAATTATCATGAATTTACATGAATTTTATTTAGTTTTTGGATCACATTTGAAATCGGCCAGATTTGGGTTTAATGAGAAAATGATCGATTAGTTATGGAACCAGCCATGCAATGATAGATCCTTGTGTTAGGTTATCGGATCATATGCTTGTGTATTGTGAAATTTTGTCACTTATGATTATTGATCATAAGGAATGTTAGTTATCAACCTTGGGTTGGTAAGCTATGTGCAAAGCATTGGCTATGTTTTTGGAGCAGGTTTGCTTGCGGTCGAAATTGCACCTGAGGGCATATTGGGGTCAGATCCTTGTGTTAGGATATCTGATCATATGTTTGTGTGCTGGAACATATTGTCACTTATGATATTGATCATAAGGAATTGCTGGTTATCAACCTTGGTGTTGGTAAGGCAGGCCGTGTGTGATCTGATCATGGGTAAGGATGGACGACCTGATCCTTGGATGATGGATCAAGGTGTCTGATCTGATTGATCAAAGGATGCACCGGTGGTAAGAGCAACACTAATCAGGTTCAGTGGGACATGGTTCCATGACTGATTAGGAAGTGTGAAGACTCATCAGTTCTGAGTCATGTGGGGTGGTTGGTTGATTGACTCAGGATCTGATGGGCATTGTTAGTCCATGAGCTGGACTTGGTATCATAAGTTGATAAGGCAAAAAGGATGTGGGACAGTGCATGAGCCGGTAAGGGCCAGATGCATGTCCTTAGCTGTTTGAAGACTCCTCAAGGGTTACTTATGTCTGTGGGGATGGTTGGCTGAATGACTAAGTACCTAAGGGAGTTCTTTTGTGTGTGTAAAGGAGCTGGACGCAGTATATGGCAGCTGGCCATAGCTCGGTCCTAGATCAGTTCGAGTGTGACAGCTCGATCAGCTGGTTTATGAGTTCATTCAGCTAGAGTAGCTAGGCCGATGAGCTAACAAGCTCCGGGAATGTGGCAAAGGTATGATCTGTCAATGTTGCATAGATCTAGATAGAATGGCTTAGGGGAACGGAACCTCTGATTGTATGACTTGGTCTAGGTTCAGGATTGACCTTGGAACTAGCTGGCAGTTGTGTTTACTGACCAGTAGCTGAGGTGATCTGACCAGACAAGTGTTAGATTGGTTTTAGACCAATGGTTAAGTAGATACTATTCCGCTGTGCATAAGTTGAAAGGATCTAGCTAGGGAATGACTAAGGTAGTCTTGAGCTAGGATCTGAGTTAGCCTCGCCAATGGGCGATGTTTTAAATGAAGGGAAAAATTTTTAGAGGTTCGGTCCGGGTATGCACTGAGCGACGTGAGGCATCGACCGCGGCCTAGTCGGCCGGGATCGGATCTTACACAACCGATTAGGCCATCCTTTATTTTCAGTTTTAAAAGCTATTGTTTCTTAATTTTCTGTACCTTTTCGCATTCCTCTCAGACTTCTTTGTGCTCAGATTGCTCAATTAATAAAACTCACAAACTTCATTTCTCTCAATCTTCTATCTCCTCACAAGAAACCCTAGAGTATGTCTTCACAGACGTATGAAATATAGAGTATGTATGTAGAAAGGATAGTATAGTCATTCATCTTGACCTAGTATACCTTATGTATTCAGTATATATACGTGTATTGCACATACTAATAAGAGCATTCAGTTCCATAAACCTATATGGTATCAGAGCATTGATCCATAAATCAGACCATAGCCGACAAACTCAAAATCTTATTCCCTCCCACACATTCTTTTTCTTTCTCGTAACACATCAATGTCGACTTTATCTAACAAAACCATTGAGGTCTCAGAAGCTCCAACCGTCTTGAATATCATTGTGACAAATGTCACTAAACTTACGGCCTCCAACTTTCTCATGTAGAGCCGTCAAGTTCAAGCACTTCTCGACGGCTACGATCTGTCCGGTCACCTTGATGGATCCACTGTCGTTCCTCCGGCAACGATCACAACTGATGGGTTGCGACTCCTAATCACGCTTATCTCCTTTGGAAGCGTCAAGATCGTCTCATTTATAGTGGGTTACTCGGGGCCATAACAGTCTCGATCCAACCGATACTGTCTACAACGGTGACGTCGGCTCCGATTTTGAACACGTTATCTTCTACCTACGCGAAACCAAGTCGAGGTCACATCCGGAAATTGCGACAACAGATCAAGACTTGGAGAAAAGGCACGATGACTATCGATGCCTACTTTCAAGACTTCAAAACTCGATTTGATCAAGTAGCCCTTCTAGGGAAACCATACGATATCGAGGATCAGGTTGAGTTTCTCTTAGAGGGACTTCCCGAGGAGTACAAGCCGCTCAAGGACCAGCTTGAAGGCCGTGAAATTCCACCATCGCTATCCGAGATTCATGAGAAACTCTTGAACCATGAGAACAAGATTCTCGCCAAAACCAACACTGCCGCGATTCTCCCTGCCAATGTTGTTAATCATCGAGGCTCCTACAACAACAGCACATCACGACACAACAATCAGCCGCCTTGACACAACAACAACAACCGTTCTCAACAAACATGGCAGCAGCAGTAGTTCTCTCCACGCAACGACAATGGTCCGCGAGGATATCAAGGCCGCTGTCAGTTATGTGGTGTCCAAGGACATAGTGCTCGCAGATGTCCACAACTTCAGGGTGCGTCTAGTGCTAACTCCAAGTCCTACACGCCATCACCTACGGCATGTCAGCCTCGCGCCAACATGGTTACTGCTCAAGGGTACAATCCGGGAAACTGGATCTTAGACAGTGGAGCCACACACCACCTGACCACTGACCTGAGAAACCTTGCTCTCATCAGCCTTACACGGGTGGAGAAGACGTAACAATCGCAGATGGCTCTGGACTTCTGATCTCGCATACGGGTTCCACAACTTTAACCTATCTTACTCATTCCTTTAACTTGCGTGATACAATATATGTTCTCAATCTTCACCGTAACATTATCTCTGTTTATCGCTTATGCAATTCTAATAACGTTTCTGTTGAATTCTTTCCTACTCATTTTCAGGTGAAGGATCTCAACACGGGGGTCCGATTACTCCAAGGCAAGACTAGAGATCAACTATACGAGTGGTCGGTTTCTTCATCAAACACCATCTCTCTCTTCGCTTCACCTACACCAAAGACCACTCTTTATTCTTGGCACTCCCGATTGGGACACCCATCTTTTTCTGTTTTGTAATCCATTATTTCAAAATTCTTGTTGCCTCTTTCTTCTTCATCGCAAAAAGAAACCTTTTGTTCTCATTGTTTCAGTAATAAAAGCCACAAACTTCTATTTCATACAAACACTATATCTTCCACACAACCTCTTGAATACTTGTATACCGATGTTTGGACCTCTCCTATCCTTTCTATCGATAATTTCAAGTATTACCTTATCTTTGTTGACCATTTCACCCGATACACTTAGTTTTATCCACTCAAACAAAAGTCTCAAGTTAAAGAAAATTTCATTCTCTTCAAGGCCTTGGTTGAAAAACACTTTGACAAAACCATCAGAAACTTATACTCTGACAATGGAGGCGAGTATGTTGCTCTTCGGTCCTTTTTATCCTCACATGGGATCTCTCATTTCATATCCCCGCCTCACACTTCGGAACACAATGGCATAGCTGAGCGCAAGCATCGCCATATTGTTGAGACAGGCTTGACTCTTCTCCACCAGGCCGGCTTACCAACAACGTACTGGACCTACTCATTTGCAGCCGCGGTTTATCTCATCAACCGTCTTCCTTCACCAGTCATCGATCATCACTCGCCTTACATGAAGCTCTTCAAGAAACCACCAAACTACCTACAGCTTCGCGTGTTCGGATGTCAATGTTTCCCATGGCTCAGACCGTATGCTTAGCACAAACTCGACAACCGGTCTCTACCTTGCATCTTTCTCGGATACTCGCTGACACAAAGTGCATACTTGTGTCTCCATCAACCAACTGGTCAATTGTATACTTCACGCCATGTCCAATTTATTGAGACAAGCTTTTCGTATTCAAAGCCGCAAGAAGTGATCAACAATGGTGTCGAGAACCCAATCCCTAGCTATGCTCCATCTAGCCAAGTTCCTATCGCGCCACTCGTACACTCTGTCTTGCCTGCACCCCCGTGTTAGGATCCTCACCAATAACAGACGGGGTTAAACACTCCGTCTAACTCTGACTCTACAACGCAAGTAATAGAGCCGCCAGGAAATAATACAACATGTACTATTATTGGTTCTGTGCAGGTGCATGAACAGAGATCTCCTACACCCACCGTATCCTCTTCATCCTCCCCAATCCAGACCGAACATCCCTCACCTTTATCAACTCACCAAACTGAACCTCACCAAACACCATCCCCAATACCACCCGCACCTACACCTCCACCATTATCTCCTCCCATTACAAACGCTCATCCTATGCAAACCAGAGCTAAAAACAAAATCACCAAGCCAGCCCAAAAGCTAACTCTTTTTGCCGCATCTAAAACCAAAAACCCAACCATACCCACAACTGTGGCCCAAGCTATGCGAGATCCCAATTGGAGAAACTCTATGGGAGAAGAGTACAATGTTCAAGTTCAGAATCACCCCTTCGAGCTGGTTCCACCAGCGCCGAATCGACACGTTATTCCTACTAAGTGGGTTCATACGATTATGTTTCTTGCTAATGGTTCCCTTGATAGGTACAAATCAAGGTGGGTAGCACGTGGAGACAACCAGGAATATGGCATTGACTATGCGGAGACGTTCAGCCCAGAGTCACACACTCATGGCCTATCAAACAGCTAGATGTTAACAATGCTTTCCTCCAAGGTAATATTACGGATGAAGTTTATGTTTCTCATCCTTCGGGTTTCGTCGATCCAGATAAACCACATCACGTGTGTCGCCTCAAGAAATCACTCTATGGCCTCAAACAAACACCTCGTGCTTGGTACCAAGAACTGCGAAACTATCTTCTTCAGATGGGATGCACGAATTTGGTCGCTGATACGTCGGTATTTGTATACATCAACAGGAATCATCTCGTCTACATACCCGTGTACGTCGACGATATTATAATAACTGGCAGCAGCAACATGTTAGTAATTGGCGTCATCCAAGTTCTGGCTACTCGGTTTTCCCTCAAAGAACCAAAGGATCTGAACTACTTTCTGGGTGTTGAAGCTACTCGCACCTCCGCTGGTCTTCATCTCATGCAGCGCAAGTATATTATTGATCTCTTACTCAATACTAAGATGCTAGACGCAAAACCGGTTACAACTCTCATGACTGTCTCGCAAAATTTGACACTTCAGTCGGGCACTACAATCGCTGATCCTCGTGAATTTCGTATGATTGTTGGGAGCTTGCAGTATCTTTCCATCACTCGACCAGACATTGCCTACAGCGTAAATCGTCTCTCTCAGTTTATGCATCGCCCTACCGATGACCATTGGCAAGCAGCCAAGCGTGTCTTGCGATATCTAACAGGTACTCTCTCCCATGGTATCATGCTGCGCCGCAACACACCTCTCTCTCTCTCTCTCCACGCGTACTCGGACGCTGACTGGGCAGGAGATATGGATGATTACATCTCCACCAATGCATACATTATGTTCATTGGTGCCACACCTATTGCTTGGTCATCAAAGAAACAATCCGGCGTCGCTCGATCGTCGACGGAAGCGGAGTATCGAGCAGTCGCCTACATAGTAGCCGAAATGAAGTGGGTTTGCTCGCTTCTCACAGAGCTTGGGATCACACTAGCCCATCCTCCAGTTGTCTTCTGTGATAATGTAGGAGCAACATATCTTAGTGTTCCACTTCCGTATGAAGCACCTTGCCTTAGACTTCCATTTTGTACGTGAAAATGTCCAGATTGGTGCCTTGCGTGTCACTCATGTCTCCACAAGAGACCAACTTGCAGATGCACTGACCAAACCTCTACCTCACACACACTTTACTGAACTGATAAGCAAGATCGGAGTAGTTTCACTCCTTCAGTCTTGAGGGAGCGCATAGAGTATGTATGTAGAAAGGATAGTATAGTCATTCATCTAGATCTAGTATACCTTCTGTATTCAGTATATATATGTGTATTGCACATACTAATAAGAGCATTCAGTTCCATAAACCTATATGGAACTCACCCATTGTTTCTGTCAACAATTACAAATATTATGTCGTCTTC
Organism: Brassica napus; assembly: GCF_020379485.1. Taxonomy (NCBI): domain Eukaryota; kingdom Viridiplantae; phylum Streptophyta; class Magnoliopsida; order Brassicales; family Brassicaceae; genus Brassica; species Brassica napus. The sequence continues at coordinate 40,503,694 of NC_063445.1, forward strand.
ATCGATCATTAAACACGCTACCCTTGGCTGTACCCACTGAAGCACAAGTCTCAAGTTCAAGCTGTTTCCATCACCTTCAAGCTAACATGAGTGAAGTGAAACCAGTCTCTACACCAATGGCCTCGTCTCCAAAGTTGACTCTCATCTTAGGAGACCCTCTCTATGATCCGACACCATTTCACAAGTTAATTGGCAGTATTCAATATCTTCAGTATCATGAGATGTAAGAAACGCTCTCATGTAAAAAATTAAAGCTCCGTTTAGTGTTTATACATGTTTTCAAATCAGCTCCCATTGTTTGTTTTTATTTACATTCACCACATTCTGATATGATAAACGACAAAGAAATGTAAAACATTAGAAGGAAACTACTGCCACCAAACGTGGTTTCAAGGATTACAAGATGGATGAAGATCATGAAAATGGGTACGAGTTATGTTCCTGGGCGAGAATGGTATGTCAGATGATTGGCAGAGTTGTTTCCAAATGTTTTTCCAAGCTTTCAGTGAATGTTGTTTAGTGTGTCATAGCTCCTTTGAAAAATAAGGGAAGATGAAATGTATCCATGATAAACCGATAAATACCAAGTTTAAGATTAATAACAAAACCCATTTTGTTTGAGTTTGTTAACAATGATGAAAGCGAATGAAATTTCGGAGAGGTTTTATATGTACAGAAACCCTAGGCAGCAGAATCAGCAATTTTAAATTAATCAGAACAACAACAATAAGAAAGATTTTTTTGATGAATTCTCTCTGTCTCTTGAGGAATGAATTCTTCAATTATGTTCGTCTTCTTTCTCTTAAGCCATGTTCTTTCTGCTATGTGCCCAGAACGGCTTTGCGGGTGTACGCTTCAAAGCCTTAACGCTGAATGGACTGTTCTTGCTCTGTAAAACCACATCATTTCAAAATCAGTACATATTCCAAACATTAGCATTCAAAACTCAAAATATTTGTGAAGAAACTCACCATCAAACAGGTATCGCCATTGCAAACAGGGTACTCATGAGGACAGCAACTAGTGTTATCATCGCAGCAAGTGGCAGCTTCAAGAGGGCAACATCCCCAACCGAAGCAGTACTTACCGTACTTGAAGAGACAACAACAAGTGTTTCCCTTTGGGCAAGAGTAATATTTGTCACACTTGGTCGGTGGCTTGATGGGAGATGGAGGGGATGGTCCAGGGTTTGGTGGGTTCTGACCTTTCTTGATCGGATACGAAGCCTCCATGGTGATTCCACACTTTCCTGTGGGCTCTGCAATGTTACGTGCCATCTTTATGTATCCGCTCTCTCCCCAGCTTCCTCCCCATGAGTTTCTCACAATCCAGTAATCCTTTCCGTCCTCAGTTCCGTAACCCACAGCTACAACTCCATGGTCTAACTCCGTTCCACAGGTTCCATCAAATACACCCTGAAGTGAAAAAAGGCAAATAAAAATCTTAGCATCTTGAAATATATTTGCAAGTGTTTACTACGAATATAGCGTAACCATTCTTTAAATATGTGAGAACGTGAATAAATAAATAAATGTTCTGAATGGTAAACCATTAATCATTAACGTTCCATTGATTCTTCTCATGCTAACTAGTTACAAGTTCGGCTATTTCATACCGAAGAATAGAGCTGGAAGGCACGACCACCAGCTTCAATGGCAACACTAATAGGCTGATTAGCCAAAGCTTTCTTAAGAGCCGCCTCGTTGTTCTCCGGCACATCCTCATAACCGTCAATTTTGACAACCTTTGCGTTTTTCTGCAAAACACGAGAAACAGAGGTGTTAAACCCATTTCTATTTGATATTAATACCAAAAAACCTAAACCAACACACACTAGTTAACTTAACCCTGTTCTGATCACAACGGCCATCCGCAGCTTTGTATGGATAATCCTCTTCAGTATCAATACCACCATTTTTAATAATGAACTCAAACGCATAGTCCATCAAACCTCCATTACAGCCTTGGTTGTAAGATGTGTCACAATCTACTAGTTCTTGTTCAGACAAAGAGATTAAGTCTCCTGTCACAATCTTGTTTATTCCTTCCACAGCTCCAATGGTTGAAAATGCCCAACAACTCCCTAAAAACACGAGTTAATTAAATCAAATTAGCCCCACCACTTGCTTTGATTCTTGAAAAAGTGAAAAATATCGTATGGGTCCAAAGACCAAAATAGTTTCAAAGACCCCACAAACTTTATCAGCAATTCAATAAAAGATCACGACTTTCAGACCAAACATCATCAATCGTTCCCCTAGAAGAACAGTTGTCGGGGGTAAATTTGTCTTTATGCAAAAGTTACAAGATCTTTATTTTTCTTAAGATATTTTTCCAATAAATTATCAAAGATATAATCATTTTCAGATTTGTATATCTCTAATCGAAAATCGGAAAAAGCTTACCGCAGCTTCCCTGATCTTTGACGGCGGCGACGGCACCTTCTTTTCTCCAGTCAACGGAAGCAGGAAGCGCGTCGCCAACACGCGGCTCATATCGATCGCTGGTTTTGAGAACTCTCTTCTTCGGTTTAGCACCGAGGTAGATAGATCGGTACTCATCGTTGGTTAGATCAGCGAACCGGGTTAAACCGAGTTTGTAACTGAGGTTTTTGTTGTTGTGTTCGTCGATGAAACGAAGATTGTCTTTGAAGATCTCGAATCTCTGATCCGTGACAAGACCGTTGTTCTGCGTCATCATCTTCTTCTTTCCGTGTTTCTCCATCCACTCCTCGTAGATTTTTGAAACCTCGGCGTCGCTCCGGCCGTTGACGGCGGAGATGTGGCGCTTCTCGTCGTATGAGATGATCGACATGTCGACAGCGTACGAAACGCCGATCATCATCGCTAGGAGAAGGATGGTTACATTTACGAAGCCCATTTTTTGATATTTAACAGAGAAAGAAGAAGACGATTGGATGATTGATAAGAGATTGATGAGGGTGTATATAAAGGAGAATTTCAGTCGAGCGTCATAATTAAATATTATTTACTTTTGTCTCACTTTTCGAAATATACTTTAAAGACAATTAAAGAAAACCGGCTAAAATTATAAACAAAAGAAATTGAATACTTCTCAAAATTTTAAAATATTGCATCTAGAACAAAAACTAGTGAACAGAGTTATTGCTCTTTTTAATAATTCCGTTCTCGGAATTATATATTTTTTACATATAACAAAATCTCACTTTTCAAAACTTGAAATTTTACTGAATCTTCTGAAGTATGTAAAAAGGAGAACTGAATTTTAAAAATACACTACATCTCGATCCTTTTGTTTTTATTTATTTTTATATAAACATTTTGTTTTCAATTCTAAATTGGTATATATTATAATATATATATGTTTATCAATTTTTAAAACATAATAAGTTTACACTATATTTTTTTCATTGAATAGATTGTTTTAAACTTTCACATGTATTTGTATCTTTTTCTATATATATATATATTTTCGGATTATTATTTCAATATTAAAATCGTAACAATATATATAAAGATTCATAAAATATTGTTTTAATATCATATTCAAAAATATTGTAATATTTCACAAATTTAGAAAGTTTTAAAAAATTAAACTTTTCGCTTCATAGATTTATATTATCGAGTAAATAATTAAACTTTTAGTTTTTGTTTAATTTTTTAAATAAACTGTATAGTTTAAAATTTGTTTTCATTGGTTTAAGGTAGTAAATATTAATAATTGTTAGATAATATGATTTTTGTTATTTAAAAAAAAATCTTTATAATTTTAAAAGTTAACATCGATAAATATATAAATTATTAATATATGGTAGTATAGTATTACAATATTAAATTATATCTATTTAATTTATACTATCTTTAAATCTAATGAATCATCTATTGTTTAAATCCAATTATTGATAGCTCAATAAAAAATTATGGTAGGCCCAAAATTTAAATGATAAGATTAGAGATTAAATTTAACATGATTATTTAAGAATAGATTTATTAGGTCTATTTTTTTTTAAAAATCATATATGAATCAATGTTGTGACTTCTGTTTTAATATATAAAATTTATGTAAACGGAAAATTCAGTAAGCACTATTATCAATTTTCTTCAGTTACTTTTTGAAAATAGTGAATTTTGTTTAGGGGTTATTGAAACAAGTGATCGAAACAAGTGAGAAAGTAGTAGGGTGAAACGAAATATATAAAAATGTGAATAGTCAGTTATTAAATGAGGGGAATGACAGCTTGCCAAGTGGATGAGGTGTTATTGGGAGAGAATAAAGCTGTAAAAAAAATACAAGTCCAAACAAATAGCAAGGAGAACGTGATGATAATCTATTCTTTTGAATCTTTTGATAATGTTACAAGATACTGTAGATTTTCTTATGATCTCGAAATGCAAGTTTTTATGTTTTACATTATACTCAATTATTTTGATACCTTGAAAAAAAAAAATACTCAAACTTTTAGTATAATACTTTATATGTATCTATCAAACTTTTAGTATTGTACAGGAATGTTTGGAGTAATATTTTTTTTGCTTTATAATATTTTTATTTTATAGGCTAAAATAAAAATTATGAAAGGAAATTGCGAAAGTGTGCATTATTTTTATTAATTTGCGAACATATACTTTCTCCGTCGTAAAACGACACTTTGGCCTCCACAAAAATTTAACAACTCTATTAGCTCATTCTTATAACTGGCTACTTGATAAGTTCTGAGTTTTTTTTTACGTGCGATAGATGACATGTTAAAAAGAAAGTGGACAGATTCAAAAAACACATACCTTACGGGATTGGGTGTCGTGTGTATCCACCACATGTGAAACCAATTTTATAAATAATAATTTAAAAAGGAATAGTTCGAAAATATTTTTTAGCTTGGCGTCTGTGGTAAGCTTTAGCACTGTTCTGAGTAAAAAATTACAACAAAACAAAAGGTGGGTATGCGTATTGGCGAATGGGGTATCAGACAAATTTTCTTCAAAAGTTATGCGGTATCACGGGTACCGTAATATTGAAATCGCTATATATAGATGGTTCATTCAATGTTATTTACACATATAATTTCCCTCATTATGTAAGTAAAGTCGCTGCAGTAAGGTAGCAAGTTTAGGTAGCAAGTTTACTCATTGCAATCAAGAACACATTTCTTTTAACGTTTTTGCAATGAATCTATAACAGTGCTTGGGAAGATATTATACGTCAAAATGATAGTAACGAGTCTTCCCGCCATGCCATTGAAGAGACTAAGAGTCGAGCGCATTTGAAAGGAATCGTTGCGATCGGATGCCGGACGAGAGAAGGAACATCCACATTGGTTTTCAGATTGGAGCTACAAAACACTTGACTTAATTTTATAAAGAATGTGGTTCACGGAACTAAAAATGACTTCTTCAAGTTTATTTGTGTGTTGGGTCGACTTTTGTATTTAATCATATATGCATATCAGATTGAGCTGCTGAAGTTGTAAGAGATACATGCCAGAGAATTGGGAGTTCAATGGGAGTTGGAAATAATGCATGTGAAATAAAATTAATATATCCGGTAAACATATATGATATCCCGATTTAGCAATCGAAGCGCGGATCCTGTGTAGTTGAGTTCATGTTGACATAGTAAAATGATGGTAAAAATGTCAAATTAACCAACAGTTTAGAGGAATAAATTAAATCATACCTAGTTAGTACCGAACATTAAGCTGGTTATCAAAGACTTCGTAGTTGAAAAACCGGCCAAGTCTCAATAATGTAAATATTGTTGAGATGATATTTCGAGCAGATTAGTGGGTGTAAGTAAGTTTAGGAACTGTTTACAGTAAAAGATAATTTCAAAAAAAAACAAGTGTCATGATGGTAGCCTACATCTAACTAGTCCGAGAGCATTAAATGAGGTGATACTATCAAGATTTGGTTTTTATACACATGTATATGTATGAAACCGATGAAATTCACTATATATAAACACTTTGTTCATCCCTCCAGTACACAACACCTTCAGTTGACTATAAATTTCTGCGTTTAGTGGTAATATTTGAAGTTGAAGAAGCAAATAGATGTGAGATTTGAGTTTATTTTAGAAAGATATTATCATATTTTGGAGACCACTTTAATGCATAATAAACTGGGTCGCATTTATGGAGTACACTCGTTAACATTATATTTAAACCGTAAACAGTTCATATGATTGAATGACTATTGGTTTTTTTTGACAGATGGACCAACTTATCAAATATGGAGTACAATTTAATACAAAGTTTGAGACTTTGAGCACTCATGTGAAGAAGCTGGAGATGTAGATGGTTCAGACAGGAGAAGATGTAAAGAGGCAAGAAGCCTTAACAAGAGGGGTAGGAGATGATGTGATGAAGCACCACGTGAATGCCATCATAGATGATGATTTATGTCAAGTGGTGAAGCAGAAGAAGCTGCAAGAAGGAGATTTCGAAGTAGAAAGCTCGTTGAGCTTCGACGGATCGCATTGGTGTCGATCGACGCTAGACTTCGAACATTGATCGGCAGACTTCAATCAAAACCGATAAACGGGCTCTCCAGAGCATCGATCGACGACACATACGGAGTCGGCCGTATCGTGCAATGACGTGAGGATTATGACTCACGAGGAGTTCACAGCAAGACACCCACATCTGCCCAGCCCTGTTTATGTAAAAATTGATCGGCAAATTGATCCCGCCACCGATTGACAGAGAGAGACCGCCATCGATCGACAACCTCCAGCACCCATCGATCAACGTGCACCTCTCACATACCGAGTGCAAATGCCAAAAATAGACGTCACCCGTCTCAATGCACTTAGGCCACAAACCAAACCTTTAGCTAACCCTCCAGAGACCACCATCACACATTCAGATGATGCAGCAGAGCCTATGAAAGTTGATAAGGCTCCTATGGGGAGAACCTTGAGGAAGAGAAAAGGAAAGGTTGCTAAGTATCTGAAAAGGGAAGCTAATGAGAAGGAGATGGAAAGTTTCCAAAAGAGAGTTTCATGATTACATTAGAAAAACCATTCGAGGAGGCCTATTTTACCCACATATTGTGGATGTTCTTCAGAGAGACCAGAGAAACGGAAGAGGACATTAGGAGAATGTTTTGTGAGGCCAGAGAAAAGATGAAGAATAAGATCACACTGAAGAAGAAGAGTGATCCTCGGAAGTTTGCAGTACCATGCACGGTGAAGGGTATTGAGTTCCCACATGCACTGTGCGACACAGGAGCATCAGCCAGCATTCTACCTAGGGTTATGACATACCATCTGAGTCTGAAAGTGGAGCCTTCCAAGGAATCATTCACTTTTGTGGATTGTTCACAGAGAAGCTCAGGAGGAATTGTAAGAGACCTAGAGGTGCAGATTGGTAATTCCCTAATTCCAGTTCATTTCCATGTCTTGGATATCAAACTGAACTGAAATTCTTCTCTGTTGCTTGGGAGAGCCTTTTTGTCAACAATAGGAGCGGTGTGCAACATGCAAACCAACCAGTTGTGCCTGACGCTCATAGATCCACATGTCCACTACAACCCTATTCCAGTCATGAAGCCACATACGTCCTCCAGAAGAATTGATGATCCATGACTCATCGCAGCATGCCACTGTGCAGCTGAGTACGAGATAGAGTATTCTGCGTCGATCGAAACTCACACCGCCACATCGATCGACAGTGCCCACAAGAAATCGATCAACATTCCCAAAGAAGAATCAGTCGACAGTAGTCCGGAAGATTGGGAGAACGACTACTATAATCCCACCATGGCGACACACACTAGAGATACCCTACATACAGAGGAGTATGATGAAGATTATGAGGAGGAATGAGCTATAGAGTACAGAGCCATTCTTGATGAGGAAGATAGACTTCTCCACCATTCCTCTTGGAAAAGGAATGCGCCGCCGATCGACAGAACCGTCTCAACATCGATCGACACTCATCTTCATCAGACAAGCCGACAACGAGTATCAACCGACATTGCCTACTACCAATCGATCAACACTGGAGTCGACCGTGCACGAGAAGGAGATTACTCGATTTTGGCAGTTGGGCAGATGATCACCATCACGAAAGCTATGCAGTAGAAACTGCAATTCATAAGACAGGCGTAGACAATCTCTTCATGCAACAACGCAACAGCCCAACACATCAGCAGAGGGTTACAAACGAGTTCTATGACATAGCTGGTGGCATAGACGATCGTTTCAAGCAGAAGTCTCGATAGCATACTCGACCGTCGATCAAAATCAACCCTCCAACATCGATCGACAGACGTCCAGAATTTGGAAAAAGAGCTTATGACCATGGTGGCACTAGGAGATTCCACTGGGAGGAGAAAGATGAATATGGAGTCTACAGAGATGATTATGGACATGCTAGAGATGTAGACGGACACATCATCAGAGTATCCAAGGATAATATCAGAAGTCTTCTGGAAAGAGCGTCAGTGGATGAGCACAGCCACCTATGTCTTACAGAACATGCTAGGTCATTCACACAAACCAAGATAGTACCAGAGATCTACACCAAGGATGAGATCAGTGAGATGTTCTATGGAGTCTATGGAGCCCAAGAAAAGCATGAAGGCGACTTCCGAATGAAGCTTGATGGTGTCTACTACCCACTGAATGACAACATCAGTTGGTTGACTACATGCATGGAGGAGAAGAGGCAAGACATAACCAAGATCCAGACACAGCGTGCGGCCGAAGCAACTGCAGCAGCAATACAGAGGGAGATAGTAGAGATTCAGAAATACATTGCTCGTCGACCAGAAGCATCAGCATCGATCGACAGACGCAACAACAAATCGACCGACAGTCACAAACGAACATCGGTCGACGAAGCTACAAACCGAGGCAGGCTAGTACCAAGGGTGAAATCAGATATGTCTGATACACACAACCATGGAGAGGAGATCTCAGCTGACACATACACCACACTTATGAGACATCAGTTCAACCTTGAGAGTCTTGGAGACAGATTGCAGAAGATAGAGAACACAACTGCATCAATGAAGGAAAAATGGCGCATACGAGATGAAGCAATGTGAGACTTCAGTGGTACATGGTTCAACAAGCGCATAGATGAGATGGAGACTTGTTTACCAGCAAGTTCCAGCTTTCAACATTACTAGCCAAATCACCTCCAAAGTCAAGGTAAATGACTATAACACAGCGCTGAGTGGGAGGTAACCCACTATTAGGTAATATCTAATTGGTTTTTATTTGTTTAGTACTTATGTTAATTTTAAATATTATTGCAGGTCATAAAAAGAAAAAAAAAACAAAATAAAAAGATCCGAGTAGACGATTGTCATGAGTATCGACCGACGAAAACACTGGCGACATCGATCGATAGAACGTCACCTGCCGCGACCAATGTCAACACAATTACATCTATCGACATCTAATTCGGTCTGGTATTAGTTTATTAATGAGTCTTATTAAAATGTTTTTTTAAAAGAGTTTTTATTGAGTCAAGAAGGGGATAATGAACTTATTTTATTTTTGCTTCTATCTAACCACACCATTCTAGATTTACTAGTTGCAGATAGCACTAAAGATACCAAAGTGGATCAACCTGTCAACTATGTTACAATTGCTGAGAATGTTTGAAGGAACCAAAGCTGACCTTCAACCTAATTGAGCTCAATTCTGCTTTTCTTGGGGCTTGGTATACATGGGATCAGATTCTTCAAACAAGTCTGGAAGGTAAAGCATTGTGTTGATTTATCACCCTCTCTCTCTCTATTTTCGAAATATACAGATATATATATATATATAATATATATATATATATATATATATAATATAGTTAGAAATAAAAAATTAGGAAGCAATTCGAACAGGACTTGGTGGCTACAACCAGTAAGGCTTGTTTCATATGAATTATATAGGTAAAGGATTAGAACATGATTTGGTGGCTACAACCATTTAGGTTTGATTCACAAATAATCCTAAGATAAAGGTCAAAAAGAAGTGAACAAGATTTGGTGGCTAAAACCATTAGAGCTTGATTCATGACCATTAGAGCTTGATTCATGGAAGCATGTCCAACCCTTGTCAATGATCTTGCAATAAAGCAGACTTTGACTAGGGAAGAAGTTAGTAGAGAGAGATGATAGGAACTATTGTTTACGTAGGTCCAGATACTTATTTGAGCATCCTTTCATCCTGTGATCGATACCCCCAAGGTAAAGCCTACCCTTTTATTTTAATTTAGGTTGGTAGAGGGGATTGACAAGCATGATGTGCTAAGTTGTTGACTAGATGAACTTGGTTGCTAGACTAGGGCATGCTATAGTGTGCTTCTGAGATTAGGACTTTCTAAGGTGTTGATTCTAAGTTTTAAAATCTGTGAGTCCCTGCTGTTTTTAAACCTCATTTAGAAAGACTGCTTGTATGTTTTGCTTGAGGACAAGGAAAATGATAAGCCTGGAAGAGTTGATAGACCATGGATTTGACCTACTTTTACCCATGGTTTATAAGTGTTTTAACTACTATTTATTATATTATAGAGTATATTTAGTATATTTATAAGATCAGAAGTGATTTAGAAGAAAGTGATAATTTTGGAGCATTTTGGAGATATTTTGAGTAAGCACCCGAGCTGACCATCGAGCACGACCATCGGTCGACATTGAAGAGAAATAATCGATCGATGTTCACATCGTGACATCGATCGACACCGAAGCGCGCAGAAAGCCCGTTTGGTCTCAGCCGACTTAGAACCCAAGTCTTCACCAATTTACAAGATTACCCCTGACGAGTTTTAACCTAATTATATAAACTTTGCCAACATGTTAGAGGCAAAGTGTGCTTTCTTGTTTTACTATTTTCAACAGCTAAAGGTTTTCTCGGATTTTTAGTAGATTGGAGAGAAGATCCAAAGAGATATGTGATTGGAACTCCATTGATATCTATTTATTTATCTATGCAGTTTTTATACCTAACTGATGTTATGAATTGCTTAGCCCATGTCTGAGTAGTTCTCTTCGTTAGATTTAGGGTTTAAATATGTAATGAGGGATTAGCCCCAACTATAGATTGCTACGTTGTGATATTCATCTTTAGGATTGTCATTAATGCCTGTTTTTAGATTAGATACCTAGAACTTGTCCTAGGAGTTGTAGACATAAGCGATAGCTTGCATCTCACCCTGAATCCATCCTAACTGAGATAAGATTGCTAGAGTAAGGCGAGAGCTGATCTAGGAAGCTTAGTGAGCACATTCAACCTGTGCATTAACGCTTGACCAAAAGCGTCGATCGATTTTCCTATCGAATAATCGGTCGACGTTTCAACAAGTGTATCGATCGATGTTCCTATAAAATCATCGATCGACACTGGTCAATTGACAAACCTAGAAAGCGAGAGCCTAATAGTTTGTTATTAAGTGTTGAGCTCTATAATATCATGCATACAACTTATTAGGCATCTGTAGGATTATAATCCTGATTACCTGAATAAAAACCCTAAGTCTAGTTGCTTTCATCTAAGTACCAAAACCCCAATCAATCGATCGAGCAACTACCTTGCTCACAAACCTGTATTTTACATTTAATCAAAATCAACCTAGCTTAATGAACTTAATTAGATTTATTAGGTTCCCTAGCTCCCTGAGAATTCGATTTCTAAGTACTACAACTGAACCTCTTATTTGAGAGAGTAATTCACTCCTTAGGGTAATTTGAGTAAGATCAACAACTAAACAAGCATCGTTAGACCATCGGGAAGTCAACCCAACTCGCCATCGGGCGAGTGGACAAGGTCCATCCAACTCGCCCAATGGTGAGTTGAACTGACCAGACCAAGTCGCCATTGGGCGAGTTGGAGAAGCCTCGTCCAACTCGCCCAATGGTGAGATGGATCGCACAATCCAACTCTCTATTAAGTGAGTTGGACGACCCTCATCCATCTCGCCATTGGGCGAGTTGGAGAAACTGAAACCAACCCGCCCAATGGCGAATTGGATTGATCAAGGATGCCTTGTCTCTAAACCCTCGTAGCTTCCTCTTTCGAGCCTCGACTGAACTGTTTGTTGTTTCGTCTCGATCGTAGTTACCGTTGGAAACCTACAACAAAAACCGTAAAGATTTTTTTTTCTCGTAGAAGTTCAAATTAATTGTCAAAATAGACGAGGTTAACTTAACACCCCAGTCATACCCTTGTTACGATCAATTTGAGTCTTAAAAAAATTGACGTCGCATCGAAGGCTCTCTTTCGATAAAATCGTAAAAACGTCCGTAGTCAAAAAATGGCCCAAAGGATCTAAAACTTTACTAAGAGCCCACTTACGATTCTTATGGAATCAAGCCCAAGGATGCTATGATGGTTTAACTCCCAGGAGAAGATAAATATCAAGTTTCCGAGGATAATCATGAAGATCGAGAAAAATGGAATATTTCCGCAAGAAGATAAACTCGACTTGGGGCAAAAAAAAAGGAAGAAGGTAAACTGATCTGAGGAAGAGTATATAAGGGATGCTAGAGCAGAAGGCGCAAGAGGAGACACACATGGAAAATTCAGCACTTAGAGCTATTTAGGCATTTTTTTCCGTTTTTGTTCTCGAGCTGCGTCTCAAGTAGGGATCGTGCTCACTTCTCCAGCAGGGAACACTGCCTCGAGATCTGTAGGATGTAACTTCAAGGCAACGAATAACGAGAGCGAGTATGAGGCCTTGATCGCTGGATTATCGCTCGCCCACTAGCTGGGTGCAGAAAATATACAAGTTTACAGTGACTCCCAACTAATTATTAATCAAGCACAAGGAGAATACCAGGCTAAGGATGATTGCATGATCCGGTATCTGGCAGTCACGCAGCGTAGTTCAAAAGCTGCAAACTCACTCAGATTCCCAGAGAACAGAATTCGCAAGCCGACGCTTTGGCTAACCTAGGTCCGCCCTTGAGACGCATACCCATATGAGTATCCCTTTGCTAGTACTCCAATGGCCGGCCACCCTAGTAGAGCCATCGAGCGAGGAGGTCTCCGCCATTGAAGAGGAAGAAACATGGATGACTCCCTTAGTCTGGTATCTGGAGGATGACATACTCCCAGAAGACCGCAATGAGGGCAGGAAAATTAAGAAGAAAGCCGCTAGATACTGCCTCTCTCAGGGAAAGCTATACCGCAGGTCATTCTCTGGCCGATACCTGAGATGCCTCACACCCCGTGAAGCAGCTAGGATCCTGGTGGAACTACACGAGAGAGATTGTGGGTCTCACTCCAGCGGAAGAAACCTAGTGTTGAGAGCTAAAAGAACGAGATACTACTGGCCCACGATGGCCGAGGATGCCAATCAAAAGGCTAAACTCTGCGACAAATGCCAAAGACACGCTCCAGTTTCTAAACTACCTCCAGAGTATCTCAAGTCCATAAGCTCACCCTGGCCTTTTAGGAAATGGGGCATGGACATAGTGGGGAAGTTTCCCATGGCGCCGGGGCAGAAGGTCTTCCTCCTAATAGTAATAGACTATTTCTCAAAATGGATCGAAGCAGAAGCACTCAGCAAGATAACCGACCTCCAAATCAGAAAATTCATATGGACGCACGTGATCACGCGGTTCGGAGTTCCAGAGGATATTGTTACAAACAACGGCCCTCAGTTTACAAGCCACAATTTCAAAGAGTTCTGCAAAGACTGGGGCTTAAGACTCTCCTTCGCTACACCTTGACACCCTCAATCTAATGGGCAAGCGGAATCCACAAACAAGACTGTGGTAAATATGCTGAAGAAAAGCTTGGAGGGTTCTCAAGGAAACTGGGCGGAAGAGCTACATGGAGTCCTTTGGGCCTATCAGACTACCCCCAAGACGGCAACACATGAGACCCCCTATGCGTTGGTATATGGAGCAGAGGCCATAATCCCAACCGAGATGCATGTGAAGACCACGGTCTCGGGGACCACCTCTCAGGAGGAAAATCATGAGCTAATGTCGCTGAGTCTCGACCTACTCGACGAAAAAAAGGAAACTGCTCGACTGAGAAACTGGTCCTACCAGCAGGAAGTAGCCAAGACCTACAACAAGAAGGTCAGAACAAGAACCTTTTAGCAAGGCGATTGGGTCCTACGGCGAGACGATAAAATAACTGGGAAACTCACCCCAGGATGGGAGGGACCCTACAAGGTAATCGAGGTACAAGGAGCAGGAGCATACATGCTGCAAGACGCTAAAGGTAAAATACAACCCAATTGCTGGAATGCCCTGCACCTTAGAGCCTATTATTTTTAACATCGATCCCCGGATCATATTTTCTATATCTATTATTTAAGCATTACAGATTCCTACTCCTATGAACGCTGAAACGTCTCCGGACACAGCTTATGCAATAAAATAGTTTCGACTATAAAAGAGTAGTAGGAATACCATAATACTTAAATGGGAAAACGAGCTGGATCAGGTCCAAGCGACCTCTGATCCTGGCCAACCCTCAATGAAAAAGTGGTACGACCACAAAAAAAACAAAACGGGTATGAGACATAAGGTAGGAATGGGTCTGCGCAAGCCCGAGTATGCCGTCAATACTACCTAAAAATCCATGTATAGCCTCAGGCATATCTGGTTCCCAAACTAAATAAATACCCAAACGTGAAAGGCACCTGTATTAAAACGCTACGTGCTAAATAATACAGGGTACACAAGGTATAATTGCAAGAGTACTGTGATAACAGGAAGAAAAAGTGCAAAAGTCCAGGAGCACCCTACGATATCATGTTTCTCCAGACGTGGAAAGCAGCGTAAGCCTGACACTTGGGTTTTCACCCATACCAGCACCTTATAAGTCTGATAGTGGCTTCCTGCAGAAGCAGCATGCAGCGCGGGAACTCGATAGTGGCCAGGTTCCGAGCGGCAAAATGCGAAATCCCAACAGGTATAGGTAGCGGCCTCACCTAGGCAGGGAGAATACGGTCCCTTAAACTAATAATTCAGAACCCCCGGGTTATTGAAAACCTTTGGGTCCCCAAGCAGTGTCCGGGCCCTGAAATGATTTTTTCAGGATCTGGAAAAGGTAAACCTCCAGGTTCTTTATAACCCCCGGGCCCAACTATGATCTCAGGATCCTCAGTATAGAAGCTCCTAAAACGGCCTCAAAGCCCGAGAACCAAAATCTATAAACGATCTATATAGCCTATAGGACAACGAGCTCAAGGCCCCATAAAGACCTTCGAATTGTATATCGTCAGAGCTAAGATTCAGATCTTGGAATCCCAAACTCATGAGAATGAGAAACAAAGCTTGCAGGGAAAAGGAATTCATTACGAAAAATCATTGTTCCAAAGAGAATCAAGAAAGGCAACAAGAAGCCATTATTCAAAGAAAAACAGGTTCGACAAAAAGCATCTAGAAAGGCGGACCAGCTGAGACTCGAGACTCCGCAACGGACCTCAAGCTGACTTGGGAAAACCCTCCAGAATGGCGACCCAATAGCTGACGATATTCTTCCTCGGGATCTCAGTGCTCCGTCCTTCCTTCCAACCATTCTTTCATAAGCTCCCATCTAGCCGAAGCTGTCATCTGCCGAATCAATAAGTCACGCTGAGCCGCCATATCTAGCACTCGATTACGGAGAAGGAATAGCCCAGTGAGCAGCATCTGCAGAATGCCCATTAGTGGAACCCCTCCAGTCGGGGTCCCGGCTGAGTCTGGTCTAATCCTAGCAGTCGGCGGCGTTGCTCTATCCAAATGAGGTGGAGGAGTGTAGAAAGAACACCTTCTTCGCGTCCCAGCCTGTTGATACTCGTCGTAAAGAACCGAAGCAGGGAGTCTTGCAATATTCCCTGAAGAATAGATGAGTAAGAAGACGAAACCCTACCAAGCAAGGACAAAGAAGCAAGAACTTACCCCAAAGACGGCTGTGGCGCAAGACTTCCTTACTCACCAGGAATGGCACTCTACGGAAACACCGAGAAATCGCTAGCACCTGTTTCGCCACTGCTTCCCCAAGGAAGGACACCGGACGAGCCACATCTAAAAACAAAACCAATCATCGGCAAATCAACAACCGCAGGAGAATGAAGTACAAAAGGCAAGACTTACCGACGGTATGCCAGAACGTAGGGTAAAAGAAGGGTTCCTGAATCTTCATAAATGCGTATCGGCTGTTCTAGTTATTCCCAAAGGGGTAGTTACCCTTGGTGCCTCTCGAAGGCTCCTCGACCAAAGGGGTGCTATCGCGGGGTTGAAGATGATAGAATCAGGGCATGATCGTCAGCGGGGAAAAGTAGTAGGAATACAGAACCTCATGTATCCCGATGTCAAGGCCTTAGAGCTCCCCAAGTACTTGGATCGACATTAGAGTCCTCCAGGATAAGGGAGTAAGCTGAGAAGGGCAGAAACCAAAGAACGACGATATCTCAGCCACGAGTGACGGAATGATCCCTCGAAAACCTGCCACCAAGTATGCCTCAAAGACGGCTATCTCGTTCGGTCCCCTGTCAGCTGCGCGTTCAAACTCACAGGGACTCCTCATCTGTACCGAAGAATGAATTGCATATCTCCTCCGAATGGCCATCAGATCCTCCTCCTCGATCTCAGAGCATGGTCTGTCATCAAGAACATAAGAGCAACGTTGCTTCGAGGGTGCCATCAGGATCGCCTCGTTATCAGCCTCGGGGACCTCTCTGTGAGAAGCCGCAGTTAATGAAAAGGGGTCAGCAAATAGGCAACGAGGCCTTACGCGTCCACCTACGAGCGAGGCCAGAAGAGAGGGTAAATCAGAATTCATCTTTCTTAAATCAGGGATGATCTGGTGAGAAGCGCCGTGCATCCTAAATATACGCCTAACTCTTTCCTTTTTAAAGACAGAGAAAAGGAAATCAAATATTTCCAAATCTCCTTGAGAATCCTTAACAAAGAGCGATCGGCCTAGAACAAAAGAAATCTGATCCAGGAAGGAAAAACACTATTCATCTACCCTAAAGATCACGCTACCACCTTTTTCCGGTTCAAAAGATCCCATCCTATAAGACTCCGGTTCTCTCCAACAAGAACTCTCTCCAGCCTCATCACCTCCAGAAAATTCAAGAAGCTACTATCAAGCTTCAGCTAAATAAGGAGGAACCGATCCTCACCTGGGTTCAGAATGAGCTCCGGCTTGAGTGGAATCCAGGACAGCGAGACCGATGGAGAGGTGTCCTGCCTAAGGGGAGCCTGCTGAGAGTGAGCAACCCCGATTGACTTGAGTGCACAGGTTATTCCCCGACTTCGATGACGAAATCAAGAAATAAGGGGCAAACTATTGGGGAAAATACCCAGGTATTATTTCCTCCAGCCTCCATGCAGGACCCAGGCCCCGTGTCTCCGATAAAGGAACGCTCCAGGTCCCCGCTAAAAAGGAACCCTAGGATCGGTCCCAGGGACCGACCTCCCTTCCAAGAAATGGAAGACTTCCGACAAGGAGAACCTTCCATATTTCCGAATATGGAAGAGTTAAACCTAAACCAAACCAACTTCAAGACGACTATATAAGAGTTCCTAAATCCCTGATGCAAGGGATCGACTTCTCCAAGGCTTAGAGATTAGAACTAGACGGCTAGAATTAAGGTTCTTACCTGATACCTTGTAACCTCGCTTGTTCTTTCTTGTTCTATCTTATAAAAGTCTCTTCAAGCCTATATCTTCGTTATCTTACTAAATCCCCACGAAACATACACAAGCACTTAATAAAAAACAGCTTATCCATCGTTTTGTGATACTCTAAAAGAGCCTACACAAAAATCCCCTAACAAAATGCATTCTTGATGTCTCTCCAGGATTTAAGAGATCCTGGTTGTAACTGCTTGAGCCAATGCAGAGCTTCTCTAGCAAGTGAGTACCTGAAGAGCTTGCATAACAGGTAGTCATTAGAGATTCCCTCGACTCTAATAGCAGAAATCAGATCCTCGAACCTCTCCAGATGGTCCATAGGATGCTCGTGGGATAATCCATGGTAGGGTAGCTGTCCCACAAGCGTGTAGTACTGTGCATTCAACTCAAAATCCCACTCGATAATGGGAGGACGAATGGCTGATCTGTTGGTGTAGTATCTATCAGGACGGTTGTAGTCAGCCAAGGTTTTGGGTTGCGCAGCCTCATCCATAGGTAAAGTAGTACCTGTAGCATTAGCATCAGGCTAAGGGATTGCAGCCCCCTGAGCATTTATCCTCTGACCTGCTGCATTACGCAGATGACCCTCCCGGTCATGTAGGTCTCCATTGTTATCTCGTACAAGTATCAAAGGCGCAACCATCTCTCGAAGCTCAGTATTGATCGATGTCTGGGATGGAGTATCGATCGATGTCGGATGAAAGATGTCGGTCGACGAAACGTGAGTGTTGTCGGTCGACAGTGGTGAGCGAGTATCGGTCGAAAGAACTGGTGTCTGGGTCGACGGTGGTTGAGCAGAATCGAGCGACACACAAGTGTTGTTGTCGGTCGATGAGGAGCGCGCTTCCTTGCGGATCGAACGTTCCAAACTTACAGGATCTGGTAAGAATAGCAGTTGAGTTTCCTTGTTGCTTCTAGTACTGCTGGACATGTACCTGTAAATCCAAGAAAAAAATTTTATGTCAAAAACTTAACAAAAATTAGATAAATAGGCGATCAAAGCTCCCCGGCAACGGCGCCAAATTTGAAAACACTCAAATTATGATTTATACTCTCTCAAATAAGAGGTTGAGTTGTAGTACTTAGGAATCGAATTCACAAGGAGCTAGGGAACCTAAGAAATCTAATATGATTTGTTAAGCAAGATGGTTTTAGAGATTTAAATGTAAATTGCAATTTAATATTGAACAAGTGTTTGTTCAATATGATTGGTTGAGGTTTTGGTGCTTAAAAAGAAAATAGTTAGACTTAGGGTTTTTATTCAGAAAAATTGGGATTATAATCCTACAGATGCCTAATTAGTTGCATGCATGATAATGTAAAGCTCAACTACTTGATCAAGAAGTCAATCAGCTCTCGCATGTTTTGACTTGCCTATTAACTAGATCTAATGATCTCAACTCTCGTTATTTTGATCAATAGAAAGTGTCGATCGATAATCCTATTGGGATATCGATCGATACACCTTTTGCTCCGTCGGTCGATTATTCAGGAATGATATCGATCGACGCGGTCTAGTCAAGATTTATGTGCGGGTTGAATAATAGCTTACTAAGCTCACTAGATCAGCTCTCGCCTTCCTCATAGCAAGAAACATAGTTCAGTTAGAATGTTTTCAGGATGAGAATGAAGCTCTCGATTTTATCAATCAATCCTAGGGCAAGTTCTAGGTAGCTAATCTAGACACAGACATTAATGAGCACTCCTATGAAGATTATCACAACTCAACAATCTATAGTTGGGGCTAATTCCCTCCTAACCTATTTAAATT
The DNA here is from genome assembly GCF_020379485.1 of Brassica napus. NCBI lineage: Eukaryota > Viridiplantae > Streptophyta > Magnoliopsida > Brassicales > Brassicaceae > Brassica > Brassica napus. The sequence goes on from NC_063445.1 coordinate 40,523,035, forward strand.
CTAAAATCTAACAATGGAACTCTCAGACATGGCTAAGCAATTCATAACAGCAATTAAGTATGAAAACTTCATTAGAATAGTAAATAGATATTAATGGAGTTCAAATCACAAATTATAAGTTTGGATCTTCTCTCCAATCCATCAAAATCCTAAAAACCTTTGCTGTAAAAATAATATAACTAGAAAAGCACATTTTGCCTCTAGCATGGCGGCAAAGCTTATATAATTAGGGTAATTAAAACTCGTAAGGGGTAATCTTGTAAAATGGTGAAGACTTGGGCTTCAAGTCGGCTGTGACCAAACGGGCTTTCTGCGCGATTCGCTGTTGATCGATACACAGATGTGTGTATCGATCGATTATTCATCTCCAATATCGACTGATGGTCGAGCTCGATGGTCATCTCGGGTGCTTGCTCCAAATATCTCCAAAATGCTCTAAAATCATCAGTTATATCCAAAACACTTTTGATCTTATAAATATTATAAATAGACTCTATAATATAATAATTATTAGTAAAAACTCCTATAAACTATGGATGAAAATGGGTCAAATCCCTAGTCTATCAGAATTCGATCCCTATGTACTACAACTCGACCTCTTATTTGAGAGAGTATAAATCACTCCTTAGGGTTATTTGAGTGATATCAACTCACTGGGAGTTAATGCAGGGACCAGAATGTTAGGGTATTTTTGTGTACAAGCGATCCGTGCTCAGCTCTACGAAATGATAGGAGGAAGGAGACATGTCGTTGATTGTATTCTCCTGCTTCGATAGTTGATACACCATGAGATCCTGCTCTTAGGATACTGCCATATGGGTATGGGCCAGTATAGGTCGTCGGTGCCTTAGTAGCAGCAAGGGAGATTGGTCGTTAGGCGGGGGCCGCCTATCGATAGTGAAGATAGCAGGGTCTTCTTGATCTATGATCGATGGTTCCGACTACCAGGGTGGGTCCTTGGGTGCCTCCTGATTTGTAGTTGTTGGTTCCGGCTACCAGGGTCAGTCCTTGGGTATCTACGCATGGGACCATGGAAGGTGTTTGGATTGATAGCTGCATCTTTCAGTGGGGATTGCCAAAGTTTCCTTCAGTGAGGGATCAAGCCGTTTGTAGTTCATATATTGGTGGAGGCGTGTAGCCTAGCTGGGCACATAGCCTGATGAAGGCACGGATCCTAGATGGGCACGTAGCCTTGGGAGCACGTGGCTCTAGTGGGCACATGGCCTAGTGGGCACGTAGCCTTGGGAGCACATAGCTCTAGTGGGCAGGAGTCATCTGTTCTAGAGGGCACATGGCCGAAACAGATGGTAGACCTATCGGTATGCTGCATTGAGAATGATGCGTCGATGTGCTTCAGTGAACATGGAGGGACCCTGCAGATGAGCTGGAGATCATGGCCTGAGCAAGTAAGTAGAGTTGTAGACGTACTGCAGTGAGCATATATCTTCATCTGGTTGATAGTAATCGCAGGGATTCGTCGGTTATGAGCATGTTGATGAAGATGGTCTTCTAGGTGCGAAACCTTGCCTTGGCGGCTGTAGAACTGGTGAGCTCTGGTCATGGACCTCTCTCCTCCTTCTTTAGGTTTAAAAACCTATATTTATAGTGGAGGTTGTGCCTCCCTCTTAGGATTTGGAAATATTCATTATATCCTTTGATAATAGAATATTTCCCTTTTTCTTAAGGGAGGTCATATGTATTGGAATACTTCCTCTTTTTCTCATATCTAGGGAGAATCCTTCTTGTCCAAGCTGGTACCTTATTAATGGAAGATTTCCATTTATCCTAAGGCAGGATAAATCACTCGGCCTGGAAGCCGGATGCAGGACCCAGACCTGGGGCGGTGACCCAGACCCGGGGGCAGGGACCTGGAAGCCGGAGGGAGGAACCCGAGACCTGGAAGCCGGAGGGAGGAACCCGGGACCTGGAAGCCGGAGGGAGGAACCCGGGACCTGGAGGAAGGAACTTGGATGCCGGAAGCTGGAGTAATATCTTCATGAATGATTTTTCTCCAACAGTTTGCCCCTTATTTTCTGGTTTTATGTTTGAAGGCAGGAAATAACATGATTTTCCTCATAGGACTTCGTGAGTATCACCATGGTATCAAGCTCATTGTTGAATTTGGAGTAGGACGTCGGCTCGTAGCCAGGGCCTTCAAACTTCCTTATCGAGTATGCTTGGATGTACTTGCGCTCGGTCTGAAAGGATTCACAGCCGGATTGGAGATGTACGGCCTGAAGAATGGGCATTAATCCTTGATTCGACACAGACATGTGGTAGACATGCTTCAGTGGGCATGTGTTTGGTCTGACTGAGGATGGTCACATGGATGTAGTTGTACCCTTGATTCCGGTGGCCTGGAAGTGGATTATCAGGAAAACCATCATAGGACCTACTAAATGCTCTAAGGGCGTATATCACTGTCGCACATGATCAAGTTGAGTCTGTAAGACTTACTTCTTCTCCTTTATTAAGATGAGACGTTGCCCCCACGGTCGGAATTGATCGGAGTTGGCCACAAGTCAGATGGAGAAGCCGGGAACGTCTGCATAAAGGGTGATGCTTCTTCTCATACCCAAGATACTTGTGCTGCTTCTGTAGCTATACTTGGCCTTAGTTCAGGCAGGACTTCAGTTTGCATTTCATGAGGCTCTCCGGTTCCATGAATCGTGTGGAGGAGTGTATGGGTCAGGACCTAGGAGTTTTTCTAAGAGGGAGAATCTTGGTGAGGCTAAGGATTAGGGGGATGAGGAGGTTTAATAAGACCCGGAGGATCCTCATGCTTGATTCTGCTGGCCTTGCTTGCGCCACTTAAGCTTGCAATAGCTGTAATGGACTTTCATTCAGGTTTTCGTACCAGAGTAGAACTCTTGGACATGTTGTTTGTGGTGAGCAGCAGTGCCCATGCCGAATAAAGAAGGCGGAACCATTAGTTGAACTTTGCCATTGATTCTTGGCCACTCTCAACTATGTAATATTGCAGTCTGCCCCCGAAGGTAGGCTTCAATCAATGCTAGGATGACCTTGTGTCGTGCTTTCTTGGAACCCGGAGGATCCTGGGCATGTTTTCCCAGAGTCTGAAGATTTAGAGATACATCCTTCTGAAACTCATGGCTCGTGGATGCGATTCTTCATAAATCGGAGGTTGTATGGACTTTCGTCCAGGAACCAGGAGACTGGATGGACTTTCGTCTAGGAACCCGGAGGCTGGATGGACTTTCGTCCTAGAACCCAGAGGCCAGATGGACTTCCGTCCTGGAACACGGAGGCAGGTTGAACTTTTGTCCAGGAACCTGATGGTTGTGTGGACCTTCAAGGGGACCTTCTCGTATATCTTTTCGACTCGAAGTCGCCTCTGTCGGTAGACTCTCGTTGATTGCTAGGTAGGCTTTTTGGAGCAGTGCCTTCCTTTATCAAAACCTGGGAGCGTCTTCTAATGCGTCGTCCAACTACCCTTGGGAAGACATACAGACGGAACCAGATGTGGTAGGTTCGTGAACTTGGATTATAGGGATGCGTCATATTCCACCTTCCGTAGATGGGTTACTCATGAATTTTTCCCAAGAGATAGGAGGTCTCTCTTATGGACTCGAAGATTCAATAGCTGAATCATGGGATCGAACGGAACCGTGGTATTTCTTCAGAACCCGGAGATGTTGTTGGGATCCGAAGGTCGTTTCTGGAGCCTGGAGACTGCCCTAGACCCGGAGGTCACCTTTAGAACCTGGAGGTTGAGTAAGGACCCGAAGGTCATTTGGGAACCCGATGGTTCCTTGAGACCCTGAGGTCGTATTTAGGACCCGGAGCTTGTTTTGAACCCGAAGGTTGCTCTGGACCCGAAGGTCATTTGGGAACCCTGAGGTTCCTTCTAGACCCGGAGGTCGTTTTGACCCAGAGGTCTTTTTGAACCCGGAGGTTTCTTTTGGACCCGTAGGTCGTTTTGAGCCCGGAGGTTGCTCTAGACCGGGAGGTCGTTTGTGATCCCGGAGGTTCGTTCTGGACCCGGATGTCGTTTTGAACTTGGAGGTTTCTTTTGGACCCAGAGGTTGCTCTGGACACGGAGGTCATTTTGAACCCGGAGGTTGCTCTGGACCCAGAGGTCGTTTTGGACCCGGAGGTCGTTTTGAAACCGGGGTTATATAAGAGCCTGGAGGTTTACCTTTTCCAGGCCCTGAGATCTTTTCATGACCCGGAGACTGCTTGGGGAGGTTCTTAATAACACGGGGGTTCTGATCTAATAACCCTGAGGTTATCTTTAGACCCGAAGTTCGTAAGAACCCAGAATATTTGGTTTTGCAGGGACCGTACTCCGCCTTCCTAGGCAAGACTACTCGAGGTACCTGTTCGAATTTCGCATTCTGCCGCTCGGAAGCTGGCCACTATCAAGTTCCTATGTTGTATTCTACTTCTTTAGGAAGTCACTGACAGGGTTAGAGGGTACTGGTGTGGGTGTTATGACCCAAGTGCAAGGCTCCGCTGCTTTCCACGTCTGGAGAAGCAGGGTTTTAATTGCTCCCTGTATTTCACAGTACTTTTGCAATAATTATACCATGTGTTCCTTGTATTGTGTAGCACGTAGCGTTTTAATACTGGTTCTTTAGGGACCCCGATGCACCTTAGGCCGCACATGGGTTTTAGGGAGTTTTGACAGCATACTCAGGCTTGCGCAGACCCATTCTTTCCTTATGTGTCATACCCATTGTCGCTCCCTGTACAAACTCTGAGTTTGAATACAGTACTTTGTGTTTGTACTTATGCCTCCTGCGTTGTTGTAGGAATTGGCATGTTTCATACGATGCTCCCTGCGTAAGAGTAAGCGTGTAAGTTCCTTACGCAGTACTTTGCATGTTATGTAATATTCTCCCTGCCTGAGAGTAAGCATGTAAGTAGCTCCTCAGGCAGTACTTTGCATTATATTTAATATGCCCCCTGCCTGAGAGTAAGCGTGTAAGCTCCTTAGGCAGTACTTTGCATTATATGTAATATGCTCTCTGCCTGAGAATAAGCATATAAGCTCCTCAGGCAGTACTTTGCATTATAAGTGATATGCTCCCTGCCTAAGAGTAAGCATGTAAGCTCCTCAGGCAATACTTTGCATTATAAGTACTTCGTACCCCGCATGGGGGTAGGCTCTTGAGCAGGAGTACTATATTTTGACCGCATACTATGGCTTGTGGTAGCCCATTCCTGCGATTGTCAAATGTTTTCCATGCACCATATGTGTGGGTTTTCCACTTATGCGCAAGATCATAGGATCTAGTAATCCCTTTTATTGATCTGGAGGCAGGGATCGATGCAGGGGTCAGAGCCGGAGCTTCTCTCAACAGGAACCTGGAGGCAGGTGTCCTGCCCGAGGCCTGGATGACTTTTCCCAACCAGTTTGCCCCTTATTTCTCGATTTCGTCCTCGAACTCGGGGAATAACCTGTGCACTGAAGTCAACCGGGGTTGCTCATTCTCAGCAGACTTCCCTTGGGCAGGACATCTCTCCAGTAATCCTTCTTTCCCAGGTTCTTCTTAGGTCTGGACCGTGTTCGAACCTGGAGGAGAAAAAATTTCCTTGGGATAGACCGGGGTCTAGTAGACGTTTCCAGGTTCTAGACTTGCTTAGAGATGACCTGGCGAGATTCAGGACCTTGGTCTCATTCCATTGGATGTCAAGACTTATTCATGGGGCTCGTGGCCTGTAGTAGTTCTCTCTGGTTGGCGCAAGACCTGATGGAGAAACGTTTGATGCTTCAGTGGCCATCAACATCAGTTTGTCGGTGGCAGGTCCCTTAGGCTTCACATGAACATGATGTCGCTTTGAAATCTCCTTATATGGGTTCTTCTTAGGTCTGGGCTGTGTTTGAACCTAGAGGAGAGTCGATTTCCCCGAGATAGACATGGGTCTAATGGATATTCCCAGGCTTGTGTCTGGTTTAGGTTAATTGACCTAGGAAGATTCAGGCTCCTGGCCTCGCATGTTGATTGGACGGCAAGACTCATAGGTTTGGCTGGTGAAGATCACTTGTATCTGTTGAAATCTGCTGTAGGTGATCTGTTGCCCCGCTCAGAAGCAGGAATTCTTGATCTCGGATTCGCATTGCAGTGATAAGCGAGATCCGTCTTCCTGGCCAGGACCTCGGTGGCACATAGCTACATATTTCCTCGGTCCGAATGTCACATGACCGGGCCACAGAAGCGAATTATCAATTTACTTCTTGCTTATGTGCCCCGTGATTGATGTCGGCTGGAGAATGATCTTCTGAAGAACCTGCACCCTGACTCTAGGATGGAGAAGTTCCGTACTAGGTAGTAATTGAGTGAAGACCACGATTTTTCTGATTCCTTCTTCGGGAGGAACAAGACCCTTTGTTGAGGCGTGGTGGCCAATTCTTCGTCATACTACCCTGAGGTATCGACGTACAGAAAACTTGTAGTCCCTAACGATTCTTCTCCGAAATCTAAGGCTCTCAAGGGCTTCATGTTCTGATCCTGTTGGACCTGTAGGTTTTTCCTGGCGGTTTCGAGGAATTAATGCTCTGGCACGGGAGGATCTGTAGATATTGCACCCGGAGGTGAATATTTGTTTTGCTGTCTCGAACCCATAATCTTTATTGACTTTATACAACATCGCACCATGTCCTCCGGAGATGGACCACTCTCGATGTTGATTGGATATGGGCTGTTGTCGAGATTGCGCCCGTTGCTTCCGTGGAGCCGTTCGGAATACCTTCAATATCTATAGGACAGCTTCGTGGTAATAGAACCTTTGTGGGCCGCGTGGTCCTGCAGTTTCTGGTACTCTTAGCTGGTCTTAAGTCTTTCCATTTTGTCATGTTGGATGTATCTTCTCGAAATTCGTCGATTACAGAGATATCCTCCTGAGGCCCGGAGGTTCTGGAATTTATCCTCCTGAAACATGGAGGTTTGTGGGCATCGTCCCCTAGAAGCCCGGAGTTTGTGGAACTGGTTCTCTTGGAACCCAAAGATTTTGGGGTAGACCCTTCTGAAACATGGAGGTTCCCGGATGTTGGCGAGCTCCTCTGTCTGCCTTGCCAATGACCTTTGTACCTCTGGCGTATGGAGAAATATTTTTGCTCTTTGCACCAGGACGGCACTCCCTGTGTGCTTTTATTTTTTTAGGTAAAGCGACAGTACTTCTCCATCCCTGGGGTTGGGGAGTATGGGTTGACATGATCTCATGTGATCTTTAAACCAGATTGGTCCATAGGCAGGAATTGACCTAGGTTTGGAGCCGAAATCGGTTGTTTAGATAGCAAGAGTTCTCCAGGATGAGGTGATTCTTCTTTTGCTTCACTGGGGTTAGCGTTTTCTTATGCATACTAGGACATGATTAGTCCACTCCTGCTGTTGATCATCCACAGATATTGATTTCCTCATATACCTTGGATTTCCTTTTTTGTAGGCGTCGTTCGATGACTCGTTGTAGCTGCTCTCTGCCCCCGCTTGGGTGAGCCTTATTAAAGGAAGATTTCCATTTATCCAAAAGCAGGATAAATCACTCGGCCTGAAAGCCGGAGGAAGGACCCAGACCCGGGGGAAGGGACCCAAGACCCGGAGGGAGGAACATAGGACCTGGAGGTAGGAACCTGGAAACCGGAAGCTGGAGTAATCTCTTCTAGGAACCCGGAGGTTACAGCTAAGTTCTGCGAGATAGGTTATGAACACGGAGGTGTCAAGCTTTCTAGAGTATGGACCCTAGGAGTATGGAGATCATTGATATCACTCAAATTACCCTAAGAAGTGAATTACTCTCTCAAATAAGAGGTTCAGTTGTAGTACTTAGGGATCAAATTCACAGGGAGCTAGGGAACCTAATAAATCTAATTAAGTTGATTAAGATAGGTTGATTATGATTGTTTAAATGTAAAACACAGGTTTGTGAGCAAGTTAATTGAGATCAACACTTAATAACAAACCATTAGGCTTTCGCTTTCTAGGTTTTTCTATTGACCAGTGTCGATCGATCATTGTTTAGGAATATCGATCGATACACTTGTTGAAACGTCGACCGATTATTCGATTGGAATATCGATCGACGCTCTTGGTCAAGCATTAATTCATGGATTGAATATGCTCACTAAGCTTCCTAGATCAGCTCTCGCCTTACTCTAGCAATCTTAGCTCAGTTAGGATGGATTCAGGGTGAGATGCAAGCTATCGCTTATGTCTACAACTCCTAGGGCAAGTTCTAGGTAGCTAATCTAGAAACATGCATTAATGACAATCCTAAAGATGAATATCACAACTTAGCAATCTATAGTTGGGGCTAATCCCTTATAACCTATTTAAACCCTAAAATCTAACAAGAGAACTACTCAGACATGGCCAAACAATTCATAACAACAATAAGGTATAAAAGCTGCATCGATAAATAAATAGATATTAATGGAGTTCCAATCACAAATCTCTTTGGATCTTCTCTCTAATCTACTAAAAATCGTAGAAAATCTGTGCTGTGAAAATAATAAAACAAGAAAGCACACTTTGCCTCTAACATGTTGGCAAAGCTTATATAATTAGGTTAAGAGTCGTCAGGGGTAATCTTGTAAATATATGAGGACTTGGGCTCTAAGTCGGCTGAGACCAAACAGGATTTCTGCGCGCTTCGCTGTCGATCGATGTCACGATGTGAACATCGATCAATTATTCTTCTTCAATGTCGACCGATGGTCGTGCTCGATGGTCATTTCGGGTGGTTACTCCAAATATCTCCAAAATGCTCCAAAATCATCATTTTCCTCCAAATCACTCTTGATCCTATAAATATACTAAATAGACTCTATAATACAATAATTAGTAGTTACAAAACTTATAAACCATGGGTAAAAGTGGGTCAAATCCATGGTCTATCAACTCCCCCAGACTTACCTTTTTGCTTGTCCTCAAGCAAAACATATAGGTAGTCTCTCTGAAAGAGGTTTGAAAATAGCAGAGACTCACAGATTAAAACTTAGAATCAATACCTTACACAGTCCTAGTCTCAGAAGCACAGTATACCATATCCTAGTCTAGTAACCAAGTTCATCTAGTCAACAACTTAGGAAATCATGTCTGACAATCCCCTCTACCAACCTCTATTCTTACAAAAATAAAGTGTAGGCTTTACCTTGGGTGTATCGATCACATGATGCAAGGATGCTCAAACAAGTATCTGGACCTGCAAGTAAATAGTTCATATCCTCTCTCTCTCTCTCTCTACTATTATTTCCCCTAGTCAAAGTCTGCTTTTTGGAAGATCTATGATCAAGGTTGTACAAGGCTTCCATGAATCAAGCTTTAATGGTTTTAGCCACCAAATCTTGTTTACTTCTTTTTGACCTATATCCTAGGATTATTTGTGAATCAAGCCTTAATGGTTTTGTAGCCACTAAGTCATGTTCTAATATTTTACCTATTGAATTCTTATGAAGCAAGCCTTACTGGTTGTAGCTACCAAGTCATGTTCGAATCCCTTCCTAATAAATCTATCTATAAATTTTTTTTATCTGTAATTTTATCTATATTTCGAAGAATCCGATCCCATGTATACCAAGACCCAAGACAAGCAGAGTTGAGCTCAATTATGTTGGAGGTCAGCTTTGGTTCCTTCAAACACTCTCAACAAGTATAGTTGACAAGTTGATCCACTTTGGTATCTTTAGTACTATCTGCAACTAGTAAGTCTAGAATGGTGTGGTTAGATAACAAGCAAAATCAATAAGTTCATCATCCCCTTCTTGACTCAATAAAAACTTTTTTGAAAACATTTTAATAAGACTCATGAATAAACTACTATTAGTAAACCTCCCCCCAGACATAAACTACACTGTCCCCAGTGTAAATTCGGTCGGAGTTATGGTGATAACTAAATCATAAGGACTCAATGTAACAAGTTAGAACGATATACCAGACCAGAATGGATGTTGATCGATGTAAAGTTGTTGATTGTTGGAGTCAAAATCGGTCACGACGGAATCAATGTCTGAAAGTTCGTAAAAATCAGCATGAACGTTTTTACGAAAAGTAATCTTCGTAAAAAAATCTTTACGAAGAGCCTTGCAGTAAAATCTTATTCTAATCTCAATCGAACCACTAAATACTGATTGTCCGAAGGCAACAGACACGTATCCAAGTCAGCCATAGACAAGCTCAAGTATGGCCTTCGGACCACGCACAAGTTAAGCTCGGTCGCTACGTAGCGACCGAGCACGCACACGGCTCGGTCGCTACGTTGCGACCGTGCTCCAGCCAAGCTCGGTCGCTACGTAGCGACTGAGCACACACACGGCTTGGTCGCTACGTAGCAACCGAGCTCTAGCCAAGATCGATCGCTACGTAGCGACCGAACACGCACACAACTCGGTCACTATGTAGCGACCGAGCTTAAGCCAAGCTCGGTCGCTACGTAGCGACCGAGAACGAACACGGCTCGGTCGCTACGTAGCGACCGAGAACGAACACGGCTCGGTCGCTACGTAGCGACCGAGCTCCAGCCAAGCTCGGTCATTACGTAGTGACCGAGCACGCACACGGCTCGGTCGTTACGTAGCGACTAAGCTCAAGCCAAGCTCGGTCGCTACGTAGCGACCGAGCTCAAGCCAAGCTCGGTCGCTACGTAGCGACCGAGCTCCAGCCAAGCTCGGTCGCTACGTAGCGACCAAACTTTCCCAAAACGTCGATACGACACGAATCCATGCATTCTCGTCTACTCTTTAATGCTATCTCCCGTAGGCCATTGCTAAACCATTCTTTGTTTCTCATCACTCGAAGTCATCAGTCAAACTTTATGATAAAAACCGCGGGAAGTTTGCTTTTATCGAAGAAACCGTAATAAACGTTTCGAGTTAAAGACGACCCAAAGAGACCTAAAACGCAACTCGAAGCCCATTTACGATTTCTTAACTGAAAACCCATAAGCCTTATGACGGTTTATGCTTGGTTCGTAAGGAAAGATAAATGTCAAGTTTCCGCGGATAAATGTGAAGTTTTCGAAGTTAATCACGAAGATCGGGAAAATTGGAATATCTCCATTTTTGAGCTATGACGGCTTAAGGGCAGAAGGGGAAAGGCGCAAACCAACCTAGGAGCAAGTATATAAGGATTCCTAGGTGAGAGGCAAAGGGGATGAGAGACACAACAAACTCTCGACATTTAGAAACTTTGAGGCATTATTCTCAACATGCTCTGTTTCTATGACTGGCACCCGATTACCAGACGAACGCCACAAGCAGTTCGATCTCTTGGTTCACTCTTGAACTACGTTCGGCTTGATCCCCGAAAGGGGTACGTAGGCCGCCTTTCATAAGGTTCAGTCCGAAATCAATCAAAACCGTTTTCATATCTTTTTCGTCTTCTGTTATCGAGCTGCGACTCAACTAGGTTTAAGGTTTTAGGTTGCTAGAACTAGGTAATTCGTTGACAGCTCTTGCGGCCGAAGCTTTTATAATCTCTTGTAATGATCGAAACGCTCTTACGCGGATTCGAAATAAGATCTACCTTTTTTATTCATATTTTCCACCATTTTTTTGGTCACTTGTCGTTGGCTCTCGAAGAGAATTCGGGACCTCAGGGAAAGTTAGGGTTTCCTAAATTTATCGTATAAAAAGGAAGCGCAGCAAATCGGTTATGAAACCCCCACTGATGTACTTCTTCCAAATAACTTTCAGAGAAACGAAATTAATTTCTATATAATCACTCGAAACCTAAAACGGCTGACGAAGACTAAATAAAGCAAAACAGGAGATCGCATTCCCACCGCTAAAACGTTTTCTGAAGCCTAAGGTTTCGTAAGAATTCAAGTATCACTTCCGTAGTAACAAATTCCGCGAGTTGTCGATGTTTGTCACCTAAATCTTACTTCGGAAAAAAACTACTCGAGGCTTCCACGAATCAATCCCACAGATATGAGAAAAACTTATGATTAAGTTTGGTTGCAATAATTAACCTCGTCACGGTTCTCGTACAACCAAAACATGAAAAATTCTTTACGGAACAAATCTCGTAAATTTATGCTCAACAACATCTTGCGAAATAACCTTTGCAAAAATTAAGCTCGACAACCTTTTACGAAACAACTTTCGTAAAATTAAAATCGAAAACATTGTGCGGAATAACTTTCGTAAAATTAAACTCGATATTATTTTTCGAAAAAACTTTCGTAAAACTAAAGTTGGCAACATTTGACAACCTTCGAAAGTCTAACAACAGTCGTAGAAAAATAAACTCAGATAAGGAAAGAGATGGAGCAAAATCCGAGAATCAAAATTCGCCCATCCGCCTCTCTCCACGGTCTCACCATCCTTCCTCTCGCGCCTCGATCTGTCGCCAAAATCTCATCACCCGGGAAATCTTCCTGATCATCCTTGGAACCTCCTGATCATCCTTGGCACCTCCTGATCATCCTTGGCACCTCTTGATCATCCCTGGCTATTCCTAAACTCTAAAAAAGTTTTCGATGAGATGCTCATTCATTTTCGTAAATCCAATGATACTCAGAATGAAATATGGATCACGAAAACCGCAAATATTGACAGCAGCCTAAACACGGCCAGGAAAGCAGAGAAGTGCAGGAAGAATCTATATTCTTTCTATTCGAAATGGGCAGACAGACACGAAAAGAGTAAGGGCAAATGAGCAAGAAAAACGGAGAAGAGGCTAACCCGAATCTTCGAGAGAACTAAGGTATTTCCGACTTGAAATCAGGCTTGGAACTTTCGTAGGAAATTACTAAGAAATAGAAACGCCTGTGAGACTACCGTGGAACTTTAGGAAACTTAAAACCTAGGTGGATAGTCTAGCGAACTAAGTCTTAGGGATTTTTCCTGTCCCGGTATATCGTTCCATGACTGTTCAGCCAGATCTTGCAAACTGATCTAAACTCTCTGAAAATCGAGAAACTATCGCCACGCATATCCAGCTCGCTTCCAAAAGAGAGAAAAAACTAGAGACACGAACGTCATCTTAAAATTTCGTTTCTAGCGATTTTCTTAAAACTGACATATTCCAAGTCGTCAACCTGGAAATAACCAAATCACAGTCCCAGCGTCGTCTGTAAATCATTCCGGATTATCGATCATTCTAAACCTCGGAAGAAGAAACTTACACATCTCTTCAAAGTATCGGTTCAACCATTTTCTTTCGTAAAAAAAAAGAGGGAGTAGGTACAAATACTATACTCGTATACTCTCAAACTTCAAAAACCTTTGCAACATATCCAGACGATCATGAACATAATCTCAAAGACTATACAATATTTCTTGTCCCAATCATGCGTATTGAAAACCTGTACCAATATCAAACTGAAACTCGACGATTAGCCAAAGTCTTGAAGCCCTTTCCGACTTTAATAAAGCCATTTTCGTATAAAAAATTCTACGAGAAATCGTCAAGCATCAAAGAATTTCCTTCAGTTTCCGTTGAACCATGTGAGTCACGGAAAAGCATCGAGAACATTTGTGACGAAGAAAACTCGAGAATAAATGTAGCATCGAGCACATTGAAGGGAACACTTTGTTCCCGATCGTTGGCTAGATCTACCTCTGGTTGACCAATTCATTCCAGAAATGAATGTGTCATGAGAATCCTCTAAAAAAACCAATGAAAAATGTTCTGCGACTAAATTGTAGTGAAATAAACTTCGGTAACACTCCATGAGTAACTCCAAGCAACTTTCACCTAAGATCGAAATCACAGCAAAATTGTTTCTCGTAAAACCCGCAGACACAACGCTACTTTGACATGTGTATACATATCACCGATTTAAAATCTTCGTAAAACTGGTCCCCATTACTTACACGAAAAATCCTTCGTACAATCAGACCAAGTCTTACGAAGAAACTTTTGAAAGTAAACATAACTCGTTTTACGAAGAAGTATATTTTGTATAGCAAACACAAAGCTGTAAAATATGACTTTGGATGACCAATCTAAAGAGAGATCTCTTCGCATTACAATTTAATAGATCTCGTATTTTAGCCATGCGGCTCACTGGCTTCTGCGTTTCGTTCCCCTCGGTCAAATCCGAGCAGGCAATCGTCCCGCAACTGACTCCGTACTGGCTCTGTATCAAACCTCTTAGCCTACGTCTTCCTCAGACAAAAACGAATCAATTTTCATAAGACTATAGGTAACATTATACGAACCATTCATCGTATAACTGAAACCTAAAGCATAAAATCGTTTTCTATGACTATCGGCCATCTTAACACGGATAACTCTGGCAAACTTGGCCTATCAATCTCGACAAGCGCTCTTTGGCCCTCGGTCAATTACGCCTTCCAGTAAAGGTCCAAACCAGAATTTGCCATCCCCTTTAAGGACGATCATAAACTAACCTGACCTTAAATGTTAAAGTACCATGGTCTAATCCTCGACCTACAATATCCTTGGCTATCTAAGTGTACACATCCTTCACGCCAAGCCAAACTATTTGAGAAACCATCGCTCCATCATTTAACGGCTAAACGACAATCTACAATTTGTCTAAAAACATCGTGAGACTATTAAGAGAATAATTATTGTATAACCCACGGTCGGAAATTATATGATAAACTCTTCGTAACGAAACTCAGTCCTAACAACCAAACGGTTAACGGAAAACCAAAACTTGTCGACAATCGACCAAGTTCGATACATTCCACAATTCACTTTAAGCCCGCTATGTTTTACCCATAATACGCGGCATGTAAGGAAAAATTCGTAACAAAGCTTCTAGAGCTATACAGAAACATCCTCAAAAATGCACGAAATTGATCTCGGAGGGCCAACACTTCACAATGCACTATGAAGGAAAACTCTTCTTCCCATGGACAAGTTTACGCGGCCCCTCAGTCCTAATTCCTCGATCGCAAATTAAATTATTAGCATCCAACCAGGAACAACAATTTTGGCTTCGAACATCCGTAGACAGACCAGAATGTTTCTCAAACGCAGGGCTAAGACTAAACCCTTGCTATATCGCAAAACATCTTCAATCCCGCGAATATTTCAAGCACGAAACGCGGCATACGAAAGAAAAAATACATCTTCAGCATTGCAAGACGTCGCAGACGCCTGAAGAACCATTTTTCGACAAAATTACCTTCCTCGATAAAGGCATCTTCTTGGAAGACCAAACAGTCATACATACTAACATCTTCTCAAACACATATTCTTCACGAAGACCCAAACTGTAATATCTACCACCAAATTTGTTGCTGATCACATCGAACTCTTAAACGTCCTAAACAGACACGGCCATCTCACGAAGATGACCCTCGTACATCCGACACAAGGATAATAGCGCTATAAAAGAAATCCGATATTTTGGTCAAGCACTTCCAGTTGGCTTAAAAATTGTCTATGGAGAGATGCTCGATTCGTACCAGACAAGTCGTATAAGCCGAGAACCTATCGCGGATTTTAAATCAGTACGAATCAGGTTAAAATCGCAACAGGAAAATCAATAGCCGGCTAGTCACCGCATAAATCTTAAAACCGAAAGTAAACCTAGGTCTTGCCCTAAACCCAGCACACCGGTGTCTAACATCTCTAGGCATAGTATCAAACATCCTGATACGAGATCCCAAAATTTGTCTCTTGGCCAATATTCGAGCGTCTTCAGAAATCCCGCAAGTTTACACACTGCGGAAAACTCCCGAAACAGATCACATATATAGCAGTTCACACAGAGTTAGATTACGAGATGACAACTCGAAGTCTTCCCTCTACACCCATATAAAATGCTATCAGCAGCAACACACCTGATAACCTCTACATATAAACTAGACCGTAAAGGTCTCGCTGGAAAACTAGTCATAAGAACCTTACCTCCAAGATGAACTACGAAAGGCTTGATCCCTTCAACAAGGGTACGTAGGCAGCCGTCATAAGGCGCAGCCCCAATCTTATCGCGTTCCACTTTTAGAAGAGCGAGAAGACCACTTACCACGGACCATTTCAACCATTAATTCCGCCTAACTCACCTAACTTGCCTAACTTCCCAAGCCACTCGCTAGAACCTCACGCTAGAAGCTCATGGTTCTAACGAGCTGGGGGGCTAACTGTTGGGGTCAAAATCGGTCACGACGGAATCAATGTCTGAAAGTCCGTAAAAATCAGCATGAACGTTTTTACGAAAAGTAATCTTCGTAAAGAAATCTTTACGAAGAGCCTTGCGGCAAAATCTTGTTCTAATCTCAATCGAACCACTAAATACCGATTGTCCGAAGGCAACAAACACGTATCCAAATCAGCCACAGACAAGCTCAAGTATGGCCATCGGACAACGCACAAGCCAAGCTTGGTCGCTACGTATCGACCGAGCTCAAGCGAAGCTCGGTCGCTACGTAGCAACCGAGAACAAACACGGCTCGGTCGCTACGTAGCGACCGAGGTCTAGCCACATGGTCGCTACGTAGCGACCGAGCACACACACGGCTCGGTCTTTACGTAGCGAGTGAGCTCAAGCCAAGCTCGGTCTTTACGTAGCGACTTACCTCCAGCCAAGCTCGGTCGCTACGTAGTGACGGAGCACGTACACAGCTCGGTCGCTACGTTGCGACCGAACTTTCCGAAAACGTCGATACGACACGAATCCATGCATTCTTGTCTACTCTTTAATGCTATCTCCCGTAGGCCATGGCTAAACCATTCTTTGTTTCTCATCACTCGAAGTCATCAGTCAATTTTTTTAAAAAAACCGCGGGAAGTTTGTTTTTATCGAAGAAACCGTAATAAACGTTTCGAGTCAAAGACCGCCCAAAGAGACATAAAAAGCAACTCGAAGCCCATTTATGATTTCTTAACTGAAAACCCATAAGCCTTATGACGGTTTATGCTTGGTTCGTAAGGAAAGATAAATGTCAAGTTTCCACGGATAAATGTGAAGTTTCCGAAGATAATCACGAAGATCGGGAAAATTGGAATTTCTCCATTTTTGAGCTATGACGGCTTAAGGGCAGAAGGGGAAAGGCACAAACCGACCTAGGAGCAAGTATATAGGGAGTCCTAGGTGAGAGGCAAAGGGGATGGGGGACACAGCAAAACTCTAGGCACTTAGAAACTTTCAGGCTTTATTCTCAACATGCTATGTTTCTATGACTGGCACCCGATTACCAGACGAACGCCACAAGCAGTTCGATCCCTTGGTTCACTCTTGAACTACGTTCGGCTTGATCCTCGAAAGGGGTACGTAGGCAGCCTTTCATAAGGTTCAGTCCGAAATCAATCAAAAACGTTTTCATATCTTTTTCGTCTTCTGTTATCGAGCTGCGACTCAACTAGGTTTAAGGTTTTACGTTGCTAGAACTAGGTAATTCGCAGATAGCTCATGCAGCCGAAGCTTTTATAATCTCTTGCAATAATCGCAACGCTCTTACGCGGATTCGAAATAAGATCTACCTTTTCTATAAATTCGTTTTGTTATCGTTTCATATTTTCCACCATTTTTTGGTCACTTGTCGTTGGCTCTCGAAGAGAATCCGGGACCTCAGAGAAAGTCAGGGTTTCCTGACTTTCCTCCAATTATGGAAATCGACGGTGTGAATTTCGGTTCCCACATTGATATCGGTCGCGGAAGGTGATGTTTTGCCGATCGATGTCAGCAGTATTTCGTCGGGCGATACTCATGGCAATCGTCTACTCGGATCTTTTTTTTATGACCTGCAATAATTAAAAACAAACATAAATACTAGATTAATAAAAACCAATTCAATATTACCTAATAGTGGGTTGCCTCCCACTCAGCACTTTGTTATAGTCATTTAGATTGACTTTTGGAGGTGATTTGGCTAGTAATGTGAAAAGCTGGAATTTACTGGGAAACGAGTGTCCATCTCTTCTTTGCGCTTGTTGAACCATGTACCAGTGAAGTCTCGCATTGCTTCATCTCCTCTGCGCCATTTGTCCTTCATTATTGCTGTTGTGTTCTGTATCTTCTGCAATCTGTCTCCAAGACTCTCAAGTTGGAACTGATTCCTTATGAATGTGATGTATGCATCGTCTGAGATCTACTCTCCATGGTTGTGTGTATCAGACATGTCTGATTTCATCTTTGGTACTAGCCTGCCTCAGTTTGTAGCTTTGTCGACCGATGTTCGTCTGCGACTATCGGTCGATTTGTTGTTGCGTCTGTCGATCGATGCTGATGCTTCTGGTCGATGAGCGATGTATCCCTGAATCTCCACTAATTCCCTCTGTATTGCTTCTATCTGAGAAGTAAAAAAACTCATTGTAAGGTCCATTGGGAAATAGATGTCATCACATCTCCTACCAAGCCTCTCTTCTGTTGTTTCGAGAGTTTTGTAGATCCCTTCAACCAACTAATTAATCTCTGTTCTGGTATGAAAATCTGATTGAGACTGCATCGGATGTGAGTGTTGTGGGTCATCGTTGATCGATGTTGGGTGGTGTCTGTCGATCGACGCTGGTGAGGTTGCTTCGGCTGCATGCTGTGTTTGGATCCTGGTGATGTCTTGTCTCATATCCTCCATGCATGTAGTCAACCAACTGATGCTATTGTTCAGTGGATAATAGACACCATCAAGCTTCATCTGGAAATCACCTTCATTCTTTTCTTGGGCTCCACAGACTCCATAAAACATCTCGTTGATCTCGTCCTTGGTGTAGATCTCTGGTACCAGCTTGGTCTGTGTGAATGAGCTAGTATGTTCTGGAAGACATATGTAGCTGTGCTCATCTCTTGAAGATATTTTCAGAAGACTTATGATATCATCCTTGGATACTCTGATGATGTGTCCGTCTACACCTCTGGCATTTCCCGGATCATCTCTGTAGACTCCATTCTCATCTTTCTCTTCCCATTGGAATCTCCTAATTCCATCACGGTCATAGGCTCTTTTTTCAAATTCTGGACTGTTGTGTTGTTGCATGAATAGATTATCTTCTCCATTAGCCATCTGAAAAATGTCTGCAATATCTTCTGTGGATACTTGTCATGCATGTTCATCTATTGCTCTTGCTAAGCCATCTGGGTCCCTGAAAATACCAAACTCATCATGTGTTAGATACTGATTATCATATTAAGTTTTTGCGCTTACAGTGGATGGTGGTTTCGGACGGATGTCGATCGATGATTGATGTTGGTCGTTGATCGATGGGCGGTTGACTCTCCAGCAAGGATGGCTGAAATGTGTTCTTTCCCAACAGGTTTCTGCTTGGTGTTGATCTGCTTTTTGCATGTTGAGAAGTTCCTCATATGTAAAACCCTCATGAAGTTCATCTGCTCCTGGCTCATGAATTGCAGTTTCTACTGCATAACTTTTGTGATGATGATCATTTGCCAAACTGCCAATCGGGTAGTCTCCTTCTCGTGCACGGTCGACTCCAGTGTCAATCGATGGGTAGTAGGCAATGTCAGTCAATGCTCGTTGTCGGTTTGTTTGATGAGGATGAGTGTCGTTCGATGTTGAGGCTATTCTGCCGATCGATGGTGCATTCCTTTTCCAAGAGGAATGGTGGAGAAGTCTATCTTCCTCATATAGAATGGCTCTATACTCTATAGCTCGTTCTTCCTCGTAATCTTCATCATACTCCTCGGTATGCATGGTGTTTTCTGTGTGCACTGCCATGTTGGGATTGTAGTAGTCGTTCTCCCAATCTTCCGGACTACTGTCGATCGATTCTTCTTCGGGAATGTCGATCAATTTCTAGTGGGCACTGTCGATCGATGTGGCGGTGTGAGTTTCGATCGACACCGTATATTCTGTCTCATACTCAGCTCCACAGTGGCATGATGCGATGTGTATATATTGTTCTGGAGGACACTTTTGGCTTCTTGACAGGAATGGGGTTGTAGTGGACATGTGGATCTATGAGCGTCAGGCATAGCTGGTTGGTTTGCATGTTGCACACTACTCCTAATGTTGACAAGAATGCTCTCCCAAGTAACACAGAAGAGTTCCAGTTTAGCTTGATATCCAAGACATGAAAATCAACTGGAACTAGAGCATTACCAATCTGTACCTCTAGGTCTCTTATGATTCCTCCTGAGCTCCTCTGAGAACAATCCACAAAAGTGAATGATTCCTTAGAAAGCTCCACCTTGAGACCCAGATGGTCTGCCATAACCCTAGGTAGGATGCTGACTGATGCTCCTGTGTCGCACAGTGCATGTGGGAATTTAATACCCTTCACCGTGCGTGGTACTGCAAACTTCCCAGGATCACTCTTCTTCATCTTTTCTCTGAC
Organism: Brassica napus; assembly: GCF_020379485.1. Classification (NCBI taxonomy): domain Eukaryota; kingdom Viridiplantae; phylum Streptophyta; class Magnoliopsida; order Brassicales; family Brassicaceae; genus Brassica; species Brassica napus. The sequence continues at coordinate 40,543,209 of NC_063445.1, forward strand.
CTCATAGAACATTCTCCTAATGTCCTCTTCAGTTTCTCTGGTCTCTCTGAAGAACATCCACAATCTGGGGGTAAAATAGGCCTCCTCGAATGGTTTTTCTAAAGGAATCCTGAAGACTCTCTTTTGGAAACTTTCCATCTCCTTCTTAGTTGCTTCCCTTTTCAGATGTTTAGCAACCTTTCCTTTTCTTTTCCTCAAGGTTCTCCCCATAGGAACCGTATCAACTTCCATAGGCTCTGCTGCATCATGTGAATGTGGACTGGTGTCCTCTGGTGGGTTATCTGAAGATTTGGGTTGTGGCCTGAGTGCGTTAAGACGGGCGACGTCTATCTTTGGCATCTGCACTCAGTATGTGAGAGGTGAGCGTCGATCGATGGGCGCTGGAGGTTCTCAATCGATTGCGTTCACTCTTTGTCGATTGATGGCGGGAACTGTATGTCGATCAATTTTGACATAAACAGGGCTGGGCGGATGTGGGTGTCTTTCTGCAAACTCCTCGTGAGTCAGGATCCTCACGTCATTGCAAGATGCGGTTGACTCCGTAGGTGTCATCTTCGATGCTCATGAGAGCTTGTCGATCAGTTTTGATTGAAGTTCATCGATCGATGTTCGAAGTCCGGCGTCGATCGACACCAATGCGATCCGCCGAAGCTCATTGAGCTTTCTACTTCGAAATCTCGTTCTTGCAGCTTCTCCAGCTTCACCACTTGCCATAAATCATCATCCACGATGGCATTCACGTGGTGCTTCATCACATCATCTCCTGCCCCTCTTGTTAAGGCTTCTTACCTCTTAACAGCTTCTCCTGTCTAAACAACCTGCATCTCCAGCTTCTTCACATGAGTGCTCAGTCTCAAACTTTGTGTTCAGGTTGGTGTAGACAGAGTCAATCTTCCCATTGAAGTCCACCGTCATGCTCTGCTGTCCTTCAAGAACCTTATCAATCATGGCTTTAATCTTACTTTCTTGAGTAGGTGGTGGTGGCTTCTGGTAGAATGAGTTTCCATAACTCCTGTTGTTGTTGTAGGGTTTCTGCTACTGCGAACTCTAGTTGAAATTACTTCTCTGTCCATGGATGTTTTCATTCTGGTTTCCAGACCTCTGAAATCCAGTTCCACCAATGAAGTTCATATCTTCTTCTTCTTCTGCTCTACCCTATATGTCTACAGCTTCTCCATCCTCTACTAAGCACGCCTGCTTTCTGAGAAGCTTGTGAACACAGTCCAGCTTTGCCTTCACCTCATCCATCTGGTTACTCCCAAGGATGGTTGCAGATCTCTTTCTCTCAAAGTCAGTGTTCTTGGTGCTGTTTCTGGATGCTAAGTTCTTGGTGCTGTTGCTGATACTGCACTGCGATGCCTCTGAAGAAAGTACTGAGCAGTTGTACTTTGTTGAATCCATGGTGTGGGCAATCTCTCTGATAAGACTTGAATCTGATCCAGGAGCTTCTGAATGATTCTGTAGGCTCCTGTGCGAATGTGGCAATCTTGCTCCTCAAGTCTTCAGCACGCGCTTCATCAAAGAAGTTGCATAGGATGTGAGAGATCCTAGTGGTAACTGCTTAAGCCAGTGCGAAGCCTCTCCAGCAAGTGAGTACTTGAAGAGCTTGCAAAGTAGGTAGTCCTCAGAGACTCCCTCGACTTTAATAGCTGATATGAGATCCTCGAACCTCTCCGGATGGTCCATAGGATGCTCGTGAGATGATCCATAGTAGGGTGTCCGTCCCACGAGTGTGTAGTACTGCGGCCTCAACTCAAAATCCCCTCTCTGGATGGTTGGAGGACGAATAGCTGATTTTTTGGTGTAGAACTTGTGGGAACCGAAATTTACACCGTCGATTTTCGTTTAAATTAGGAAAGTCAAGAAACCCTAACTTTCCCAGAGGTACCGGATTCTCTGCGAGAGCCAATGACAAGCAACAAAATAAATGCGAAAAATACGTAACGACAATAAGGCGAGTTTAGAAAGAGTTGATCTTATTTCGAATCCGCGTAAGAGCCTTGCGATCATTACAAAAGATTACAAATGCTTCGACCGCAAGAGCTTTCAGCGAGTTCTCTAGTTCTAACGACTAAAAACCTTAAACCTAGTTGAGTCACATCTCGATAACAACAAACAAAAAAGAAATGAAAAAAGGTTTTGATTTGATTGCGGACTGTACCTTATGCAAGGCTGCCTACGTACCACTTTCGAGGATCAAGCCAAACGTAGTTCGATTGAAAGAGTAGAACAAGAGATCGAACGGCCTGGGCGAGTTCGTCTAGTAATCGGGTGCCAGTCATAGAAACAAAGCATGTCGAGGATAAGGCGTAAAAGTTTCTAAGTGCAGAGAGTTCTAAGTCTAAAAGAATTGTCCTCTTGCCTCTTCAACCTCGACGTCCTTATATACTCCTCCTAGTGGCGGTTTTCTCTTTCCCTTTCTGCCCTTGGTCGAGTTTATCCCTTCGCGGAAATATTCCATTTTCCTTCAATCTTTGTGTTTATCTTTGGAAACTTTACATTTATCCTTCGAACTTGACATTTATCTTCTCCTGCATAACAAAAGATAAACCGTCATAACGATTGGGCTTGATTTTGTATAAAATCGTAAGTGTGCTCTTAGCTGTGTTCTGGGCCCTTTCGGGCCGTTTTCTGACTTAGGTGTTTTCATGATTTTATAAAAAGAGCGCTTTCGGAACGACGTCGATTCCAAAGAATATTCAAATTCCTCGTATAGCGTAGGCAATTCGAGGTGTACAGGTAACCGTTGCCATTTTATACGATCAATCCGAATGTTATTCGAGAGAACAAGTTCTTGCGGTTTTTAAATCGTAAGGTTCCAACGGTGACTCCGATCGTGATGAAACAAGAATGAGTTCAGTGCAATCTTTGGGATAGGAGTTACGAGGACGAGGGAAAGACAGACTCCGATCGATCCAGCTCGGCCGTTCGCCGAACTGGACTGGTCCAGCTAACTCAAAGATCTATCTTGTGTCAAAAGATGGACTCAATCAAAGCATGGGAAAGTCTTCATCCATAGCTAAACATCTGACGCGTCTGTGCAGTTCTGCACCTCAAAATTTCCGAACGAACGAGTTGGATTGCGTGTTTGGTTCTGTGATCCATTTCTCTCGAGTATTTTGCTAAGGAGCTTTTTGTCGAGAGTGTGTTGAGAAAACTTTCGTATAGAAACGCAACTTTTAGACATTGATTCCGTTGTTACCGATTTCGACCCCAATAGTTAGCCCCTCAGTTCGTTAGAATTATGAGCTTTTACTGTGAGGTTCTAGCGAGTGGCTTGGCAAGTTAAGCAAGTTAGGAAAGTTAGGCGGAATTAATGGTTGAAAAGGTCTGTCGTAAGTGATCTTCTCGTTTTTCTGAGAGTGGAATGTGATCTGATTGGGGCTGCGCCTTGTGAAGGCTTCCTACATACCCTTGTCGAAGGGATCAAGCCTTTCGTAGTTCGCCCTGGAGTGGAGATTCTTAAGACCTATTTTCCAGTGAGACCTTTACGGTCCAGTTTATATGTCGTGTAGAGGTTATCAGGCATGTTGCTGCCGATGGTATTTTATTTTGGTGTAGAGGGAAGACTACGAGTTGTAATCTCGTAATCTAACTCTGTGTGAACTGCTATATTCGTGATCTGTTTCGAGAGTTTTCCACAGTGCATAAACTTGAGTGATTTTCTGGAGATGCTTAAATATTAGCCAAGAGACAAATTTTGGGATCTCGTACCAGGGTGTTTGATACTATGCCAAGAGATGTTAGAGACCAGTGTGCTGGGTTTTGGGCAAGACCTTGGTCTAATCACAGCTTAGTGTTGGGGTCAAAATCGGTCACGACAGAATCAATGTCTGAAAGTCCGTAAAAATTGACATGAACGTTTTTACGAAAAATAAATCTTAGAAAAAGATCTATTTTTACGAAGAATCTTGCGGAGAAAAAACATTCACGAAAAATCGGAGAAAGACGCGAACAAGGTTGCCACGTAGCAACCAGCGCAAAAGCTGGTCGCTACGTAGCGACCGATCTCTCACAAAAGCTCGGTCGCTACGTAGCGTGCTCGGTCGCTACGTAGCGTGCTCGGTCGCTACGTAGCGTGGTCGGTCGCTACGTAGCGTGCTCGGTCGCTACGTAGCGTGCTCGGTCGCTACGTAGCGTGCTCGGCTGCTACGTAGGGTGCTCCGTCGCTACGTAGCGTGCTCGGTCGCTACGTAGCGTGCTCGGTCGCTACGTAGCGACCGAGCTCTCACCGAAGCTCGGTCGCTACGTAGCGACCGAGCTCTCACCAAAGCTCGGTCGCTACGTAGCGATCGAGCATGTACACGGCTTGGTCGCTACGTAGCGTCCGAGCTCTCACCGAAACTCGGTCGCTACGTAGCGACCGAGCTCTCCCCGAAGCTCGGTCACTACATAGCACGCACACGACTCGGTCGCTACGTAGCGACCGTGCTTTCTAAAAAATCGATACGACACGAATCCATGCATTCTCGTCTACTCTTTAATGCTATCTCCCAAAGACCGTAGCAAACCCATTTCATGTTTCTCGTCATTTGAAGTCATCAATCGAAATTTACGACCTCAGGGTCCAAATACACCAGGGTCCCGATACGATCTCCTGATCTTAGGAAAAAACCCTGTATTCTCATATGACCCTGGGTCCAATCACAGAAACTTCTGGGTTGCAACCACGATCTCCGGATCTAATCAGAGAATCTCCAGATTCCTACATCGCCTCTAGGCCCCAGTCTCGGTCCCAGGACCTAGAGAAAAGACCTCCTGGTCCCAGATAAAAGACCTTATGGTCTGACAGGAACCTCTGGGTACCAAACACGATGTAAGGATCCAAAGAGAGCCTCTGCTCCTCCACAATGACCTCCGAGTTCCCTAACGACCCTCGAAATCTCCACATAATCTACGGATTATGAGAGCGGTCCCTAGACTCCAAGAGTCCATATTCTAAACATCCGGGTTCTGTGCCCTTTTTTCCGGGAACATTAATAATCTCGGGATTCCTAGAAAGAGATGACCGCACGAATCCTCCAGGTCCGGGGCAACCCTGTTATCTCAAAATAAACCTATGATATGTTCCCCGGAGTCCCAATTCCTAAAGTCTCCGATTCCGAAGAACGCACCCTGCTATCTCTCAAGAAAGGAAATCATCAACGGAGGTCCCGCGTTGGAAACAAAACTAGTGCATGGCCAAAGGGTCCACTACGTAGAAGCTAGAACAAAATTGAAAATCCGAAGGCTTTCTTTAAAGAGAAAAAAGAAAGGCCACAACTGGGCAAAATGTTTTACAAAATAATGCAAAAGGCATGAAGCCTGAAGATAAATTTTAAACTCTCGCAGAGGGCAGATACAACACAAAAGAAACCCCTTAGGGGTTGAAAAGTTCATATAAGGATCAGGAGGTAGGAGGATCGTCGGTGACGGGCTCCGGAGCCTTCTCAGTCTCAGTCCCGCTCAGGAACGATGGCTCTCCCTCGAAGGTAGGAGCAGGGAGCCCCCGGAACTCAGTTTCAGAGGTTTTCACCATCTTGTATTGCTTCAGCGCACCTTCGAGATCCCAGCTGACCGTCTGATGGTTGAGCCACTCCCTCATCAACTCCCAGCGAGCCACCACTATGGTGCCGCTCACCGCCATAGTCTTCTCAGCATCAAAGGTCTCCGCGGCGCATCTCAGGTCGCATACTTCCTCCTCCCGCTGCTCCAACTGCTCCCTCAGGGACACGTTCTCCGCTGGAGCCAGTGCCCCAGCTTCATCTTGGTTCCTCACCTTAAGCTTCAGGGCTTTGATCTCCTTCTCCTTGGCGAGGACGTTGTCCTTCTCCTCATGTATCTGGAAATTCAACTCAGCTAGGTCAGCTTTAAGCGAAGCAGGATCACCCCTCCTCTCACCAAGATGGAACAGCTGAGACATCGCCTGCAAAAACAAATCGATCGTTAGCGAGAGAAAACGAGATACCAGAAGAAGTTAAGAGGAGGGCAGCGTGTTACCTGGAGGAGATCACCCTGGATGAGTTGGATGGAAGCTGAAGAATCCCCATCTGGAAGAATCAACAGAGTCAAAGGGAACACCTTAGTGTTGAGGTTGGCCAAAACCGTGGCTGGATTGCTCGACACCGATGGAGAAACAGTTGGGGTAGATCCCGAAGCCCTAGAATTCTTTTTAGAAGAAGAAGCTAGAGCAGTCGCGGCCTGACGCTTGTTGCTCTTGATGAACTGAACCTCATCATCGTTCTCACTAGGGGCAGCCTTCTTAGGCGCAGCTTTCTTCGCCGACATGACTTCCAAAGCCCTCGTATACTCTGCCGGTGCCTCTTCACCTTTGGATCCTGACATATTACCTGAAGCATGGCGCTAATACATCTCAGCGAATTGTTCGCAGTAAACAAAAAGAGAGATCGGAGCTTACCACAGATACTGCAACGCTCCGAGGCTTCTTTGCTCTCAAGAAAAGGGACCTGGCGACGCTCGATGGGGAGTTCCAGTACCTGCTTGATCGTCTTCTCTCCCAAAGATGGATCCACACTAGGAGTATTTGCAAAAGGAAACAAGAAACGTTAGTCTCGTGATACAATCATCACCCTCACGACTCTTATTACCCACCAGCTGTGCACTAAACAGTGGAGAAACCCGGGAGATACATGAACGCAAACTTCTCGGTCCAGCGACCATCAAAAGCCGGGACGCGCTTTCTATCGCTCTTCGCAATCTCCTGAACTGGGAGCTCTCCGCCACGAGGATGCAGGTGGTATCTCGGTTCACCACCGTTCAGTTGGGTAATAACATATGAATACAGAACCTCGGCGACCCCGATAGTGAGACTTTCAAGATCTCTTCAGTTCTGCAAAGCTATCAAAGTCCTCCAAGAAGGGGGATTCAGCTGACCAGGAGAAATCTCCGACACCTTCGCCACCAGTGAAGGAACTCGATCTCTAAAGCCCGACTCAAAAAACCCTTCATACACCGGGACCTCGTCAACCTCAAAGTCCGAAACTCTGTCTATAGGACCTTGAATCCTAATGACAACGTCATCGGAAAGATGATACTTCGCTCGCCAGTCGCAACTTCGTCCACTCCTATCGACGAAAGAGGGCCCACCAGAGGAAACTCACCTACCTCTGCGAACGGAGGAAACTTTTGTCGACGACCTCGCCTAGGATTTTTTACCTCCGCGTTAAGATCTAGCAAAGAACCAGAGGAGTCCATCGATTTTGAAGGATCGGCACCCGATCGCTGCTTTTTTGACCTAACCCTACCACCTATAGAAGAAGAGTCTAAGGCAAGATCGGGTTTGGATTTCATCCTAGAGGTCTAAGAGGAGAATCTAGAGGATAGAGATCGAGAGAAAAGAGAGAGTGAGAAGGAGATAATACCTGGAAATGGAGAACGAGCTTGAGCGAATGAAGACCACAGAGAAAGAGAGAGAATAGGAAAGTTTGAAAGCCGCTTGGTGGCAAGAAGCAGAAAGAAGGGTAGTATACCCTAGGGAGATTCCCACGCGCCACAAGGAGGACTCCACGCGAGGGAGCGAATTTCGAGGCTTCATCATAACCGTCCCTTTTTTCATCATAAACGTGGACCAAAAGACTCTAAGGAACCCTGAACTCTATCAGGAATCTCCCCGTTCGCGCCAACATTAAGGCCTGCTCCAACGCCAGTTCTTCCTCAGGAAACATCAGAGCTCCAGGCTACACCGTCTCCAAGACATCATCACAAGTGTTGGGGTCAAAATCGGTCACGACGGAATCAATGTCTGAAAGTCTGTAAAAATCGACATGAACGTTTTTACGAAAAATAAATCTTCAAAAAAGATTTATTTTTACGAAGAATCTTGCTTAGAAAACACATTCACGAAAAATCGGAGAAAGACTCGAACAAGGTTGCCGCATAGCAACCAGCACACAAGCTGGTCGCTACGTAGCGACCGAGCACATACATGGCTCGGTCGCTACGTAACGACCGAGCTCTCCCCGAAGCTCGGTCACTACGTAGCGACCGAGCTCTCACCAAAGCTCGGTCACTACGTAGCGACCGAGCTCTCACCAAACTCTCCGAAAATCGAAAAACGATCGCCACACATATCAAGCTCGCTTCCTAAAGAGAGAAAAAACTAGAGACATGAACGTCGTCTTAAAACCGATTCGTTTCTGGCAATTTTCTCGGAAACGACATATTCCAAGTCGTCATTGTGGAAAATACCAAATCACAGTCCAAGCGTCGTCTTTAAATCGTCCCGAATTATTGATCATTCCAAACCTCAGAAGAAGAAACGTACACAACCCTTCAAAGTATTGGTTCAACCGTTTTCTTTCGAAAAAAAAGAGGGGGGAGTACGTACGTATACTATACTCGTATACTCCCAAACTTCAAAAACTTCTGCAAATCGTCAAGAAAACGAATTTGTCAAAACAAATAGTCCCAAATAGGCAAACGACAATCTAATATTCGTCTAAACACTAGCAACATATCCAGACGATCATGAACATAAATCTCAAAGACTATCCATCATTTCTTGTCGCAATCATGCGTGCAGAAAACCTGTACCAATATCAAATTGAAACTCGACGATTAGCCAAAGTATTGAAGCCCTTTCCGGCTTTAGAAAGCCGGTTTCGTTTAAATTTTTTTTACGAGAAATCTTCAATCACCAAAGCATTTCTTTCAGTTTCTGTTTTACCAAGTGAGTCACGGAAAAGCATCGAAAACATTTGCGATGAAGAAAACTCGAGAATAGATGTAGCATCGTGCACATTAAAAGGAACACTTTCCTCCCGATGGTTAGCTAGATCCACCTCTGGTTGACCAATTCATTCCAGAAACGAATGTGTCATGAGAATCCTCTATGAAAAACGTTCTGCGACTAGATAGTAATGAAATATGCTTCGGTAACACTCCATGAGTAACTCCAAGCAGCTTTCACCTAAGATCGAAATCACAGCAGAAACGTTTCTTGTAAAACCCGCAGAAACAACACTACTTTGACATATGTATACATATCACCGATTTAGAAACTTCGAAAAACCGGTCCCCATTACTTACGCGAAAAATCCTTCGAACAATCAGACCAAGTCTTACGAAGAAACTTTCTAAAGTTAACATAACAGGCTTTATAAAGAAGTATGTTTTGTATAGCAAACACAAACTGTAAATCTGATTTTCGATGATCAATCTAAACTTTATCTCTTCGCATTACGATCTAATAGATCTCATTTTTTAGCCCTGCGGCTCACTGGCTTCTGCCTTTCTTTTCCCTCGGTCACATCCGAGAAGGCAGTCATCCCGCCGCCGACTCCACACTGGTTATTTAGCAAACCTCTTGGGTTTCGTCTTCCTCAGACCAAAAAAAAACAAAAACTCGATTTTCATAAGACTATAGGTCACATTATACGAAACATTCGTCGTATAACTGAAGCCTAGAGCGGAGAATCGTTTTCTACGACTTTCAGCCATATTAGCATGAATAACCCCCGCAAACTTAGCGTATCAATCTCGATAAGCGCTCTTTGGCCCTCGGTCAATTATGCCTTCCACTAAAGGTCCAAACCAATATTTGCCATCCCCTTTAAGGACGATAATAAACTAACATGACCTTAAATGTTAAAGTACCATGGTCTAATCCTTGACCTACAGCATCCTTGGCTATCTGAGTGAACACATCCCTCACGCCAAGCCAAACTATTTGAGAAACCATCGCTACATCACTTAACGGCTAAACGACAATCTACGATTCGCCTAAAAACGCTGTGTGACTATTAAGAGAATAATTATCGTATAGCCCACAGTCGGAAGTCATATGATAAATTCTTCGTAACAAAACTCAGTCCTAACAACCAAATGGTTAAAGGAAAATATAAACTTTTTGAAAATTGACCGAGTTCAATACGCTCCACAATTCACTTTAAGCCCGCAACGTTTTACCCATAATACGCGGCATGTAAGGAAAAATTTGTAACAAAGTTTCTAGAGCTATACGAAACATCCTCGAAAATGCACGAAATAGATCTCGGAAGGCCAACACTTAAAAAAGCACTAGGAAGGAAAACGCTTCTTCCCATGGACAAATTTACGCGACACCTCAGTCCTAATTCCTCGATGGCAAATCAAATTATTAGCATCCAAACTTGACCAACAATTTTGGCTATGAACACCTGTAGTCAAACAAGAACGTTTCTCAAACGCAGGGCTAAGACTAAACGCTTGCAACATCGCGAAACATCTTCAAGCCCGCGAACGCGGCATACGAAAGAATAACAGATCTTCAGCCTCGTGAGACTTCGCAGACGCCTGAAGATTCATTCTTCGACGAAATTTCCTTCCTCGATAAAAACACTTTCTTGGAAGTCCAAACAGTCATACGCACTAACATCTTCTCAAAACATATCCTTCGCGAAGACTCGAAATAGTATTTTTTACCATTAAGTTTGTTGCTGATCACAACAAACTCTTAACGTCCTAAACAGACTTAGCCATCTCGTGGAGATGACTTTCGTACATCCGACACAAGGATAACAGCACTTCCAGGAGGCTTAAAAATTGTCCTTGGAGAGATGCTCGGTTCCAACCATACAAGTCGTATAAGCCGAGAACCTGTCGCGGACTTTAAATCGGTATGGAATCAGGATGAAACTGAAACGGGATACGTAAATCGAATTAGTCATCGCACCCTCTAAAACCAGGAGTAAACCTAGGTCTTGCCCTAAACCCAACGCACTGGTCTCTAACATCTCTAGGCATAGTATCAAAAACCTTGATACGAGATCCCAAAATTTGTCTCTTTACCAATATTCGAGCGTCTTCCGAAATCCCGCAAGTTTACACACTGCGGAAAACTTTCAAAACAGATCACGGATATAGCAGTTCACATAGAGTTAGATTACGAGATGACAACTCATAGTCTTCCTTCTACACCCATATAAAATGCCATCGGCAGCAACACGCCTGATAACCTCTACATAAAAACTAGACCGTAAAGGTCTCGCTGGAAAACAAGTCATAAAAACCTTAACTCCAAGACGAACTACGAAAGGCTTGATCCATTCAACAAGGGTACGTAGGCAGCCGTCATAAGGCGCAACCCCAATCTTATCGTGTTCTACTTTTAGAAGAGCGAGAAGACCACTTACCACGGACTTTTTCGACCATTAATTCCGCCTAACTCACCTAACTTGCCTAACTTGCCAAGCCACTCGCTAGAACCTCACGCTATAAGCTCATGGCTCTAACAAGCTAGGGGGCTAACTGTTGGGGTCAAAATCGGTCACGACGGAATCAATGTCTGAAAGTCCGTATGAATCGGCATGAACGCTTTTGCGAAAAATAAATCATCGAAAAAGATTTATTTTTACGAAGAATCTTGCGGAGTAAACACATTCACGAAAAATCGGAGAAGGACTCGAACAAGGTTGCCGCGTAGCAACTAGCGCACAAGCTGGTCGCTACGTAGCGACCGAGCACATACACGGCTCGGTCGCTACGTAGCGATTGAGCATGTACACGGCTCGGTCGCTACGTAGCGACCGAGCTCTCACCGAAGCTCGGTCGCTACGTAGCGACCGTGCTTTCTTAAAAAATCGATACGATACGAATCCATGCATTCTCGTCTACTCTATAAGAGCGAATCCATGCACACGGCTCGGTCGCTACGTAGCGATTGAGCATGTACACGGCTCGGTCGCTACGTAGCGACCGTGCTTTCTTAAAAAATCGATACGATACGAATCCATGCATTCTCGTCTACTCTATAATGCTATCTCCCGAAGACCTTAGCCAACCCATTTCATGTTTCTCGTCATTTGAAGTCATCAATCAAACTTTACGATAAAAACCGTGGAAAGTTCGTTTTTATTGAAAGAAACCGTAATAAACGTTTCGAGTCAAACAACGGCCCAAAGAGACTTAAGACGTGACTCGAAACCCACTTACGATTTCTTATCCAAAAAACCCATAAACCGTAGGATGGTTTATGCTTGGTTCGCAAGGAAAGATAAATGTCAAGTTCCGCTGATAAATACGAAGTATTCGATAATAATTACAAAATTCAGGGAAAAATGGAATATCTCCATTTTTAAGCTATGACGGCTTAAGGGCAGAAGAGCAAATAGCGTAAACCGACCTAGGAGCAAGTATATAAGGAGTCCTAGGCGAGAGGCAATTAGGCAACTTTCTGTTTTTTGTTATTTCGAGCTGCGACTCAACTAGGTTTTGCAGTCTTTGGTTGTTAGAACTAGGAATCACGCCGACATCTCTCATAGCCGAGGCTTCTACCTTGTTGTAACGCTCATACGCGAATTCGGAATAAAACTCCTTTTGCTTACTTTTACGATTTTTCTTATTTCTTTTCGTCTTTACTTGTGTGTTCTGATTGCTTGGCGTGTGGTTTAGCAGATATCCGAAACCTCTGGGAAATTAGTGTTTTCCTAAATTTCCTAATTTAAACGTAAATCGACAGTGTGAATTTTTGTTCCCACAACAAGCCCAGAGCTTCCCATCTTCGACAAGAATCAGCGGACAAAGTAGGACCAGACCCCGGTCTGATATAGGGGAAACTGATCATCACCCGGGTTCAGAGTATGGTTTGACCTGAGTGGAACCCGAGATCAGAGGATTACAGGAGCGATGTCCTGCCTAAGGGAAGCCTGCTGAGAATGAGCAACTCCGGTTGACTTCAGTGCACAGGTTATTCCTCGAGTTTGATGACAAAATGGAGCAATAAGGGGCAAATGTTTGGGGAAAAATACTCAGGCATTGAATTCTTCCAGACCTCAGGCAGGCAGGCAGGACACCGGCCTCTGGATCCCCGCTGGAAGGAACCCCGTTTCCCCGCTATGGAGTTTTCCGGGCCCGGTCCCAGGATCGCCCCCTTCCTCCGGGAAATGGAAAACTTTCGATAAGGAGAACCTTCCATATTTCCGAATATGGAAGAGTTTAACCTACTCCAACCGACTAAGGCCCGCCTTAGGAAAACTATATAAACGGAACCTACACCCTAAAGAAAGAGATCGACACTTCGAGACTTAGAGATTAGAGCTAGGCGGCTAGAACTAGGGTTCTCACTCAAAATTGTTGTAGTTCCAGCTCTTCGGTCTAATAAAACGTCTCTTTCTACTTTCTTACTTGCAAATCAATACAAATACTAGCCTTGTCCATCTTTCCGTAGTACGCACAAAGATCCTACACAAAAATCCCCTAACAGGTACGGTCAAGGTTGAGCCGAATCCTTTGCACATGGTAGCTTCGCACGACTCCTTCGGGAGTGCTACATCGAGCATCCTTTGTCATTATTGGGCTACATGATCGTCCGGATTGCTGGTACCGTCATACGCCTTTATGCTGGGAAAGGAAAATTTCGTGGGCATCTTGATCAGGGTGATCTCATCCGTGAAAGGAGTATCGGCGTAGGAGTCGGGGTTGTTGTTCCGGATGGGGGGAGATACTCCTAGGAGCCTTTTTACCATGGACTGCGTGGCGTCGAGCCTCTTGGTAAATATCTGCGTGGTGTCGAGCCTCTTGGCGTCGAGCCTTTTTACCATGGACTGCGTTGCATCTTCTATCTCCTACAACCTCTTGGTAAATATATGCTCCATCTTTGCTGCTCCCTTGGGTGCCTCCTTGTCGTGTTCCGGCTCGGATTCTCTGTCTTCTACGTCGTAGGTCTGGGCACCTTTAGTCTTTTCGTTCGTTGCTGCGTCTCCCTCCGACGTCGTAGGCGAGAGAGTCACACCTGTTCCGGAATTAGGTGTCTCTAGAGTCGGCATGGGCCGGATATGAGCATGGAATCGACGATTCTTGTTACTTGCCGTATTAAGGCCTTGTTCTCGTCTCGGAGGGTTAGATTCTTCGATTCGAGCTGGCTGAGCTTCTCGGCGCTCTGCTCCAGTTGCTTGGAGTGCTCGTCGAGCTTCTCCTTCAAGGTCTGGACTTCTGAGGAGAGCTCGGGATTCTCCGCAACCTCTAGTCGAGCTCTGTTTAGCTCAGTTACTTGACTTTGTATAACACTGAGTTGCCTTTGGACCTCGACTTCAGTCATAGTAACTTCGGGTAGCTCAGTCTGCTCATCCACCGACATTATCACGTAGTTTAGATTACTTCCCTACTTCTAGCGCCAAACTGTTAGATGATTTATTGTAGGATCTTTGTGTGTACCACAGAACGTTGGATGAGGCTTTGATTTCGTATGAGTTTGAGAGAAATATACTTGAAAAGATGCAATATTGTGTAAAAAAGCAGGAAATACAATGATTGGTGTATAAAACCTAGTTCTAACCGTCTAAATCTAATTTCTAAGTTTTGAAGTGTCGATCCCTTGCTCTAGGGTTTAGGCTCCCCTTATATAGTTGTCTGAAGGTCGGCCTTTGTCGGATTGAGTAGGCAGGTTCTCCTTATCGGAAGTTTTCCTTTTCCCGGAGGAAGGGGGTGTTCCCTGGGACCGGACCCGGAATACTTCCTAGCGGGGACCCGGGGCGTCTCCTAGCGGGGACCCAGAGACCGGTGTCCTGTCTGGGGTCTGGAGGAATTCAATACCTGAGTATTTTTCCCCAACGAAAATCATAAAAGTTGTCCAACCAGGCGCGTACGAAATCGAAAATATGCAGGACGCCAAAATTCTGAGAACTTGGAACGCTTCGCATTGAACTACAAGATGGCTTGATCCCTGAAGAGGGTACTTAGGCAATTCGTCACACGACGAGCTCATATGTCCCCCCTCATTAAAAAGGGGGGGGGGGAGTGGGTACGTGTATGTATACTCGTATACTCCCACCAAAAATTCAAAATATCTGATCCCAGATTCGATATTTTTGAAACTTTTTTAACGCAGCGGAAAACATCCCAAAATCTGTACATCATCGGAATATCCCATCACTCGAAACACAATGAAAAATTCGATCTTCGACAACTCGCTTTAAAAACAGTCCATCCACGACTATAAAACACACACTCCGTCTTAACACGCATCCTTCGCGAAGAGTCAAAAACGGTAATATCTACCGATAAGTTTGTTTCGGATCACAACAAACTTTCAACGTCTTAAACAGACTAAGCCATCTCATGGTGATAGCTCTCGTACACCCGGCACAAGGGTAAATAGACTCTATAATATAATAATTAGTAGTAAAAACACCTATAAACCATGGGTGAAAGTGGGTCAAATCCATGGTCTATCAACTCCCCCAGACTTACTCTTTTGCTTGTCTTCAAGCAAAACAAACAGACAATCTCTCTGAAAGAAATTTGAAAACAGCAGGGACTCACACAATATTAAACTTAGAATCATCACCTCCACAATATTGCAATCCACATCTAAGAAGTCCTAATCACAAAAAGCACATTATACCATATCCTAACTTAGCAACCAAATTCACCTAGCTAACAACTTAGCAAATCTTGTCTGACATTCCCCTCTACCCACCTCATTTCTTAGCATAAACAAAAGTGCAGGCTTTACTTTGGGAGTATCGATCACAGGATGCAAGGAATTTCAAACAAGAATCTGGACCTGCAGGTACACATTAGTTCATATCCTCTCTCCAAACAATCTCAGCAACTGTAACATAGTTGACAGGTTGATCCACTTTAGTATCTTTAGTACTATCTACAATCCGTAAGTCTAGAATGGTGCTAAAGAGTGGTTAGATAACAAGCAAAAATCTAATAAGTTCATTATCCCCTTCTTGACTCAATAAAAAATATATGTTTGAAAATATTTTTAAAATTCATGAATAAACTAATATCAGTAAACCTCCCCCCAGACTTAAACTACACTGTCCCCAGTGTAAACTCAGTCGGAGTTATGGTGATAATTAAATCGTAAGTACGTAATGTAACAAGTTAGAACGATATACAAAACCGGAATATATGTCGACCGATGTAAGGATGTTGATATTGGCTGCGGCAGGTGATCCTATGTCGATCGATGTCGACAGTGTCTTGTCGGTCAATACGCACGGCAATCGTCTACTCGGATCTTTTTATTTTTCATTTTTTTATGACCTGCAATAAATAAAAACCATTATCAATACTAGATAAATAAAAACCAGTTAAATATTACCTAATAGTGGGTTGCCTCCCACTCAGCGCTTTGTTATAGTCATTTAGCTTGACTTTGGAGGCGATTGGGCTAGTAATGTTGAAAGCTGGCACTTGTTGGAAAACAAGTCTCCATCTCTTCTATGCACTTGTTGAACCATGTACCAGTGAAGTCTCGCATTGCTTCATCTCCTCTGCGCCATTTGTCCATCATTATTGTAGTTTCATCTTCTATCTCCTACAATCTATCTCCAAGACTCTCCAGATTGAACTGATGTCTCATAACTATGGAATATGTGTCAGCTGAGATCTCCTCTTCACGGTTGTTTGTATTAGAGAAATCTGATGTCACCTTATGTACTAGCCTCTCTCGTTTTGTAGCGTCGCCGACCGATGTCTGTCGGTAAATGTCGGTCGATTTATTGTTGCGTCTGTCGATCGATTCTGATGCTTCTGGTCGACGGGAAATGTAACTCTGAATCTCCACTAATTCCCCTTGAATATCTTCAATCTTGGAAGTCAAAGCACTAATGCTAAGATCCATTGTGAAATAGATGTCATCACATCTCCTCTCAAGCCTCTCTTCTATAGTTTCCAGAGCTCTGTAGATCCCTTCTACCAACTGATCTATCTCTCCACTGGTGTGAAAATCTGGTTGAGACTTCATCGTATGTGAGTGTGGTGGGTTGTCGTCGACTGATGCTGATAAGCGGTTATCAATCAATGCGTGTAAGCGACTATCGATCGATGCTTGTCGATCGATGTAGAGAGAGATACGTCATTCGCACGCTGAATTCTGGCTATGTCTCTTCCATGCAAGTAGTTAGCCAACTGATACTATCATTCAATGGATAGTAGACTCCATCAAGCTTCATCTGGAAGGCTTCTTTGTTCTTCTCTTGTTCTCCGCAGATTTTATAGAACATATCATTGATCTCGTACTTAGTGTAGATCTTTGGTACTAGCTTGGTTTGTGTGAATGAGCTAGCATGTTCTGGAAGATATATGTAGTTGTGCTCATCTCTCGAAGCTCTTTCCAGAAGTCTTCTCATATCTTTGTTGTGAACGCGAATGGTGTGTCCATCTACGTCTCTGGCGTATCCCTGATCATCTCTTTAGATTCCATACTCATCTTTCTCTTCCCAGTAGAATTTTCTGGTTCCAAAAAGGTCAAAAGCTCTTCTGCCTAATTCTGGACGTCTGTCGACCGATGTTGGGATGTCAACGTCGATCGATGGTCGAGTAAGGTGTCGAGACCTCTGTTTGAAGTGTTTATCTATGCCACCAGCTGTGTCATAGAACTCCTTTGTAACCTTCTGCTGGTGTTCTGTAATAGTGCGTTGTTGCATGAAGAGGTTGTCCGCCCCGTTGGCTGTCTGAAGGATGTCTGCATTATCCTCTCGAGATACGTGAAGTGTATGTCCATCTATTGCTTTTGCATAGCCATATGAGTCCCTGAAAATACCAAATTCGTATGGAGTTAGATACTGGTTATAAGATTTATATTTTTCGCTTACAGTGGTCTTTGGTTTTGGACGGCTGTCGATCGATGTTGTATTGCTGATGTCGATCGATGTTGAAGGATGGATGTCGATCGATGGAGGAATAGCTCTGTCGATCGGATGGCTGAAATCTGTTCTTCCCCAAGCAGCTTCTGCTAGTCTCTGATCTGTTTCATCGCATCTTTGCATTTTGAGAAGTTCCTCATAAGTGAAACCCTCATGAAGTTCATCAGCTCCTTGATCATGGTATGCTGTCTCTACTGCGTAGCTCTCGTGATGGCGATCATCTGCCCAACTTCCTATTGAGTAATCTCTGTCTCGGGTAGCGTTGACGTTAGTGTCGATGGATGGGTAGTTGGTGATGTCAGTCGATGCTCGAAGGTGGCTTGGTTGATGAGGTTGAGTGTTGATTGATGTTGAACCGTTCCTGTCGATCGATGGCGACTTCTTTTTCCAAGAGGAGTGATGGAGAAGTCCATCTTCCTCGTCAAAAATCGCTCTTTGTTCTTTGGCTCGTTCTTCCTCATAAACTTCATCATACTCCTCTGTATGCATGTTGTATGTTGCAATGATGGGATTGTAGTAGTCATTCTCCATTCTTCTGGACTAATGTCGACCGATTCTTCCTTTGGTGTGTCGGTCGATAACTGATGTGCACTGTCGATCGATGTTGCAGTGTGAGTTTCGATCGACGTCAGGTAATTTGTCTCGTACTCAGCTCCACAGTGGCATGTTGCAATGATTCCTGGATCATTGATTCTTCTGGGGGGTCGTATGTGGCTTCTTGACTGGAATAGGGTTTTAGTGGACATGATGATCTATAAACGTTAGGCACAACTGGTTGGTTTGCAAGTTGCACACTGCTCCAACTGCTGACAAGAAGGCTATCCCAAGTAATAGAGAAAAGTTGTAGTTCAGCTTGATGTCCAAGACATGGAAATCTACTGGAACTAGGGCATTACCAATCTGCACCTCTAGGTCTCTCACAATCCCTCCTGAGTTCCTCTGAGAACAATATACAAAATTGAATAATTCCTAGGAAGGCTGTTCCTGCAGACACAGATGGTCTTCCATAATCCTAGTTAGGATGCTGACTGATGCTTCTGTGTCGCACAAGGCATGTGGGAATTCAATACCTTTCACCGTGCATGGTATTGCAAATTGCCCAGGATCACTCTTCTTCTTCAATGTAACCCTCTTCCTCATCTGCTTTCTAGCTTCACAGGACATTCTCCTAATGTCTTCTTCTGTCTCTCTGGTTTCTCTGAAGAACATCCACAATCTCTGGGTATAATAAGCCTCATCGAATAGCTTTTCTAGAGGAATCCTGAAGACTCTTTTTCGAAAACTTTCCTTTTCCTTTTCATTAGCCCCCCCTCTTCAGATGTTTCGCCACTTTTTCCCATCTTTTCCTTAGGTTTCTTCCGGAAGGAACCTTATCAACCTCCATAGAATCTATTCCATCATATGAAGGTGTCCTGACGGCCTCTGGTGGGTTTTCTGAAGGTTTGGGTTTGGGCCTGAGTGCATTAAGACGTGCAATGCCTATCTTCGGCATTTGCACTCGGGACGTAATAGGTTCTCGTCGATCGATGGGTGCTCGTTGTTGTCGATCGATTATGGTCTCCTGATGTCGATCGATGAGAGAGTCAGAATGTCGATCGATTTTCACGTAGACAGGACTGGGCGGATGTGGGTGTTTTGCTACAAACTCCTCGTGAGTCATGATCCTTACGGCATTGCAAGATGCGGTTGACTCCGTAGGTGATGTGGATCAATGTCCAGGAGAGGATATCAATAGGTTTTGGGTGACATCTGCCGACCGATGTTCTTGGCTTGGCGTCGATCGACACCAATGCGATCCGCCAAAACTCATCAGACTCTCTACTTCGAAATCTCCTTCTTGCAGCTTCTCTTCTTTCACCACTTGCCAGAAAGCATCCCCAATGATGGCATTCAGGTGGTGCTTTATCTCATCATCTTCTACCCCTCTCGTCAGGGCTCCTTGCCTCTTAACAGCTTCTCCTGTCTGAACAACATGCATCTCCGGCTTTTTCACATGAGTGCTCAAAGTCTCAAACTTTGTGTTCAGGTTGGTGTAGACAGAATCAATCTTCCCATTGAAGTCCACTGTCATGCGCTGCTGTCCCTCGAGAACTCCATCAAGCATCTCCTCAATCTTGCTCTCTTGAGTTGGCGGTGGTGGCTTCTGGTAGTAGGAGTTTCCATAACCCCTGTTGTTGCAATATTTGTAGTTATTGCTATAGGGTTTCTGGTGCTGCAAACTCTGGTTGAAATTGCCCCTATTTCCATAGGAGTTTCTGTTTCCACCCTGGTTTCAAGAACCTTGGAATCCAGTTCCACTGATGAAGTTCACATCTGCTTCTTCTGCTCTCCCCTCTGTGTCTACAGTCTCTGCATCTTCAACCAAGCATACCTGCTTCCTGAGAAGCTTGTGAACACTGTCCAGCTTTGCCTTCACCTCATCCATCTGATCATTCCCAAGGATGGTGGCAGATCTCTTCCTCTCAAAATCAGTGTTCTTGGTGCTGCTGCTAGATGCTAGGTTTTCAATGACCTTCACTGCCTCCTCGGGATTCCTGGTGTTGAAGTTCCCATTGCTGGAAGCATCAAGAGCCATCTGGTATTGCACCGTGATGCCTCTGTAGAAAGTACTGAGCAGTTGTACCTCATTGAATACATGGTGTGGACAGTCTCTCTGGTAAGACTTGAATCTGATCCAGGAGCTTCTGGATGATTCTGCAGACTCCTGAGTGAATATAGCAATTTTGCTCCTCAAGTCTTCAGCACGTGCTTCATCAAAGAAGTTGCATAAGAATGCATTCTTGATGTCGCTCCAGGATGTTAGGGATCCTGGTGGTAGCTGCTTAAGCGAATGCGAAGCATATCCAGCATGTAAGTACTTGAAGAGCTTGCATAGGAGGTAACTGTGGGAACCGAAATTCACACCGTTGATTTCCGTAATCGGAGGAAAGTCAGGAAACCCTAACTTTCCCTGAGGTCCCGGATTCTTTGTGAGAGCCAACAACAAGTGACCAAATAAATGTAGAAAATATGAAAAGATAACAAAACAAATTTATAGAAAATGTAGATTTTATTTCGATAACAGAAGACGGAAAAGATATGAAAATGGTTTTGATTGATTTCAGACTGAACCTTATGAAAGGCTGCCTACGTACCACTTTCGAGGATCAAGCCGAACGTAGTTCAAGAGTGAACCAAGTGATCGAACTGCTTGTGTGCATTCGTCTGGTAATCGGGTGCCAGTCATAGAAACAGAGAATGTCGAGAATAATGCCTCCAAGTTTCTAAGTGCCGAGAGTTCTCCGTCTTTGTGCCCTCGCCTAGGACTCCTTATATACTCCTCCAAGGTTGGTTTTAGCTTTTCCCTTCCTGCCCTTAAGCCGTCTTAAGTGAAAAATGGAGATATTCTATTTTTTCCGATCTTCATGTTTATCCGAGGAAAAACATTTTTTTCTGCGGAAACTTATCTTTATATTTGTTTTTATAAAATAAAAACATAAACCGCCATAGTATCTACGAGCTCATTCTTAAAGAATCGTAAGTGGGCTTGTAGTCGCGTTTTAGACCTTGTTGGGCCGTCTTTCGACATGAAACGTTTGTTACGATTTTGTTTTCGAAAAAAACAAGTTCTCGCGGTTTTTATCTTAAAGTTTCATCTTTTCGACAAAAACAAATTCTCGCGGTTTTTATCGTAAAGTTTCAACGGTAACTTTGATTGGAATGATGTGAGAAATGATATGGCTGCGGTACATGGGAGCTAGCATTGAGGAACATACGAGAATACACGGATTTGGGTCGTACCCGTTGATCGATGTCTGTGCTGGATTGGTCACTACGTAGCGGCCTAACGAAAGGTTTGGTCGGTCGCTACGTAGCGACCGTCTCATTCGCGGACCGGTCGCTACGTGGCGACCTTGTTTGAATCCTTTTCAGACGTTTTATGAAAGTGTTCGTAGACTATCGGTGTTTAATTTTGATGAATCAACCGAGATTAGTGTAAGATTTCAGCTCAAAGTTCTTCGTAAAGATTTCTTTACGAATATTACTTTTCGTAAAAATGTTCATGCTTTATTTTTATGGATATTTGGATGTTGTCGTGTCCATTTTTGACCCCAACAATATTAATAACTCGTCGTATAATCTTTTCAATAAAAATTATACGAAATTCACAAATGGAGAAATATTTTTCGGGGAGTGACTTTTAGACATTGATTCCGTCGTGACCGATTTTGACCCCAACAGTTAGCCCCCCAGCTCGTTAGAATTGTGAGCTTTTAGCATGAGGTTCTAGCGAGTGACTTGGCAAGTTAGGAAAGTTAGGAAAGTTAGGCGGAATTAATTTTTGAAAAGGTCCGTCGTAAGTGGTCTTCTCATTCTTCTGAGAGTGGAATGCGATAAGATTGGGGCTGTGCCTTGTGAAGGCTGCCTACGTACCCTTGTCGTAGAGATCAAGCCTTTCATAGTTCGCCCTGGAGTATTCCTAAGACATGTTTTCCAGTGAGACCTTTACGGTCCAGTTTATATGTAGTGTAGAGGTTATCATGCATGTTTCTACCGATGGCATTTTATATTGGTGTAGAGGGAAGACTACGAGTTGTCATCTCATAATCTAACTCTGTGTGAACTGCTATATTCGTGATCTGTTTCGAGGTTTTTCCGTAGTGCATAAACTTGAGGGAATTATGAAGATGCTCGAATATTAGCCAAGAGACAAATTTTGGGATCTCGTACCAGGGTGTTTGATACTATGCCTAGAGATGTTAGAGACCAGTGTGCTGGGTTTAGGGCAAGACCTAGGTCTAATCACGGCTTTAGGGGGTGCGAAGACTACTTTGGCTTACGTTTCCCGTATCGTTTTTGACCTGATTCCATCCCGCTTTAAAGTCCGCGATAGTCTTATGAAAATCGAGTTATACGACGATTATTTCGTATAATGTGACCTATAGTCTTATGAAAATTGAGTTGTTTTTGTCTGAGGAAGACGAAGCCCAAGAGGTTTGCTACATAACCAGTGTGGAGTCACTGGTGGGATGACTGCCTTCTCGGATGTGACCGAGGGAAAAGAAAGGCAGAAGCCAGCGAGCCGCAGGGCTAAAAAATGAGATCTATTAGCTCGTAATGCCAAGAGATAAAGTTTAGAAATATCATCAAAAATCATATCTTACAGGTTTGTGTTTGCTACACAAAACATACTTCTTCATAAAACATGTTATGTCAACTTTCGAAAGTTTCTTCATAAGAGTTGATCTGATTGTATAAAGGATTTTTTGGGTAAGTAATAGGGACCGGTTTTACGAAGGTTGTAAATCGGTGATATGTATACATATGTCAAAGTAGCGTTGTTTCTGCGGGTTTTACGAGAAACGTTTCAGCTGTGATTTCGATCTTAGGTGAAAGTTGCTTGGAGTTACTCATGGAGTGTTACCAAAGTTTATTTCATTACAATCTATTCGCAAAACGTTTTTCATAGGTTTTTTGAGAGGATTCTCATGACACATTCGTTTCTGGAACGAATTGGTCAACCAGAGGTAGATCTAGCCAACGATCGGGAAGAAAGTGTTCCTTTTAATGTGCATGATGCTACATCTATTCTCGAGTTTTCTTCGTCGCAAATGTTTTCGATGCTTTTCCGTGACTCACTTGGTACAACGGAAATTGAAAGAAATGCTTTGGTGCTTGAAGATTTTTCGTAGAAATTTTTAAACGAAACTGGCTTTATAAAGCCGGAAAGGGCTTCAAGACTTTGGCTAATCGTCATGTTTCAGTTTGATATTGGTACAGGTTCTCTATACGCATGATTGCGACAAGAAATGTTGTATAGTCTTTTAAATTATGTTCATAATTGTCTGGATATATTGCTAGCGTTTAGACGAATTTTAGATTGTCGTTTGCCTACTTGGGACGATTTGCTTTGACAAAGTTTTTGAAGTTTGGGAGTATACGAGTATAGTATACGTACCTACTCCCCCTTTTCTTTTACGAAAGAAAATAGTTGAACCGATACTTTGAAGGGTTGTGTACGTTTCTTCTTCTGAGGTTTGGAATGATCGATAATCCCGGACGATTTAAAGACGACGATGGGACTGTGATTTGGTTGTTTCTAGGTTGACGACTTGGAATATGTCGGTTTTAAGAAAATCGCTAGAAACGAATCGGTTTTGAGATAACGTTAGTGTCTCAAGTTTTTTTTCACTTTAGGAAATGAGTTGGATATGCGTGGCGATCGTTTCTCGATTTTCAGAGAGTTTAGCTCAGTTTGCAAGATCTGGCTGAACAGTTATGGAACGATATATTGAGACAGAAAAAACCACCTAGGTTTTAAGTTCCCTAAAGTTCTATATCAGTCTCAAAGGTTTTTCTATTTCTTAGTAATTTCCTACGAAAATTCCAAGTCTGATTTAAAAAATTTCAAGTCGGAAATACCTTAGTTCTCTCGAAGATTCGGGTTAGCCTCTTCTCCGTTTTGCTTGCTCATTTGCCCTTCTTTTTTTGTGTCTGTCTGCCCACTTCGAATAGCAAGAATACTAATTCTTCCTGGACTTCTCTGGTTTCCTGGCCGCGTTTTGGCTGCTGCCAATATTGCGGTTTTCGTGATCCATGTTTCAATCTTAGTATCATTGGATTTACGAAAATGAATAAGCATCTCGTCGAAAACTTTTTAGCGTTTAGGAATAGCCAGGGACGATCGAGAGATGCCAAGGATGAGTAGGAAGACTTGCCAGGTGATGAGGTTTTGGCCACAAATCAAGGCGCGAGAGGAAGGATGGTGAGACCGTGGAGACAGGCGGTTGGGCGAATTTTGATTCTCGGATTTCGCTCCATCTCTTTTTTTATCCGAGACTCTTTTTCTATGATTATTGTTAGATTTTCGAAGGTTGTCATATGTTGCCAATTTTAGTTTTACGAAAGCTTTTCCAAAAAAATAATATAGAGTTTCGTAAAATGTTGTCGAGCTTAATTTTTGCGAAGGTTATTTTTCAAGATATGTTGTCGAGCATAATTTTTACGAGATTTGTTCCGTAAAGAGGTTTTCAAGTTTTGGCTGTACGAGAGCCGTGACGAGGTTAATTATTGCAACCAAACTTAGTCAGAAGTTTTTCTCTTATCTGTGGGATTGATCCGTGGAAGTTTCGAGTAGTTTTTTCTGAAGTAAGATTTAGGTGACAAACATCGACAACTCGCAGAGTTTGTTACTATGAATGTGATACTTGAATTCTTACGAAATCTTAGGCTTCACAAAACATTTTAGCGGTGGGGATACGATCTCCCGTTTTGCTTTATTTAGTTTTCGTCAGCCGTTTTAGGTTTCGACTGATTCTATAGAAATCAACTTTGTTTCTCTGAAAGTTATTTGGAAGAAGTACAGCCGTAGGGGTTTCATAACCGATTTGTTGCGCTTCCTTTTTCTACGATTAATCTAAGGTTTTTCCGAAAGATATCCGGAAGAAGTACAGCGGTGAGTTATGTGCCCGATTTGCTGTGCTTCCTTTTTTCGCGATTAACCTAGGGGTTTTCTGCGGTTTTGGGGAGAACAAGTTTTACTTTTCCGAAAAGTTTGGTAAACGTGTTTTGGTAAAACCCTTACGCCTTGAGACTTCTTTAGTTCAATATTGAGCCAAACTTAAGGGGTTTGATAAAATTTATGGTTTTCCTTTTCGTGATCTCGTTTCGTAGCACTTCCTACGGCGAAAAGTCGCGGCTAGGTTTTCAATTTTTTGAGCACTACGGGGTTTGCGTAAGTGTTGGCCATAAG
This sequence comes from Brassica napus, assembly GCF_020379485.1. Lineage (NCBI taxonomy): Eukaryota > Viridiplantae > Streptophyta > Magnoliopsida > Brassicales > Brassicaceae > Brassica > Brassica napus. The sequence goes on from NC_063445.1 coordinate 40,568,520, forward strand.
AGCAGTCGCTGCTGGAGTTGTTTTACCAGCATTGTTCCAAACTGCGATTTTGTCTTTCGTATTTCCAGACATTGTTTTGATCAAGCGTTTTTTGCGGCTATGGGTTAGGGTAATCCGTACCCCCTCCTTTTAGCGCCAAACTGTGGGAACCGAAATTCACACCACGATTTCCGTAATCAGAGAAAAGTCAGGAAACCCTTTCTTTCCCTGAGGTCCCGGATTCTCTGCTAGAGCCAACGACAAGTGACCAAATAAATGCGGAAAATATGAAAGATAACAAAACGAATTTATAGAAAAGGTAGATCTTATTTCGAATCCCCGTGAGAGTGTTGCGATCATTACAAGAGATTATAAAAGCTTTGGCCGCAAGAGCTGTCAGCGTATTACCTAGTTCTAACAACCTAAAACCTTAAACCTAGTTGAGTCGCAGCTCCATAACAGAAGACGGAAAAGATATGAAAAAGGTTTTGATTGATTTGGGACTGAACCTTTTGAAAGACTGCCTACGTACCCCTGTCGAGGATCAACCCGGACGTAGTTCAAGAGTGAACAGAGCATGTCAAGAATAATGCCTCAAAGTTTCTAAGTGTCGAGAGTTCTCCCTCTTTGTGCCTCTCGCCTAGGACTCCTTATATACTCCTCCAAGGTTGGTTTTAGCTTTTCTCTTCCTGCCCTTAAGTCGTCTTAAGTAAAAAATGGAGATATTCCATTTTTTCCGATCTTCATTTTTATCCGCGGAAACTTAACATTTTTTCTGCGGAAACGTATCTTTATATTTTTTTATAAATTTAAAACATAAACCGCCAGAGTATCTACGAGCTCAGTCTTAAAGAATCGTAAGTGGGCTTGTAGTCGCGTTTTAGACCTTGTTGGGCCGTCTTTCGGCATGAAACGTTTGTTACGATCTTCTTTTCATCAAAAACATGTTCTCACGGTTTTTATCGTAAAGTTTCAATGGTAACTTTGATCGGAATTATGTGAGAAATGATTTGGCTGCGGTATATGACAGCTAGCACTGAGGAACATACGAGAATGCACGGATTTGGGTCGTACCCGTTGATCGATGTCCGAGAGAGTTCGGTCGCTACGTAGCGACCTGGTCCGCGTTGGCTACGTAGCGACTGGCTCGTTCGCGGACCGGTTGCTACGTGGCGACCTTGTTTGGATCATTTTCTGATGTTTTATGAATGTGTTCTTGGACTATGGGTGTTTAGTTTCGATGAATCAACCGAGATTAGTGCATGATTTCACCTCAAATTCACAAATCAAGAAATATTTTTCGGGGAGTTTTAGACATTGATTCCGTCGTGACCGATTTTGACCCCAACAGTAATCTTCAGAGACTCCCTCGACTTTAATAGAAGATATGAGATCCTCGAACCTCTCCAGATGGTCCATAGGATGCTCGTGAGATAACCCATAGTAGGGTGTCTGTCCCAGGAGTGTGTAGTACTGCGGTTTCTACTCGAAATCCCTCTGAATAGTTGGAGGTCGAATGGTTGATCTGTTGGTGTAGAACTGATTTGGACGGTTGTAGTCAGCCAATGGTCTGGGTTGAGCGGCCTCATCTACAGGTAGAGTAGCTCCTGTAGCCTCAGACTCAGGGATTGCAGTTCCCTGAGAATCTATCCTCTGACCTGTTGCATTACACTGATGACCTTCCTGGGCATACAAGACTCCTCGCTCATCTCGTAAAAGAATCAAAGTCGCAACCATATCTCGCAGCTCAGTATCGATCGATGTTCTGACTGAAGTAACGATCAATGTTCTGACTGAAGTATCGATCAATGTCGGATGGAAGATGTCGGTCGACGTGAGATGGGCGCTTCGGTCGACGGTGGTGAGCGAATGTCGGTCGACGTGAGATGGGCGCCTGGGTCGACGGTGGTTGACGAGAATCGAGCGACGAACAAGGGTTGTTGTCGATCGATGAGGTGCGTCCTTCTTTGTGGATTAAACGCTCCAAACTTGCAGGATCTGGTGAGAATAGCAGGTGAGTTTCCTAGTCGCTTCTGGGACTGCTGGGCATGTACCTGAAAATCCAAGAAAATATTTTATGTCGGAAACTTAACAAAATTAAATCTAATAGGCGATCAAAGCTCCCCGGCAACGGCGCCAAATTTGATATCACTCAAATTACCCTAAAGAGTGAATTTACTCTCTCAAATAAGAGGTTCAATTGCAGTATTTAGGGATGGAATCCACAAGGAGCTAGGGAACCTAATAAATCTAATGGGTTTTGTTAAGTTGGATGGTTTAATGATTAAAATGTAAATTTGCAATTATGTTTGAGCAAGTAATTGCTCGATTGATTGGTTGAGGTTTTGGTGCCTGTCAAACGGAGAACTCTCTCCGAGAGAACCAATCGGGAGAAAAGCGAGGACGAGAAGGGCAACGACAGTAGTCGCCCCAGAGTCAATAGGATCATCGGAGGATCGCAGTACTGCAGCAGTACCATCTCCGCCATCAAAGCTTATGAGCGCAAGGCTAATTCACTAACCTGGTCCGCGCTAAGCGACTTCCCGAAAGGAGCGATCACCTTCAATGAAGAAGAGGCCGTCAGGATCGATCAGCCCCACTGCGACCCGCTCGGGATTGATCTCGTGATAAGAGATCTCGAGGTCGTGAGAGTTCTCATCGACACGGGCAGCACGGTCAATGTCATCTTCCGCGACACTTTCAAAAGAATGAACATCGAGCTAGGATATGTCGTACCATCCCCCAAGCCACTAACCGGTTTTGAAGGCACGACTTCTATGACTTTCGGATCAATCAAACTACCCGATGCGGCGAAAGAAGTTACAAAGATCGTCAATTTCTAAGTGGTTAACCACCCATCCATCTAGAACGTCATCATGGGCACACCTTGGCTGAACGCCATGAAAGCAGTCCCGTCGACTTATCACTTAGGTATCAAATTTCCTACTCATAATGGTACTGCCACAATCTGGGGATCCCAGACACAGTCGAGACGCTGCTTCCTGGCCGAACACAAACTACGGCAAATCACGACCGTGTCGATGGTGAACCCCAAACATGCAAACCTAACTCAAACGTCCACTGAAAAAGCTTCGGAAGAAGACGATCCAGAATCGTCAACTCAAGCATAGGCCAAAGAACAACCAGTTTCAAAGCCCAACGCTTCTACCCAACCGGAGGAAACAAACCTGGTAAAACAAGTCGATCCTACAACTAACGCGATCGACGCAATAGCCGAGTAAACACACTCACACGAAAAGCAAAACTATGAGATGGCTTGATCCCCGAAGAGGGTATGTAGGCAGATCATCCAAGGACAAGTTCAGCTATCCCCCCTCTCGAAAAGGGGGGGGGGAGTGGGTACATATACAAATACTCGTATATTCCCGCATTCTAAAATATTTTCCTTGTACTCAATATTTTTGAAAATTTTTTGGCAATAAAAAATTCGTTAACACCTCTCTTATTTCGGAAAAACATCTTGTTATACTTTCGGAAAATATCCAAAGATGAGCAAAATGATTATCGTACAAAACTAAAACTCGCAACAAACCATCATACCCCGAAACGGGTCAGCTTCACACTAACTTGTCCGCCAAAGAAACTTCGTCACATCGAGTAAGGTATGGCCGAAATCAACAGATTCCACCGCAGAAACTCTTTCGCAAAAATGTTTCGGTCTCACGACCAAAACACGAGACCTGGTCTCTAATACACAAAATATCGCTAACAGTGTGTTTTCGAAAAGAAAGCGTGGCCTAGATCTTCAAAAATATGCTCTCAGTCCGTTCGCGACTATAAATTTAAATGCTCGTCGACTGGCCCCGCCGAGCTCAGCAGTCGTCCTAAACAAACGCATTTAGATCCATCCTAAGGATAGGTCCTCTCACATCCGACTAGGATAAAATAGCGCGCTATAAAAGAAACCTGAAATTTTGGTCAGCACTTTCGGGAGACTTAAAAATTGTCCTCGAAGAGATGCTCGATTCCTACTATACAAATCGTATAAGCCGAGAACATATCGTAGACTTTAAAGCGGAATGGAGTCAGGTTAAAATCGCAACACTCTGAACGACAGCCGATTAGTCATCGCAAAAGCCTTCAACCGAGAGTAAACCTAGGTCTTACCCTAAACCCAACACACTGGTCTCCCACGTCTCAAGGCATGATATCGAAAAGATACGAGATCATGAAAGCATGTCTCTTCGTCCACAACCAAAAACACCCTCGAAGCTTCAATGAGCAACCGGTTTGACGATCTGCCAAAATAAAAATAAAGAGGCAAAGGACGAGATGACAACTCGACCCCTTCTTCTTACACTTAGCAAGATGAAATGGCAGGGATTCAAAGCCTCACTCGGCCAGTCCCGTTACATAAAAAACAAGGCCATACTGGGCCAGCACACGAACAACTAACAGAAACAAATTACAAAGTCGAGGAGACACTTCCTCGAACAACTCGCAGCGAGCCGTGCAATCACTCGCCAAGATCGACCTTCCGATCGAGTAGTCGTTCACATCAAGCGGAGCCACCGGCTGGTTCACCTCGCCCGTCTCATCAAAACCTCCCATTTCGGGGGAAACGGGAACTTGTTCCCATTGCTTCCAAATCTCTTCTTCGACCTCAGAAAATTTGGAATCTTTGTCTTTCTCCGCCATGAGCCCGGACTGCATTGCATACTCACTAGAAAACGAGTAGTCGGGAAGTTGCGTAAGATACAAGCCACCCACAGTTCCACGACACTTGCGATAATCCGCGAACGCCTTGTAACGCCCTTTGAGCTCTCCAAACGATTGCGAAAACTTATCACAATGGCTTTTCATAACTTCGACTATCTCCCTCTTCCCCCGCCTATAGGTATGGTTGACCTCCTTCTCAAACGACTCTCTCTCACGGCGACGAGAATATTCCAACTCATCTTTCAAACGAGCAATCTCTTTGTCAGCAACCTCGGCCTTGAATCGAGCCATGTGAGCCCCTTGTTTGCTCGTATCAAGGGCTCGGTTTATCATAAGAAGGCCCTGCAAGAATTCTCAAAGTCAATAGATCTTTGGACAAAGCAAAACCCTAGAATGTTAAAAGATGAAAACCTACCCCATTGACCATCCTCGCCGCTTTGGAAAAATCTGACACTTCATTGGATCCACCTGCGGTCGGAGGAATGTCGAATTCAAACAATCCATCTAGATAAAACTGCTTGTCGTTGCTTCCACCAGCTTGACTATCCAGATAATCCTTGAGTATGTTGTCAGGACAAAACTGTCCATCGACCACATCCTCGTCTACCATAATATGCTTATCCTTGCGAGGCTTCGACCTATCTTTCTTCGTCCGAGGCACATAGGGAATAAACCCGTCCATTCTAGACTCCGACCCTTCTTCGGTTGGCAGGTCCGACTGAAACCTGGAATGGTAGTGCGCGACAGCACGACAAACCCGCTTCGGGAAAAAGTCTGCCCAAAAGCATGGACGCCCGCGTAATAACTATCGAACGGTGAGCAATCCCTTGGGAACCTGATAGAAAGTGGTGGACACTAAACAAAAAAAAGGGGAAGGTCAGACATCATCGTAACCAAAGATAGCGAACGTTCAGAATCAGGAATACCTTTTGTCCCCCATCCAGTCCTAAAGATAGTGATGGCTCTCACTTCGACCGAGGCATCGCTAACACGGACAAAGGAGAACTGCTCCTTCAAAACACGGTATTTCGATACGAACCCCGATATGATCTCCATATTCACACGAGGCCTCACTTGGACTATGACTGAAGTAGACCATCGAGGCTCAACAAAATCCTCAAGATGATCAGCGTCAAGGGTGATTCCCTGTTCGTAACTCAGCACCAAGATTCCGATGTGATGCTGTAAACCGCATGGATTAACCTGGCTTATCGACAAATTGAAACGATTGAGAAGCTGTACGATAAGCTCCGGGATAGGGAACCATGGATGACATTGCATCAAATACGTCTCATAGCACGTGAAATAGCCTTCGGGCTGAGATTGTGCAACTTCCCCCCTTTATGGGAGGCAAAACTCGACTGACTCAGGAACCCTGCAGAAACTTCTAATGGCCGCGAGCCCATTTGGACAACTCCTGCTCGGACAACCGGCAACAGGGTTAGTTTTAAAAGGGGGACGAACCCATACGACAAGAACGGGAGGTTTCACTTCGCCCATAGCCGTCCGCCATGCATCGACCTCTTCGGGATTGATACCACTCAAATTACCCTAAGGAGTGATTTATACTCTCTCAAATAAGAGGTCGAGTTTTAGTACTTAGGGATCGAATTCACAGGGAGCTAGGGAACCTAAGAAATCTAGTATGATTTGTTAAGCAAGATGGTTTTAGAGTTTTTAAATATAAACTTGCAGTCTTATATTGAACATGTATTTGTTCAATAGCTGGTTTGAGGTTTTGGTGCTTAAAAAGGAAATAGTTAGACTTAGGGTTTTTATTCAGGAAAATTGGGATTATAATCCTATAGACGCCTAATGAGTTGCATGCATGATAATGTAAAGCTCAACTACTTAGTCAACAAGTCCATCAGCGTTCGCAATGTTTGGACTTGTTTATTAACTAGATCTATTGATCTCAACTATCGTATTTTGATAAATAGAAACTGTCGATCAATAATCCTATAGGGATATCGATCGATACACCTTTTGCTCCGTCGATCAATTATTCAAGTGTGATATCGATCGACGCGCTCTAGTCAAGCCTTATGCGCAGGTTGAATAATAGCTTACTAAGCTCACTAGATCAGCTCTCGCCTTGCTCATAGCAAGAAACATAGTTCTATTAAAATGTTTTCAGGATGAGAATAAAGCTCTCGCTTATATCAATCAATCCAAGGGCAGGTTCTAGGTAGCTAATCTAGGCACAAGCATTAACGAACAATCCTAAAGATGATTATCTCAGCAATCTATAGTTGGGGCTAATCCCTCCTAACCTATTTTAAGCCCTAAAATCTAACAATGGAACTACTCAGACATGGCTAAGCAATTCATAACATCAATTAAGTATGAAAACTTCATTAGAATAGTAAATAGATATAAATGGAGTTACAATCACAAATTATAACTTTGGATCTTCTCTCCAATCTATCAAAATCCTAAAAACCTTTCTGTGAAAATAATAAAACTAGAAAAGCACACTCTGCCTCTAACATGGCAGATAAGGTAAAACTCGTCAGGGGTAATCTTGTAAAATGGTGAAGACTTGGACTTCAAGTCGGCTGTGACCAAAGGGGCTTTCTGCGCGCTTTGCTGTCAATCGATACACAGATGTGACTATCGATCGATTATTCCTCTCCAATATCGACCAATGGTCGAGCTCGATAGTCATCTCGGGTGCTTGCTCCAAATATCTCCAAAATGCTCCAAAATCATCACTTATATCCAAAACACTCCTGATCTTATAAATATAATAAATAAACTCTATAATATAATAATTATTAGTAAAAACACCTATAAACTATGGATGAAAATGGGTCTAATCCATAGTCTATCACCTCCCCCAGACTGCCTGTTTGTTTACTTACCCTTTTGCTTGTTCTCAAGCAAAACAAACAGGCAGTCTCTCTGAAAGAGGTTTAAAACAGCATGGACTAACATGATCTAAAACTTAAAATCATCACCTCTACAATACTGCAATCCACATCTAAGAAATTCTAATCACAAAAGCACATTATACCATATCCTAGCTTAGCAACCAAATTCATCTTGCCAACAACTTAGGAAATCTTGTGTGTCACTCCCACCTACTATTGGGGAAAAATACTCAGGTATTGAATTCTTCCTGACCCCAGGCAGGACACCGGCCTCTGGATCCCCGCTATAAGGAACCCTGGTTCCTAGGATCCCCGCTGGAAGGAACCCCGGTTCCCCGCTATTGTGTTTTCCGGGTTTGGTCTCAGGATCGCTCCCCTTCCTCCGGGAAATGGAAAACTTTCGATATGGAGAACCTTCCATATTTCCGAATATGTAAGAGTTTGACCTACTCCAACCGACTAAGGCCCGCCTTAGGAAGACTATATAAAGGGAACCTAAACCCTAAAGCAAGGGATCGACACTTCGAGACTTAGAGATTAGAGCTAGGCGGCTAGAACTAGATTTCTTACTTGCAAATCAATAAAAATACTACAGTAAAAATTACGTGAGCTCAAGGCGCCGACGACGAGAGAGCAAGAAATAAGAAGGGAGAGAAGAAAGGCAAAGCCTATAAAGAAGGAACCGTTGGGAAAATTCCCGATGAAGCCGCAAACCTATTAACTTCAAGACTTTGGGGGAGATTCAAAATTCAAAAATCTTTCCTTCGCTGGCAAAGTGGATCCCAGTCAATCTCCTATATTTAAGGAAGTAAGTTCTTCAGAATAAGGCGAGAATCGGTACCAAAACTGGTAACCTCAGAAGATCCCGAACTCTATTCGCGCCAGCATTGGGACCCCCTCCTACGCCAATTCCTCATCAGGAAACATCAGAGCTCTAGGCTCCACCGTCTCCAAGACATCATCAGAAACCCAGAGCTCCCCGTCCTCGACGAGAATCAGCTGTCTAAACAGCACCAGACCCCGGTCTGATGCAGGGGAAACTGATCATCCCCCGGGTTCCGAATACAGTTCCGGCCTGAGTGGAACCCGGGATAGCGGGATTACTGGAGCAATTTCCTGCCTAAGGGAAGCGTGCTGAGAATAAGCAACTCCGGTTGACTTGAGTGCACATGTTATTCCCCGAGTTCAATGACGAAATCGAGCAATAAGGGACAAACTGTTGGGGAAAAATACTCAGGTATTGAAGTCCTCCAGACCCCAGGCAGGACACCGGCCTTTTACTTGGAAATCAATACAAATACTAGCCTTGTCCAACGTTCTGTAGCACTCACAAAGATCCTACACAAAAATCCCCTAACAATTTTGGCACTAGAAGGAGGGGGGGAAATCTAAACTACGTGATAATGACGGTGGATGAGCATGATGAGCTACCCGAAACTACTCAGTGAGAGGCTGAACACCAAAGACAAATCGATGACCTGCAAGGTCAAGTAACCGGGTTACATAGAGCTCGGGAAAATACCAATCCCGAGCTGTCCTCGGAGTTCCACATCCTTAAGGAAAAACTGAACAAACACTCTAAGCAACTGGAGCAGAGCGCCGAGAAGCTCAGCCAGCTCGAATCGGAGAATCTTACCCTCTGAGACGAAAACCAAGCCCTTAACGCAGCGGGTAACAAGAAGCATCGATTCCGGACTCAGGTTCGCCCCATGCCGCCTCTGGAAATACCTAACTCCGGAACAGGCACAAATCTCCCAACTGCAGCGCCGGGAGGAGAAGTATCTATGCGAGAAAAGGCTAAGGACGCTCAGACCTATGATGGGGAGGACAGCGATTCGGAGCCCGAGCCTGATAAGGAAGCATCAGACGGAGCAGCGAGAGGGGAGTCTCCCATGATCGATCACCTTAATCAGATGTTCTCCGATAGGCTCGACGCCATGCAATCCATGTTAGAGAGACTCCCAGGAGTAGTTCCCCCCATACGGAAGAGCAACCCTGATTCCTACGCCGATACTCCCTTCACGGATGAAATCACCTTGATCGATATGCCCAGGAAGTTCTCTTTCCCCAGTATAAAGGCGTATAACGGCACCACTGATCCGGACGACCACGTCGCCCAATACAGACAGAGGATGCTCGCTGTGGCACTCCCAAAAGGGTCACGCGAAGCTACCATGGGCAAAGGTTTCGGCTCCAGTCTGACCGGACCTGCTCTGCAATGGTATATCAACTTACCCTCCAGGTCCATAGCCTCCTTCTCAGTTCTCAGCGATAAGTTCGTGGAACAATTCGCCAGCAGCAGGGACCTGGAGAAAACCTCCGACAGCCTCTACGAAATTCTCCAGCATCCAGCGGAATGCCTGAGAGGCTACATAGCCCGCTTCAATCAAGAAAAGGTGGCTATCCCCGAATGCAGTATCCCCACTGCTATCTCTGCTTTCAAGAGAGGCCTCATCCCCGACGGAGACCTCTACAAAGAGCTGAGCAAATACCAGTGCAAAACCATGGAAGACGTCCTATCTCGAGCATGTGCACAGGTCAAATGGGAGGAAGACGTCGCCAGCCGTGCCAAGGCACAACAAAAGTAAGATCCAAAGGCGATCAGACCAGACCGAACTGAGCGAGACTAGAAACCCTCTGAAAGATCAGCTAGGGACTCCAGGAATCGAAACCGGGGCAGATACCAGAACCGCCCAATTGAGAAGGCAGAAGGGAGGGCAATGTCCACGTGGCCAGACATCTCTCACCTCTCTGCCTCAAGGCCGGAGCTTATCAATGTTCTGAGGCAGATAGGCCAGCAGGTCAAGTGGCCTCAGAAGATGAAAGCCCCCGACTCTTTGGAACCCTGGCTTCTGGTGCGACTTCCACCGAGACCACGGTCACAAAACGGAGGACTACGTCGCACTAAAGAACGAGGTCAACGAGCTTCTTAGGAAAGGACATCTCAGGGAGTTCCTTTCCGAGAAGGCCACGAGCCATCTAAGCAAGGAGACAACGGGTAAGCCCACTGAAGCTGCTCCCATCTCGCCACCGCGACAGGACCGAGTGATCCATGTCATCTGGGGCGGTTCGGAAATCAGTGGCATAAGCCATGCCGCCGCGAAGAGAAGCCCCTGCAACTCCAAGCACGGCCTAGAAGCAGCCAAGCCGAAATGCCTGCTCCTAGGGACAGACAAAATAAGTTTCACAGTCAAGGAGCAGGAGAAGGTCCTCACTCCTCATCACGATGCCTTGGTCATCTTGCTCACTGTAGCGAGCTGCCTGGTAAAAATTATACTGGTAGATAATGGAAGCTCAGGGAACATCATCTTCTAGGCTGCATACAATGACCTGGGGCTGGAGGAAGGCGCTCTAACTCGGAGGGTAACCCCCCTTAAAGGTTTCTACGGGGAATTCAAGCAAACCGCTGGGGAGATAACCTTCCCCGTATAGGCCGAAGGAGTCAACATGTCAAACAAATTCCTCGTGGTCGACTGCGATTCGTCCTACAACATGATCTTAGGATGGCCATGGATCCACGGAATGGGGGCCATCCCCTCGACTCTTAACCAAATGGTGAAGTTCCCTACGCCCTGGGGCATAAAGGCGATCAGAGGGGATCCAGAATATTCCCACTCATGCTATCAGACCACTCTGAAGGGAAAAACCAAGGTCTTATAGCAATTACAGAGCAAACCTCTGGCCCATCACACCAAGGAACCGGAGGTAGAAGAGATGGATGAGGTGCCATTAACCGAAGGAGATCGGACCCGACATCTCAAGATTGGTTCCAAGCTAACCGAAGGGTTAAGAAGAAGACTGATAGACTTCCTCAGGTCTAACTCCGATTGCTTCGCTTGGTCCAACGCAGACATGCCCGGGATCGATCCGGAGATCATCATGCATAAGCTGCAGGTGGACCCCTACACCAACCAGTCAGGCAAAAGAGACGAAAGTTTGCCCCTGAGAGAGATGCGATCATCAACGATGAAGTCAAGAGCCTGCTCGGCGCGGGGTTCATTCGCGAGGTGCAATATCCATAGTGGCTAGCGAACGTCGTCGTGGTCAAGAAAAAGAGCGGGAAGTGGAGAGTCTGCATTCACTTCACGGACATCAATAAACCTCTCCAAGGACCCCTTCCCGCTACCTTATATCGACAAGCTGGTGGACGCCACCGCGGGGCACCAGCTGATGAGCTTCATGGACACGTTCTCCAGCTATAATCAGATACTCATGCATCCGGAAGACTAGGAGAAAACGTCCTATATGACTTCCAGAGGGATCTACTGCAATAAGGTTATGCCCTTCGGCCTAAAGAACGCGGGGTCGACCTATCAACGGCTGGTGAACATGATGTTCGCAGCAAGCCTTGGAAGCGGAAGACCACATATCTAACTTGCAGCAAGCCTTCTCCACCCTCAGAAAATATAACATGATGCTCAACCCGACTAAATGCTCATTCGGGTTCAGTTCTGGCAAGTTCCTCGGGTACATCGTATCCAACCGGGGCATCGAGGCCAACCCAGAGCAAATCAGGGCCATTCACTCAATCCCTTCCCTGAAGAACGTCAAAGAGGTTCAAAAGCTAACGGGAAGGATGGCAGCTTTGAGCAGATTCATCTCCAGACTCTCCGACAAATCTCACACCTTTTTCGGAACTCTCAAGAATCCGAAGGATTTCCAGTGGATGGGAGAATGCGAATCCGCCCTCAAAAAGCTGAAATCATATCTTACCACTCCTCCTATCCTATCCAAGCCACTACTCGGTGAAGTCCTGCTACTATATCTAGAAGTCTCCGAACACGCCGTGAGTGCCGTCTTAGTTTGCGAGGAGGGAAACAAGCAGCGACCAATCTACTATGTAAGCAAGGCTCTCCTAGACGTGGAGACCCTCTACAGCCACCTCGAAAAGCTGGCCTTAGCCCTGATAGTTGCCGCTCGCAAGCTCTGACCCTACTTCCAGGCTCATCCAATTGTGGTAGTTACCTCCTTCTCTGTAAAGTTGGACCTCCACAAACCAGAAGTCTCTGGACGCCTAGCCAACTGGGCCGTGGAACTAGGGGAGTACGACGTAATATTTCGACCCACCATGGCTATAAAGTCACAGGTCCTAGCAGACTTCGTGGCTGAATTCTCCCCTGCGTTGCTCCCAGCTCTGGAGCAGGAGGTACGCCTCCAAGGCGAGATTAAGGAAGAAGGAGAATGGATCCTACATGGTGATGGATCCAGCAACGTCAGAGGAGCTGGAGTAGGGATAGTGTTTACCTCACCAACGGGGAATACAGCCTCTAGGGCCGTTATTTGCAATTTTAAAGCAACCAACAACGAAAGCGAGTAAGAGGCCCTAATCGCAGGCCTAAACCTTGCTCACCAAAGGGGGGCAGAGAACATCCAGGTCTTCGGTGACTCCCATCTGATAATTAACCAGGTACAAGGGGAATATCAAGCAAAAGACGACAGCATGATCCAGTATCTGGCGGTCGCTCAATGACTAATCAAGAAGTTTAAGAGCTGCAAACTCACTCAAATCCCCCGGGAACAGAACTCACAAGCCGATGCCCTGGCTAATCTAGGGTCCTCCCTCAAAACGAATAACCAGATGAGTATCCCCTTGCTTGTGCTTCTATGCCCAGATACCATGGAGGAACCCCCATCAGAGGAGGTATCCACTGTCGAAGAAGGCGAAACCTGGATGACCTCCCTGATTCAGTACCTGGAGGCCGACATCCTCCCAGAAGACTGTAGAGAGGCCAGAAAGATCAAGAAACAAGCCTCGAGGTACTGTATCTCCCAGGAGAAGCTGTACCGGAGGTCTTTCTCTGGCCCGTACCTAAGGTGTGTCACACCCCAAAAAGCCGCTAGTATCCTTGTAGAACTACATGAAGGAGGCTGTGGATCCCACTCTAGCGGTAGAAGCCTGGTGCTCAGAGACAGAAGGGCTGGTTACTACTGGCCCACGATGGCCGCCGACGCTAACAGACAAGCCAAGCACTGCGACCAATGCCAAAGGCGCGCTCCAGTCTCCAAGCTCCCCCCAGAGAACCTCAAGTCCATAAGCTCACCATAGCCCTTCAGAAAGTGGGGCATGGATATAGTAGGGAAATTCCCTATGGCGTCGGGGCAGAAGGTCTTCCTTCTGATAGTCACTGACTACTTCTCCAAGTGGGTCAAAGCAGAAGCGCTCAGCCGCATAACAGATCTCCAGATCCGCAAGTTCCTGTGGACCTACGTAATCACTCTCTTCGGGGTCCCCCACGAGATCATCACCGACAATGGACCCCAGTTCACAAGCCACAATTTCAAGGAGTTCTGCAAGGACTGGGGCATAAAACTAACTATCGCCACACCCCGACACCCTAGTCTAACGGACAAGCCGAGTCCACAAACATAACAGTGGTCAACATGCTTAAAAAGCGACTGGAGGGCTCTCACGGGAAGTGGGCGGAATAACTACACGGAGTCTTCTAGGCCTACCAGACCACTCCAAAGACAGCAACAGGGGAAACCGCCTACTCGCTAGTCTACAGCTCTGAGGCCATTGTACCCACAGAGATGCACGTAAGAACAACGGTCACCGGACCTACATCTCAGGAGGAAAACAACGAGCTGATGGCGCTAAGCCTCGACCTGCTCGATGAAAAAAGAGGGGCCGCTCGACTAAGAAACTGGTCCTACCAGCAAGACGTCGCCAGGACGATTCCCACTGAACTTTCCACTCCAATGTCGTGGAGTGTTGACATCTTAACTGAGACAATCAAGCAACTTGTAACTTATCTAATACCCTTTATACTTTGTCTAATCAATATCTTTGATAACTTCAAAACTCATTTCTGTCTTTAGATTTATTCTTTCTTTTTTTGTGTGTGTGACTAGTGTGCATAATCCTCTTACTTTTATCACTGGATAATGAAGCATCTACATTATTTGTTAATTGTTATTTGGTTCATGCTCTTATTTTTTTGCTAAAGCAGGCTCCTGGCACAAGTTGGAGGAAAGTAATCGAGAATCTTGACCATAGTGGATTTGAGATCCCCAATAAGGAATCTTTCTCGTTTTTCATGCGGCTATATAAAACTGCTTGCAAGGTGTGTTCTCATACGGTCTAATCTGAATGTTCAAAATATGTTGTTTCCACTTCCACTGTTGTTTGGGGGTATAAAACTGAATTCTTGCAGGACCCGTTTCCTCTTGATGCTGTATGCGGTTCTGTCTGGAAAAATGTGGAAGGTCAAATATCGTTTCGAGGTGCGGAGAGCAGGCACCTACAGGCAGCAAGATAGCAAAGGTAAAATACAACCTAACTGCTCGAACGCCCAGCACCTCAAAGCCTATCATTTTTAATATGGTCTCCGGACCATGATTTCTATACTACTATATACTATTTAAACAGTATGATTTCCTACTCCTATGTATGCTAAACGTCTCCGGAAAACGCTTATAATAAAATAGTTCCGACTGTAAAAGTAGAGGGAAAATCATTATACTTAAAGGGGCATACGAGCTGGATCAGGTCTCCAAGCACCTCTGATTCTGGCCAACCCTCACAAAAGTGGCACGACCACAGTGGCACGCCCACAAAGAATCAAAACGGGTATGCGACATAAAGCAGGAATGGGTATGCGCAAGCCTGAGTATGCTGTAAAATCTAACTAAAACCCCTGTGCAGCCTAAGGCGCATCGGGGTCCCAGGGTACCAATGTGAAAAGTACATGTATTAAAACGCTACAAGCTACACGATACATGGAACACATGGTATATACTCATTGCAAAAGTACTGTGAAACACAGGGAGCAATCTAAATCCTGCTTCTCCAGATGTGGAAAGCAGCTTAAGCCTGGCACCTGGGTCACAACACCCACACCAGCACCCTTTAAGCCTGTCAGTGACTTCATGCAAAAGTAGAATACAGCACAGGAACTCGATAGTGGCCAGCTTCCGAGCGGCATAATGCGAAATCCAAACAGGTACCAGTAGTAGTCTTTCCTAGGAACACAGAGTACGGTCACTACGAAAAACAAAAACATTCCGGGTTCCCAAGGAACTCCGGGTCTCTATGCGAGCCCCCGATCTAATGAGGAAACCCAAGGTTCCCCAAACGATTTCGGGTCCTACCTGGAGGAGAGTGATTCCGAGCCAGAATCTGATATGGAGATGCCTGAAAAGATATTGCTGGAGCTATTGCCTGAAAAGACGCCTGGAAAGATAGGTCTTGGTAAGCAGTCTGGAAGACGATATTGCTGGAGCTACCATTGTCCACTAGTATTCTTTTTACCAAGCAGTTTGCTACGGTGAGAGAGATGACCAGGGCATCGTGGTGGGGAGCCAGGATCTTCTCCTGCTCCTTAGCCGTGAAGCTTATTTCGTCGGTACCTAGGAGCAAGCACTTTGGTTTGGTCATCTCCAGGCAGTGCTTGGCGTTGCGGGTGCTTTTCTTGGAAGCTGCATGACTCACGCCGCTTATCTCTGAACCTCTGGATATGACATGGATCACTCGGTCCTGGCGAGGTGGTGAAGCGGGTATAGCTCCAGCGGATTTTGCCGGCACCTCTTTATTTACATGGTTCTTGGCTTTCTCTGAGAGTAATTCCCGGAGATGCCCCTTTTGGAGTAGTTTATTGACCTTGATCCTTAGAGCAACGCAGTCTTCAGTTTTGTGACCGTGGTCACGATGGAAGTCGCACCAGAGGCCAGGGTTCCGGAACGAGTCAGGTGACTTCATCTTTTGAGGCCACTTGACCTGTTGGCCCATCTGCCTCAAGATGTTGACTAGCTCCGGTGTGGTTATCGAGAGATGGGAGATGTTGGGCCAAGTGGACACCGACATTCCTACTTCCTTTGGTCGGTACTGGAACCTGCGCCATTTTCTGTTCCCGGAGTCCTTGGTCGCTCTTTGGGAGGATTTTTCATCCCGATCCGATCGGGCCGAATTTTGGTCCTGCTTCGGCTGGGCCTTAGCGAGGCTAGCGACGTCTTCTTCCCACTTCACTTGCGCCCAGGCCCTGGATAACACGTCTTTTATGTTCTTGCTGGGATACATGGTTAGTTCTTTGTAGAGGCCCTCGTCTGGAAGCAGGCCCCTTTTGAAGACAGAGATCGCGGTAGGAATGCTGCACTCGCGAACTGCCACCTTTTCTTGGTTGAAGCGGGCTATGTAATCTCGCAGGGGTTCTATGGTACCACTCAAATTACCCTAAGGAGTGAATTACTCTCTCAAATAAGAGGTTCAGTTGCAGTACATAGGGATCGAATCCACAAGGAGCTAGGGAACCTATTAAATCTAGTCAGGTTTTTAATTCTAGGTGTTTGTTGTTTTATGGGTTTAAAAGTAAATAGCAATCCTAATTGAGCAAGGCCATTGCTCGACTAACAAGATGATTGGGGGTGTAACTTTATTGGAAGATATTAGATGCATGGTTTCTATTCAGGTGTTGGTGATTATAATCCTATAGATGCCTAACAGTTGCATGCATGATATATTAGAGCTCAACTCCTTAATCAAAGTGATCAGCGATGGCAATGTTTCACTGGTTAACTAACTAGATCTTGGATCTTAACTGTCGTCTTTTGATCACAAGAAAGTGTCGATCGATGATCCTATAGGGATATCGATCGATACACCTTTCACAATATCGATCGATTGTCAGATGACAATATCGATCAATTGCTTCCAGTTAAGCCCTAGGCGCAGGTTGATAATGCTCACTAGTCTCCTAGATCAGCGGTTAGCTCTCTCTAGCAGTCCTAGCATGACAAATTAGATTCAGGACATGATGATCAAGGATGCTTGACACATGCAAATTCCTAGGTTCAATATTCTAGTTAGCAAGGTTAGAACAAGTATTAAGAACAATCAATCAATGAATATCACAACTAATCAATTCAATAGTTGGGGCAAATCCCTCTAACCTATTTGAACCCTGAATCTAACAAGTAAACTACTCAGACATAGCTAAGCAATTCATGACACAAAATATAGATAAAACTGCATAGAATAGAACATATGAATCAATGGAGTTCCAATCACAAATCTCTCTATGATCTTCTCTCCTAAAACTCTCTCTCTCTCTCTTGCTGAAAGTAAGAATACAATGATGGTAAAAACTCTCCTACCTCCTAACACTTAGGCAAGTATATAACTATTAGGTTAAAAACTCATCAGGGGTAATCTTGTAATTTGGCGAAGCCTTGGGTTTAAAGTCGGCTGGAACCAAGTCGTGTGTTTCGCGTTTCGACATCGATCGATGGTACAGGATGTACATCGATCGATTGCTTCTTCTGCATATCGATCTCTAATGGTCAGCTCGGATGAAATCTCTTTTAAGCTCCTAAATGCTCCATAATCATCACTTTACTCCAAGATACTTCTGAACCTGAAAACATACCTAATAGGATAGAATATATAATATATAGATAGTAAAACACTTATATACCATGGATCAAAATGGGTCAAATCCATGGTATATCATTCTACCCGATGCTGAAGAATCTCGTAGAGACCGTCTGAAGTCTTCTCCAGGCTCCTACTACTTGCAAATTGCTCCACAAACTTGTCGCTGAGGCTCGCAAAAGAGGATATGGACTTGGTGGGTAGGTTGATGTACCATTGCAGGGCAGGTCCTATCAGAGTGGAGCCAAAGCCTTTGCACATTATAGCTTCGCGGGATTCTTTTGGAAGCGCAACCGCGAGCATCAGTTGCTTGTACTGAGCGATATGATCGTCGGGGTCGCCCGTGCCATCGTACATCTTTATGCTGGGGAAGGAAAACTTCCTAGACATCTCGACCGAGGCGATTCCTTCCACGAAGGGGGTTTCTGCGTAGGAGTTCGGGTTATTCCTTCGGATTGGGGGAGCTCCTCCTGGTAGGAGTTCCACCATGATGCCAATGGTTCCTATTCAGTGGGTCGCGGTGATGAGAAAGCTAAAATCCGAGGAAACCTAATGAGAGGTCCGATCTATCTAACCAAAACCCGAAGAACTAGAAGAAAGGTAAAAGAAAAAAATTACCTGAGCTCAAGGCGCCGACGACGAGAGAGCAAGAAATAAGAAGGGAGAGAAGAAAGGCAAAGCCTATAAAGAAGGAACCATTGGGAAAATTGCCAAAGAAGCCGCAAACATATGAACTTCCAGATTTTGGGGGAGATTCAAAATTCAAAAATCATTCCTTCCCTGGCAAAGTGGATCCCAGTCAATCTCCTATATTTAAGGAAGTAAGATCTTCAGAATCAGGCGAGAATCGGTACCAGAAATGGTAACCTCAGGCGATCCCGAACTCTATTCGCGCCAGCATTAGGACCCGCTCCTACGCCAATTCCTCCTCAGGAAAAATCAGAGCTCTAGGCTCCACCGTCTCCAAGACATCATCAGAAGCCCAGAGCTCCCCGTCCTCTACGAGAATCAGCGGTGTAAACAGCACAAGACCCCGGTCTGATGCAGGGGAAACTTGATCATCCCCCGGGTTCAGAATACGGTTCCGGCCTTAGTGGAACCCGGGATAGCGGGATTACTGGAGCGATGTTCTGCCTAAGGGAAGCCTGCTGAGAATGAGCAACTCCGGTTAACTTGAGTGCACTGGTTATTCCCCAAGTTCGATGACGAAATCGAGCAATAAGGGGCAAACTGTTGGGGGAAATACTCAGGTATTGAATTCCTCCAGACCCCAGGCAGGACACCGGCCTCTGGATCCCCGCTGGAAGGAACCCCGGTTCCCAGGATCCCCGCTGGAAGGAACCCCGGTTCCCCGCTATGGCGTTTTCTGGGTTCGGTCTTAGGATCGCTACCCTTCCTCCGGAAAATGGAAAACTTCTGATAGGGAGAACCTTCCATATTTCCAAATATGGAAGAGTTTGACCTACTCCAACCGACTAAGATCTGCCTTAGGAAGACTATATAAAGGGAACCTAAACCCTAAAGCAAGGGATCGATACTTCGAGACTTAGAGATTAGAGCTAGGCGGCTAGAACTAGAGTTCTTACTCAAAACTTTTGTAGTTCCAGCTCTTTGATCTAATAAAACGTCTCCTTCTACTTTCTTACTTGCAAATCAATACAAATACTAGCCTTGTCCATCGTTCCGTAGGACTCATAAAGATCCTACACAAAAATCCCCTAACATCTACCAACGTCATTTCTTAGCATAAATAAAAGTGCAGGCTTTACCTAGGGGGTATCGATCATAGGATGCAAGGACTTTCAAACAAGTATATGGACCTGCAGGTAAACATTAGCAGTCCTATTCACAAAAGCACATTATACCATATCTTAGCTTAGCAACGAAATTCATCTAGCCAACAACTTAGCAAATCTTGTCTGACATTCCCCTCTACCAACCTCATTTCTTAGCATAAATAAAAATGTAGGCTTTACCTTGGGGGTATCGATCACAGGATGCAAGGACTTTCAAACAAGTATATGGACCTGCAGGTAAACATTAGTTTCTATCCTCTCTCTCTACTAATTTTCTCTCTTAGTCAAAGTATGCTTATTTAGCAAGATCATTGACCAAGATTGGCCCGGCTTCTATGAATCAAGCCTTAACGGTGGTTGCCACCAAGTCATGTTCACTTCTTTTTGACGTATATCCTAAGATTATTTGTGAAGCAAGTCTTAATGATTGTAGCCACCAAGTCCTGTTGTAATCCTTTACCTATAGAATTCTTATGACGCAAGCCTTAATGGTTGTATCCACCAGTCCTGTTCGAATTCCTTCCTAATAAATCTCTAATCCCCTAGACTATATTTGCGAAGTGATTTTGCCACTTGTCCTTTCTACAATCAATTTCACAAAACAAATATGACATGGCTACTGAAATTGATGACATGTCTTATATTTTAATATGACATGGACAATTGCATTTAATGTTAATTTATATTTTTGGTAATTTTTTAAAATATGGTAATAACTCATATATTACACTTAATATTTATATTTCCTTTTGGTAAACTTTTTTAAATATGGTAATAGATCATACATCATGTACAAAATAAATATATTCATATATAACATTTCAAATTTTGAAATATTATTATTTTTGTATAATTATACAATTTGTATTACTAAAGCTTTCAAAAATTTCTAGAATTTTTTTAAAACTTTAATATCTAATCGTAAGATCAATAGTTTTTTATATACCTACAAATTTTATAAATATTGTTTAGGCTAAATTTTTGATAATTATACAATGTTATATCATTTTTATTAGTTTTATACAAATTGATTAAATATATATCAAATCTATATTAAATATTAGTAAGAAAATAGTAAAATCTATAATATTTAATAAAATTTATTTCTAAATATAAGTTAGATTTAAAAAATTTCGTACTGCACATGGTGCAGGAAAACACCTAGTAGATATACATAATAGTAGTAATATTTTTTTTTCTTTATTTTTTTTTTAAATTATCTATATTCCGAAAATAGAGAGAGAAAGGGTGATTAATCTATCTACACAAGGCTTTACCTTCCAGACTTGTTTGAAGAATCCGATCAGATGCATACCAAGCCCCAAGACAAGCAGTTGTGTCAAGTTTAGTGCTGGAGGTCAGCTTTTGTTCTTTCAAACAGTCTCAGCAAGTGTGAATAGTTGACAGGTTGATTCACTTTAGTATCTTTAATACTATCTGCAATCAGTAAGTATAGAATGGTGCTAAAGAGTGGTTAGATAACAAGCAAAAATCTATAAGTTCATTATCCTCTTCTTGACTCAATAAGACTTTTTGAAAAAACGTTTTAATAAAACTCATAAATAAATTACTATCAGTAAACCCCCAAACTTAGACTACACTGTCCCCAGTGTAAATTCAGTCGGAGTTATGGTGATAACTAAATCATAAGGACTCAATGTAACAAGTTAGAACGATATACCAGACCGGAATGGATGTCGACCGATGTAGGGATGTTGATATCGGCCGCGGCAGGTTAGGCAATGTCGATCGATGTCGACAGCTTCTCGTCGGTCGATACTTACGGCAATCGTCTACTCGGATTTTCTTTTTGTGTTTTTTATTTTCATGACCTGCAATAATTAAAAACCAACATAAATAGTATATCAATAAAAACTAAATAAAAATTGCCTAATAGTGGGTTGTCTCGCACTCAGCGCTTTGTTAAAGTCATTTAGCTTAACTTTGGAGGTATTTTGGCTAGTTAGTGTTGAAAGTTTGAACTTGTTGGAAAACAAATATCCATCTCGTCTCTGCGCTTGTTGAACCATGTACCACTGAAGTCTCTCATTGCTTCATCCCCTGTGTGCCATTTTTCCTTCATTGTTGTAGTTGTGTTTTCCATCCACTACAATCTTTGTTCAAGACTCTCAAGGCTGAACTGATGTCTTCTAAGTGTTGCGTAAGTGTCAGATGAGATCTCCTCTCCATGGTAATGTGTGTCGGACATGTCTGATGTCATCGTTGGTACTAGCCGGCCTCGGTTTGTAGCGTCGTCAACCGATGTTCAGTGATGAAAGTAAGCCGATTTGTTGTTGTGTCTGTCGATCGATGATGATGCTTCTGGTCGACGGGCAATGAATCTCTGAATCTCCACCAATTCCCCTTGTATAGCTTCAATCTTGGAAGTCAAAGCACTAATGTTTAGATCCATTGGGAAATAGATGTCATCACATCTCCCATCAAGCCTCTCTTATGTAGTTTCCGGAGCTCTATAGATCCCTTCTACCAACTGATCTATTTATTTCCTAGTGTGAAAATTTTCTTGAGACTTTATCATATGTGGGCGTGGTGTATTTTCGTCGACCGATGTTGGCATCTGGTTGTCGATCGATGTGCGTTGACGAACGTTGATCGATGTATGTTGATCTCTGTCGATCGATGACGATCGAGCAACGTCGGTAGCATGTTGAATTTTGGCTATGTCTTGCTTCATCTCCTCCATGCAAGTAGTTGGCCAACCGATACTGTCATTCAATGGATAGTAGACACCATCAAGTTTCATCTGGAAAGCTTATTTGTTCTTCTCTTGTTCTCCACAGACTCCATAGAACATCTCATTGATCTCGTCCTTGGTGTAGATCTCTGGTACCAGCTTGGTTTGTGTGAAGAAGTTAGCATGTTCAGGAAGACATATGTAGCTTGGCTCAGTATTCCCCAGGTAGACTTCCCTAGAAGTCTTCTACAAAAAATCAAAATTCTGATTAACTTCGGTCAAATTCAAAAGTAACATATTTATCCGAGAAGACTTCTAAAGAAGTCTTCTCTGGAATTTCGAAAAAATTTCAATTTCAAAAATTATGCTAATATTTACAAAGGAAGACTTCCAAAGATGTCTTCTGTAGAGTAGACTTCTTACAAAGGAAGACTTCCGAAGATGTCTTCTGTAGAGTAGACTTCTCGAGAAGTCTTACTTCGTAAATTTGCAATTGCAAAAATGACCTAAATAGAAGACTTCTTTTGAAGTCTACACATAGTAGCCTTCTTTTGAAGTCTTCCGTGGATGACTTCGAAAGAAGTCTTCCGTGGATGACTTCAAAAGAAGTCTTCTACGTAAATCTTAATTAAACTTCAAATTTATCCAAAATTAAAATGAATTTTTAATATCTTCTTGCTAATTCATGTTTATTAGTCAATATTGGTACTACTGAGTCGAATTTATAACTTATTTGGTGATAATTATGAAGTTACAAACATTGATGTTTAATAATGTTTCTAGCTAAAAGGAGAAGTCTTCTGTATGTCTCCGATGATTTTGTTTTATTAAGTTGATGTTCTGTCTTTGTGTTGTCTTCCTCATAAGTTACAATTTTTAACTTCCATGAGATTTAAAATTTTAACTTTGACTAAGGTTAGCATGTTCAGGAAGACATATGTAGCTTGGCTCATCCTTCGAAGCTCTCTCCAGAACTCTTCTGATATCCGTGTTGTGAAGATGAATGGTGTTTCCATCTAGATCTCTGGCGTATCTCCGATCATCTCTGTAGACTCCATACTCATCTTTCTCTTCCCAGTAAAATTTCTTGTTACCATAGAGATCATAAGCTCCTCTGCCGAATTCTGGTTGTCTGTCGACCGATGTTGGGACGGCAACGTCAGTCGATGTTTATGTTGGATGGCTAGATTTTTGTATGAAGCTGTTGTCTATGCCACCAACTGTATCATAGAACTCCTTTGTAGCTTTCTGTTCTGGATTGCTGCGGTGATGCATGAACTGATTGTCTGCTCCATTGGCTGTCTGAAGGATATCTGCGATATCTTCTCGAGATATGTGTAGTGTGCGACCGTCTATTCCTTTTGCGTAGCTATTAGGGTCCCTGAAAATACCAAATTCGTCTGGAGTTAGAAACTGGTTATCGAATTTATCTTTTTTGCTTACAGTGGTGTTCGGTATTGGATTGTTGTCGATCGATGTTGCATTGTTGTTGTCAATTGATTGTTGGTGATGAGTGTCAATCGATGGGCGGATTAATCTGTCGATCGGATGGCTTGTTCGTGTTCTTTCCCAAGTAGCGTCTCTTTGTCGTGTTTCATCGCATATTTGCATGATGAGTCATTCCTCATCACACAAATCCGCGGGGGGTTTCTGCTGGCGCATTGTTTACTGCCATAATTGGGTTGTAGTAGTCATTCTCCCATTCTTCTGGACTACTGTCGAACGATTCTTTCTGTCATCTGTCGGTCGATATCTGATAACCACTGTCGATCGATGTTGCTGTGTGAGTCTCGATCGACGCTGAGTATTCAGTTTCGTACCCGTTTCCACAGTGGCAAGCTGCAATGATTCCTGGATCATTGATTCTTCTAGAGATCATCTGTGGCGTCTTGACTGGGATAAGGTCGTAGTGGGCATTAGGATCAATGAGTGTTAGACACAACTGGTTGGTTTGCAAGTTGCACACTGCTCCCACTGTTGACAAGAAAGCTCTCCCAAGTAGTAGAGAAGAGTTCCAGTTTAACTTGATGTCCAAGACATGGAAATCAACTGGAACTAGGGTATTACCAATCTGCACCTCTAAGTCTCTCACAATTCCTCCTGAGTTCTTCTGGGAACAATCCACAAAAGTGAACATTTCCTGCGAAGGCACCACCTGGAGACCCAGATGGTCTGTCATAACCCTAGGTAGGATGCTGACTGATGCTCCTGTGTCGCAAAAGGCATGTGGGAACTTATTACCCTTCACCGTGCATGGTATTGCAAATTGCCCAGGATCACTCTTCTTCTTCAATGTAATCCTCATCCTCATCTTTTATATAGCTTCACAAAACATTCTTCTGATGTCGTCTTCTTTTTGTCTGGTTTCTTTGAAGAACATCCACAATTTGTGGGTATAATAAGCATCCTCGAATGTCTTATCTATAGGAATCCTGAAGACTCTCTTCCGGAAACTTTCTTTTTCCATATCATTGGCCCCCCTCTTCAGATGGTTTGCTACTTTTTCCTTTCTTCTCCTTAGGGTTTTTCCAGTAGGAACCCTATCCTCTTCCATAGGATCTTCTCCATCATTTGAAGGTATCCTAACATGCTCTGGTGGGTATTCTGAGGGTTTGGGTTTGGGCCTGGGTGCATTAAGTCATGCAACATCTATCTTTGGCATATGCACTCGGTAGGTAATAGGTGCTCGTCGATCGATAGGCGCTGGAGGTTATCGATCGATGGCGGCCTCTGAGTGTCGATCGATGGAGGTATCAACTCGTCGAGAATTCTGACTTTATCAGGGCTTGGCGAATGTGGGTGTTTTGCGGTGAACTCCTCGTGATTTAGAATTTCAACGGCATTGCAAGACGCGGTTGACTCCGTACGCGTCGTCGATCGATGCTCTGGAGTTCTTGTCGATCGATTTGGACTGGTGTATGTCGATCGATGTTCGAGGCCTGGCGTCGATCGACACCATTGCGATCCGCCGAAACTCATCAAACTTTCTACCTCGAAATCTCCTTCTTGCAGCCTCTCTTCCTTCACCACTTGCCAAAAATCATCCTCAATGATGGCATTCATGTGGTGTTTCATCACATCATCCCCTACTCCTCTTGTCGAGGCTTCCTGCCTCTTAACAGCATCTCATGTCTGCACAACCTGCATCTCCAGCTTCTTCACATGAGTGCTCAAAGTCTCAAACTTTGTGTTCAGGTTGGTGTAGACAGAATCTATCTTCCCATTGAAATCCACTGTTATTCGCTGCTGTGCCTCAAGAACCCTATCGAGCATCTCTTCAATCTTGCTCTCTTGAGTAGGCGGCGGTGGCTTCTGGTAGTAGGAACTTCCATAATTCTTGTTGTTGTTGTAGCTGTTGTTTCAGGGTTTCTGGTACTATGAATTTTGGTTGAAGTTACTACTATTTTCATAGGAGTTTCTACTTCCACCCTGGTTTCCAGAACCTTGGAATCCAGTTCCACCAATGTAGTTCACCTCTTCTTCCTCTTCTCTACCTTCTACAGCTTCTGCATCTTCAACAAAGCTAACATGCTTTCTGAGAAGCTTGTGAACACTATCCAGCTTTGCCTTCACCTCATCCATCTGATCATTCCCAAGGATGGTGGAAGATCTTTTCCTCTCAAAATCAGTATTCTTGGTGCTGTTGCTGGATGCTAGGTTTTCAATAACCTTGACTGCCTCCTCTGGATTCCTAGTGTTGAAGTTTCCATTGCTGGAAGCATCAAGAGCCATCTGGTACTGCACCGCGATGCCTCTGTAGAAAGTACTAAGTAGTTGTACCTCATTGAATCCATGGTGTGTACAGTCTCTGGAATCTGTTCCAAGAGCCCCTGAATGACTCTGCAGGCTCCTGAGTGAATGTAGCAATCTTGCTCCTCAAGTCTTCAGCACGCGCTTCATCAAAGAAATTGCATAAGAATGCATTATTGATGTCGCTCCAGGATTTAAGAGATCCTCGTTGTAACTGATTGAGCCAATGCAGAGCTTCTCCAGCAAGTGAGTACCTGAAGAGCTTGCATAACAGGTAGCCCTCAGAGACTCCCTCGACTCTAATAGCATAAATTAGATCCTCGAACCTCTCCAGATGGTCCATAGGATGCTCGTGGGATAATCCATGGTAGGGTAGCTGTCCCACAAGCGTGTAGTACTGCGCTTTCAACTCAAAATCACTCTCGATAGTGGGAGGCGGGCTTATCTGTTGGTGTAGTATCGATCTGGACGGTTGTAGTCAGCCAACGTTCTGGGTTACGCAGCCTCATCCACAGGTAAAGTAGTACCTACAGCATTAGCATCAGGCTCAGGGATTGCAGCCCCCTGAGCATCTATCCTCTGACCTGCTGCATTACGCAGATGATCCTCCTGGTCATGCAGGTCTCCATTGTTGTCTCGTACAAGTATCAAAGGCGCAACCATGTCTCGCGGCTCTGTATGTCTGGGATGGAGTATCGATCGATGTCGGATGAAGGATGTCTGTGGGAACCGAAATTTGCACTGGCGATTTTCGTTTAAATTAGGAAAGTAGCAGAACCCTAGTTTCCCAGAGGTCCTGGATATCTGCTAATACCACACGCCAAGCAATCAGAACACGAAACGATAACAGTAATAAAATAAGAAATCGAAAAAGAGAGCAAGATAGTTCTTATTCCGAATCTGCGTTTGAGCGTTTACAACAAGCTAAGTGCCTGGGCTACGAGAGCTGTCGTCGAGATTCCTAGTTCTAAAACCCTAAGACGGTAAAAACCTAATTAAGTCGCAGCTCGAATAACAAAAACGGAAAATTGCCTAAAATCGCTCTAAGTGCTAAGTTTGCTGTGAAAAGTCCTCTTCCATGCCTCTCGCCTAGGACTCCTTATATACTGGCTCAAAGGTCGGTTTACGCTTTTCCTCTTCTGCCCTTAAGCCGCCATAGCATAAAAATGGAGATATTCCATTTTTTCCGATCTTCGTAATTATCTTCAAAATTTCGTATTTATCCGCAGAAACTTGACATTTATCTTTCCTTGCAAACCAAGCGTAAACCGCTATGCGGCTCATGTCTTAGGTCCTTTTGGGCCGTCTTCGGACTCGAAGCGTTTATTACGCCTTCATTCGATAAAGAACGAACTTTCCGCGGTTTTTACGGTAAACTTTGATCGATAACTTAGAATGGCGGAGAATGTGAAATGGGTTCGCTACGGTCTTCGGGAGATAGCATCGAAGGGTAGACGAGAATGCATGGACTAATATCGTATCGACGTTTCGGAAGAGCTCGGTCGCTACGTAGCGACCGAACTTCGGCTCGAGCTCGGTCGCTACGTAACGACCGAGCTTCTGCTCGAGCTCGGTCGCTACGTAGCTTCGGCTCGAGCTCGGTCGCTACGTAGCTTCGGCTCAAGCTTGGTCGCTACATAGCGACTGAGCGGACGAACACTCGGTCGCTACGTAGCGACCCTTTTCGAGCTCTTGGCCGATGACTCGCGTTTCCTCCGCAAAGCTTTTCGTAAAGAAGAATCTATTTCGAAGAAGTATTTGTCGAAGAAGGTTTCTACGTTTTCTTCTTCGGGGATTTGGACGTTAACTTCGTCGCAACCATTTTTGACCCCAACAATGTCGGTCAACGGAAGGTGAGTATTGTCGGTCGATAGTGGTGAGCGAGTATCTGTCGACGGAACAAGTGTTTGGGTCGACGGTGGTTGAGGAGAATCGAGCGACACACAAGTGTTGTTGTCGGTCGATGAGGAGCGCGCTTCCTTGCAGATCGAACGTTCCAAACTTGCAGGATCTTGTGAGAATAGCAGTTGAGTTTCCTTGTCGCTTCTGGTACTGCAGGGCATGTACCTAAAAATCCAAGAAAAAATTATGTCAGAAACTTAACAAAAATTAGATAAATAGGCGATCAAAGCTCCCCGGCAACTGCACCAAATTTGATACCACTCAAATTACCCTAAGGAGTGATTTATACTCTCTCAAATAAGAGATCGAGTTGTAGTACTTAGGGATCGAATTCACAGGGAGCTAGGGAACCTAAGAAATCTAGTATGATTTGTTAAGCAAGATGATTTTAGAGTTTTTAAATATAAATTTGCAGTTTTATAATGAACAAGTATTTGTTCAATAGCTGGTTTGAGGTTTTGGTGCTTAAAAAGGAAATAGTTAGACTTAGGGTTTTTATTCAGGAAAATTGGGATTATAATCCTACAGATGCCTAATGAGTTGCATACATGATAATGTAAAGCTCAACTACTTAGTCAACAAGTCCATCAGCGTTCGCAATGTTTAGACTTGTCTATTAACTAGATCTATTGATCTCAACTGTCGTATTTTGATCAATAGAAAGTGTCGATCGATAATCCTATAGGGATATCGATCGATACACCTTTTGCGCCATCGATCGATTATTCAAGTGTGATATCGATCGACGCGCTCTAGTCAAGCTTTACGTGGGGGTTGAATAATAGCTTTCTAAGCTCACTAGATCAGCTCTCGCCTTGCTCCTAGCAAGAAACATAGTTCTATTAGAATATTTTCAGGATGAGAATAAAGCTCTCCCTTTAATCAATCAATCCAAGGGCAGGTTCTAGGTAGCTAATCTAGACACATGCATTAATGAACAATCCTAAAGATGATTGCTCCAAATATCTCCAAAATGCTCCAAAATCATCACTTATCTCCAAAACACTTCTGATCTTATAAATATAATAAACAGACTCTATAATATAATAATTATTAGTAAAAAAACCTATAAACTATGGATGAAAATGAGTCAAATCCATAGTGTATCAGGGATCGATCCGCTCGGCCGGAAATTCTACCTTTGGCACAACTCATACATGCTGCGAGCTAGAACCCTCATGAACGGAACGGTCGCGACGAGACTTGGTAGAAGATTTTTTCTTCGAAGACATGATCTTTCCTTCTAAAAAAAAAGAGAGTAAAAAAGAGGAAAAGGTTGAAAATCTTTTAAAGGAAGAGAAGAAAGCAAAGGATCTTCTTTGTGAGAGAATTTGTGGGAATGAGCAAGTAAAGAATTTGAAAACTTACTCCACCTACTTATAGGCAAAAAAGATTCACTATACATCTTTGGGTTTTTACACAGCGGATTCCGTCTAACTCATTCCAACATGTCTAATCCGCTTGCAAGAACCTCACGATCCTAAGGAGCTGGGGGGTTAACTGTTGGGTTCAAAATCGGTTACGGCGAAATCAACGGCAGAAAAGACGTCCGAGAAAAACTTCTCTTCATTAAAAAAATGAAGTCGGGAAAGAACGGAAAAACTATCTAAGGCCTAAAGGATCAGTTCGTCGAAACAAACAAACTTGATCATCGAACGGCCGAGCTGGACCAAAGAACATTTAGATTGATCGTATAAAACGGCAACGGTTAGCTGAACACCCAATGTTGCCTACGCTATACGAGGAATTTGAATGTCCTTCGGAATCGACGTCGTTTCGGAAGAATTCTTGTTATATAATTGTAAAAACGCCAAAGTCGGGAAACAGCCCAAAAAGGGCCAGAACGCGGCAAAGAGCCCACTTATGATTTTATGAAGACCAAGCCCAGTTGTTACGATGGTTTGTCAAAGCTGAAGGGGCGAAGATACATAAGAATTATTACTCAGAGCAAAAAACTGAGAGCATTTAGGCAATTTTCCGTTTTTGTTATCGAGCTGCGACTCAACTAGGTTTTTCAAGTCTTAGGTTGCTAGAACTAGGAATCTCGCCGACAGCTCTCGTGGCCGAAGGCTCTTACCTTGTTGTTACGCTCAAACGAGGATTCGGAATAAAAACCTTTCTTGCTCTCTTTTCGATTCCATATATTTATTTCTCATATAAACTTTCGTGTTCTGATTGCTTGGCGTGTGGTTTAGCAGATATCCGGGACCTTGATACCACTCAAATTACCCTAAGGAGTGATTTATACTCTCTCACATAAGAGATCTAGTTGTAGTACTTAGGGATCGAATTCACAGGGAGCTAGGTAACCTAAGAAATCTAATATGATTTGTTAAGCTAGATGGTTTTAGAGATTTAAATGTAAATTACAGTTTTTTACTGAACAAGTGTTTGTTCAATTGATTGGTTGAGGTTTTCGTGCTTAAAAAGGAAATAGTTAGACTTAGGGTTTTTATTCAGTAAACTTGGGATTATAATCCTACAGATGCCTAATGAGTTGCAAGCATGATAATGTAAAGCTCAACTACTAAGTCAACAAGTCTATCAGCTTTCGCATGTTTATACTTGTCTTTTAACTAGATTGGTATTAATGAGGTCGTTTGTCTATTAACTAGATGTAATGATCTCAACAAGCCTGTCCAAAGGGTGATAAATCTATATACACAAAGGACGAGATCAACAAGATGTTCTATGGAGTCTGTGGAGAACACGAGAAGAACAAAGAAGCTTTCCTGATGAAGCTTGATGGTGTCTACTATCCATTGAATGATAGTATCAGTTGGCTAACTACTTGCATGGAGGAGATGAAGCAAGACATAGCCAGAATTCAGCATGCGACCGACGTTGCTCGACCTCCATCGATCGACAAAAGACGACCTCCGTCGATTGACAGAAGACGACCACCATCGATCGACATGCATCATCACACATCGATCGACAACCACATGTCAGCATCGATCGACGACAGTCCACCACTCCCACATACGATGAAGTCTCAAAAAGATTTTCACACCAGGGAAGAGATAGATCAGTTTGTAGAAGGGATCTATAGAGCTCTGGAAACTACAGAAGAGAGGATCGATGGGAGATGTGATGACATCTATTTCCCAATGGATGTTAGCATCAGTGCTTTGACATCCAAGATTGAAGATATACAAAGGGAATTGGTGGAGATTCAGAGTTACATTGCTCGTCGACCAGAAGCATCGTTATCGATCGACAGACGAAACAACATATCGACCGACATTCACTATCGAACATCAGTCGACGACGCTACAAACCGAGGCCGGCTAGTACCAAAAATGACATCAGACATGTCTGACACACATTACCGTGGAGAGCAGATCTCAGCTGACACTTACACCATACTTAGGAGACATCACTTCAACCTGGAGAGTCTTGAAGAAAGATTGCAGAGGATGGAAAACACAACTGCAACAATGAAAGAAAAATGGCGTAGAGGGGATGAAGCTATAAGAGACTTCACTGGTACATGGTTCAACAAGCGCAAAGAAGAGATGGACTTGTTTTCCAACGAGTCCCAGTTCTCGACATTACTAGCCAAATCACCTTCAAAGTCAAGCTAAATGACTTTAACAAAGCGCTGAGTGGGAAGCAACCCACTATTAGGTAATATTCATTAAGTTTTTATTAATATACTATTTATGTTCAATCGACATGGCCTTACCTGCATCGACCGACATCAACATCATTACATCGGTCGACACTAATTCCGGTCTGGTATATCGTTCTTACTTGTTACATTGAGTCCTTATTATTTATTTCTCACCATAACTCCGACTGAGTTTACACTGAGGACAGTGTAGTTTAAGTTTGGGGGGAGGTTTACTGATATTTATTTACTTATTAGTCTTGTTAAAATGTTTTCAGAAATTAAGTTATTATTGAGTCAAGAAGGGGATTATGAACTTTTAGATTTTGTTAGATATCTAACCACTCTTTAGCACCATTCTAGACTTACTGATTGCAGATAGTACTAAACATACTAAAGTGGATCAACCTGTCAACTATCCAGTCTTGTTGAGATTGTTTTGAAGGAACCAAAGCTGACCTCCAACACTAAACTTGACACAACTGCTTGTCTTGGGTCTTGGTATGCATGGGATCGGATTTTTCAAACAAGTGTGGAAGGTAAAGTCATTGTGTATATAGATTTATCACCCTTTCTCTCTCTCTTTTCGATATTATAGATAGATATAAAAAAAAAGAAAAAAAAATATTATTATTATTTATTATAATATATATATAGAGATTTATTAGGAAGGAATGCAAACAGGACTTGGTGGCTACAACCATTAAGACTTGCTTCATAAGAATTTCATAGGTAAATGATTAGTGGCTACAACCGATAAGGCTTGCTTCACAAATAATCCTAGGATATATCAGCTTTCGCATGTTTAGTTCCTATCCTCTCTCTCTCTACTAATTTTCTCTCCTAGTCAAAATCTTGTTATATTAGCGAGATCATTGACCAAGATTGATTTAACTAGATCTATTAACTAGATCTAATGATCTCAAATTTGAGTCCCTAATATATGTTGATCGATGGAGGTCGAGCAACGTCGGTCGCGTGCTGAATTCTGGCTATGTCTTGCTTCATCTTCTCCATGCAAGTAGTTGGCCAACTGATACTGTCATTCAATGGATAGTAGACACCATCAAGTTTCATCTGGAAAGCTTCTTTGTTCTTCTCTTGTTCTCCACAGACTCAATAGAACATCTCATTGATCTCGTCCTTGGTGTAGATCTCTGGTACCAGCTTGGTCTGTGTGAAGAAGTTAGCATGTTCAGGAAGACATATGTAGCTTGGCTCATCCCTCGAAGCTCTCTCCAGAACTCTTCTGATATCCATGTTGTGAAGACGAATGGTGTTTCCATCTAGATCTCTGGTGTATCCTTGTTCATCTCTGTAGACTCCATACTGATCCTTCTCTTCCCAGTAGAATTTCCTGGTACCGTGGGAATCAAACGCTCTTCTGCTGAATTCTGGCTGTCTGTCGACCGATGTTAGGACGTCAACGTCGATCGATGGTCGAGTGGGATGGCGAGACCTTAGTTTGAAGCTTTTGTCTATGCCACCAGCTGCGTCATAGAACTCTTTTGTATCCTTCTGTTGGTATTCTGGAATGTTGCGTTGATGTACGAACAAATTTTCTGCTCCATTGGCTGTCTGAAGGATGTCTGCAATATATTTTCGAGATACATTCAGTATACGTCCATCTATTCCTCTTGCGTGGCCATCTGGGTCCCTGAAAATACCAAACTCGTCTGGAGTTAGATACTCGTTATTAAATTTATCTCTTTCGCTTACAGTGGTTTTTGGTTTAAAGCGGATGTCGACCGATGTTGAAGGATATATGTCGATCGATGTTGAAGGATTTATTTCGATCGATGGACGGTGTGTTCTGTCGATCGGATGCGTGTATCGTGTTCTTCCCCAAGCAGTTTCTGGTTGATGTTGATCTGTTTCATCGCGTCTTTGCATGTTGAGAAGTTCGTCATATGTGAAACCTTCATGTAGTTCATCTGCTCCTGGCTCATATATTGTTGTTTTTAATGCATAGCTTTCGTGATGGTGATCATCTGCCCAACTGCCAATCGAGTAGTCTCCCTCTCTCACTCGGTTCACTTCCGCGTTGATCGATGAGTAGTTGGCGATGTCGGTCGATGCTCGTTTCCGGTTTCTCTTAGGAGGTTGAGTATCGATCGATGGTGAGCCAGGTATGTCAATCGATGGTGCATTCCTTTTCCACGCGGAATGATGTAGAAGTGTATCGTCCTCATCAAGGATGGCTTTGTACTTAGTAGCTCGTTCATCCTGTCTTCACCATACTCTTATGTATCCATGTGTTGTCTGGCGTATGCAGTAATAGTGGGGTTGTAGTAGTAGTTCTCCCAATCATCTGGACGACTATCGACCGATTCTTCATGTGGTGTGCCGGTCGATTTCTGATTGCCACTGTCGATCGATGTTGCAGTTTGAGTTTCGATCGACGATAAGTATTCTGTCTCATACTCGGCTCCACAGTGGCAATCTGTAATGATTCCTGGATCATTGAATTCTTCTGGAGGACATCTGTGGCTTCTTGACTGGAATGGGGTCGTAGTGGGTATTAGGATCTATGAGTGTTAGACACAACTGGTTGGTTTGCAAGTTGCACACTGATCCCACTGTTGACAAGAAGGCTCTCCCAAGTAGTAGAGTAGAGTTCCAGTTTAGCTTAATGTCCAGGACATGGAAATCAACTGGAACTAGGGCATTACCAATCTGCACCTCTAGGTCTCTCACAATTCTTCATGGGTTCCTCTGGGAACAATCCACAAAAGTGAACAATTCCTGCGAAGGTTCCACGTGCAGACCCAGATGGCCTGCCATAACCCTAGGTAGGATGCTGACTGATGCTCATGTGTTGCACAAGCCATGTGGAAATTCAATACCCTTCATCGTGCATGGTATTGCAAATTGCCCAGGATCACTCTTCTTCTTCAATGTAATCCTCATCCTCATATTTTCTCTAGCTTCACAAAATATTCTCTTGATGTTTTCTTCTTTCTCTCTAGTTTCTCTGAAGAACATCCACAATCTGTGGGTATAATAAGCCTCTTCGAATGGCTTATCTAGAGGAATCCTGAAGACTCTCTTTCGGAAATTTTCCTTTTCCTTTTCATTAGCCCCCCTCTTCATATGTTCCGCCACTTTTTCCTTTCTTATCCTTAGGGTTTAGCCCGCCCTCTTCCTCTTCCATAGGATCTTCTCCATCATCTGAAGCTGTCCTGACGGTCTCTGGTGGGTTTTCTGAAGGTTTGGGTTTGGGCTTCAGTGCGTTAAGACGTGCAACATCTATCTTTGGCATCTGCACTCGGTAAGTAATAGATGCTCGTCAATCGATAGGCGCTGGAGGTTGTCGATCGATAACGGCCTCTGTTTGTCGATCGATGGCGGTGTCATTTCGTCGAGCTATTCTGACATTATCAGGGTTGGGCGGATGTGGGTGTTTTGCTGCAAACTCCTCGTGAGTAAGAATCCTCACGACATTACCAGATGCGGTTGACTCCGTCGGTGTCATTGGTCGATGCTCTGGAGATCTTGTCAATCGATTTGGACTGGGCGACGTCGATCTATGTTCGAAGTCTGGCGTCGATCGACACCAATGCGATCCGCCGAAACTCATCAAACTTTCTACTTTGAAATCTCCTTCTTGCAGCTTCTCTTCCTTCACCACTTGCCAAAAATCATCTTCAATGATGGCATTCACGTGGCGTTTCATCACATCATTCCCTACCCCTCTTGTCGAGGCTTCCCCCCTCTTGATAGCATCTCCTGTCTGCACAACCTGCATCTCCAGCTTCTTCACATGAGTGCTCAAAGTCTCAAACTTTGTGTTCAGGTTGGTGTAGACAGAATCAATCTTCCCATTGAAGTCCACTTTCATTCTCTGCTGTGTCTCAAGAACCCTATCAAGCATCTCCTCAATCTTGATCTCTTGAGTAGGCGGCAGTGGCTTCTGGTGGTAGGAACTTCCATAATTCTTGTTGTTGCTGTAGCTGTTGCTGTAGGGTTTCTGATACTGTGAACTCTGGTTGAAATTACCCTTATTTCCATAGCAATTTCTTTTTCCACCCTGGTTTCCAGAACCTTGGAATCCAGTCCCACCAATGAAGTTCACTTCTTCTTCTTCCTCTGCTCTACCCTCTGTGTCTACAGCTTCTGCATCTTCAACCAGCTTGTGAACACTATCCAGCTTTGCCTTCACCTCATCCATCTGATCATTCCCAAGGATGGTGGCATACTTTTTCCTCTCTAAATCAATGTTCTTGGTGCTGTTGGTAGATGCTAGGTTTTCAATGACCTTTACTGCCTCCTCTGGATTTCTGGTGTTGAAGTTCTCATTTCTCGAAGCATTAAGAGCCATCTTGTACTGCACCGCGATGCCTGTGTAAAAAGTACTGAGCAGTTGTAGTTCATTGAATCCATGGTGTTGACAGTCTCTCTGATAAAACTTGAATCTGATCCAAGAGCCTCTGAATGATTCTGCAGGCCCCTGAGAGAAGGTAGCGATCTTGCTCCTCAAGTCTTCAGCACGTGTTTCATCAAAGAAATTTCATAAGACTGCATTCTTGATGTCGCTCCAGGATGTGAGGGAACCTGGTGGTAGCTGCTTAAGCCAATGCGAAGCTTCTCCAGCGAGAGAGAACTTGAAGAGCTTGCATAGGAGATAATCCTAAGGGTTCCCTTGACTTTAATAGCAGATATCAGATCCTCGAACCTCTCCTGATGGTCCATAGGATGCTCGTGAGATAATCCATGGTAGGGTTTCTGTCCCACGAGTGTGTAGTACTGCGCCTTCAACTTGAAATCCCTCTGAATAGTGGGAGGACGAATGGCTGATCTGTTGGTTTAGAACTGATCTGGATGGTTGTAGTCAGCCAACGTCTTGGGTCGCGCAACCTCATCTACAGGTAGAGTAGTTCCTGTAGCATTAGCATCAGAATCAGGGATCGCAGCCCCCTGAGCATCTATTCCCTAACCTGCTGCATTACGCAGATGACCCTTCTTGTCATGCAGGTCACCATTTTATCTCGTACAAGTACCAAAGTCGCAACCATGTCTCGCGGCTCAGTATCGATCGATGTCTGGGATGGAGTATCGATCGAAGTCGGATGGACGATGTCGGTCAATGGAAGATGAGTGTCTTCGATCGACGGTGGTGAGTGAGTATCGGTCGACGGGACTAGTATCTGGGTCGACGGTGGTTGAACGAAATCGAGAGACAAATAGGTGTTGTTGTCGATCGATGAGGAGCGCGCTTCTTTGACGATTGAATGCTCCAAACTTGCAGGATCTGGTGAGAATAGTAGTTGTGTTTCCTTGTTGATCCTAGTACTGCTGGGCATGTACCTGAAAATCCAAGAAAAAATTTTGTGTCAGAAACTTAACAAAAATTAGATCGAATAGGCGATCAAAGCTCCCCGGCAACGGTGCCAAATTTGATACCACTTAAATTACCCTAAGGAGTGATTTATATTCTCTCAAATAAGAGGTCGTGTTGTAGTACTTAGGGATCGAATTCACCACGGGGAGCTAGGGAACCTAAGAAATCTAATATGATTTGTTAAGCTAGATGGTTTTAGAGATTTAAATGTAAATTGCAGTTTTATATTGAACAAGTGTTTGTTCAATTGATTGGTTGAGGTTTTGGTGCTTAAAAACGAAATAGTTAGACTTAGGGTTTTTATTCAGTAAACTTGGGATTATAATCCTATAGATGCCTAATGAGTTGCATACATGATAATGTAAAGCTCAACTACTTAGTTAACAAGTCTATAAGCTTTTGCATGTTTAGACTTGTCCATTAACTAGATCTAATGATCTCAACTATCGTATGTCGATCAATTAGAAAGTGTCGATCGATGATCCTATATGGATATCGATCGATACACCTTTCGCTCCGTCGATCGACTATTCAATAATGATATCGATCGACGCGCTTCTAGTTAAGATTTATGCGTGGGTTGAATGATAGCTTACTAAGCTCACTAGATCAGCTCTCGCCTTACTCATAGCAAGAAACTTAGCCCAGTTAGAATGTTTTCAGGATGAGAATGAAGTTCTCGCTTTTATCTATCAATCCTAGGGCAAGTTCTAGGTAGCTAATCTAGAGACATGCATTAATGAACAATCCTAATGACAATTACCACAACTCAGCAATCTATAGTTGGGGCTAATCCCTCCTAACCTATTTAAACCCTAAAATCTAATAATGGAAGTACTCAGACATGGCTAATCAATTCATAACAGCAGTTAGGTAAGAAAACTTCATTAGAATAGTAAATAGATATTAACGGAGTTCCAATCACAAATTATAACTTTGGACCTTCTCTCCAATCTATCAAAATCCTAGAAAACCTTGCTGTGAAAATAATAAAACAAGAAAAGCACACTTTGCCTCTTCCGGGATAATTTGGTTAAAAACTCGTTCGGGGTAATCTTGTTAATTGGTGAAGACTTGGGCTTCAAGTCGGCAGTGACCAAACGGGCTTTCTGCGCGCTTTGCTGTCGATCGATGTCAAGATATGAACATCAATCGATTATTCCTCTCCAATATCGACCGTTGGTCGAGCTCGATGGTCATCTCGGGTGCTTTCTCCAAATATCTCCAAAATGCTCCAAAATCATCAGTTATCTCCAAATCAATCCTGGTCTTATAAATATAATAAATAGACTCTATAATATAATAATTATTAATAAAAACACCTATAAACCAGGGATGAAAATGGGTCAAATCCATGGTCAAGATCTAATGATCTTGATCGCATATATGATCAAGATCACCATATATTAAATGACGGACAGCTCGTCGGAGGCGGGTGAAGGATCTGATTTCAACCTGATGGCTCCTTTGCCTCTATCATGGGTTTACGCGGCTCCTCCATTAGTGGGTCATGCTGAGCTGGCGTATTGGCGAAGTAGGTATTTGCTTCCTTCTCCCATCGTTCTCCGAGTTCCCACACCAGAAGAGCGCCCTTCCAGCTACATCCCGGGGGAAATTGCCGTCTACGAAGCTTTCTTCGACTCCGGCCTTAGGGGAACGATTCCTGCTCTGATTGCTGGTTTTTGCAATCTTTTCGAGATTTCGCCCTCACAACTGAATCCCCCTGCTTGGAGAATCCTCATAGCTATCCAAAACTTAGGTGATTTGGAGTATCTCTTCCTTCTTATTTCTTGCCCTCTCGTTGTCGGCGCCTTGAGCTCAGGTAATTTTTTCTTTTACCTTTCTTCTAGTTCTTCGGGTCTTGGTTAGATAGATCGGACCTCTCGTTAGGTTTCCTCGGATTTTAGCTTTCTCATCACCGCGACCCGTTGAATAGGAACCATTGGCATCATGTCTAACCGATCCTCTTCCTCTGTTCCCACGACAGCCGATAGGGCTAGGTCGAAGAGGAGGATAGAATCGCCGGTTTCCCGATTGGACAGCTCGTCGGAGGCCGGTGAAGGATCTGATTGCGACCTGATGGTTCCTTTGCCTCTATCCTGTGTTTACGCGGCTCCTCCATTAGTGGGTCTGGCCTCGTCAGTCAGTGAGGATGAGCTGGCGGATTGGCGGAGTAGGTATTTGCTTCCTTCTTCTATCGTTCTCCAAGTTCCAACACCAGAAGAGCGCGCTTCCAGCTACATCCCGGGGGAAATTGCCGTCTACGAAGCTTTCTTCGACTTGGGCCTTAGGGGAACGATTCCTGCTCTGATTGCGGGTTTGTGCAATCTTTTCGAGATTTCGCCCTCGCAACTGAATCCCTCTGCTTGGAGAATCCTCATAGCTATCCAAAACTTAGGTGATTTGGAGTATCTCTCCCTTGGTATTAATGAGGTCATGTTCGCGTATCACTTGGCTCCCCTTAACAAAGAAGAAGGGAGATTCCATCTTCGCCCACACAGTGGATTCCCGATTGTGGAGGAGCTTCCAAAGAATGATCGGAAAGGACCGGTTTTTAATAAAAAATGGCAGGAGAGATACGCGCGTTCCCCGGATCCTCTCATCGATGGAATTTTATAGGTAGGAGTCGTTTGATCCTTTTGTTGATCGGACACTTTTATGATATTGTGTGTTTTTGTTGTGCAGCCAGAACTCTTCCTGCTCCTTCGTAAGGAGAGAAAGCTGTTCTTCGGGCGCGACACCTTCCTACGGATCGACGTCAGGTTAATTTCTTGGTCCGCGAGACGGTACTGCGACGTAGTAGCCTTTGGAGTAAGCGCCTCCTTGTTCTATCCTCTTTTCTCTCATAATGCCTACCGATTATTTCTATTCAAGAGACATGTCGGGAGGCGCCACCAATGATCCTTTTGCAGCCTATCAGGAAGCGGCGAAGGTGATGTCTGCGAAAAAAGGGTCTAGTAGTAGAAGTACATCAGGGGACGAGGTGATGATTACTGGCAGCTGTCTTTCACCAGTGGTTAAGTTGGAGCCTTCTCCTTCTCTTCCGGGAAAGAGACCCAAAAGTGGTGGCGTGACGATTCGATCATCACAGCAGTCGACTGACATAGCTCGTTCTGCAGGGAGTTTAGCTACGGCTTTATCCAACCTGAACTTGAACGTATTTCCTCAGGATGGCACTGTCTTGCCTATAGGATATTCCTCAGAGTTGATCCAGGTTCTTCAAGGAGGGCTTCTCCAGGTAAGTTCTATTACCTGCCCGCTTTCCCTTTTGATCGAGATCCGCATTTTCTTCAGACCGTTTCCCAGCTGCACCATCTTGGGGGGCGATTATCTGATGAAGGCTTGCTCGTCCTTCGAGCGGAGGTCGAGGTTTTGAAGTGCCAGGTGTCCAGAGATAAGGAAAAACTTGTGGCCCGGGAATTCGAGATACGCGATTTTAAGGAGAAGATAAAAGACCTGGAGAAGGTGGCCGAGGCCTCTTCAGCTGATGCGCTGGGTGTGAATCAGAAGAATCAAGAGCTGGAGGAAGATATCGAGGCTCTCAAGGCGGCGGCGGGGACTTTTAAGTTTGAGATGGTGATGGCCGTGAATGGAGCCAGAGTCGTCGCTCGCTGGGAATTGATGAGGGAGTGGCTGAGGAAGCAGAGTGCTCAGTGGGACTTGGTCACTACGTTGGAACAGTACAAGGCTGTGGTCCGAGAGGAAGCCAGGAGCAAAGGTGCCCCCCTTCCCACTTTCGAGGATGAGCCTGGTATTCCGCCGTCTTCTTATATGGATGTGGATTCATCCGTCAAGCCGAGAGGGTCCCCGACTTGAACCTGTGTTCCCTGTTTTTCCCTTCTTTGAATAATGATGTTTGTTTAAACCTTGGTCCTTCGCGGCTCTTATTATTTCTTCGAACAATGGCCCTGCTGTGGCCTTCTTTTTATCCAGGCTCTTGCTTGCTTTAAATCGATTCTCTAGAGGTCGTTCTTATAATAGGCTAATAATCAGGAGTTTGTATGAGGACCCGGGGATCATTTGAGAGGGAGGCGCAGAGGCTCCTTTTAGACCCCTAGATTACGTCTGGGACCTGGAGGTCCCTGTCAGACCACGAGATCTTTTACCTGGCACCCGGAGGTCCTTTCTCTAGGTCCTGGGACCGAGACTGGTGTTAGGGGATTTTTGTGTAGGCTCTTTTAGAGTGCCACGGAACGAAGGATAAGCTAGAGAATCGTATGTGTTTTGAGTAGGTTTGTATGTTTCGTGAGGAATTGGGTAAAGTTATAAGAAGATTGGCTTAAAGAAACGTTTTATTAGGTAGAACAAGCGAAAGTAAACAAGGTTACAAACTATTAGGTAAGAACCCTAATTCTAGCTGTGTAACCCTAGTCTCTAAGCCTTGGAGAACTCGATCTTTTGCTTTTGGGACTTAGGAGCCCTTATATAGTCGCCTTGAAGTTGGTTTGATTTTGGTTGAACTCTTCCATATTTGGAAATATGGAAGGTTCTCCTTATCGGAAATCTTCTATTTCTTGGAAGGGAGGTCGGTCCTTGGGACTGGTCCCAGGGTTCCTTTTAGCGGGGACCTGGAGCGTTCCTTTATCGGGGACCCTGGGGCTTGGGTCCTGCCCATAGGCTGGAGGAAATGATGCCGGGGTGTTTTTCCCTAACAGTTTGCCCGTTATTACTCGATTTTGTCATTGAACTCGGGGTATAACCTGTTCACTCAAGTCAACCAGGATTGCTCATTCTCAGCAGGCTCCCCTTTAGGCAGGACTCTGCTCCAACGGTCTCGCTGTCCTAGGTTCCACTCAAGCCGGAGCTCATTTCTGAACCCAGGTAAGGATTGGTTCCTCCTTATTTGGCTGGAGCCTAATTGTAGCGTCTTGAATTTTCTAGAAATGACGTGGCTGGAGAGAGTTCTTGTTAGAGAGAACCGAAGTCTTCGATATGCGCTTCAATCCCTTGGGCCGGAGAAGTAATGCTGGTAGGGTGGTCCTCAGAGTTCCATTAGTTCCTCGGGTCCCTGAGACTGGGTAGGAAGAGGAAAGGACCCCCAATACCTCGAGATTCGCTTTCCCGCATGGATTCTCTTTTTGACGCGTGTAAGGCGTCTTTAGGGTTTTCGGTTCTATCTCTCCGTTTTTGCCGCCAGACCTTTTCAGTTTCCGTTTCTCTGGCTATGAAAATTTCTCGTGATCTCCACATCTCCGTTCTGGTCTTCATTCCACATGTAACATTTTCTTTCTCCTCTTACGCTTGCTTTTAGGCCCTTCCTTCTAACCCTTTCTGTTTCTGAGATGAAGGATGAGTCGGGTCTCTTCCCAGATTCTTCTTCCATAGGTAGTAGAGTTAGATCTAGCAAGGTGAAGGACGCGGTTGCTCCGTTAGTGTCCATGGACTCTTCTGACTCTTCTCTGAGATGGAAGATCCTAAAGCTATTGTTGCCCTAAATGTTTTGCCCGTCGCGGAGGGAAACCGGTACCCTCCGATAGGCCCTCTTTTGGTAATAGGGGTTGAGGAGGTTGCAGACTGGAGGATGAAGTATAATCTCCCTGCTGATGTCATCATCCGAGTGCCAGGTTCACAAAATAAGGTCTCAGATTTTTGCGTGAATGAAATTCTTGTATACGAGGGTTACTTTGAGTCAGGTTTCAGGGATCGAGTCCCTTCTTTGGTGGCCAAGATATCGGAAACCTTGGAGATTTTCCCAGGTCAATTGAACCCTCCGGTCTGGAGAACATTGATAACCTTGCAAAATTTGGGCGATCTCCAAGGGCTCGTAATCGGGGTGGCTAAGGTTTGATGCTCTTATTCTGTTTCTCCTTTAAGCGGTGCAGAATGGAGGTACTATCTTCGTCCTCGGGGCAAGGAGCCTCCTGTTAGGGAAGTTCCTAAGAGAGAGAGGAAGAGTCTTCCAGTTTTTGCTGGAAACTGGACTGAGAAGTTTGCCTTCATGCGACTTCCAGGATTTTTACCTATATGGCAACTAGAGGGTAGGCTAGCTGTAGGAGTCACGATGGTCCTTTAGGCGAAGAAGGTATTGATAGTCTCTTGTTTTCTTGATGCACATTTGCCTCGTGTGGACTGCTCTTCCGGGAGGGAGACTATAGAGCGGGTGTTGAGGCTTCCTATCGAGCGACGCCAGATCCGTTTTCTCGTAAGCAAGGCGGCGTTAAAGCGTTGCAGCATCTGGGGTAAGCCTTTCATTCTCTTTCATTTATCCCTTATAGTCATTTGACTGGATTTACTTTTGCATATTGGGTGTGATGTTAGGATCCAAAGGTGACGAGGCGTTAGCGTAGTAAAAGAAGGCTCTTGAGGTGATGTTTGCGAGAAAATCCGCTCCCAAGCGAGCTGCCTCTGTCGATGACGATGAGGTTCAGTTTCTCAGGAGCAGCAAACGTCTGAAGGTTGCTGCTACTGCTCCTTCCTCTTCTAAGAACAAATCCAACGCTTCGGGCTCTTCTCCTTCAACCTCTTATGATTGGACCACAGTGCTTACCAACCTTAACACGAATGTATTTCCTTCGACTCCAGTGCTCTTGGCGTTAGAGGAAGATTCCTCTGTGGCCATTCAGTCGCTCCAGGGTGACTTGCTTCAGGTAATGCTCCATATGAATTTTTGATCTTTTGGTTATGTTCATTGATTAGATCTGATGGGCAGGTGGCGTCTCAATTGTTCCATCTTGGGGAGAAGATGGTAGGTGCGACTTCCACGAAAGCCGAGATGGATGCTCTGGCAGCAACTGAGAATGTCTCTCTGAGGGGTCAGCTAATGAACAGGGAAGAGGAGCTGAACGATCAGAAGGATACTGCGGAGAACTTTGAGGCAGAGAAGGCGATGGCGGTGAATGGTTCCAAGGTTGTGGCTCTATGGGAGCTGATGCGGGAGTGGCTCAAGGGCCAGACCGACAGTTGGGATCCTGCGAACGTCCTGGAGCAGTACAAAATGGTGAAGATCACTGAGGCCGAGCTTCTAGGACTCCCCACTCCTTCCTTTGAGGGTGAACCACAGGTCCCTGGCAACATGGAGGCGGAGAAGACGCCGGAGCCCGCTGCAGATGACCCTCCTGCCAGCTGATTCCAATTTCTATCCTTTGAACTCTTGACCCCATGAAGGGGTCTCTTTTTATTTTGTAACTGCCCTCGGTGTGAGTTTAGGACTTTGAATCTGGCCCCTGTGCCTTTTTGTTTTGTTGTGTTTAAACAATTGCCCTGCTGTGGCTTCTTAAGAATGCTTTTTGGATTTGCATCTTTCTTGAATGCTTGTTTGTTGATCTGTCGGGGGTCTTTTGAACTTGGAGTCCTTTAGGTCCATAGGTTTTGCGATTTGCTCCGATCTTCGTGGCCAAATCATTCGAGGTTATTTTAATAGCTCTTGATGCTGGTTCTTCGAGATGGTCTGAGCTAGGACATCGCATTGCCCCTCGGACTGACTGCATGAGTGCCCTGAGATGAATTTCTCGAAATCCTTTATTGGACCTGGGCCATTTGGGCCTGAGATCTTGAGGTCGTCTAAGAGCTCGTGGACTGTTGGGTGCCGAGTTTCCCTAGAGCCTTCGGACCTTGAGACCCTCGGCTGGTCCCCTATGTCTTGGACCCATGGATCTCTTTTGGACCCTAGAGTAGTTTGAGGAACTGATGAGTTCAGGACCCGGAGGTCGTTTTTAAGAAACTCTATATACACCAAGGAACTCGTGAAAGAGGCAGTCTCTCTAAAAGAGGTTTTAAAACTTAGAATCTTAAGCTCTGCAGTATTGGAATCCACATCTAAGAAGTCATTATAAGAAAAGCACATTATACCATATCCTAGCTTAGCAACCAAATTCATCTAGCCAACAACTTAGCAAATCTTGGCTGACATTCACTTCTACCAACCTCATTTC
The DNA here is from genome assembly GCF_020379485.1 of Brassica napus. NCBI lineage: Eukaryota > Viridiplantae > Streptophyta > Magnoliopsida > Brassicales > Brassicaceae > Brassica > Brassica napus. Next base: position 40,613,386 of record NC_063445.1, read on the forward strand.
TTATCATAAATAAAAGTGTAGGCTTTACCTTGGGGGTATCGATCACAGGATGCAAGGACTTTCAAAAAAGTATCTGGACCTGCAGGTAAACATTAGTTCATATCCTCTCTCTCTACTAATTTTCTCTCTTAGTCAAAATCTGCTTATTTAGCAAGATCATTGACCAATATTGGACAGGCTTCCATGAATCAAGCCTTAATGGTGGTTGCCACCAAGTCCTGTTCACTTCTTTTGGACTTATATCCTAGGATTATTTGTGAAGCAAGCCTTAATGGTTGTAGCCACCAAGTCCTGTTCTAATCATTTACCTATAGAATTCTTATGAAGCAAGTCTTAATGGTTGTAGCCACCAAGTCCTATTCGAATTCCTTCCTAATAAATCTCAAATAGATATACATAATAGTAATAATATTTTTTTTTCTTTATTTATTTATTTATTTTTAAAATATATCTATATTCCGAAAATAGAGAGACAAAGGGTGATTAATCTATCTACACAAGGCTTTGCCTTCCAGATTTGTTTGAAGAATCCGGTCCCATGCATACCAAGCCCCAAGACAAGCAGTTGTGTCAAGTTTAGTGTTGGAGATCAGCTTTGGTTCCTTCAAACAATCTCTGCAAGTGTGAATAGTTGACATGTTGATCCACTTTAGTATCTTTAGTACTATCTGCAATTAATAAGTCTAGAATGATGCTAAAGAGTGGTTAGATAACAAGCAAAAATCTATAAGTTCAATATCCCCTTCTTGACTCAATAAGACTTTTTGAAAAAAACGTTTTAATAAAACTCATAAATAAATTACTATCAATAAACCTCCCCCCAGACTTAAAATACATTGTCTCCAGTATAAATTCAGTCGGAGTTATGGTGATAACTAAATCATAAGGACTCAATATAACAAGTTAGAACGATATACCAGACCGGAATGGATGTCGACCGATGTAGGGATGTTGATATCGGTCGCGGCAGGTTAGGCAATGTCGATCGATGTCGACAGCTTCTTGTAGTTTAGATCTATCTCTCCAACACTAAGCTCTCCCTCTCCAATGGTGGCTTGTTGCTTCTCTCCAAGCTAAGTCTAAAAGGTCTCTAGGCACGTCTGCCTCTAAAATGATACAAAACCCTAATAATATAGTCTAACAGGCGGCCAGGGACTTAAAATGTAATTATTGAAACTTTTGTTAAACTTGCAATCTTCTAATTTTGTCATTAACTCTCGGGTGGCTTCGCTGTCAATCGATGAGAAGATCTCATCATCGATTGATATTTCTTGGTAACCGTCAGTCCATATTCTGATAAATAATCGATCATCCAGCAAATCTCAAAAGGTCTCCAAATAGCTCCAAATACATCATTTTCTTCCAGTTAGTACCTGAACCTGTAATTACTCTAAATAGACTCTATATAGTAGTAAATATATCTTAAAACACTTATAAACCATGGTTAATAATGGGTAAAATCCATGATCTATCACCAAGCTTGCAGGATCTTCTGAGAATAGCACCGATGTTTCCTTGTTGCTTCTGGTACTGCTGGGCATGCACTTGAAAAGATAAGAAATTTTTTTTGTCATAAAGTAGTTTAAAGAAGTAACCTAGATTAAATCAGACTAGATCTAATGGCGATCAAAGCTCCCTGGCAACGACGCCAAATTTGATATCACTCAAATTACCCTAAGGAGTGAATTACTCTCTCAAATAAAAAGTTTAGTTTTTGTACTTAGGGATCGAATCCACAAAGAGCTATGGCACACAAAACATCTAATCAAAACGATTAAGCTAGGTTGATTTAGTTTAATTGTTAATTGCAGGTTTGAACAAGGTAATTGTTCGGTGGGGTTGATTAAGGTTTTAACACTTAATTGGAAGTAACTAGAGTTAGGGTTTCTATTCAAGTAATTAGGATTATAGAGATATAGGTACTAATCAGTTGCTTGCATGATATTAAAGAGCTCAACTTATAAGAACAAATCAATCAGCTTTCGCATGTTTAGATTCGTATATTGTCTAAATCTAATGACCTCAACATTCGTATGTTGATCAATTAGAAAGTGCCGATCGATGATTCTAGAGGAATATCGATCGATACACCTTTCACGACGTTGCTGGCGAATTCTGTTTAGGACATTAGAGTTCGTTTGTTGTGATCAGCAACAAAGAAATTATAAGTGTTACCATTTAGAGGTGTGTTACCGTTTAAGGTGTGTTTGACTGTTTCGAGTTCCTTAGACGAGGGTTCCGTCTGGAAAGTTTTGATGAAAAACGGTTATTCGAGCGTTAGCGACGTCTCGCGGTGCCGAAGGTTGAATTTTCCTTATGCCACGTTTCGTGGTTGAAATGTTTGCGGGCATGGAGATGTTTTGCGAATGTTCGCAGCCAAAAACTGTTGTTTCAGTTTGGATGCTAAATTGTTCGATTTGAGATCGAGGAGTTAGGACCAAGGGGTCACGTTAATTTGTCCTTGGGAGAAGCGTCTTCCTCCACTGTGCTTTGTGAAGTTTTGGCCTTCCGAGATATATTTTGTCTGCGTCTTATGTGTAAAAAGCTGCATGATTAAAACGAATTGTTGAGCATATAGAACTTAATTGATTGATGATAAGTTTAAATTTCTCGTTAACTGTTTGGTTGTTAGGATTGAGTTTTGTTATGAAGAATTTATCGTATGATTTCCGCTTCTGGGTTATACGACAAATTGTTTGTAGAATTGTCACTTGGCGTTTTATGACAAATCGTGGATTGCCGTTTAGCTGTTAAGTGTTTGGATCAGTGGTAGCTCTACCATTTTGGCTTGGTATGAAGGATGCATTCGGCCGTATAGCCAAGGGACGTTGTAGGTCAAGGATTAGAACATGTTAGTTTACGATTGCCCTTAAAGGGGATGCCGAATTCTGGTTTGGGATTTACTGGAAGGCATAGGTGGCCGATGGCCAAATTGCGTTTGTTGAGATTGATCGGCCAAGTATGCCGGAACATTCCGTTTCAAGATGGCCCATGGTTGTAGAAAACGATTTTCTGCTTTAGGTTTAATTATACGATGAATATTCCGTATAATGTTTCCTTTAGTCGTATGAAAATTGATTTCTTTTTATCTGAGGGGGATGAAGCCTAAGTAGCTTGACACAGAACCCTTGCGGATTTGGTCGTGGGGTGATTTCCTGCTCAGAGGTAACCGAGGGGAATGAAAAGCAGAAGCCAACGACCTGAAGGGGCTTCTCATAGAAGTAACTGGAGAGTGTTTCTCGCAAATTACTCTTGATATTTGCGAACGAGGAATATGTTTTACTCATCCACTTTCCGTATTGCGAAGTCGTTTTTCATGACACCGATCTTGTTTTCCCATAGACTATTTTGTATACAGTGTTTTTGTTATACGAAAGTAATGGATAACCAGTTTTATGAAGATAGTAAATTGCAGATGGCAAAGTAGCGATGTTTCCGCTCTGATTTCGATCTTTGGTGAAAGTTGTTTGGGATCACTCATGGAGTTTTGCCAAAGGTTATTTTATTACGATTTACTTGCTCACTGTCGTGTTAGTAGTCTGATGTTCTTACAAGTTCTCTAATCCCAAGATTGCGACAAGATATGATGTAGAGTTCTTCGGACTATGTTTGTGATGGTTTGGCTACGTCGCCAGCGTTTTAGACGAATCTTTGATTTGTCGTTTTGCCTTTTGAGATCATTTTGACGGGGCATCGCATTGCCTAAGTATGTTTCTGCTTATTGTTGCAAGAGTATGCTTTGTCGAAAGCGTTTTTTTGATGCTAAAGCTAAGCCGATACCTAACCTCGATGAGCTGGACCTGCTATCTGATGGGCCTTGTGGGGGGATGAAAACCACCTCCTACAGTAAGTCCCCCCCCCCCCCCCCAATTCACTTGTGAGTGGCGTAGTCAATTGATAGGCCATGGATTTTACCCAATTTTTATCAATGGTTTAAAAGTGTTTTAATTTATATTTAATACGATATAGAGTCTATTTAGAGTATTTACAGGTTCAGAGACTATTTGGAGGAAAGTGGTGATTTTGGTATCTTTTGGAGTCTTTTGGGTGCAGAGCTGCACAAACGCGTCCGATTTTTAGCTATGGATGGATATCTTCCCAGCCAATCTTTTTACAGAAGATAGAGATTTGAGTTAGCATTCCAATGCCTATGTTTTGAGTTTAATCAGCATCATGTAGCAGAAGTTATGCCCGTTTTACTGAAGAGTGGTCAGTCTGCCTCGCGAGAGGAAGCTGTCGAGGAGATGAAAGACTGTCGATCGACATCGACGGTGCACCCTTGGTGTTGATCGACGGTGACGCCAGAATATGGGACAAGCATATTTTATGACCGACTGAAGCCCAGAAGCCACCACAAAGTCACCAAAATACCCTTGGTCGAATATAAACCCTATTTATGTGTTTCGAAGCCATTGTTGACGGCTATGCTATCTATGCTAACTTAGTTTTCTATTCTATTGCTTCTCTCAGGAGAGAAGGGAGGAACTCCTTCAGAGTCCTCCTGGAACTCCATTGGTTTTGGTTTTTATATCTATTGCAATTTTATATCTATTCATCTATGATTTCTATGACAAACTTCATGCTTGAATTGATCCACCTGTTAGGTTTAGGGTTCAAATAGGTTATGACGGATTAGTCAGAACTAGATTTCTAAGTTGTAATATTCATCAGTAGGATTTTTCATTAGCATGTTTCTAGTTTAGCTACCTAGAGCTTGATCTAGGAGTTGTAGACTCAAGTCATCACTTGCATCTCATCCTCAATCCATCCTAATTGAGTTAGGATTGTTAGAGTAACGCGAGAGCTGATCTAGGAAGCCTAGTGAGCACATTCAACCCGCGCGTACAGCTTGACTAAACACGTCGATCAATATTCCAATCGAATAATCGATCGACAGTTCAACAAGTGTATCGATCGATATTCCTATAGAATCATCGATCGACACTTATATCTGGTCAATAGACAAACCTAGAAAGCAAGAGCCGATCGGTTTGTTTATAAGTTTTGAGTTATATAATATCATGCATACAACTTATTAGGCATCTGTAGGATTATAATCCTGATTACATGAATAGGAACCCTAGATCTAGCAACAATCCTTCCACCAAACAACTCTCCGTCCCATTAGAACAACTACCTTGTTCGCCCCTGCAATTTAATATATGTACTGCTTTAATACCTATTACCCTAGCTTTATCATATAACTATTAGATCCTTTGTGTGTCCTAGCTCTCTGTGGATTTGATCCCTAAGTACGACAATTCGACCTCCTATTTGAGAGAGTATAAATCACTCCTTAGGGTAATTTGAGTGATATCACCAATTTCAATGTCTCTGATACAATGGGATCGGAGGCGAGAGCGCAGCGGGTGTCTCGATCAGAATGGTTTATCGTCTGGGGAATATCCTTATAATGCCTATCTTGGGTAGCTGCTGGTTGCTACACGTGCATTTATCGCATCTTGGTTCGAGGAAACCGGTTTGTTCGCTGTACAAAACCGGACGTTGGTTTCCATCGAGAAGCCGAACCATAGCGATGAAAAGTATAATGGGTGGTTCTATTCGAGGCTAATTTAGGTCTTTTAGACCAAATTATGGAGCCTCGGGGAAACGCGCCTCTTCTCTTCTTTATAAATAGGTGACTCCTTTTCCTTTTCCCCATTCTCCTCCGCATCTTCAGGTACTCTCTCTCTCTATCTCTCTACTTCTCTCTCTAGATTAACGTCGTAGAATATGAAGGGTTTTTGTCGTTCGATTAGCATCATGCCGCCGAGAGAAAGCTTGACCCGAAAGCAAAAGGGGAAGGCACCCGTTTCTAAGTCATCTCCCAACGTGGATCTGGACGAGATCCACCGAGATGCCCCGGTGAATACACTGAATCTCTATTTTTCGCAGCATCTTTTAGTCGTAGATGCGATAGAACAGTTCAGAGCTGAAGACGGTCGTCAGGACGCCAGCAACGATCTGTTGATCCTCATATGTTATGAATCCCGAGTTAATACGTCCGTTGAAAGTCGAGGGCCAGGACTGGGAGAGGTTGGGGGTGTGCAGAAGTTACTCCGCGAATGCAGAGGAGTTGGGGTTATGTTTATCATCCCAAGAGATGACCAGAGGCCTTGGTCCCCTCCAGTTGGATATCACTGCGTGTATGAAGCGTACATCCAGGACGACACAAAGCTATGGTTCCCGATTCCTCGGCTAATCAAGTCATATGCTTTTCGTCGGGACGTCGCGATCAGCCAATTCTTGAATGGGTCGTTTCGTATCGCTGTGACGTTAATAGTGATGGCTGCTGAAATTGATATATCGCTGAACGTCAGGGCCTTTGAAGAGTTAACATTCGTGAAGCCGATGAAGGAAGGTTTGTATTCGGTGAAGATGCTTCCGAATTAAAACATCCTCGTTGGCCATCCAAACAAGACACTTAACTGGCAGCGTTTTTACTTCTACATCAAGGCCGACGAATCGACATTAGAGGAGCTGCCGTCGGAAAACTTTCGCTTTCTTTGGAATTTTCAAATCGGTAGATCGCTTTGCCGATTTACTGTTATCCTTTCCGACTTTAACTGTTTTCTTTTGTCGCACTGTTAATCATCAAAACATGAACGACATCCCGGGAGGCTTCTTCACGATGCTAGAGCCATCGCAGCACTTAGTCATCTTCGTTCGCCAGAGCTTAGTAACAAGAGGATTCGTCGCGCTTTGGCACACATCGATAAAGGTAAATTCATTGTTCTTGTATTCTTACATGTTTAGATGAATGTGAATTTAGCCGCCAAGCCCCCTTTAAACATGTCTTAACGTTTCTTGCAGCTGATTGGGCATCCAACCTCCCAGCCGTAGTTGAACCTGGTAATAGACGTTTGTCGCGCTTCAATAGGAAGGCACATAAGAAGATAAAAAAGGATAGAAAGATGAAGACTCTTCCAGATCTTAGTGCTAACGTGGATGATGAGCTGGACCCGCCAAAAAACATTCTGATGGTGATGATCGACGACATGGGTCTCGATGGGACGCCGGAGGCGGATCTTCACCCGGACGCTGTGCGTGTCGGAAACGAGGAGGTTTTTGTTGATGCGGGGGGTCTCCCTTCCCAAGAGGATAAGTAAGAGGAAGTCTAGGGATGATTCTTTTGTCGCAAAAGACAAGGCGGGACCTTCTGAAGCCGTCATGGAGGTGCAGAAGGAAGAGCCTCCGAGTAGTTCCCTCGGTGATCCGTCGAGTAGGTGGCGACAAGAGGAATCTGTCGATGATCTCCCAGTGAACGATCCTCCTGCGAATGAAAATGTACCGATTGTCGACCCTCCTAGTGTCAGAGACGATCCGGCCCTCATTTTCAGGAACGAAAAGATCCGTACGGGCGCCAATGGTCCTCTTTTGATCTCTGACACCTCTGGCGTAGATCAGAATGAAGAGTCGAGCAAAGGGCCGTCAGGACTTAGCCCTGAAGATATGGAAGGTGATTCGGGAAAGAAACTGAAGGAGACGATACCGGCATGAACCGAAGAGGTGCCACTATCTTGAGAGCAGGTTGAAACAGAGGGTGTGGGCTTATCAGAGTCCACGAAAGACGGAGCCAAGGATCCCGCAGAGCCGAGTCTTCGCACCGAGGGGGATGGTGCCTTCAATACTGAAGACTGAACCTGATGTTGTTGTTTTACTTAGATTTTATTTTCTTTTTGTTTTGGCCCTGCGAGGCTTCGTTGTTGTAACCTCCAAACCCTTTGATATTTGAATTGACTGTTAGGGAAGTCGTGAGCTGATCTTTTCTGACTTAGAATTTTTGAGTTTTGGTTTCCACTTTGTTGGTCTTGAAGTAATCATCAGACTGGTTAGTCGTTTAGACTTCTAGGTTTGAGATTATCAATTTGTTGGAACGTATGGATTTTAAGAGATAATTCAGTAACTCGTCAATCGTTCTGATTGTGCCCTTAGAATTATCGGGATTTTGGAGGTTTAACTGGACGTTACTCTTTTATCTGTTTGCCGAATATTTTATAATTATCGAGGTGCCCCTCATGAAGTAATCCATTAAGTCGTTGTTCGTTTTAGGTCGCGACTTTAGAATTATCAAACTTGTTCATTGTCTTCTGATTTGCAAGCCGTTTCGTTTAGTTTCGATCGAATCTTAATCGATTAAGGACGTTCTCTACACAATTTCTGAACGAAAACGGTTCTCAGTTAGCTTTAAGGTGATTTTACAAAGCGTTTGACCGGCCAAACCTTGCTCGAAATCCTAAAAGAAATTGAAAATTATCGTTTTTAGTTAAGTCAGCTGCACCGCGACTTAACTGAATCCCGCGAATATGTGTCTTATCAGGACATATCTGATATCAGGCACGAGTGGTAGTACGCTGTTAGTTGCTTGGTGCATTCCATGGTGTCAGAGTGTTAGCATCGCGGAGCGAGGAAGCAAACAAAACCTGGCAATCCTGTTTGCTTCGACAAAGAGCATTTATCGCATTGTTGAGCTTATGCTTCGCAGTCTGCGTTCATCATACGCCAATAAAAGCCAAGGCTTTTGACTTTTAAGGCTAGGGCTCGTACTTCAGAGTGATTTCCAGCGGCGCCTTCATGCGTTTTAGCCATAACGAGTCGTGTCTCTTCACCGTGGATACACCTGATATACCATGGATTTTACTCACTTTTAGCCATGGTATATAGGTGTTTTTAGATACATTATAGTTGTTTTGGAGTCTTTTTATAGTGTTTTCAGGTTTTGGAGTGATTTGAAGATAAAATGAGAAAGACATGTAGCTGACCATCGAACCAGTCCAACAGTTTGGCTAAGCGCGCAAAGACCAGACTTGGTTCCAGCTGACTTAAAGCCCTAGTCCCACATGAATTACCAAATTGCTCTTGACGAGTTTTAACCTAATATTTATGTGCTCTGCCATTGTTATAGGCAACACACACTTTCATACTTTCTTACACAGCAAGATACTTAGAGTTTTAGGTTTGGAGAGAAGATCCAAGACTTCTTCAGAGATTTGTATCGGAACTCCAAGTTTTGCTACTCCTATTTATTCTATGCAGTTTTATTACTATCTTGTTATGAATTGCTTAGCTATGTTTGAGTAGTTCTCTTTGTTAGATTTAGGGTTCATATAATCTTGAGGGATTAGCCCAAAATATAGAATTACTAAGTTTTTTGGATATCAATCAATTGAACTATTTTTTAATGCTTGTATTCTAGAGTAGCTAACTAGGACCTTGCCTATAGATAATTGGGGCGCAAGCGGAAGCATGGTCCTTTGTCTGATCTAGTTTACATTGTCCTAGGATTGCTAGAAACAAGCGACAACTGATTTAGTTTAACCTTGTGAACAAGTCAAACCCGTGCGGTAAAGCTTGCTAGATGCATCGATTGACGGGCTGAAAGGTGTATCGATCGACAATCCATAATTGGTATCGATCAACACTTTTTCAAGACCAACAAGCGACAGCTGAGGTCTTAGATCTAGACAATAGATATTCTAAAAATACGGAAGTTGATCGACTATTCTTTAGTTTGATTTCTAGAATTTCCAACATACTCTTAGTGTCTATACCTCTATAACCCTTATTGTCTGAATAGAAACCCTAATTCTAACGCCTGTCATATCTGTTTAAAAACCTCAATTAAACAACAAAGAAAATGCCTTGCTCACCACTGCTTTTTGCCTATACACATGTTTGCCTAGTTTAACCACATAACTACTAGATCTTTTGTGTGCCTTATCTCTCCGTGAATTCAATCTCTAAGTACTACAACTCGACCTCTTATTTGAGAGAGTAAATCACTCCTTAGGGTAATTTGGGTGATATCAACACCTGAGGAGGACATTTGTTGTGGTCCATCAGTGAAGATTTCCATCCATGACGACATAATCGGCACTCCAGGTTTTTAGTCGGCGCACAGCCCATTTCTCGGGAGGCAGTTTGCCGTCTGCAAGATAGTCTATGAAATCTGTTCTCTAATCTGGGGTTGGTTTTTCAGTTTTTTTCTGTCACCAGGTCTTCTTCAATAGATGTTGCTTCAGTTACGGTAGCCAAGATGAGGTTTTTCTCGGTCAAGAGGTCGATGCTTGGTTTTTAGATCCTTTGTATTGGAATCGTGCACTTGACTAGATCACGAAGTTTGCTTCCTAATGCCGCGAGGATGTCAGCGCATACATTCTCTTCTCAGGGAACTTTTGTGAGTTGGAAGATCTCAAATTCCCTTGAGAGTGCTTGGACGAGCTTAAACAATATATGCCTCCAATCATGAGCATCAGTAGGTTTCAATGTTCCACCAAAATACTCCAAAATCCACATACTTCATCTGTCCCATTATCCTGATAAATGTCTCAACATACTTGAGAACCTGCACACTGGAAAGGCGGGTGGCGGTGGTGGGCTCTTAAGAACCCCTGGAATCTGCTGAACGTGGGGCTGCTGACCAGGAATCTGGTGGTTCCCCTGAACCCTAATCGGCGCGGCCTGCTGCACATGAATCTGCAGACCATGCTACACCTGAATCTGAGGACCACACAGAATCTGCTGCTGAGCTGCAGCCATCTGCCTAGCAACTTCCTGAGCAGCGATTCTAGGAGCCTCCTCGGAATCTTGCATAGCTACCTCCTGAGCAATCTGCTGGACTGCCTCATGAGCAGCCTGCCTAGCTGCATCCTGCACCATCTGCTTCAGGGCATCCTGATCGATTGGTGGAACCGCTTGTGGCGGAACCGGGGGCTGCACATGCTCATATCCCATCCTCTCAGGCAGCTCTGGTGGTCTAAGTACGAACAACTCTCCTCTTTGACGGCATTTGAAAGGAAAACAAGAAAGATTAACTTCTGCTGAAACTGAATACAAATATTGTAAAGAATTTTACTACATAAATGTCGAATAAAATAATAATCTATAATCATGATATCTCCATTTACTAATCTCCATTAATCGTCTTCAAACACCATAACTCCAAATCTATATAATTTAATCCGAATAAATGTCGATAAAACCAAACCGGAAGTCTAAAAAGAAAAAAAAAAAGGAAAACCGCCTAAAAGCACTGATCCAATAACAATCACTCATGCTCGTAAATCTCACCTTAGCCACTGGCTGGAATGATTAACAGAAGATCCAACTGAGGTAAATAGAAAACTTACCGGAAACTCTCCCGAAAATCTCACCAAAATACCGATCGTCAGATAATTTAACATCAACTAGTCACGCGCAAAGAAATAATCTGACTTGATGAGAATAAAGAGAAGGGGTTGAGTTTCTTAAATAGGGGAAGGAGAGGGAAGTTGATTTTCTAAACTTTCAAAGTGGGACAAAGTAAAAGAGTTGTGGGTTTTAATTTTTAAAACAAATGGGCCATCCCTTCTTGGGTCACGATCGTTAAAGGGTGAGGTCTTGGGTTCGAAGAACATCATGCGCACCAATAACATACCTGGGGGAGTTTAAGGCTCACATGTGAAGGGTTAGGATTAGTGCTCTGCAGGGTCAACCTGGGTCTACGGGATGGGTTGTTACATATACTTGGGATATTATTGGTACTTAGTTCACAGTAGCAGTCCAGGATTTCTTCATCAAAGGGTTTTCTCTCCGGAGGAATCAACTCTACAATCTTGGCATTGATTAAAAAATAATAATTATGCTGCCATGATGGTTTATATGCAGGGGCGGACCCAGGTAAGGTGAGGGTGTGGCACGTGCCACACTCTATTTTTTTTTTGTAAAGATTTTTGTTCAAAATTTCGGTAAATACCCTTATTTTATATGGTTATTATATTATGTATCCCATGTAAAATATTTATATATCCTTACATTTAGTCTTTCTTTCATTATGTGCCCCATGTTTTATAATTTGCTGGGTCGCCCCTGTTTATATGTGATATCTTTCGCAGTTGTTATTTATAAGGTGATCTCAAATCTCATCGCCAATAGGCTAAAACTAATTATTCCCTAGTTTATTGCAGCGAATCAGTCATCTTTTGCCAGTGAGAGGCTCTTGATTGAAAAACTTCTACCGGCTACTGCAGCTGTGCAAGATTATCTCAAAGAGAATATATCATCTCGGTGTGTCATTAAGGTCGATATCTTAAAGGCTTTTGACCATGTTCAATGGAATTTTCTCATCAATATTCTTACATCAATGATCTTTTCCCAATCTTTTATTCATTGGATCTCCTTGTGCATATCTACGACATCATTAACTGTTCAAATCAATGGTGAGCTATCAGGTTATTGTCAAAGTAAGAGAGGACTACAACATGGATGTTCGCTTTTACCTTACCTATTTTTTCATTGTGATGGATGTCCTCTCTAGACTATTGGATAAGGCAGCGAGTGTTCAAGGATTTGGTTATCATCCTCGCTCTGAGAATCTGAGTCTAACACCTTAAATTTTACAGATGATTTGATGGTCTTAACTGATGGGAAAGTGATCAGTTGTAGACATTGTTGTTGTTTTTAATCAGTTATCTAAGGCCTCAGGACTTCTAATAAGCATGGAAAAGTTGACCAATTATCTTGTAGGAACCACAGAGGGGTTCGTCCTGAAAGTGAAAATAGGTTTCTCGTTCATGCTGGCCAGCTTCCAGTGTGCTAAATGAAACAATCATGAAACGCATAGGATTATGAAAAATTGATTGTTATGATATGCATGCAGACTTGAACTCATTGGCTCAGTCCTTTGGAATATCTAGATATTGATTTTCTTGTTTTTTTTGTCACCGTAATGCTTTCATTAGTGAAATCAACAAGCTCTGCTCTGCATTTTTATGGTCTTTTAGCGAATTGAATCCTAGGAAAGCAAAATGGCTTCAGAAGAAGTTTGTGGTCCAAAAGAAGAAGGAGGTCATGGCGTTCGCTCGCTCAATGAAATGAAGAATGTTTCTCTGTTCAAGCTCTTTTGGCAAGTGGTATCACCATCGAACAACAGCTCTGGTTACTACAACACACATATGGAGAGAATGTGGTTTTGTGGAGAAGAGGTATATAAGGCACGGTTCGTCACCTGAAATTGGAATCATATAAAGGTTACTTGGCATACAAGTCTCTGGTTCAATCACGTGACACCAAAATTCCGATTCTGCACATGGCTAGCATGCTCTCAATCATATAAATACGGGAGATCGGATAACTGTTGGACCGTGGGAATTGATGGGAGATTTGTACTCTGTCACCAGCATTTGGATACATCGTATTACTCAACATCTCAAGCGGTGGATGAGAATTGTATAGGAAAACTTTTTATATATGTTTTGATTCTTTGATACCGGATTGTTTTTCTCACATGCCTATGCTAGCCTCGACATTAGAACAAACTACAGACAATAGACTGAAACCAAACCAAGTGCTTCTTCAAAAGGAAAAAAAAACTGCTCAAGAGAATGGATAAGACCATAACATATTGTACAATCTGAGTTATGGAGTGTTGTTTTGTAATCGAATATTTACTTTAAGCTGGTTTTGTGATGGACACACGGGAAAGACAAGGTTGCCAAATCCTAGGTTGGGTATGTATCTTGTAGGTCCGAAATGACTATTGATTCTAGACAACCTCTTCAAAACATGTGTGTCTTCTGCCAAGCTCGGCTAGTCAAAGTTATAATGCCTCATACTAGTTGGAAACGAGCTTGACTATATATTAGACGTTTTTTTAAAACAATATAATAGATGTGTTACTTGATTGATATCAACACACTGACAAACAAAGATCAAGAAAAGGATGGTAAAACACATTACAAGTCTATTGCTTGGATGTCCTATTTTTATAATTCTCCCCATCATGATCAAGTTTCAAGTGTGTCCAGAAATAGAAAAATGTCCAAACCTTCTAAAGAAAATATAGCAAATTACTAAAAATAAACATTTAAACAAAACAAAAGATATCATAAACACTGTTTCGGGAGAACAACGGATTTTTGATGTGTTGTCATTTTTCTTCTCATCTCCGAGAAGGAAAGTCCGGAGATGGGAAGAAAAACATGGTGTTGGTTTATGAACAACAATATAAGACACATAAAAACTTTGATAAGGTACGAAGTTAAAGAAGAAGAAGCTGCATTGATCTTCCCAAAAGATCCTCCATGGTTCAAGGCATGGATGGTTCCAGTGATGATGATTTTTGTTTTCTTTATCGTCGCTGTTGTAGGAATTTGTCGACGTTGTCGAAATTGTCGCCGTGGTGAAAATTCTCCCAGCATCCATCCTATCTCGCAGACCACATAATTTGTTTAGATTTCTTTTCTTATCAAATGTAAATTCCTTTCTGGTGCAATGTGAATTCTACAGTTTCGCCATATATTTTCTGATCACTTTGGTCTAATGAAAGATAAAAGGGAGATTTGACAAAATAGAATGAAAAACCACATTATTTGTCTTCATGATAGAAAACCAACCTTAGTTTGTCCCTAAGTACAAATTTTCTCATAATTCCAAAATTAACCTTTGATTAATTAAATAAAATACAATTTAAAGTTGTTTAAATAGTAGAAACATATTAGGAATAAAAACAAATAAAAATTAAAACTAAATTTTGGTAGAAATTAAAAAAAAAATTAAAACAAGAAAAGCTCCAAAATGAACCCTTGATAATATATTCATCATAGAAGAAGAGTTAATGAAAATCAAACACGATGGATAAATCATGTTTTGATTAAGAACAAGTGCTTAATTATGATTTTTATTTTTTGAAAAGAAAATCGCAGGTACACGTTTTAGAAAAGTAAAAAGATTTCCAAATTTTTTTAGAATATTTTGTAGTTGAATTTTTGGAAATATGATTATTTTTATCCGTAGAATGCAGCTTTTACACTGTGTAGAGACCAAATAACTTATGTGTAAGCAGATGATACCATATATAGACTTTTGACTTGTGTCTAGATTTTGTATTCGTCAAAATTTAGAATTTATCATAAAAGTAGAAGCTGAATTCAGAAAAAATGTAGCTACCTTTCGAATGCATAGACTTCCCATTCTGCATATTTAGAATTCAATTTAAAAGTAGATTATGGATTCTAGCGAAAGTAGAATAACTTGTTTAGTCTAGAATTCAACTTTCACCATGTCATTTTTCGTAGAAGATGACATCTTCTTTCCGTAAAACATAATTTAAGTTTTAGAACCAAAAAAATACTGGATTTTTTTTCAATTATGACTCAAAACAAAAAGTTAAACACAAAATTAACTCATGATTTTCTTGAAACTTTCATTTGCCTTATTCACGAAATACCATTCCTTTTTTTTCTTTTTATTCAAAAATGAGTGTTTTACTCTATCATCCTCATCTTCATCAAGTATTTACAATATTGTCATTGTCATCAATACACCACACACCATGAACAACCAATTTGAAGCTCTTAATTCACCAACGTTTCAATTTTTACTCTTCATATCTCATTACTTCTGCACAGAAACAACACAATTTTCCATAGACACAAAATTTTATAATTTTATTGTCCATGCTACCTTCTGTACTCCTTTCGACAGCTGGTTTAATGTCGAAATTTTATAATTTTATTGTCCATGCTGCCTTGTGTTCTAGCTCAACTGGTAGGTGACAAGATTTTCCATAGAGCAGGCAAAATGGGGTTGTTCCTAATGGAGTTTTGAATGCAGTCCGGTAAGCCCAAAGTGCATTGTCCAGTTTTCTAGACCAATCTTTCCTAGAAATTCCTACGGTCTTTTCTAAGATTTGTTTGATCTATCGATTTGAGACTTCTATGTGGGAACCGAAATTTGCACTGTCGATTTCCGTTTAAATTAGGAAAGTTAGGAAAACCCTAATTTCCCAGAGGTCCTGGATATCTGCTAAACCACACGCCAAGCAATCAGAACACGAAATTAAGATGAGAAAAAATAGAAATCATAAAAAAAGAGCAAAAGGAGTCTTATTCCGAATTCGCGTATGAGCATTACAACAAGGTAGAAGCCTCGGCTATGAGAGATGTCGGCGAGATTCCTAGTTCTAACAACCTAAGACTGCAAAACCTAGTTGAGTCGCAGCTCGAAATAACAAAAACGGAAAGTTGTCTAAATGCTCTAAGTGCTAAGTTTGCTCTGGAAAAGTTTTCTTTTGTGATAACTCGAAAATGGAGATATCCCATTTTTCTCGATCTTCATGATTATCCGCGGAAACTTAACATTTATCTGCGGAATTTTGACATTTATATTTTCTTGCGAACTAAGTATAAACCGCCATAGTATCTATGGGCTTTTCCTTAAAAATCATAAGTGGGTTTCTAATCACATTTTAGACCAATTTGGGATGTCTTTTGACTCGAAACGTTTATTACAATTTTTATCGATAAAAATAAACTTTCCGCGATTTTTATCGTAAAGTTTATGTGATAACTCAAATAGATGGGAGTGGGAAATGATATGGCTGCGGTACATAGGAGCTAGCATTAAGAAACAGACGAGAATGTACGGATTTGGGTCGTACCCGTTGATCGACGTTCGAGACAGTTCGGTCGCTACGTAGCGACCTGATCCACGCCGGATCGGTCGCTACGTAGCGACCAAACAAATGGCTTGGTCGGTCGCTACGTAGAGACCAAATATTTTGCGGGTCGGTCGCTAGTCGGTCGCTACGTAGCGACCGACCGAGTGGCTCAGTCGGACGCTACATAGCGACCGGCTCGTTTCGGACCGGTCGCTACGTGGCGACCTTGTTTGGATCCTTTTCCGATGTTTTATGAACGTGTTTTGGACAATGGGTGTTTAGCTTCCATGCATCAACCGAGATTAGTGCAAGATTTCTCCCCAAAGTTCCTTGTTACGATTTCTTTACGAAGAATACTTTTCGTAAAGACATTCATGCTGACTTTTACGGATATTTGGATGTTAACTTCGTCGTGTCCGTTTTTGACCCCAACAGTTAGAGTGCGGTTTGGCGAGTTAGGCAAGATTGGTAAGTCAGATAGAGTTTACATTCAAAATTCTGTGGAAGAATATCGACGAAGAAATATATATATATATATATAATAAATCGAAATCTTAAGCTCATAATTCTATAAGTAGTGAGCTCCCATCTTTCATTCCCTTCACACCTTCCTCTCTTTCCAAATTCTCTCTAGCTTCTTTTCACACTTTAGCTCTCAAGATGTCTTCCTCCCAAAAAAGACAAGAAGAGTTCTGATGTTGAGATGGTTGAGGCCTCCTCCCAGGCGCCGGAGTCAGCCCCTTCCGACAATGCACCAGCTTGTGTCGCCGGCTTCCTTTCTTTCCGAGAGAAGATGGCTCGTCGTAAAGCTGAGAAGGAACCTATCCATGTTTGCGCCGAGCCTCCGTCTTCTCCCGCTCTGGTTGTCATTCCAGTCATCGATCCTGTGGTTCAGGCTCCGCAAGATGCGGGGGAACAGTCCGGGACGGGCATTTTTTGTGTTTTGGATGCCTCGGCCCAGCCTTCTGGTCCATCTACAACTCCGATCGTTGTTGACGTTAAGGAGAAGGTCATTGAATCGATCCCTCCGCCTCAAACCAGAAAGGAAATCGTTCTAGCGTTGCGTGCTCCCAGTGCTACTCCAGCTGTTCCAGCGAGGAGTCGGAAGAGGAGGTGTACAATGGGCAACGATGGGGAGCCTTTGCATCCGGAAGGGTTGAGCCTAGCGTTGGGACTTCGTGGAAAGGTTTGTTCTTTACTTTTGCTTTTTATTCTTAGAGTGTTGGATTCTGTTTAGCCCTGTTTTGCTTTGTATCTCTAATTGTTATCTTATCTCACAGTTTGTGTCGCTGATCGATGGGATGAGCAGCGAATGCGGCTCCGAGGTCGGTCGTCTTGCAAGAGATCTGACAGAGACGCAGGGCAAATTATCTGAGTCTGAAGCCATGCTAAAAGCTGTCGAGGATTCTCATTCCGCAAAGGTGTCTAAGATCGAGGTTCAGATTGGGGAGCTCGAGAGGGACCTTGGGAAGACAGTGAGTTCTTCGCTTAAGGAGAAAAAGGCTAGGAAGACCAAGTCCTCGGAGGTATGTCGACTTCAGCGTCAGATTGAAAGTGGTGAAGGGTCAACGAACCGTGGGATCGAGGAGGCCAAGGATGTACTCCACCTTGAGTTCCAGACCCGTTTAGCGAAGATCTCCGACTTTCTGGGCTCCCTCGAGTGCATTCGCAGCAGGGATTTAGCCCTAGCGACTATCGATGGTGGGATGGCTGTGGTTCAGGCACTCCAGGGTGAAACCCCTTCGTCCTTAGAGGCCAAGGAAGCCAGGTTTTCCGCTTGCAAGGGAGGTCTGGCAGCCGTGGACGGGAGTTTTGACCTTATCTTGGCTGACCTGAAGTCAGAGTGTTTCCTTCTGATGTGTTCAGAAGACCCAGAGGAGCAAAAGCCTGCGGTCGGGGAAACGGAGGCGGTGCGGCCCCAAGCTTGGACGAGGCGATGGGTGAAGGGGAGGTTTAGATTCCAGATGACGATCAAGGTTACGATCTCGCTTGAGAGATTTTTTTTTGTTATGAATTAGTACATGCTATGGCCTTGTATGGCCATGTTTAAGTTTTGGGACTGGCCGCTTGTGGCTTTCAATCCCTACCGTTCTGCGGCTTTTCATGAATGGATGATCAGTTTGCGTTTAGATGTGAGTTATTTGGATGGTGTAGAAGGAAGATTATGAGTTGTCATCTCATACCTTTCTCCGCGGTGAGATGCTAGATTCGTGATCCGTTTCGAGAGTTTTCCGCAAAATCAGGATTTTGCGGGATATCTGAGGACGTTAAATGTAAGCATAGAGGCCTGTTTTAGGATCTCGTATCTTTGATATCATACCTTGAGATCTTAAAGACCAGTGTGCTGGGTTTAGGGCAAGACCTAGGTTTACTTTTGGCTTTAGGGGATGCAATGACTAATTCGACTTACGTATCCCGTTACAGTTTCGACCTGATTCCATACCGACTTAAAGTCCGCGATAGGTTCTCGGCTTATATGACTGTCTGCTTGGAATCAAGCATCTCTCCAAGCACAATTTTTAAGTCTCCTGGAATTGCTGACCAAAATTTCGGATTTTTTTATAGCGCCATTACCCTTGTGTCGGATGTATAAGAGTCATCTTTCTGAGATGGCTTAGTCTGTTTAGGACGTTGGGAGTTTGATGGATCTTCGCGAAGAGTACGTGTTTGAGAGGATGTTAATGCGTATGATAGTTCCTTTTTTTAGAGACTAGGATTTCGTTTATGTGATGTTTGGTGGGAAATAGTTTCTTAGGCGTTTTTTGCGACGTCTCGCAATGCCAAAGGTTGATTTTTTCCTAGTGACTAGTGAATTTGTGAGTTCTTTTAGGACTCGAATATAATTTGTGGATCAAAGATGATCGTGCTGGTTTGTGGTTGTTGCGTTGGAAAAGTTTTGAAAATATCGTGTGCTATGTCAGATATTTTAATCTTGGGAGTATACGAGTAAACGTATACATACCCACTCCCCCCCCCTTTTTTAGAGAGAGGGACATCTGAATTTGTCTTTCGACAAACTGCCTACGTACTCCTTTCGGAGATCAAGCTGTCTCGTAGTTCAGTGGTTGCAAAGCGATTTGTTTAGAGATAGTATTTTTTGGGATGCATTGCGTTCCAAGTCCTTGGAATTTTTACGCCTTGCATGTTGGCTATCTCGTAGGAACCCGGTCGAACAATTTTTACGATCTTGTAGGGTCCTTCCCAGTTTGCTCCAAGTTTTCCTGCCTTTCGCTCAGCGGTGTTTTGGAAGACTTTGCGCAGAACTAAATCTCCTTTGTTGAATCGGCGATTTCGAACGTTGGAGCTATAGTATATTGCGGCTGCATGTTGATAATTTTGAATTCGGACAAGCGCTCGATCCCGATGCTCGTTGATGAGGTCGAGATTCTCTAGGATCATGGCGTTGTTGAGCTCTTATCGTTCGGGAAGTAATCTTCTTCGGACGCCGGGAAATTTTACTTCTGCGGGAATCATGCATCATGTCCCGTACATGAGGGCAAAAGGCGTTTCTCCTATTGCTCGTCATGGGGTCGTACGATGTGACCAAAGGAATCCCTTAAGTTCCTCTGCCCACCTGCCTTTTTTAGCGTCTAGACGTTTCGTGAGTCCGTCTAGAACAGTCTTATTGATTGTCTTGGCTTGACCGTTGCATTGTGGATATCTGGGGGTTGATTTGTTTAATCGTATCTTCCATTTTTCGCCGAATGCTTCGAATCTGGTGCAGATGAATTGAGATCCGTTGTCAGTTACGATCTCGTAAGGAACTCCATGTCTACAGATAATGTTTTTCCATACGAAATTTTCAACTTGGACATCTTTTATACTTGCGTATGATTCCGCCTCCACCCACTTTGAGAAGAAATCAGTGAGGACTAAGAGGAAACTCTTTTGCTTTGAATTGTGAAGGGGTCCGACGATGTCCATGGCCCAATGCATGAAAGGATACGGTGACGTGATGGAAGAAAGAACTTCTGCTGGTTGTCGGATGGTCGGAGCATGACGTTGGCATTTTTCGCATTTTCGTGCGAATTTCTCACAATCTCCGATCATCGTTGGCTAGTAGTATCAGTGGCGTTTGATCTTCACTGCAAGTGACCTTCCACCGGAATTGTTTCCGCAGGATCCCGAATGGACTTCTTCCATAACTTTCTCGCTTTTTCTCCTTCCAAACATGTCATGATTGGTCCGGAAAATTTCCATTGGTAAATTTCCCGTCGACTGTTACATAACACGCGGCCTGGGTTCGGATTTTGCGGGCTGCCCATTTTTCGGCAGGTAATTTTCCGTCGATGATGTAGGCTCAAATTGTTTCCAGCCATGGCGTATCGCACCCGTAGTCGAATTGTTCCGATCTTTCCTCTGCCTGTAGTGCGACCTCCTCTACATCGTCGTCTTGATCCCTGATGAGGTTGAAAATGACTGGTGGTCCGATACTCGGGTGTTCAATGAATTCGACCGGAATCACTCTTTTAAGACCTGGATCTGAACTTGATGCCAGGTCCGCGAGAGCATTGGCTTGGACATTTTCGGAGCGTGGGATTCACGTGAGAGCGAAACAGTCGAAATCTTGAGCTAGATTCTAGACCAGTTTGAGATATGCATCCATCCTTTCATCCCTTGCTTCGTATTTTACGCTATATTGACTTGCGACTAGCTGAGAAACACAGTAGGCATGAAGTTGCATATCTTCAATCCGTGACCTAATCATAGTCCTGCAATGAGCGCTACATATTCGGCCTCGTTGTTGGACGCGTGAAATTCCAGTCTAAACGATTGTTCTAGGATTTCACTGGCTGGTGACGTGAGGTGAATTCTGATGCCCGATCCTTGCTTAGATGATGATCCGTCGACGTGAAGGACCCAGGTCAAATTTGGTTCCTTGTTAGTCACGGTTCCCGTCGGTAGCTCTACCAAAAAGTCTGCGAGTGCTTGGGATTTTGCACTCGTTTTTGGTCGGTATTCTATATCGTACTCACTTAACTCTACTGCCCACTTGGCTAGTCTTCCCGACTGGCTTGGACTATGCAAAATCGTCCGTAGAGGGAAGGTCGTGAGGATGACGATCGTGTGGGATTGGAAATACGGTCTCAGCTTTCGTGCCGATGTTACGACCGCATATGCAAGTTTTTTCATTAGCGGATACCGTGACTCAGCATCTAGCAAAGTTTTGCTTATGTAAAAAATGGGTTTCTGTCCACCCACCGCGCTCTTCTCTGATCGGGACGCCGCTTACGGCTGTTGCTGATATTGCGATATATAAGAACAAGGGTTGTCCTTCGACAGGTTTTGCGATAACCGGAGGAGTGGCCAAGTAGCATTTCAGCTATTGAAAAGCGTTTTCGGACTCTTCTGACCACTCGAATTTTTTTTTCCCCCGTAGGACATCGTAGAAAAGTAAGCATTTGTCCGTTGATTGCGAGATAAATCGGTTAACTGCTGCAACTTTCCCGGTTAATCTCTATACTTCCCACTGTTTTTGGGCGAAGCCATCTCGATCAGTGCATCGATCTGTTTTGGATTAGCTTTGATACCGCGGTACATCACTAGATAACCGAGGAATTCCCCCGACGCTACGGCGAATCTCCATTTTTCCGGGTTAAGCTTCATGTTGTGCAAGTTTAGTCACGTGAAACATTCCTCAAGATGAGACACGTGATCTTCCGCATGGAGGGATTTGACGAGCATGTCGTCGATATAGACCTCCATAGTTTTGCCGAGTTGTTCGGAGAACATCTGGTTCACGAGTCGTTGATAAGTTGCGCCGGCGTTTCTGAGGCCGAAGGGCATCACCTTGTAGCCATAAGTTCCGCGATCTGTAATAAATGTAGTTTTTTCGCGATCGTCGGGGTTCATCATAATTTGATTGTAACCCGAAAAGGCATCCATGAAGGATAAGAGTTCGTTTCCCACTGTTGCTTCGACCAATCGATCGATGTGTGATAAGGGGAAGCTATCCTTTGGACAGGCTTTGTTAAGGTCAGTAAAGTCAATACAGACTCGCCACTTTCCGTTTTTCTTCTTGACCACTACAGGGTTGGCAAGCCAGTCTGGGTACCTTACTTCTGTTATCGATCCGACTTTAAGCAGTTTTTTTACTTTGTCATTCACCGCTGTAGTGCGCTTTGGTCCCAACTTTCGTCTTTTTTGTTTGACTGGTTTGAAGGTTGGATCGATATTCAGCTCGTGGCAGGTTATGTTGATGTCAATCTCTGGCATGTCTTCCGCAGCCCAGGGGAACGCATGGAGATTCTTTTTTAGAGGTTGGCTCCGATCTCGATGCATCATTCGGGGATTGCTTCGTCAAGACATACTGATACCACGGGTTCGCAGGTCGGCTCGCGCTTTTCTTCTTGGATCTCAGTTTTCAACAATTGCCTGAAGAGTTCCACCGAATCTTGTTCTTGGCTTTTTTTGTTAGAGGCCAACTTTTTCCTATGAGTGGTCTCGGAATCCGATTGTTTTCGTTTTAGTTATGCGGCGAAGCAGACTTGTGCCACCCTCGGGTTTCCCCAGATTGTTTCGATTCCGCGAGGGGTTAAGAATTTGAGGCAAAGATGGTACGTTGATGGAATTGCCTGCATAAGATTCAACCATGGTGAGCCCATGATTACGTTGTATGACGCAGGTCGGTCGACAACTAGGAACTCTGCGATTTTTCCTATGGTTCCAGCTTTGACTCTGAGGTTAATTGACCCGAGAGCCATAGTGGTCTCCCCTCAGAGTCCTACTAGCGGGCTAGGGTTTTCCGTGATTTCGGACGGGTCAGTCTTCATTCTTTCGAGGGTGTTTTTGAAAATAATATTAGCCGAGCTTTCAGTATTGATTAGGACTCTCGCGACGTCGATGTTTTGAAACGTCAACTCGATGACAAGGAGATCGTTGCGAGGTTTTGTCTGGTTGACCGTTGCTCTCCCCTTAAGAGAGATGACGTTTGTATCGGTTGAGTCCCGTATGTTCTTTCCATCGTCAATTGTCATATCTGATTGGGTGTTTTGCGGCTGAGGGTTAGACTGAACCGTAACCCCCTCTCCTTCTAGCGCCAAACTGTGGGAACCGAAATTCGCACTGTCGATTTCTGTTT
The DNA here is from genome assembly GCF_020379485.1 of Brassica napus. Classification (NCBI taxonomy): domain Eukaryota; kingdom Viridiplantae; phylum Streptophyta; class Magnoliopsida; order Brassicales; family Brassicaceae; genus Brassica; species Brassica napus. The sequence continues at coordinate 40,636,884 of NC_063445.1, forward strand.
AAATTAGGATAGTTAGGAAAACTCTAATTTCCCAGAGGTCCCGGATATCTGCTAAACCACACGCCAAGCAATCAGAACAAGAAATAAAGACGAGAAAAATAAGAAATCGTAAAAAGGAGCAAAAGGAGTCTTATTCCGAATTCGCGTATGAGCGTTACAACAAGGTAGAAGCCTCGGCTATGAGAGCTGTCGGCGATATTCCTAGTTCGAACAACCTAAGACAGCAAAACCTAGTTGAGTCGCAGCTTGAAATAACAAAAACGGAGAGTTACCTAAATGCTCTAAATGCTAAGTTTTCCCTGGAAAAGTTCTCTTTTGTGCCTCTCGCCTAAGACTTTTTATATACTCCCTACAAGGTCGGTTTGAGCTTTCCTCTTCTACCCTTAAGCCGTCATAACTCGAAAATGGAGATATTCCATTTTTCTCGATCTTCATGATTATCCGCGGAAACTTAACATTTATCTGCGGAATTTTGACATTTATCTTTTCTTGCGGACTAAGTATAAACCGCCATAGTATCTATGGGCTTTTCCTTAAAAAATCGTAAGTGGGTTTCTAATCACTTTTTAGACCAATTTGGGCCGTCTTTCGACTCGAAACGTTTATTACAATTTTTATCGATAAAAATAAACATTCCGCGATTTTTATCGTAAAGTTTAAGTGATAACTCCAATCGATGGGAGTGAGAAATGATATGGATGTGGTACATAGGAGCTAGCATTAAGGAACATACGAGAATGCACGGATTTGGGTCGTACCTGTTGATCGACGTTCGAGACAGCTACGTAGCGACCTGATCTGCGCCGGATCGGTCGCTACGTAGCGACCAAACGAATGGCTTGGTTGGTCGCTACGTAGCGAATGACTCGTTCGCGGGTAGCGACCGACTCGTTCGCGGGGAGCGACCGACTCGTTCGCGGGTAGCGACCGACTCATTCGCGGGTAGCGACCGACTCGTTCGCGGGTAGCGACCGACTCGTTCGCGGGTAGCGACCGACCGAGGGGCTTGGATGGTCGCTACGTAGCGACCGACCAAGTGGCTTGGTCGGTCGCTATGTAGCGACTGACTCGTTCGCGGGTCGGTCACTATGTAACGACCGACCGAGTGGCTTGGTCGGTTGCTACGTAGCAACCGAGTCGTTCACGGGTCGGTCGCTACGTAGTGACCGGCTCGTTTCGGACCGGTCGCTACGTGGCTACCTTGTTTGGATCCTTTTCCGGTGTTTTATGAACGTGTTCTTGGACTATGGGTGTTTAGTTTCGATGAATCAACTGAGATTAGTGCAAGATTTCTCCGCAAAGTTCCTTGTAAAGATTTCTTTCCGAAGAATACTTTTTGTAAAGACATTCATGCTGACTTTTACGGATATTTGAATGTTAACTTCGTCGTGTCCGTTTTTGACCCCAACATTCTACTTGTCCACTTGTTTGTGGATGGTAAGGCGTTGCAACTCTGTGGTGAACTCCATTCTTCCGGAGTAATCCGTCAAAGACTTTGTTAATAAAATGGGAGCCACCGTCAGTTATGACTACTCGAGGAACTCTAAATCTTGGGAAAATAAATCTCTTGGAAAGCTTGATAACTACAGACGCGTCATTTGTTGCGGATGCTACTGCTTCGACCCATTTTGACACATAATCGACAACAATTAGGATATATTTGTTCCCGTATTAGGAAGGGAAAGGACCCATGAAGTATATCCCCCAGAAATTAAAGACTTCTGCCTCTAGAATAGATTTATGTTCCATTTCGTGTATTTTGCTGATTTTTCCTCTTCGATGACATTTGTCGCATTGTGCTTTAAATGCATGAGCATCGCAAAACATAGTTGGCCACCAGAATCCTGCTTGAAGAATTTTGGATACCGTTTTAAAGGTCTCAAAATGTCCAGCATAGTCGGATACATGGCATTGTAATAAAATATCTGGAATTTCAGTTGAGGCAACACAACGTCTATTTATCCCGTCAGAGCCATGTATGTAGACGTATGGTTCATCCCAGTGATATCTCCTAACTTCTCTAAAAAAATTTCTTGTATAACCTTTTAGCTCAACAGGTTCACGTCAGCAGCTAGATAGTTTACAATATCAGCGTACCAAGGTCTATCCCTTAAACTTCTTTCGACTGCGTGCACCTCCCGACATAAACTACTATCTCCGGGAGAATCGTGTTCAGGATGCAAGGCGTTGCAGGCGACACTGACTTTTATATCAATAGTGAGGATTATGGGTAAAGTATCTTGGCCTTGATCATCGGGAGTGTCGATCGACGTAGCGTCGCTGGTGTCGATTGATGGCTCCTCGGATGTAAGACATACGTTACCAACGAATGATGAATCCTTTTGGTAAACATTCTCTGTCGGCAAGAAATAGTCGATAGGGACGTCATCCTCTACTCGTATTCGGAAAAGGTGATCTGCAACTCTGTTTTCTACTCCTCGTTTGTCTTCAATCTCTATATCAAATTCTTGGAGTAGCAGGATCCATCACAAAAGTCGTGGTTTCGCGTCTTCCTTCTGCATCAAATATTTTATTGCAGTGTGGTCGGTGTGAACAATGACTCGCGAACCTACTAGGTATTGGTGGAACTCATCGAGAGTTCGACTGGCATAGTAAACAGCATGTAGCTTTTTGTCTCTCCTTTGACCTAGAACTGCTCCTACAGCGAAATCGCTCGCATCGCACATAATTTCTAAAGGAAGATTCCAGTCAGGTGCTTGTACGATGGGGGCAGTAAATTAAGGCTTTCTTTATTTCTTCGAAAACTTTTACGCATTCTGGTGTGAAGTCAAATTTAACTTCTTTGCATAGGAGGGCTGTGAGTGGTCTGGCGATTTTGCTAAATTCCTTTATGAATATCCTGTAGAAACCAGCGTGCCCAAGAAAACTCCTCACGTCTTTCATGTTGGTGGGTGTTGGCAGACCGGTCAAAACTTCGACTTAAGCTCGACCTACTTCTATACCGGCAGCTGAAACTTTGTGCCTAGAACAATTCCATTATTGACCATAAAGTGGCATTTCTCCCAATTCAGGTCGAGATTATTCTCCTCACATCTTGCTAATACTTTGCACGAGTTGTTAAGGCATGATGTAAAATCGGAACCATACGCCGAGAAATCATCCATAAAGACCTCCATGAAATCTTTGGAAGGTAGCAAGAGCATTACAAGTGAATGTGGTCTTTTCTTGGTCGTCCGGATGAATAAGAATCTGGAAAAACCCCGAATACCCATCCAGAAAACAGTAGTACTTGTGGTGTGCAAGCCTTTCTAACATTTGATCTATGAATGGTAGAGGGAAATGATCCTTTCTTGTAGCAGCAATGACCTTCCTGTAGTCTATGCACATCATGTGACCAGTAACAGTTCTCGTAGGGATCAGCTCGTCTTTATCATTCTTTAGCACTGTCACTCCTCCTTTCTTAGGAACCACATGTACTGGACTGACCTAGTTGCTGTTCGAAATTGGATAGATAATTCCTGCATCTAGCAGTTTCATTGTCTCTTTCTGAACCACCTCTTTTAGATTTGGGTTCATTCTTCTCTGATGCTGAATAGATGATGTCGACTCATCTTCCAAGCGTATCCTATGCATGCATAAATCAGGCGAGATACCGGGAATATCATCGAGAGAATACCCAAGAGCTTTTCGATACTTGCGCAGCTTAATTAGCAACAAAGTTAGTTCTTCGCTAGTTAGGTTTGCATTGACTATGATAGGAAAACAGTTATCGTAGAGGAAAGCATATTTGAGTCCAGCTGGAAGTTGTTTTAATTCAACATTTGGTACTTTTTTCGAACCCCAGCTTTCCGATGAATGAGAATGGTGGTCGCTGTGTCTGAAACATTTGTCGACATAGGATGGAATTTTGATTTCTTCATTTACGTTGACTTTCATGATCTCTTCAGTAGCATCCATTAATCTGGCATACTCTGTAGCTTGGTCATTTATACCAAAAATATCGCTTTCAGGAGCTGCGAGAGATCTTTCTAAAGGATTGTTAGAATACATATCCATGAAAGATTGGCCAACTTCCTCGGATAAGTCATCAACAAAGAAAGTTTGGCCATCGATCAAATATTTATTGACCAGATTTTTCATGTCAAAATTCATTGATAAATCTCCGATGTTCAGACATATACGCCCTTTTTTAACATCAATGATCGCACCGGTTGTGGCCAAGAATGGTCTTCCCAAAATAAGGGGGTCCTTAGGTTCATTCCCATACTTCAGCACTACAAAATCTGTAGGTATATGAAATTTATTTATCCTTATGAGCACGTCTTCCAAAATACCTTCTGGAATCCTAACAGATCTATCAGCTAAAACGAGAGTAATATTTGTGGGCTTGAATTGAGTTAACCCGAGGGCTAGTGCAACAGAATAAGGTATTAAGTTCACACTGGAGTGTAGATCACAAAGATATCTCTGAAACCGCTCATTGTGGATGTTGCAATCCAAAACAAAACTACCAAGGTCTGGCTATTTAATTGGGATTCTTTCCTGAATCATAGCGCTTACTTGTTCAGAAACCATCATCACACTCTCTTCCGATGGTTGGAAACCTCTGGGGAAGAAATCTGAACAGTGTCACTGAGTGGCATCTCGACCATGATTTTTTAAAATGCTTTCTTGCAAATCGCTTTCTCCAATTCTCGCTTAGTTTGCGACTTGTTGGGAGGAAAGGGGGGTAAAGTCCTACACACTCTCTCCACTACTGGTTTGGCAGGAATCGAGTGCCGATCGACATTGTTTTCAGTTTGTCGATAGATTTTTATCATAGTTGGTCGATCGACATTATTCCCTTCTTGTCGATCGATTTCTATATCTTCTTCCGACTCCTCCTCTTGTTCATCGAGGTTAATTGTTGCCATCTCAACTTCAGGGGGTTTTTCTGCAGAACTGATTTCTACAGTGCTCGGGGTAAGGCGTTTTTCGCTTCTTAGTAACACAGCACTAACTTTACGTCTCGGGTTGCTGTATGTTCTTCCGGGAAGGAATCCTTCATCCCTTCTAACAAACCCAGCGTTATGCGCAACTTGGCTATCCAATTTCTTGACATGGTCACTCAAAGTTTCAAACTTATCATGTATATCAGAATACACATAATCCAATTTTACATCGAGAACCGCACTGATTTTCTGATGGCCTTTTAGAACTTTTCCCATCATAGATTCCAGCTAGAGATGGCAATCATGGATCTTGACCGCGGGCCTGGCGCGTAAAGGACTGTCGTGGTACGGTATTGGGATAAGGTTTTCTAGGCTCGCAAATTTGCAGGCCTCGCGGGACGGGTCTTTGCGGGACTGGGTCTTTTGCGGGATGAGCCGAAACGGGTCATGCGGGATTACATGGACCCGCATTTTTCTTCTTCATTTCTTATTGTACCCGAAAAAGCGAGAAAGAGACTGAGAAGAAAGCGATTCTTGTGACTTTTCCCCCAGAAAAGATAAAAGTTCCGGCGATGATGCATGATTCGAGCTCCGGTGATGATGATTTGAGCTCCGGCGATGACGACTCCAGCTCCAGTGATGACGATTCGAGCTCCGGTGGTGTTTTTATTTGGTTTTCTATTTTATTACACAAAGCTATGAATTGCTTTATTACAATGTGATATTTCTTGTTTAAGTTGATTGGTTTTGTTTTTAGTACTGTGAAGTGGTGTTTTTCTTAAATTAAATTTGGTTAGATTGGTGTTGTTTAGGAGAAAAGTTAGTTGTATATCACGTTACTTGTATAATTTGGCAAACTGATTCACGATTTTTTTTTGCAATCCAAATAATTAAAAAGAAAGATGGTTTGATGAAGACATACAACACTTGAGTCAAATTATTACAAAGACAACAACTCAATCAGATTCAAACTCACCAAAAGCTTATGCTAATAACAAAAGAAGACTTTTAACTCAAGAACGCAAGCACAAACGGAGCTTTGTGGCATTGATTTTGATAAGGCTTTAGTGAAGCTTAATGAGCTCTCTTCAGCCCTTTTACACAACTCTTCTACTTGAACATTCATAAAAGAAACTGAAGTAGGTGGTTTGATAAGGAGGCGTCCTGCGGGACGGTCCGCGAAGGCTTATATATTATGCGATACGGGTTTGGGCCGGCATTTTGAAGACCACAGCCCGCGCGGGACAGGCCCGTTGTAATCCGCTCGATAACTAACCCGCCGCGGTAAAGAGACAGAACGGGATGGGTAAACCTGCTTGACATCTCTAATTCCAGCTTGCCCTTACGAGTCTATTATGCCTTGTAGGTTCTTGTGTAGCTCATGTTTCGCTGCTGATCGGCAAGTCTTTGTTTGCGAAAGCCAGTCTCATCGATGTGGTCTACATGCTCTTCTTCATCTCCTTCAAGTAGAAAAGTCTAACTCTCATCGATAAACTGAACTTTCTCATCTCCAATCACAAAAGCATGAACTGAATCTGACGTTTCTTTAACCTCAGATATCCGATCTCCATTTGAATTCTCGGCCATCTTCCTCCTCTCAAGATCAATCTTCTTGGCACTAGTGCTAGTCGCCACATTTCCAATGACCCTCGTAGCTTCTTCAGGGCTCCTACTTTTGAAGTTCCCTTGACTCGCAGTGTTCAAAATCGCTTGGTATGTCCAATCGAGACCTCTGAAGAAGATATTAAGTAGCTGGATTTCGGAAAAACCATGGTGTGGGCAGTCTCGCTGGTAGGCTCTGAATCTCAACCAAAAAGCCTTAAAAGCTTCAGTAGTGCCTTGAGAAAAATTATAGATCTTATTCCTAAATTCATCGGTTTGTGCATCATCGAAGAAGTTGTTGAGGAAGACGCTTCTGATAACACTCCAGCAAGTCAAAGATCCTTGCTGAAATTGTTTCAGCCAGTGAGTCGCATCTCAAGCATGGGAGTGCGGGAAGAGTTTGTAAAATAAGTAGTCTTCAGAGACTCCATGCACCTTGATGTTAGACACAAAGTCCTCAAGTGCTTCTATATGGTCTATGGGGTTTTCATGAGGAAGACCATGTAAGGGGTGCTGACCTACTAGAGAGAAATATTTGGGTTTCAATCCAAAGTCTTTTCTTTGAATTGCTTGTGGACGGATGGCAGACCTGTTAGTGTAAAACCGATCAGGTCTGTTGCAATCATCCAACGTTCGGTGATGCTCCGGTCCAGCATTCAAAACAACAGCTATTCCAATAGGTATTGCAGCCCTATGTCTATAATTTATTTGGTTTGATGCGTTGCATACTCGACCTTTTTGATCTCCTAGAACTACTTTTCCATTAATGAAATAGGTAAGAACATACTTACCTGCTTCCGGCAGGATGGCGTTGATCGATATTGGTAGCAGAGTGTTGATCGATTCATCTGTCGACCCGTCACTCGATGTTGTTGTCTGAGTGTCGATCGATGCTAGGCCGAATTCCGTGTTCTTCATCTTAAGTACCTGTCAGCAGGGAAAGATGAAAAACTTTTTAGCAAATACAATAATAAAATCTAGACTATATCCTAAACTTAATCTAATGGTAAAAGAAAGAGTCCCCGGAAACGGCGCCAAATTTGATATCAATCAAATTACCCTAAGGAGTGAATTACTCTCTCAAATAAGAGGTTCAGATGTAGTACTTAGGTATCGAATCCACGGAGACTCTAGGATTACACAGTAGATTTACAGTCTTCGAAATAAAGCTAGGTTAACAGGTTTTAAGCAGTAAATGAAGTGGTGAACAAGGTAGTTGTTCGATTTGTTTGATTTGAGGTTGTTAACAGTTGGGAAAATAGCTAGATTCAGGTATTATCTCAGTATGATAAGTAGGTAACTTCTTTGGGTTATTAGCGGTTATAGATATTAATTGTTCTCGAACTCAAACTTAAGTAAAATAAATTAGATTATCTATATCTAAATCTCGAATTTCACCTTTCGTATATGAATCACGAGATAGTGTCGATCGATGATTCTTAGAGAATATAGATCGATGCACCTTTCAAAATATCGATCGACACAACGATTGTCGCGTCGATCGATGCTTCTTCTAGAAAGCTTTACGAGCTGGCTTGTTCACCGTTCTCTAACTTACTAGACCAACTTTCGTGTGTATCTAGTAAGTTAGATCAAACTAGCTTATTTTCAGGTGTTGGGTCAAGCTATTACTTGTCTCAATTAATCCTAAGATCTAAGTTAAAGGGTGATCAATCCTAAACTTAGCATTAAGAGCAACTAGATGAAGAACTATATTTTAAACACCCTAGGAACATTTCATGTTAGCAATACATAAATCAACCTTATGAGAAACCTAAATCTAACAGGAAGACTACTCAGACATATTCATAAGAGACATGGTTATGATGGTCTGAATAATACTGCAATAGATAAATAAAAACAGAATAGAGTAAAGAAACATAAATGTCTGCTTGACCCAATACCTGAATCTGCTTGATGCATAAATGTCTCCAGCCCCGCAAGGTATTCTTTCGCCACTCTCCCGTTAGCATCTCTATGCATATACATCCACCTCCGCAACTCGTAAATATTTCCGGAGCCCGACATTTTTTTTTTCTTTCACGTTTTTTTTTCTTGTTGGTGTGTTTAAAATGATGTTCAAACGTCCATATTTGTAGGAAATTTTCGAATCTGGTAGTTGTAGTTTTGCTAGGAATTTACAACGAAATTTAGTTAGGTTGCCGAAAAAAACGTGTTACAACTAGAAAGTCAGTGGATTCAAAATTTCCTCGGTAAGTAGATGTAAAATATTTCCTCGTAAAGTACACGCTACATTTACGTTGAGTTTACGAGGAAAGCGTATTTCCTCGTAAAAGCCACGTGACATTACATCGACTTTACGACGAAATGATTTCGTCGTTATTTTACGAGGAAATAACGCTGATTTTATATTTTCTCGTAAGTTCCTCGTAAAGTCGACGTAAACTTGTGTTTTCTTGTAGTGAACACTGTCTAATGTGGCGGCAAAAGCATGTTGACTTGTGCAAGCTAGTTAAGCCATTGCTTGTACACAAAGATATGTTTCCGTGTGTTTCTCTTCTTACTTTTCAGCAGGGAGAATCTGGAAAACAAGCATCGACAATGAAAAGAGTAACATATACAACTTCAATGTTGATGGTCGTTGCATTCTTCTGTTTCCGAATCCGATGCTACCGCTTTCACCACTTCCCGTCGGCGGCGTTCTTGGTCCACTCCAATTGACTGTAGAGTCGTTTGTGAGCAATACAGTGACATGTTGTTCTCAATCAAAGATTCGTAATATTTTTCATCTTGAGGAGCATGAGCTTTTGACAACGGTGGCTTTAAAGTGGGATGATATTCAGGTCAAGAGGCATCATAAGCGTATCAATATGAAGTATCTTGTTTAGGCTGTGTTCAGTCTAAGGCAAAAACCTATAATTATACGTGTGGTGATGAGTGTTCGCGATCCCAGCTACGAATGTTCTCAAGTCATTGCATCTTGTGGAGATATTCTTAAGACAGTCATGAAATCACTGCTTAGCATGGTGTGGGTGTTGTTTTTCAGAAACTGGGAAGTATTATCTTCTATTTATGGAAACTCATCTGATGCCGAGTACATTATTGAACAGGAACTTACTTTCGTGTTCCACTTGGATGGTCTCAAGGGCATAGTCATGTATCTTATAGAACCGCCTGGTGGCATCTTTTCATCTCTTGTTGTTGGTGATCGATTTCATGTTCAAGACAGTCTTTCTGACAATGTAAAGAATGTGTTTCTGAAATTGTGGCCACCCGAGACTGACAAGGCAGTGTGGTCTATAAAATTTTGTCCGTCACTGCCATGGGTATTTTTTCATGTCATCTCATTACAAATCAGGTGTGGAGTTTTCAACTTGGGAACGAGAGCTAGTTGTAGATCCACGACATTAATTTATTGGAGTAATGTTTGTGGGAACCGAAATTCGCACTGTCGATTTCCGTTTAAATTAGGAAACTAGGAAAAACCTAATTTCCCAGAGGTTCCGGAGATTTATTAATACCACACGCTAAGCAATCACAACACGAGATATCAACGACAAAGTACAAAAATCGTAAAAAGAGAGCAAAATAGATTATATTACGAATCCGTGTTTGAGAGTTACAACAAGATATAAGCCTGGGCTCGAGAGCTGTCTGCGAGATTCCTAGTTCTAGCAACCCTAAGACGGCTAAAACTAATTGAGTTGCAGCTCGAAATAACAAAAACGAAAATATGCCTAAATCGCTCTAAGTGCTAAGTTTGCTCCGAAAAAAGTCTCTCTCCATGCCTCTCGCCTAGGACTGCTTATATGCTGGCTCCTAGGTCGGTTTACACTTTTCATCTTCTGCACTTAAGCCGTCATAGCATAAAAATGGAGATATTCCATTTTTTCCGATATTCGTAATTATCTTCAAAATTTCGTATTTATCCGCGGAAACTTGACATTTATCTTTCCTTGCGAACCAAGCGTAAACCGTCATGCGGCTTACGGGCTGTTGGTTAAGAAATCGTAAGTTGGGCCTCGAGTCATGTCTTAGGTCCCTTTTGGCCGTCATCTGTCTCGAAGCATTTATTACGGCTTCTTTCGATAAAGAACGAACTTTCCGCGGTTTTTACCGTAAAGTTTGATCGATGACTTAGAATGGCGGGAAACATGAAATGGGTTCGCCACGGTCTTCGGGAGATAGCATCAAAGGGTAGACGAGAATGCATGGACTAATGTCGTATCGACGTTTCGGAAGAGCTCGGTCGCTACGTAGCGACCGAGCGGAACGGACTCTCGGTCGCTACGTAGCGACCGAGCTTGGCTCGACCTATGTCACTACGTAGCGACCGTGCGGGATGAACGCTCGGTCGCTACGTAGTGACCGAGCTTGGTTCGAGCTCGGTCGCTACGTAGTGACCGAGTTGACGGACGCTTGGTCGCTACGTAGCGACCAGACAGCTCTGTCGCTACGTAGCGACCGTGCGGGACGAACGCTCGGTCGCTACGTAGTGACCGAGCTTGGCTCGAGCTCGGTCGCTACGTAGTGACCGAGTTGACGGACGCTTGGTCGCTACGTAGCGACCAGACAGTGTGCATGTGCGGTAGTTGCGTAATGACCGAGCTTGGTTCGTCCGTGTTCTGATCGTCATACTCGGACCTATCCGTAGCTGGTCTGGGTATGTTTCCGATCGCTTATGTTTGATCTAAATAGAATTTGAACGAAACTTTATCTCGGGAACATACGTTGCGACGTTTTCTTGACCGAGCATGATTTGTTGCGGAAAGACATACTTGTATTCTGTGGGGATTTGGACGTTAACTTCGTCGTAACCGTTTCCAACCTCAACAGGTAGCCCCCCAGCTCGTTAGAATTGTGGATTTCTAGTGAGATTCTAACGCGCGGTATGGCGAGTTCGAACAAGATTGGTGTATTTGGGCGAAGTTCGTGTCCGAAAATCCGCAAGTAAATAGTAATTTCTCATGCCTATAAGAAGGGAGGTAACTTCTTCACAACCTTTACACTTACTCATTCTTATAGAGAGGTCTCTTGAAAAATTTCTTTTTTTTTTCTCTCTACCCTTTTCTTCTTGATTCTTAAAAGGAAAATACGAAATGTCGAGTACGAAAGGGGTTCGAAGAAAGGGTCATTGCCCGCGAATGTTCCTGAAGAGCTCCTTGTGCCAAAGATAGAATTCGCTCCTCATTCGGTAGACCCGGTCGAGAATGAGGCATGGTGGGTCGCGTGTTATGGTTCGATCACACCTCCAAAAGAGAAGTCGTTCCCGGTCATGAACCGTCGCCCGGTCGAGGAAAGTGCACCAAGTAGGAGTACTAGCGAATTCCTCGAGATCATGCGGTCGTTCTATCAGATTTCAGATGCGGTGGAGTTCCGGGTTCCTTGTAAAGGAGAGCGCGCTAGCTATCCCTCGGAGGGTTACTTTACTTGTTACGAAGCATTCGTAGTGTGCTGTCGCTTGTGGTTCCCGATTCCCGAAATTATCGTCCGTGTGTTGGATCGTTTCGAGGTGGCGATACGCCAACTGAATCCCCTTGGCATTCAGCACCTTATTGGAGTCCTGATCCTGAGCTACGAGCATGGTCCCTCCCTTACCGTCGATCACTTTGAAGCGCTTCTTAGGTTAGAGATCGTCAAGGATACGGACAAGTATAGGATGGTCCCTCGGAACTTCATGTCAGTGGCTAAAGGGTTTACTTCCAACTTCAACTCGTGGAAGAAATTTTTCTTCTTCGTTCGTATAGACGTTGCGTCTGTTGAAAAGAGTTGTATCCCATTGTTCCGGAGGTTGCCGAACGATCGTCCCTTCATCAATCCTCTTGCTTCGTTCCCTGAGGATATTATCACGGTGAGGGATCTTCTCAGGAACGGTCCTTTTTTTCTGGACTTCCTTTACGCCGAAGAGAGTTCGAAAGGCGTTGAGGTTTGTGCATCCTAGTACTACTTTGGGCGGGGAAACAGGGAGTGACTCTGAGCCCGATGACCAAGGTCCAGATGCTTCTCCCACGGTTGTGACGGGGCTGAATTCTTCGAAGGGGAAAGATATTGACCTTGGTGACATAGAGTTTTCGGTGGACGATTCCATGCTTCTAGGATGGGATTCAGACCTTCCTTTCGGTGATGGAAGCGGTACGAGCGAGGTCCCTATTCCGGACTTCGATGATTTCTTTGCTGGTCTTCCCTCGGGCTTCGATGCTCCTCCGGCTACGAACGAGTCGGGGAGGCCGAAAGTCGTCGCGGAAGGATCTCGTATCATCAACGGGGTATAGGCTTTAAGAATTTTGACGATCGTTTCAAGTATATATTTTTTTTTTGCTTATAACGTGTTAATCGGTTTTGCAGGGCTTGAACTTGCTTGAACTTGCTTGGATCAGCCATTGACGCGAGCCATAGAGAAGCCATGATCTATCACTTTAAAGCGGAGAAATTGGAAAAGGACCTTGCTCGCATGCGAGACGAGATGTTGGCGCGAGATGCGTAACTCGCTCGTGATCATGCCAGGGCTGTTCGTAAGGCCGAACAGAAGGGCAAGAGGGAGATTGTCGAGGTGATGAAGACTCGCGCCTCTCAATTCCAGGTCGAGTACAGGAACCTCAAGGATGCTTTCACCTCGCTAGGCGATTTCCGTGAGTGTCGCGGTTCAGTCCGGAGCCTTTGGAAGACGCGGGAGGACGATTACGTTTTCAAGAAGGAGATGGAGTTAATGAAGGGTGGCATGAAGGACCATGCTCGCGCTGAGGCGCTCATTCCTCCGATCGACGGGAGGATTCAGGGATTTTGGGATCCCATCCCGGTTTCTCCTGATACCGTAGAGACCACGACCGAGTTTCCCGGTGATACCGTAGGGATTTTGATGCATTTGGAGCTTCGTTGTCCGGGAACTTTTACTTTGAACCTTGAGAGGTGGAGTGAAAATCTGGAGGGAGGAGGTTATTTATTTATCCTGCGTTTGTTGCCGAGTATGGCTTTTATTTGTCTTTTTCTGCCGAGTGTGGCTTTGATTTCCCACCGCTTTATGCGGTCTTTATATGTGATGGGCGTTTTATTTCGAATTGTTTCGAGTAAATTTGAAGTAAATTTGAGTTGTCGTCTCATTTTTAATTCCGTTGGGACGTTCAATCTTTCGGTTCGCTAGTGACTTTTCGTAAAAATTTCTTATTCTTACAACTTTTGGGAACGTTGAGATGTGAACGGAGAGACATGGTTTAGGATCTCGTATCGTTTAGATATCATGTCTTGAGATGTCTGAGACCAATGCAATGGGTTTAGGGCAAGACCTAGGTTTACACTCAGTTTTAAGGTTTGTGCGGTGACTAGCCGGCTATCGATTTTCCTGTTGCGATTTCTACCTGATTCGTACCGATTTAAAGTCCGCGATAGGTTCTCGGCTTATATGACTTGTATGGTATGAATCGAGCATCTTTCCAGAGACAATTTTTAAGCCAACTGGAAGTGCTAGACCAAAATTTTGGAATTTTTTGTAACGCGCTTTCGTCCTTGTGTTGGACTTTCGAAGATCAAAAGAGTGATCAATCGACGAACGGGGTGTAAGGTTTTTGTGGTCGTGGTCGGACAATTTGTTCGCATCGTCTCGAATTTTAACTTGGCGACGTCTCGCGGTTGTTTCGAAGACTATACGAAATATTTTCGGTGCTGAAGAAAGATTATTTTCTGATTTTGGGCAGGGTGAGGCCGCTGACAAGAGTCTTAATGTTCGTAGATTTTCTAGGCGTGTCCTGAAACTTTTGCGTTTAACTGAAGCGTAAGCGTTTTAATTAAAAAGGAGCAATGCATATTGTAAAGAGAGATTTTTATTTTTTTTTAATCTCTAAAACCTCGATTACAATAACGCGTCTTTTCCTATGTGGGAATATATGAGTATACGCACCCACTCCCCCCCCCCCCATTTTTAGAGAGGGGGATAGCTGAACTCGTCTTTCGACGAGCTGCCTACGTACCTCTTTCAAGGATCAAGCCATCTCGTAGTTCTGTTTTATGCCGCGAGCGTTTTTACTCGGCGGTTGTCGCCGTGCTAACCGCCCTGATCGTGATGACCTTGGCCGGGGCAGCGTTCTCTTCCGGATGTTCCGGTTGAGTTGTAGCGTCGGCTTCGGACACGTGTTGAGTTTTGATGTCCGAAGCGTTTGCGTCAGCAGCCGATGTTAAATCGTCTTTCCTTGAAGCGTTTTTGGCCGAAGATTGATCTATCTTCGTGCGCTTGCGATTTGCCGTTACAGAAGTCGTCATTTTCCTTAACTTGTGCTCCACAAGGAAACATAGTCGCGACTGTTTCTGACATCCCCAGATAGCTGCGACTCCGTTTGGGGTAGGGAATTTGACACCTAGGTGGTATGTCGATGGAACGGCTTGCATGGCGTTGATCCATGGGGTTCCCATGATCACGTTGTAGATGGCAGGATGATCGACCACAGCGAATTCGACGATTTTCGTGATCTCCTTGGCCATGACTGGCAACTGGATTGACCCGAGGGTCATCGATACTTCTCCTGAAAACCCATGAGTGGTTTCGGCGTTGGAGTTACTTCTCCGAGTTCGATGCTCATCCGATTGAGGGTGTCGCGGAAGATTACATTGACCGTGCTTCCCGTGTCAATGAGTACTCTTCCGACTTCCAGATCTCGTATGACGAGATCTATGACGAGCGGATCGCAGTGAGGTTGGTCGATCCCGCCAGCTTCCTCCTTCCGACTTCCAGCAATTTTGACCATTTCGGGTAAGAGACCATGTAGGCCAGTTTGCGCTCGACTCCGCCATCCGCTGGTAAGCCTTGATAGCCAAAACCGTATCGTTGCAGAATTGCGATCCTCCAATGATCATGTTCACTCTGCGACGATTGTTATCGTTCCCCTTGTCGTCCGGCCTTCTGCCGCGTTTATCCCGGGATTGGTTTCTTTGAGGAGATTTCCCCGCGGGCGGATTTTTATCCGTCTTCGGGGGGCCATCGGTTTTGAGGATGAGATCTTTCACGCTGGTCACTTTCGAGAGCTCTCCAGCTAGTAGCTTCGCGGCCAGCCTTGCTTCCAAGACTTTGCAGTTAGACGTGGAGTGTCCTCGGGACTGGTGGAACTCGCAGAAGTTGTTTTCGTCATATCCTTGATTGCGAGTCCACGTAGTACCCGTGGTTCGGCCCGGTCCTAACTGATCGAGTAATTGTGCGCTCCTTGGAGATCTTCCCCCTCGTGATGGACATACTTGTCGTTACAAGAGTTCTTCTTCTTCGTTTTTGGATCTAGATCTTTCGAGGTTGGTCTTGCCGACTTATGTTTTTGCGATAAGACTTCCGTTTCTTCCTCGATTATGATGTAGTCCGTCGCCTTGTGGATCGTCCACGGTTTGTCGAGGGTTATCTATTTTCTGAATTTCGACTTGTACCAGAGCGTTTTTATGAGCGCATCAATGGCCACCTTGTCGCTTATCCCGCTGATCCTGGACATTACCAGCTTGAATCGGCTGATGAACTCGCGGAGGGGTTCGTCTTCCCTCTGGGACAGACTCCAGAGATCGACATCAGAAATTTCTCTATCTATGAACATAGAGTATTGCTTGAGAAATTCTGATGCGAGCTGTCGGAAGCTGTCGGAAACTCCCGATAGAGTTTTGCTTAAGGCGTGCGAACCATTCGAGGGCTGTTCCTTCCAGATTCTTGACGAACAGGCGGCAGTAGCCGGCGTCTTTTTCACCGTTCTTCAGTCTCGCTCTTCCCATCGTGATGTGGAAAGCCTGAAGGTGCGCCTTCCGATTGGTCGTACCATCATACTTCGGTACTTTGATTTTTCCCGGATCGGATACCCTCATATCTAAGATGCGAGTGGTGAAGGGGGTCTTCCGAGCCCTTTCCAACAGCC
The DNA here is from genome assembly GCF_020379485.1 of Brassica napus. NCBI lineage: Eukaryota > Viridiplantae > Streptophyta > Magnoliopsida > Brassicales > Brassicaceae > Brassica > Brassica napus. The sequence continues at coordinate 40,653,208 of NC_063445.1, forward strand.
TGTCGATCTCGGGTGCAGCCCTGGTAGCGTGATGGATTTGGGATTTCACGGCTCTTACTTCTGCCGCAGTCTTGGTGATATAGTCGTGAAGATCGCGGATATCCGACGTCTCGCCAGCAGATTTCCGAGCCTGTCGGCGTTTCCTGCGAGTGAGCTCGGTTTGCTTTTCAGGCAGCTCTTCTTGTTTGTTCCAATAGAGGACTTCCTCCTCTTCCGTCATCGGTTTGTCGAACGGAGAACTTTCCCGAGCAGATCGGCTTCTGGTCCTTTTTGGATGTCTGTCGACGTACTCGACTTCGTTATCCTCAGAATCTTTCGCGGGAGGCGGAGGACTTTCAGGGTTCCTCTTTTCGACGGGAGATTTTTCGCTAGGGTTTTGACCTGAAGGTTTTTCCCGCGCGGCTCCAGGCCTATCGAGTGGGGTAGCGAAGTCAAGTCTTTTCCCGCGGACTTTAGTGGTTCCGCGGGAACGGATTGCTCTTGTCCTTGCCGTTAAGGTTTCAACCTGTTTCGTCAAGGTGCTCACGAGCCTGTCATGTTCTTCCAACCTTTTTTCGTAGGTAGCGAACATCTTTTTAAACTCTTCGAGCGCCGCGGCTTTGGCTGGTGCGTTTGCCGCGGATACGTCCGCCGCGGGATTGTTGAGATCAGTGCCACTGCTTCCGTTAAGAGGAGTCTGCACATTATCTGCGTCGTTAGTTGACATGTCTGGTTGAGCGTGATGTGGTTGAGAGTTAGATTGATCGGTATCCCCCTCCTTCTAGCGCCAAACTGTGGGAACCAAAATTCGCACTGTCGATTTCCGTTTAAATTAGGAAACTAGGAAAACCCTAATTTCCCAGAGGTCCCATAGATCTGTTAAAACCACACGCTAAGCAATCAGAACACGAGATATCATTGACAAAGTACAAAAATCGTAAAGAGAGAGCAAAATAGATCTTATTCTGAATCCGTGTTTGAGCGTTACAACAAGGTATAAGCCTGGGCTCGAGAGCTTTCGGCGAGATTCCTAGTTCTAGCAACCCAAAGACGGCTAAACCTAATTGAGTCGCAGCTCAAAATAACAAAAACTGAAATATGCCTAAATCGCTATAAGTGCTAAGTTTGCTCCGAAAAAAGTCTCTCTCCATGCCTCTCTCCTAGGACTCCTTATATACTGGCTCTTAGGTCGTTTTACGCTTTTCCTCTTCTGCGCTTAAGCCGTCATAGCATAAAAATGGAGATATTCTGTTTTTTCCGTTCTTCGTAATTATCTTCAAAATTTCGTATTTATCCGCGGAAACTTGACATTTATCTTTCCTTGCAAACCAAGCGTAAACCGTCATGCGGCTTATGGGCTGTTGGTTAAGAAATCGTATGTTGGGCCTCGAGTCATGTCTTAGGTCCCTTTGGGCCGTCTTCTTACTCGAAGCATTTATTACGGCTTCTTTCGATAAAGAACGAACTTTCCGCTGTTTTTACCGTAAAGTTTGATCGATGACTTAGAATGGCGGGAAACATGAAATGGGTTCGGTACGGTCTTCGGGAGATAGCATCGAAGGGTAGACGAGAATGCATGGACTAATGTCGTATCGACGTTTCGAAGGAGCTCGGTCGCTATGTAGCGACCGAGTGGAACGGACGCTCGGTCGCCACGTAGCGACCGAGCTTGGCTCGAGCTCGGTCGCTACGTAGCGACCGAGCGGGAGCTTGGCTCGAACTCGGTCGCTACGTAGCGACCGAGCGGGAGCTTGGCTCGAACTCGGTCGCTACGTAGCGACCGGACAGCGTGCATGTGCGGTAGTTGTGTAATGACCGAGCTTGGTTCGTCCGTGTTCTGATCGTCATACTCGGACCTATCTGTAGCTGGTCTGGGTATGTTTCCGATGGCTTATGTTTGATCTAAATAGAATTCGAACGAAGCTTTATCTCGGGAACATACGTTGCGACGTTTTCTTGACCGAGCATGATTTGTTGCGGAAAGACATACTTGTATTCTGCGGGGATTTGGACGTTAACTTCGTCGTAACAGTTTTCGACCCCAACAATGTTTCTTGCGCCTCAGGCAAGCTCTTGGGCTTCGTTTTGGTTAACGACATATTCTGTTTTCGTGGATATACATCCCTACATTCAAGGAGATGTGGCATGAAAGAGTTTTTGGAGCATCCCAACCATTCCATATATCATGGTAAACACGCTACGGATATTTATCTGGCTGATGTGTTCATTATCATGTTAGTGTGCACGTTTCTGGGCATTGAGTTATTTGCATATAAAGTGTTGGACAATGTGGAACTTAAACGGGGCATTCAGTCTCTACGGCGTGTTGTGACGATTATTCTCCTCGATGTCAACAAAGTCAATTGGTTGGAAACTTGTGATTATACATGTAGTCAAGGAAAGCACACTATGCATTGGATAATTAAAGAGAAGAAGGAGATCAACGGAAATTCGGAAGGAAGGGAAAAGCTTTCAAAGGATATAATTTTCTTGGAGGCTTGGGAGCCGCAATTTCCATCTCCATTTGTGGTCAAATCCTTCGAACCCGGAGGGACATGATGCAGCAGCATCATGCTTGGAACACAAGAATTGAGATAAACGATTAAGCTTTAGGCTTTTAATAGTTTTTCTATTTATTTTATTAAATTGCTATTTTTCTTTTATTTTATACTAGATAGTAACCCGCTCTTTGCGCGGGATAAGATGTCTATATTAATGTTGAAATTATATATTATGATTATGTATAAGACTCTGGTGTGATTGGTGACCAAGGTAATGAGAAAGAACATTCAATTTCTTATGGTTCCCTTAAAAATACACCATTCATGAGGAATTAATTTTCTTTTCTATTCCTAATCATTCTTTTTTTTGTAGAGAATAACAAAGCAAAATTATTCCTTTATTATAAAAGTAATGAAAAAGTCTATCTTTATTCATAACGTAGAGGTTCCTTATATAGGAGATTACACCGTCATAGATAAATGGAAAGATTACAAATCATAATCTCTTGGTTATGAGCCATCCACAATCTGGTTCATAACACTCCCCCTTGGATGCCATAACCATTTAGAGCTTGTAATGTGATTTAATGTTGCCTCATTAAAACCTTACCAGGAAAACCCAATTGAGAGAAAACCATGGTGAAGAAAAAAAAAGTACAACACACATTACTGCCCCTGATTTGGACATTACTGAAGGTCCCTTGGACCTCTCCAATTTTCTGCAATCCATGGGTGATGAAGATCTTGGGTATAATATGCTTTGTCCTCGAACATGATAATTGGTTCTTCTTTACCATCGGCCATGCCACAATCTGATCGAACATATTGAATCATCGACCTCAAATACACACACACGAAATCTTGGATGATGTTGCTGTGATATGGGTGTACCACCATGTGTAAAACATAACCTGTCTGGAAAAAAAATCAACAAAACCAAATAACCCCTCTTTGGGTTGGTTAGTATAAAATAAACCAAAATCAAAGTCTTCTTCATCATCTTTCTTATAGACCAATCAGATCAGTGTCTAAAACAAGACTTCTGCATAGTCCATCTCAGGACTAAATGGACTTCTTTATCGTCCACCTTCGGACAGAATGGATCAGTGTCTAAAACAAGTGATCTCACGCCCATGTACTAGATAATGAGTGAGACTGGTCCATATTAAATCTCTTGAGTACCCTTTTCTGTATATACTATTTGATGCACAAGGATTTCATTGTTAATGTACTCAAGCTGTAATCCCAAACAAAACTTTGTTTTCCAAGATCTTTCATCTCAAACTCTTTCTTGAGATATTCAATTGTTTGGGAAATTGTATCCAGAGGTTCCTAGGATATTCAGATCATATACTTTGATGATTATCAATATTGTTCTCGAGAACTTGCTGTACTTTCAGCTCAATACCCTCTAGTACTTTTATTATCCAGTGGACCATATAAATATGCAGTCACTACATCAACTTGCTGCAAGTCTAATTTTCTCTCTTATATAGCCAGACTTATGAGAAATCTAAAGGTAGTTGCATCCACCACATGGGAGTATGTCTCCTCATAATCTATTACTGGTCTTTGTGAAAATCCTTGTGCAACATCAGCGTTATATCTCACGATTTCTATTCCTCACAAGACCCATTTATATCCACTGGTTTTAACATCGTATGGCGTCTTATTCATATGGCCAAATACGCCTTTCTTCCTTAAACTATTTAACCCCACGTTTCCATTCAATCCAAAATGTTCTACGAGTGCGCACTCTTATATTGACGTGGGTTCATGATCCTCGCTTATATTCATAAATTCAAGCGCTACCTTGTATACAAATAAATCATCTTATGTCGACATTCCTTATTGGTTCCATTATGTTCCAGACATGATATAATCGATTGAGATTCATTATTATCACGACCTTTCATACTTTGCAGCTTGGCATCCCAAGCTACATTGTTTGGTACCTGTACCTTAGAGCCGGCCGGCCTTATCTTCATGTCTGGGATGGTTTCCTTATTATCCTCGGATTTGGATTTTGATTATCATTCTCTGCACCTTTCTTTTGTTTCCGAGGATTCTTATCTTTTGGAACCTATTTGGTCTACCACGTTTCATACGTTGTCTAGACTCTGTAGCAACTTGACTGTGTCTCTTCTTGGACATCAAATTCGTTGGTGCTTTACAAGCTAGTTTATATATGACAGTCATTATTTTTCGGGTCATCAAATGTGTCTGGCATTTGGATAGCTAGCTTTGTAAATGTATAATCTTTGGACGTCTATTTCACATTCTTTAGTCTGAGGATCTTGCCAAGCCATTGATGGTTGATTCCATTCTATTTCTTTTACCATTCTTTTACCAGCTTTATTTTTTTTTCTCCTCCTGGTCTTAAAATAATTCGTGTACCTGGCCTCAAATATAATCACTCATAGTTGGCTCAAAGTACTTTATTATTGTGGGAGAATCATATCCAACATATATCCTCATCCTCCTTTTGAGGTCTCATCTTAGTTCTCTGTGGTGGAGCAATTAGTACATAGACAGCACATCCAAATGTCTTATGATGGGGTATGTCTGGCTCTTGACCCGTTAATAATTGTGATAGGGGATATCTATGCTCACTAAATGGCCTGATGCGTATTAACTTAGGTGCATGTAAATTTCGTGTGGCCCAAGCTGTGAATGAGAGTTTTGACCTCATAAGTTATGGTCTATCAATCAGCTATTTGCATTTTAAAAGATTTCGGCCAAGCCATTCTTGGTATTGACATGTATCACAGAATTGTCGACACTTACCCCCATGGACATACCATAATCATTTAAACGCTTGGGACATGTATTCACCAGTATTATCTAGACATATAGTCTTTATTTATGAAAAAGGGGCTCGTAGCCGTTTTACTGGTGATGGCCTAATGAGTTTCCCTTGTGTACATGCTACACACGTGAGATTCTTTGGGATAACTCTTCTTATCTTTTAATGTGTGCCTTTTGAATATCAATTTTCGCATCATGTTTGGACCAGGATGGCCAATCCGGTCGTGCCATAAAGTGTATATTTTCGCAGGCTTTTAGCCTCTATCATACTGATCTATGCATAGTCTAGGTCAGTAGAGAATGCAGGTATAGTCTTTAGGACTTATTATGGCCTTGGGCGATTTTATACATATATCTGAAGGAACTCTTTGTTTCCTTCGCCCATTGTTTCAATATGGAAACCATTCATTCTTATATCTTTAAAACTCAATAGGCTGCTCTTGCTCTTAGAGCTGGGTGAATATAAGGCATCACTGATTTCTAGATGCATACCCTTAGGCAATAATATATTAGCCTAGCCATAGTCTTCTTTCAGACTGGCGATACCTGCTTTAGTACTTATATTGGCGTTTTTCAGTGTACTCATATAGAAAAATCATTCATTCATTTAATCTAAGCAGACAATGTAATAGAAATAAATTCAAGGAGATAAAAATCAGAGAAAGCATACAAGCAAAGCAATCACACAAGTTTGATGTCGAAATCAGATTATCAACTTGATTCTTTTAGGCAATCATAAGTCTCATATTCCATAAGATCATCTTGATCATGTTCGAAATTATTTTCACCATCTTTATAGACCAAGTGGGTTTCAGGATTCTTCCCTTTCAGACTCTCTTTGATAGAGGTCACAAAAATGTTTGGGAGTCCTTCATATCTTAGCCCAATGGTTCCCCATTCCACATCTATGGCACACTGATTTGGTCGAGCTTTGTGGTTTAAAGGATATACCACGGCCACTGCCTTGACCATGGCTCAAATTGGGTTGATACCCACGGCCTCTGCCATAGTGATTCCCACGGCCAAATGTGTTATAGTGGCCATGGCCACGTCCTTTCCACCCTCCACGGCCATGACCGTGTGGTCTATCATTCTGGACGTGGTTACCTTTTTTTTTCTTTTGTGGCCTTATTGGTATCAGGTAATGGGGTTAATCCAGGAGGTCTCAATTCACTGTTTCTCATCAGTAATCCATTATTTTGCCCAGCTAGCAATAGACTCATCCACGGACTTATAGTCCTGGATTCTGGGATTCCTCCAATCAAATAGGGCCTTTGGTAATAACACTGTTCTTTGGTGATCATATCTCGATTTTTCACTCTGTCCAAAGGTTTAGAGGATTCTCTATAATCAGATACTGATCTTTGAGACTCTTAATAAGATGATGGCTAATAATTTACATTGCCCTGTATCAATCTTTCTCATTGGCATTATTGCCTTCTATGATACATTCACCAAGTCTTTTTGACTTTAGGATAATCTTTGTATCCAATGCCCAACGTAAATAATTATCTCCAGAGAGATTTAGGGCAGCAAAATCCGGGTTGATTTTCGACATCTCAAATCATATATCACTCAATATTTAGGTATAATTTTCATGCGGCCTTACTCTTAAAAACAATCAATTCGGATTTCAATCTTGTGAAGGCAATGAAACTATCAATCTTAAAGGCATTTAATCAATCAGTCAATTTCTAGCAAGTCTCAACAATACTATTTCTATGTGCTCATAATATTATGGTTTATCAAGACGAGCAAAAACAGATTCAATTAATCATGCAATTAGGGTTTAACAATCAATGGATTTTAGCAAGACTAGTAAAAAGATTTATTAATCACTCAATCAGTTTCAAGGCTGATTTTAGCAATACTAGAATATAGATTTCAAGCATGAATTTTAATGAATCAGTTTCAAGGCTGATTTTAGCAATACTAGAATATAGATTTCAAGCATGAATTTCAATGAATCAGTTTCAAGGCTGATGGGTATTTAGCATAAACCATGTGTAAATAATTTATCTAGTATCCAAATTTATCAAACCTCAAAACATATAATCAGATCAATCAATTTAATCGAACTTAGCATACAATCTTAAACCTCAAGACATTAGATTTTATCATGAATCTATCAACCTAGCATACGGATTCTCAATTCTCAAAGACATCCAAATCAGATCAATATAACCTATCATACAGATTATTTAGGGTTTCTAATTAAAACAGATCAGATTACAAAACTATCAATCCTAGCAGATGATATTAAACCTCAAGAATCATGCAATCAGATCATTCGGATTTTAAACAAGTAAATCTCAATCAATCTATCAACCTATCCGATTATATAAGCAAAGCAAGCTAGCAACCTATCAGATTCAATCAATGTTTTAACAGGCTGGTCGGTTTAAACAATTTTAAATTAGATGAACAATTAACCAAGCATGATGAGAAAATACATCTATCAATTTAACGGTCAAACAATTCTAGCAACATAGCATCAGATTCAATCACATTTAAAACTTCAATGATCAAAACCGAAAACAGTTTTGATTTCAAAATATTCGATTAGGGTTTTAATATGTGATTTGATAATTATAGTATAATTAATTCTGATACTTATATTGTTTAGGGTTTATAGATATAGGGTTAGGGTTTATCGGATTTTAACTTGTAAAAACCGATTTGGGGTTTTAATCATGTAGGAACATGATTTAGGGTTTGGGGTATCGAACTTTTAGAGCTTCAATTTACTCAATTAGAATTTTTGATCTATTACCCTATGGTTTTGATTCATAAAGATTAGGGTTTTAGGGTTTCATTCTTTATCAATCAATCCATGTTCGATTATGGGTTCGTAGGTTTTGAATTACCTTTTAACCTTAGATGATTGTTGAATCGGACCACCAAAGGAGTTGAGCCGCGAGCTGGAATGGATCGAGTCACTTCTATCGGGTCGCAGACGTCCTTTGTTGCTTGATCGGGAACGCCTTGCTGTCTGATGCTGTCGCGAACGAGGAAGAGGTCGCGTGCTGGAGCTGCTCTCGAGTCGCGAACGTCTGAGCTAGGATCAGGAATGCCTTGGGCTGAAGCTGATCGGGGGCGCGAACTGGAACAGATGTGGGAACTAGAGACGCGATCGGGGTTTAGGGTCCGTTGGATCACCGGCTAGGGTTAGGGTTTTAGGATTTTTCGATTTGGATATTAGCTTAGGGATTTAGAGTTTCGTGCTGATAACGTGTTATAAAAGTAATGGAAAAGTCTATCTTTATTCATAACATAGAGGTTCCTTATATAGGAGATTACACCGTCATAGATAAATGGAAATATTACAAATCATAATCTCTTGGTTATGAGCCATCCACAATCTGGTTCATAAAATCCTCATTATTTTTGAGAAGGAACAATCATTCCCACTCATTCCTTTCATTTTATTCCTCTTGATTCATTTTTTATTTGTTCCTAGTGTTCTTCAAATGGTTACCAGTCACACCAGGTATACTTTAGGCGATATTTAGATAGAACTAAATGTATGATTGTTATTAGAGGCGAAACCAAAATTGTTTTATAATGGGTTCACTAATATTAAAATTTAATATATGGTGTTTGCAAGTTTGAGAAGAATCTTTGGAAAACATTTTTTTTATATTTCGCCTATCACGTTGTAGTAGTTATCAACTTAGGGGTTTAGCACATAAAATAAAAAAAGGTGGATCAATAACATATTATAAGCAAAACAATAACTGTGTGAAAAAAAAAAGTATAGCTCCTTTAAATTCAAAAAACATAGTTGCATAATAAAATAAATTGAAGGTTATTTGACCCTCTAAATTGTAAAGGTTGTCCAGATGCGACCAGCACGTGAGACTTGCTGGTGGTTTGTTCCTGGAAGTTTCTTCTCATCTTCAAGGTCGTCTAATGTAGAGCTCTCACGGCGGTGAAGGTGGTGACACTCACATGCTTATATTTCTTGCTCTAGAAGACTAATACATTAAGCCGAGACGACTTACAGTGATTCAGTCTCCTCGAAACAAAGATTACCTCATCTAGCTGTAACAATATTGAGTACAACACATTTATCTAGAAATAGATTTTCAACGTCCTCTTTCAGCAATGAGAGGTGGCTCTCAAGAACGTGAGTGTTCTGCTAAATGCATGAAAGTAGGTGTGGAGAAAAGTGTTCTTTCATTAACATTTGACATCGTGCTAAAGTTTCATCGCTTTTTCATCTCTACGGATCTGTCGACTTAATGGCGATAAATCAGATGGGTTACCGTTTTTAACAGAAACGTATAGAGGAATAATGAATCTTTATTGATGCTATGATAATATTGAGAGGATTGATAAATCAACTAATCGAACTTGAAGCTGAAGGTTTATCACGTAAAAGTGTTCGTCGAGAAAATTATAGATGGTATGAAGTTCTTTTAAAGGAATGTTAGTGTGAACGCATTAAATTCACAGTTTTGGTGAGAAACGTTCTCTGCGTGACACCTAAGTGTTTTACTAAATAAAAGCTTCTCGTAAAGCCATGTCACTACGTCACATTCCTTGCCAATAAACCTTTAAGGCAAGTTTTAAAAATGTTTCTCTTTTAATATATAAGGGATTGTTAGAAAACCCTAGCTTAGAAGTCTTATTTATAGTCTTTGTATTCTTTCATAGTAAGGCAACTTTTGATATTTTAATAAACTGGGATATTTCTCTTATACCTTGTTCTTGATTCGCTTCAATTCATCAAAGCAGGAAGTTGGTCTCAAAGAAGCTATCTTCTGAAACTCTTTGATGGATCCAAGAAAAGGTCTCTCGTGATCCTTAGATCCCTTGATCGACCGTTCAACAATTATCTAGTTCGTATGCTGCGCCAAATATCATTACACCTAGACCAAGAACCAGCAATTGCGATCAGTATCATGGGTTTTGGAATCGTACCATCGGTGAAACCAAGCTTGTTACGAACGTTGAGCGCCATACAAACCGAGCGACGCCAAGAATGGAACTCAGCACCAGAGTTAAGACGATCGGAAACCTGAATCAATCCGCCGTGATCGGAAATGTGAAGGAAATAGGTTTGTACTGATCCAAGAACTGAGGATTCACCATAGTGGAGCTCATGATTTGAATCAAAGTGATGAAACGAGAATCGCCAGTAAGCGGAAGGAAAGATCCGAGCTCAAACAATGAGAATCGAGATCAAGAAACGCGAAATGACGGAGATGAACTTTATTGCGAGAACAATAATCAGATTGACGAATCGAGAAATCAATCGAAGATCCGCAAAGCTTAACGCCATCAACGAGAGGATTCCGAGAGCTCGACGAAGAAGATGATTCAGCAAGAGCGCGAAGAAAGTTTCGATTTCGGCTCTGATACCATATCAAATGTATTTAATTAATCTGATAAGATCAGTTTGTTACATGGTTCATCTTATATATTACATCAGTTTAAACAAAAGGAAACTAAACCGAGGTTAACACTAAACTGGTACTAGCATTGAACCAGTACTCTATCTAAATGAAGCTTTTGGATCAAGATGCAATTTTTTGCTGCAGTGTAGACACCGAAAAAAAAAAGAAACATAATTGTATTACTATTATTTGATGTTTGGTTCACAGTTCAAAAAATAAAGAGAATTCGAATTTGTGTGGGTACGAACAAGTTTAGGTTGATTGTTTGTGGTTTTTAAAACGTTTTTTGATTTTACTTTCCTCAAAAATCTATTTTACAGCCATTCAAGATTTTGAATAAATAGTTTTCCTACAAAATAAGGAATTAGCTTTTGACTTTTTAATACTCCATCCGTTTCATTTGTAAGTGTCGTTTTGGGTTTGTGCATACAGATTAAGAAAACAATTAATTATATATATTTTCTATATAAAAACACCATTACCTATACACCTAACCATATTTCAACCAATAGAAAAATAAATTGCTGAACAAAATTAATAAATTTTACATTGAAAGTCGAAAATGACACTTATTTTGTAACGGAAAAAAATTCTCTACAACGACACTTAATATGAAACAGAGAGAGTAAATTATAATGAGAAACCAGAATCTGTGTTTCCATGGAGTTTCCGTCTAAAAAATTACGCATATATTTTTTGTTAGCTTTTTGTTAAAAATATATTATTATTTGATATACTATGGATTTGACCCATTTTCATCAATAGTGTATGGGTGTTTTTAATAATAATTATTATATTATAGAGTCTATTTATTATATTTATAAGATCAGGAGTGTTTTGGAGAGAAGTGATGATTTTGGAGCATTTTGGAGATATTTGGAGTAAACACCCGAGATGACCATCGAGCTCGACCATCGGTCGATATTCGAGATGAATAATCAATCGATACTCACATCTGTGTGTTGATCGACAGCGAAGAACACAGAAAGCCCGTTTGGTCACAGCCGACATGAAGCCCAACTCTTCACCATTTTACAAGATTACCCCTGACGAGTTTTACCCTAATTATATAAGCTTTGCCGCCATGTTTGAGGCAGAGTGTGCTTTTCGAGTTTTATTATTTTCCCAGCAAAAGTTTTTAGGATTTTGATAGATTAGAGAGAAGATCCAAAGTTATAATTTGTGATTGGAACTCCATTAATATCTATTTACTATTCTAATGAAATTTTCATATTTAATTGATGTTATGAATTGTTTAGCTATTTCTAAGTAGTTCCATTGTTAGATTTTAGAGTTTAAATAGTTTAGGAGGGATTAGCCCTAACTATAGCTTGCTGAGTTTTTCATTAATGTTTGTGTCTAGATTAGCTACCTAGAACATGCCCTTGGATTGATTGATAAAAGCGAGAGCTTTATTCTCATCCTGAAAACATTCTAATATAACTATGTTTCTTGCTATGAGCAAGGCGAGAGCTGATCTAGTGAGCTTAGTAAGCTATTATTCAACCCGCGCATAAAGCTTGACTAGAGCGCGTCGATCGATATCACACTTGAATAATCGATCGACGGAGCAAAAGGTGTATCGATGGATATCCCTATAGGATTATCGATCGACAATTTCTATTGATCAAAATAACGAGAGTTGAGATCATTAGATCTATTTAATAGACAAGTCCAAATATTGCGAACGCTGATGGACTTGTTGACTAAGTAGTTGAGATTTACATTATCATGCATGCAACTCATTACGCATTTGTAGGATTATAATCCCAATTTTCCTGAAAAAAATCCTAAGTCTAGCTATTTCCTTTTTAAGCACCAAACCTCAAAAAAACTATTGAACAAATACTTGTTCAGTATAAAACTGCAATTTATATTAAAAACTCTAAAACCATCTTGCTTAACAAATCATATTAGATTTCTTAAGTTCCCTAGCTCCATGTGAATTCGATCCCTAAGTACTACAACCCGACCTCTTATTTGAGAGAGTATAAATCACTCCTTAGGGTAATTTGAGTGGTATGAAATTTGGCGCCGTTGCCGGGGAGCGTTGATCGCCTATTTATCTAATTTTTGTTAAGTTTCTGACATAAAAAATTTCTTGAATTTTCAGATACATGCCCAGCAGAACCAAAAGCAACATGGAAACTCAACTGCTATTCTCACCAGATCCTGCAAGTTTGGAACATTCGATCCGCAAGGAAGCGCGCTCCTCATCGACCGACAACAACACTTGTGTTTCGCTCAATTCTGCTCAACCACCGTCGGCCCAAATACTAGTTCCGTCGACCGATACTCGCTCACCACTGTCGACCGACAACACTCACCTTCCGTCGACCAACATCCTTCATCCGACATCGATCGATACTCCATCCTAGACATCGATCGATACTGAGTCCCGAGAGATGGTTGTGCCTTTGATACTTGTACGAGATAACAATGGAGACCTGCATGACCAGGAGGGTCATCTGCATAATGCAGCAGGTCAGAGGATAGATGCTTAGGGGGCTGCAATCCCTGAGCCTGATGCTAATGCTACAGGTACTACTTTACCCGTGGATGAGGCTGCGCAACACAAAACGTTGGCTGACTACAACCGTCCAGATCGATACTACACCAACAGATCAGCCATTCGTCCTCCCACTATTGAGAGGGATTTTGAGTTGAAAGCGCAGTACTACACGCTTGTGGGACAGCTACCCTACCATGGATTATGGACCATCTGGAGAGGTTCGAGGATCTGATTTCTGCTATTAGAGTCGAGGGAGTCTCTGAGGACTACCTGTTATGCAAGCTCTTCAGGTACTCACTTGCTGGAGAAGCTCTGCGTTGGCTCAAGCAGTTACAACCAGGATCTCTTAAATCCTGGAGCGATGTCAAGAATGCATTCTTATGCAATTTCTTTGATGAAGCGCGTGCTGAAGACTTGAGGAGCAAGATTGTTACATTCACTCAGGAGCCTGCAGAATCATACAGGGGCTCTTGGATCAGATTCTAGTCTTATCAGAGAGACTGTCCACACCATGGATTCAATGAAGTACAACTGCTCAGTACTTTCTACAGAGGCATCGCGGTGCAGTACCAGATGGCTCTTGATGCTTCCAGCAATGGAAACTTCAACACCAGGAATCCAGAGGAGGCAGTCAAGGTTATTGAAAACCTAGCATCCAGCAACAGCACCAAGAACACTGATTTTGAGAGGAAAAGATCTGCCACCATCCTTGGGAATGATCAGATGGATGAGGTGAAGGCAAAGCTTGATAGTGTTCACAAACTTCTCAAAAAGCAGGTTAGCTTTGTTGAAGATGCAGAAGCTGTAGAGGGTAGTGCAGAGGAAGAAGAGGTGAACTACATTGGTGGAACTGGATTCCAAGGTTCTGGAAACCAGGGTGGAAATAGAAACTCCTATGGAAATAGGAGTAACTTCAACCAAAATTCACAGTACCAGAAACCCTACAACAACATAAATTATGGAAGTTCCTACGACCAGAAGCCACCGCAGCCTACTCAAGAGAGCAAGATTGAAGAGATGATTGATAGAGCTCTTGAGGCACAACAGCGAATGACAGTGGGCTTCAATGGGAAGATACATTCTGTCTACACCAACCTGAACACAAATTTTGAGACTTTGAGCACTCATGTGAAGAAGCTGGAGATGCAGGTTGTGCAGACAGGAGATGCTGTTAAGAGGCAGGAAGCCTTGACAAGAGGAGTAGGTGATGATGTGATGAAACACCACGTGAATGCCATCATTAAGGATGATTTTGGGCAAGTGGTGAAGGAAGAGAAGCTGCAAGAGGAGATTTCGAGGTAGAAAGTTTATTGAGTTTCGGCGGATCGCAATGGTGTCGATCGACGCTAGACCTCGAACATCGATCGACATATACCTGTCCAAATCGATCGACAGGAACTCCAGAGCATCGATCGATGACGCCTACGGAGTCAGCCGCGTCTTGCAATGTCGTGCAGATTCTAACTCACGTGGAGTTCGCAGCAAAACACCCACATCCGCCCAGCCCTGTTAACGTACGAATCGATCGACATGCTAACAACAACATCGATCGACACTCAGAGGCCAGCATCGATCGACAACCTCCAACGCATATCGATCGACGAGCACCTATTACCTATCGAGTGCAGATGCCAAAGATAGATGTTGTACGACTTAATGCACCCAGGCCCAAACCCAAACCTTCAGAATACCCACCAGAGCCCGTCAGGACACCTTCCGATGATGGAGAAATCCTATGGAAGAGGATAGGGTTCCTACTGGAAGAACCCTAAGGAGAGGAAAGGAAAAAGTGGCGAAACATCTGAAGAGGGGGGCCAATGATAAGGAAAAGGAAAGTTTCCGGAAGAGAGTTTTCAGGATTCCTAGAGATAAGCCATTCGAGGATGCTTATTATACCCACAGATTGTGGATGTTCTTCAGAGAAACCAGAGAGAAAGAAGAAGACACCAGGAGAATGTTCTGTGAAGCTAGAGAAAAGATGAGGAAGAGGGTTACACTGAAGAAGAAGAGTGATCCTGGGTAATTCGTAATACCATGCACGGTGAAGGGTATTGAGTTCCCACATGCGTTGTGCAACACAGGAGCATCAATCAGCATACTACCTAGGGTTATGGCAGACCATCTGGGTCTGCAGGTGGAGCCTTCGCAGGAATTGTTCACATTGGTGGTTTGTTCCCAGAGGAACTGAGGAGGAATTGTGAGAGATCTAGAGGTGAAGATTGGTAATACCCTAGTTCCAGTTGATTTCCATGTATTGGACATCAAGTTAAACTGGAACTCTTCTCTACTACTTAGGAGAGCTTTCTTGTCAACAGTGGGAGCAGTGTGCAACTTGCAAACCAACCAGTTGTGTCTAACACTCATAGATCTTATGCCCACTACGATCCTGTCCCAGTCAAGAAGCCACAGATTTCCTCCAGGAGAATCAACGTTCCAGGAATCATTGCAGCTTGCCATTGTGGAGCCGAATACGAGACAGAATATTAAGCGTCGATCGAGACTCACACAGCAACATCGATCGACAGTGGCCATCAGAAATCGACCAACACACGACAGGAAGAATCAGTCGATAGTCGTCCAGATGATTGGGAGAACGACTACTACAATCCCACTATTGCCGCATACACCAGACAACACATGCATACAGAAGAGTATGATGGAGACTATGAGGAGGAACGAGCTACTGAGTACAGAGCCATCCTTGATGAGTAAGATAAACTCTTACATCATTCCTCCTGGAAAAGGAATGCACCATCGATCGACATGACAAGCTGGCCATCGATCGACACTCAACCTCATCAACATACCGACAACGAACATCGACTGACACTGCCTACTATAAATCGATTTCCACTAAATTCAACCGTGCTCAAGAAGGAGACTACTCGATTGGCAGTTGGGCAGATGAACACCACCACGAAAGCTTTGCAATAGAAACAGCTACCTACGTACTGGGAGCAGATAAACTACAACATAGTTTCACAGACGAGGAGCTGCTCAACATGCAAAGACGCTATGAAACAGATCAGATTCGAGCAGAATCTGCTTGGGAAAGAACTCGTTTCAGCCATCCGACTGACAGGGCAATCCGCCCATCGATCGACACTCATCACCAACAATCTATCGACAACAACAATGCAACATCGATCGACAACCGTCCAATACCGAAAACTACTGAAAGCGAAAAATATAAATTCAATAACCAGTATCTAACTCCAGATGAATTTGGTATTTTCAGGGACCCTGATGGCTACGCAAAAGCAATAGACGGCCGCACACTACACGTATCTCGAGAAGATATCGCAGATATCTTTCAGACAGCCAATGGAGCAGACAATCTGTTCATGCATCAACGCAACAATCCAGAACAGAAGGCTACAAAGGAGTTCTATGACAGAGCTGGTGGCATAGACAACGGCTTCATACAAAGATCTCGCCATCCAACTCAAACATCGATCGACGTTGCCGTCCCATCATCAGTCGACAGACATCCAGAATTCTGCAGAAGAGCTTTTGATTCCCACGGTACCAGGAGATTCTACTGGGAAGAAAAGGATCAGTATGGCGTCTACAGAGATGAACAGGGATACGCCAGAGATCTAGATGGAAACACCATTCGCCTTCACAACACGGATGTCAGAAGAGTTCTGGGAAGAGCTTCGAGAGATGAGCCAAGCTACGTATGTCTTCCTGAACATGCTAACCTATTCACACAGACAAAGCTGGTACCAGAGATCTACACCAAGGACAAGATCAATGAGATGTTCTATGGAGTCTGTGGAGAACACGAGAAGAACAAAGAAGCTTTCCAGATGAAGCTTGATGGTGTCTACTATCCATTGAATGATAATATCAGTTCGCTAACTACTTTCATGGAGGAAATGAAGCAAGACATAGCCAGAATTCAGCACGCGACCGATGTTGCTCGACCTCCATTGATCGACAGAAGACGACCACCATCGATCGACGGCAGACAACCTCCATCGATAGACAGGCATCATCGCACATCGATCGACAATCAGATGCCAACACCGGTCGACAATGATCCACCACGCCCATATACGATGAAGTCTCAACAAAACTTTCACACCAGGGAAGAGATAGATCAATTGGTAAAAGAGATCTATAGAGCTCTGGAAACTACAGAACAGAGGCTTGATGGGAGATGTGATGACATCTATTTCCCAATGGATCTTAGCATTAGTGCTTTGACTTCCAGGATTGAAGCTATACAAGGGGAATTGGTGGAGATTCAGAGTTACATTGCCCGTCGACCAGAAGCATCGTCAACGATCGACAGACGCAATAACATATCGACCGACATTCACCATCGAACATCGATCGACAACGCTACAAACCGAGGCCGGCTAGTACCAATGATGACATCAGACATGTCCGACACACATTACCATGAAGAGGAGATCTCAGCTGACACTTATGCCACAATTAGGAGACATCAGTTCAACCTGGAGAGTCTTGAAGAAAGATTGCAGAGGATGGAAAACACAACTGCAACAATGAAAGAAAAATGGCGTAGAGGGGATGAAGCTATGAGAGACTTCACTGGTACATGGTTCAACAAGCGCAAATAGGAGATGGATACTTGTTTTCCAACAAGTCCCAGTTCTCAACACTACTAGCCAAATCACCTCCAAAGTCAAGCTAAATGACTATAACAAAGCGCTGGGTGAGAGGCAACCCACTATTAGGTAATATTCATTAAGTTCTTATTAATATACTATTTATGTTGGTTTTTAATTATTGCAGGTCATAAAAAAAAAGATCCAAGTAGACGATAGCCATGAGTATCGACCGACGAGAAGCTGTCGACATCGATCGACATTGTCTAACCTGCCGCGACCGATATCAACATCCCTACATCGGTCGACATCCATTCTGGTCTGGTATATCGTTCTTTCTTGTTTCATTGAGTCTGGGGCTACTGTAGTTTAAGTATGGGGGGAGGTTTACTGATATTTATTTACTTATTAGTATTATTAAAATGTTTTCAAAATTAAGTTATTACTGAGTCAAGAAGGGGATTATGAACTTTAAGATTTTGCTAGATATCTAACCACTCTTTAGCACCATTCTAGACTTACTGATTGCAGATAGTACTAAAGATACTAAAGTGGATCAACCTGTCAACTATCCACTCTTGCTGAGATTGTTTTGAAGGAACCAAAGCTGACCTCCAACACTAAAATTGACACAACTGCTTGTCTTGGGGCTTGGTAGGCATGGGATCGGATTCTTCAAACAAGTCTGGAAGGTAAAGCCTTTTGTATATAGATTTATCATCCTTTCTCTCTCTATTTTCGAAATTATAGATAGATAGAATATATATATATATATATATATATATATATATATTTATTATTATAATATATATATATATATTTATTAGGAAGGAATTCGAACAGGACTTGGTGGCTACAACCATTAAGGCTTGCTTCATAAGAATTTCACAGGAAAAGGATTAGAACAAGACTTGGTGGCTACAACCATTAAGGCTAGCTTCACAAATAATCCTAGGATATAGGTCAAAAAGAAGTGAACAAGACTTGGTGGCAACCACCATTAAGGCTTGATTCATGGAATCATGTCCAATCGTGGTCAATGATCTAGATAATATAAGCAGACTTTGACTATGAGAGAAAATTAGTAGAGAGAGATAATAGGAACTAATGTTTACCTGCAGGTCCAGATACATGTTTGAAAGTCCATGCATCCTGTGATCGATACCCCCAAGGTAAAGCTTGCACTTTTATTTATGCTAAGATATGAGGTTGGTGATAGACCATGGATTTTACCCACTTTTAGCCATGATCTATAAGTGTTTTAATATATATTTATTACTATATAGAGTATATTAAGAGTATTTACAGATTCAGGTACGTTCTGGATAAATATGGTGATTTTGGAGGCTTTGGAGATGCAGAAGAGCACAGACGCGTCATATGTCAAGCTATGGATGGAGACCTTCCCACAATTAGATTGAGCCCATATTTTGACACAAGATCGAGCTTTGAATTAGCTTTCCAATTCCACCGGTTTGAGGTCAATCAGCATTCTTTAGCAGAAGTTATGCCCGTTTTACTGAGGAGTGGTCAGTCTGCCTCGCGAGAGAAAGCTGTCGAGAAGAGGAACGTATGTCGATCGATGCAGAACTCTTGACATCGATCGATATGGATGCCAGAATGCGGGCCGAGCATATTTTATGACCGACTGAAGCCCAGAAGCAACCCCAAATTACCAGAATACCCTTGGACGACCATAAACCCTACTTATGTTATTTCTAAGTCATTGTTGACGACTACACGCTACCAAAGCTTTCTTTTATTCTTGTTCTTAGTTAGGAGAGAAAGGAAGAACTCTTTCAGAATCCTCATGGAACTCCATTGGTTTTGGTTTTATATTATTTATGCTTTTTATCTATTCATCTATGATTTCTGTGACACACTTCATGTCTGAATAGATCCACCTGTTAGATTTAGGGTTCAAATAGGTTAGATGAATTAGCCTCAACTATAGAATTACTTAGTTGTGATATTCATTGATTGATTGTTCTTAATGTTTGTTATAGCCTTGCTAACTAGAATATTGAACGCAGGAATTTGCATGTGTCAAGCATCCTTGATCATCATGTCCTGAATCTAATCTGTCATGCTAGGACTGCTAGAAAAAGGGTAACCGCTGATCTAGGAAGCTAGTGAGCATTATCAACCTGCGCCTAGGGCTTAGCTAGAAGCATCGATCGATATTGTCTTCTAACAATCGATCGATATTGTGAAAGGTGTATCGATCGATATCCCTATAGGATCATTGATCGACACTTTCTTGTGATCAAAAGACGACAGTTGAGATCCAAGATCTAGTTAGTTAACCTGTGAAACATTGCTATCGCTGATCAATGTGATTAAGGAGTTGAGCTCTAATATATCATGCATGCAACTGTTAGGCATCTATAGGATTATAATCTCCAACACCTGAATAGAAACCCTAGATCTAGCAACCATCCTTCCATCAAACAAACTTCTTGCCAAGCTGAACAATCGTGTTGTTCAACTTGTTTACTGCTTTATTACTGCTTTGCATTTACTACTTTATAAACTATTAGCCTAGCTTAATCATATAGCTATTAGATCTAATTGGTTTCCTAGCTCCCTGTGAATTCGATCCCTAAGTACTACAACTCGACCTCTTATTTGAGAGAGTATAAATCACTCCTTAGGGTAATTTGAGTGGTATCGAATTTGGCGCCGTTGACGGGGAGCTTTGATCGCCATTAGATCTTATTTAGTTAGATTTAGTCTAGGTTTTACTATTTTTAAAAAACTGATAAAAAAAAATTTCTTCTGTTTCAGGTACATACATATTAGTACCAGGAACAACAATGAAGAGAGGATTTCTGGGTTATTCAAAGAAGAAGCCTGCTGATTCACGCACGATCCGTAAGTCTACGAGGGAAGAATCGATCGACACCCTCCAAGCAGCATCGATCGACAGCGTGAACCAGAAATTGATCGACAACGTACACCATCAATCGATCGCCACCCGACAAACAACAGTGATCGACAGAGCCAATGAACCGTCTAAAAACACTGTTCATCCGAGGTACTGTTCATCCCAGTACTGTTCATCTAGGTATTGTTCATCCTAACACTGTTTATCTCCCGTCGATCGACACTGTTCATATCCCGTCGATCAACACTGTTCATATCCCATCGATCGATATTGTTCATCCTGCGTCGATTGACACTGTTCACTGCGACACTGTTCATCCGAACACTGTTCATCCCGACACTGTTCATCCGGTGAAAATCGACACCACCTGCGGGGAGACAGAGAAGATCGAAGTGCTTATACTTAAGGTCGATGAGAATGAGATGTTAAGAGATGAAGAAGGTCGCACTCGCAACAGTGCGGGAGAATTGATTAATGCTCAGGGTGCTGTGATCTCTGATGTGATTGATGTTGCTGAGATGAATGACTTTGACCTGAGCCGTGAGTGGTATGATTGGGTAGGTCAAGATCCCTTCCAGGGTCTTCCTCACCAAGATCCCAGAACACACTTCGAAGAGCTGGAGGATCTCGTGTCAAGGAGTGAGCAGAATGAAGTGTCTGAATACCACATGCTCTGCAAGATCTTCCCTTATTCTATCTCTGAGGATGCATTCAGATGGTTCAGTCAACTGCAACCAGGATCTCTAACCAGCTGAGATGACATTGAAAGAGCATTCCTTTACAAATTTCTTGATGATGTTGAAGCAACTCGTGAAAAGGAGAAAAATGATAGATGGGACAGGTTCTTGGCATCGTTAGATGATGAGTAAATGATTCCACTAAAGCTGCTCGACGACTTTATTGCAAAAAGGGATGAACAACATGTATCTAGAGAGCTGAGCTGAGTAGAGGAAGCTGGTACTGAAGACGCGACCTCAACGTCGACCGACATCACGACCTCAACGTCGATCGACGGTACGACCTCAGAATCGATCGCCCACACAATCCCAGCATTAATCGACGGAAATTCCTGTTTCCGATCAAGACCACTTGAAATCCCTGAAAGTTTGAGTTATCCTCAGGACATCGTAGACTCGGCACAGAAGAATACTGATGTATCAAATTGTCATCCTGACCTAGATGTAGACAGAGAAATCACCATGGAAGATTAATCACCATGGAAGATTTCTTGGAGCTAGAAGAGTTCTTGGAATTGGAGGATGGAGAAAAGCTTGAAGACTTGGATTCAAGTAGAGAAGTCACTATGGAAGACTTCTTAGAGTTGGAGGAATGGCTTGAAGATATGGATCAAAATTCGAAGAAGAAGCTTGATGACGATCAGCATACATCGAGAGGAGATCTGGAAACTTCAAAGGCTAGCATCGATCGACGCCAACCTGATGAGATCGATCGAAAACCACCCCACATCATCGATCTACACCCACCCGACATCGATCGACACCGCCAACCACTTATCGATCGACACCGCCAACCACTTATCGATCGACACCACCCACCTAATATCGATCGATTCCCATTGCTAGACGTTCCACCAGGTTGCATAATTGAGATGGAACCGATTGAGGAGAGGATTTACATGTCTAAATCCTCACACCTTGCTGTCCCTAAACATCAGAGACCACCTATCTGGACAGAAGAATCTGCTGGGTTTCACAAAAGAGTGAAGAGGATACATGATCATGTGAAGACTGTGGTTCCAAGCGCTGTATTTGAAGCTGAATCTCCTATTCCACCTGATAGAAGTATGCAGTTCAGTTCTCACATTGAGGTATTGGATGATCATCAGCACGTAGAAGCTTCTCAGAGAGGGTTGCGATTTACAGATGAAGTTGATAAGGGCCCAGCAGAAGCAACATCGATCAACACCAACCGGATACCATCGAACGACATCAACAAGCCGGCATCGACCGACACTACCACTTCTCCATCGATCGACACTGGACGCGTATCAGAGCTGAAGAAATTCGATGTGTGTGGAAATCTTAGGGATGTAGATACCACCACGCGTTCAGACAAGTCTGGGAAAGAAGAGGAGGAATTGGAAGAAGAGAAAAAGGATCAAGGATGGTCATTGACCCCTCACTTCTCAGATTGTGTCAGGAAATCCAGGGTGTGCAAAAAATACTTCTCATATCCATTTGCAAAGCTTCGAGCACTCCTTCTTGCTGAGATGATAGACAAAGGAGAGAATTCTATGGAGGAGGCTTTCACACAAGAATGATAAAGCTTCAGAGAGTAGACATTGAGACTTGTTTGGAGCATGTTCTCATTCTCATCCGGACTAAATCAGATCTCCAAAGTCAAGCTAAATGACTATAACAAAGCGCTGAGTGGGAGGCAACCCACTATTAGGTAAAAGGAAAAGATCCGAGGAAGACGAGTTTGCAAGAGGATCAACGATGGCTGCGCAGCATCGATCGACAGAGCATCACTAGCATCGATCGATCGCCACTTAACTGTGTCGATCAACAGAGCTTCAAGAGTATTGATCGCCCCTAACCTGTGTTGGTCGACACTAACATCAAAGTCAGGTATACCATTTTTCCTTGTTACATATTTTCCTTATGATTTATTTCCCCACCCATCTTAGACTGTATAACACTGGTCACAGTGTTGTTTAAGTCTGGGGGAGGTTTTACTAATATTGTGTTTTAGTTAGCTATTTAGAAAAAAAAAATTAAAAAAAAAAAATCCGAGTAGACGATTCCTCAGCATATCGACCGATGGGACCAGCTCGACATCGATCGACAACACTTCATATCCATCGATCGATTGTCTCCTCATTGTGTCGAATGATTGCTCTAGCTATCGACCGATGAGACCACGTCGCTATCAGTCGACAGCACTTCATCAACAACGATCGATTGTCACTTCATTGTGTCGATCAACATTGACATCAGCGAGCAGGTTATCGTTCTTAGTTGTTAAATTATGTACTTATGTTTATGTTATTACCATAACTTCGACTGGATATACACTGGGGACAGTGTAATTTAAGTCTGGGGGGATGCTTATTGATATCTAGTTTATTGTGAGTCTTATCAAAATGTTTTCAAAAGAGTTTTATTGAGTCAAGAATGAGATAATGAACTTATTAGATTTTACTTGTTATCTAACCACTCTTTAGCACCATTCTAGATTTAGTCATTGCAGATAGTACTAAAGATACTAAAGTGGATCAACATGTCAACTATTCACACTTGTTGAGATTGTTTGAAGAAACCAAAGCTGACCTCCAACACTATACCTGACACAACTACTTGTCTTGGGGCTTGGTATACATGGGATCGGATTCTTCAAACAAGTCTGGAAGGTAAAGCCTTGTGTAGATTAATCAAATTTTCTCTCTCTATTTCGACCCTAGATTTATAGGTAGAGATATTTATTTTCAAAAAATATATATATATATATATATATATAATAGGTGTTAGTTTGGTGGAATCCGAACGGGACTTGGTGGCTACAACCATTAAGGCTTGCTTCATAAGGATTCCAACAAAAAGAATTCGAATGGGACTTTGTGGCGGCAATCTTCAAGGCTCGATTCATATGAATTCTTGGATATAGGTCAAAAAGAAGTGAACATGACTTGGTGGCAACCACCATTAAGGCTTGATTCATGGAAGCCTGTCAATCTTTGTCAATGATCTTGCAATATAAGCAGACTTTGACTAAAGAGAGAAATTAGTAGAGAGAAAAGATAGGAGCTAACTTTTACATGCAGATCCAGATACTTGTTTGAAAATCCTTACATCATGTGATCGATACTCCCAAGGTAAAGCCTGCACTTTTATTTATGTTAAGAAATGAGGTTGGTAGAGGGGAATGTCAGACAAGATTTGCTAAGTTGTTGGCTAGGTGAATCTGGTTGCTAAGCTAGGATATGGTATAATGTGCTTTTGTGATTAGGACTTCTTATATGTGGATTGAAATATTGTAGAGGTTAAGATTCTAAGATTTAAATCATGTGAGTCCCTGCTGTTTTCAAACCTCTTTCAGAGAAACTGTCCGTTTGTTTTGCTTGAGGACAAGCAAAAGGGTAAGTCTGGAGGAGTTGATATACCATGGATTTTACCCACTTTTAGCCATGATCTAAAAGTATTTTAATATATATTTACTACTATATAGAGTTTATTTAGAGTATTTACAGGTTCATGTACGTTCTGGATAAATATGGTGATTTTGGAGGCTTTTGAGGTGCAGAACTGCACAGACGCGTCAGATGTCTAGCTATGGATGGAGACCTTCCCACAGTTAGATTGGGCCCATCTTTTGACACAGGATAAATCTTTGAGTTAGCCTTCACATGCCACCGGTTTGAGGTCAATCAGCATCCTGTAGCAGATGTTATGCCCGTTTTACTGAGGAGTGGTCAGTATGACTCGCTAGAGAAAGCTGTCGAGAAGAGGAACGTTTGTCGATCGATGCAGAACTCTTGACATCGATCGATATGGATGCCAGAATGCGGGCCGAGCATATTTTATGACCGACTGAAGCCCAGAAGCAACCCCAAATTACCAGAATACCCTTGTACGACCAGAAACCCTATTTATGTTATTTCTAAGCCATTGTTGACGGCTACACGCTATCAAAGCTTTCTTTTATTCTTGTTCTTAGTTAGGAGAGAGAGGAGGAACTCCTTCAGAGTCCTCCTGGAACTCCATTGGCTTTGGTTTTATATTATTCATGCTTTTTATCTATTCATCTATGATTTCTGTGACAAACTTCATGTCTGAATAGATCCACCTGTTAGGTTTAGGGTTCAAATAGGTTAGAGGTATTAGCCCCAAATATAGAATTGCTTAGTTTTGATATTCATTGATTGATTCTTCTTAATGCTTGTTCTAGCCTTGCTAACTAGAATATTCAACCTAGGAATTTGCATGTGTCAAGCATCCTTGATCATCATATCCTAAATCTAATCTGTCATGCAAGGACAGCTAGAAAAAGGCTAACCGCTGATATAGGAAGCTATTGAGCATTATCAACCTGCCCCTAGGGCTTAGCTAGAAGCATCGATCGATATTGTCTTCTGACAATCGATCGATATTGTGAAAGGTGTATCGATCGATATCCCTATAGGATCATCGATCAAGACTTTCTTGTGATCAAAAGACGACAGTTGAGATCCAAGATCTAGTTAGTTAACCAGTGAAACATTGCCATCCCTGATCATTGTGATTAAGGAGTTGAGCTTTAATATATCATGCATGCAACTGTTAGGCATCTATAGAATTATAATCTCCAACACCTGAATAGAAACCCTAGATCTAGCAATCATCCTTCCATCAAACAAACTCCTTGCCAAGCAAAACAATCGTCTTATTCAACTTGTTTACTACTTTATTACTGCTTTATATTTACTACTTTATAAACTATTAGCCTAGCTTAATCATATAGCTATTAGATCTAATTGGTTCTCTAGCTCCCTGTGAATTCGATCCTTAAGTACTACAACTCGACCTCTTATTTTAGAGAGTATAAATCACTCCTTAGGGTAATTTGAGTGGTATCAGTTGGTAGAGGGGAATGTCAGACAAGATTTGCTAAGTTGTTGGCTAGATGAATTTGGTTGCTAAGTTAGGATATAGTATAATGTACTTTTTGTGATTAGGACTTCTTATATGTAGATTGCAATATTGTAGAGGTGATTATTCTAAGTTTTAAATCATGTGAGTCCCTGCTGTTTTAAACCTCTTTCAGAGAGACTGTCTGTTTGTTTTGCTTGAGGACAAGCAAAAGGGTAAGTCTGGGGGAGCTGATAGACTATGGATTTGACTCATTTTCATCCATAGTTTATGGGTGTTTTTACTAATAATTATTATATTATATAGTCTATTTATTATATTTATAAGATCAGAAGTGTTTTGGAGATAAGTGATGATTTTGGAGCATTTTGGAGATATTTGGAGCAAGCACCCGAGATGACCATCGGTCGATATTGGAGATGAATAATCAATCGATACTCACATCTGTGTATCGATCGACAGCGAAGCATGCAGTAAGCCCGTTTGGTCACAGCCGACTTGAAGCCCAAGTCTTCACCATTTTACAAGATTACCCCTGGCGAGTTTTACCCTAATTTTATAAGCTTTGCCGCCATGTTAGAGGCAGAGTGTGGTTTTCTAGTTTTATCATTTTCACAGCAAAGTTTTTAGGATTTTGATAGATTGGAGAAAATATCCAAAGTTAAAATTTGTGATTGGAACTCCATTAATATCTATTTACTATTCTAATGAAGTTTTCATACTTAATTGTTGTTATGAATTGCTTAGTCATGTCTGAGTAGTTCCATTGTTCGATTTTAGGGTTTAAATAGGTTAGGAGGGATTAAACCCAACTATAGATTGCTGAGTTGTGATAATCATCTTTAGGATTGTTCATTAATGCATGTGTATAGATTAGCTACCTAGAACCTGCCCTTGGATTGATTGATAAAAGCGAGAGCTTTATTTTCATCGTGAATACATTCTAATAGAACTATGTTTCTTGCTATGAGCAAGGAGAGAGCTGATCTAGTGAGCTTAGTAAGCTATTATTCAACCCGCGCATAAAGCTTGACTAGAGCGCGTCGATCGATATCACACTTGAATAATCAATCGACGGAGCAAAAGGTGTATCGATCGATATCCCTATAGGATTATCGGTCGACACTTTCTATTGATCAAAATAACGAGAGTTGAGATCATTAGATCTAGTTAATAGACAAGTCCAAACATTGCGACCGATGATGGACTTGTTGACTAAGTAGTTGAGCTTTACATTATCATGCATGCAACTCATTAGGCATCTGTAGGATTATAATCCCAATTTTCCTGAATAAAAACCCCAATTCTAGCTATTTTCTTTTTAAGCACCAAAACCTCAAACCAGCTATTGAACAAATATTTGTTCAGTATAAAACTGAAATTTATATTAAAAACTCTAAAACCATCTTGCTTAACAAATCATATTAGATTTCTTAGGTTCCCTAGCTCCATGTGAATTCGATCCCTAAGTAATACAACTCGACCTCTTATTTGAGAGAGTATAAATCACTCCTTAGGGTAATTTGAGTGGTATCATTTTTCTTTTAAAAAAAGTTGAAAAAAAAAAACTAAAATCAAAAATCTAAAAACTAAAATCCAAAATCTAATAAAAACTAATAATTAAAGACAAGCTCTACAAACAATTGAGATTTGTCCTCTTTTGTAAGGTTTGCCATGTAACTCAAATACATCGTCGATACATGTGCGCACGAGCTATTCATGAGTGGCTGAAACCAAAAGATTACGGCTCTATATTATTAAAACTCAAGTACAAAATTGGAGTGTTTGGAGATTTGAATAGAACTATTAAAAAAATTTGGAGTGTTTGGAAACATGGATTGTAGTCTTTTAAAAAAAATTAATTTTGTTTGGAAACAAGGATACTAGTATTAAGAAATAAAGTAATGGGCTTATGTTATTAAGAAAAATTAAAAGTCCATCATATTATAAAAAATTATCTATCTCGGCCAGTTTTAAAATATAAGAAAATGTGTCAATCTAATTGCCTAAAACTTTTTTTTCTTCTTTTTTTTTTTTTTTTTTGTCGACGAACTTTTTTTTCTTCTAAACTAACCATAAAACAAAATTTAAACCTTATACATATTTCAGATCAAAATAATAATTCAAAGTTGATTTATATCACAAAAATTGATTCAAAAATATACATATATTCAAAAATGGATTTTTACTAAACTATTTTTCAATAACCATTATAAAAAATGTTGTCAATATATATAAGAAAAATACAATACAAAGTCCAATTTGAAATACCAACTCAAATTATGGTTTTTATATTTCATATTAAGTTTGAAAAATATAATATATATAATTATTTATATGATGGAACGTATAAAATACTATTAATTATATGATTACTTATATGATGGTACATATAAAATATGATTAATTATATGATGACAATATACGATATATAATAATGACTAGGGATGGGCTTTCGGGTACCCATACGGGTTTGGTTCTGATCGGTTCGCGTTTTGGGTTTTCGGGGTCAAAGATTTCAACCCTATTAGGATGTTTCTAAATTTTAGTTTGAGTTCGATTCGGATCTTTGCGGGTTTGGTTCGGGTTTGGATAACCCATTTAAATGATTTTTAATGTTTTAAATCATTATATATTTTAAATTTCTCAAAATCTACAAATAAAATAATATATTACCTATAAATTTGAATAACATATGTCAGAATACCTAAGCTTAACATAACAATTGGCTTGATTTACAATTTTGGATACGGAATCAATAATTATTTTAAGTATTTTTGGTGATTTGAGTATACTTTAACTATTTCAGATATTTACTTTTGACTATCTATATATATTTTCAAGTATTTAAACCAATTTAAAAGTATCATTCTTGATCTTTTATATACGTTAAATTTTAAAATAATTAATATGTATAAGTATATAAATCTATTTTTAGATAAATTCGGGTACCCGGATACTTCAGTTCAGATCAGATTCGATTCTCTAAATAACAAAATTTTGAATAATTCGAATATTTAATCAATTTATGTTCGGGTTTGGTACTATATTTTCGAATCAGTATCAGTTATGTTCCTCGGATTCATTTTACCAAACCCTAATAATTATATGAAAAACAAACATCAACATAGTTTTCAAAATATACACCCGCGCAGGCGCGCGGGTCAAAGTCTAGTTGAAGTTAAAACAATTTGTAAAACCATCCCAAACATTTTTTTTTTGATGAAATTTCAAATTTATTGATCTATTGGTAAGCATTTACAAAGAATAATCTATCTAAAAAAATATGTAGAGTAAGAGACCGAAAGATGTTTAAGAGAAGGAAAAAAAACTAAGGAACTACTGTAAACCATCTTTGCATGAGCCCTGCATACTTGTGTGACGGTCCATATTTAAGAGAGGTAATTCGATTTCGCACTGTCTTATCAATGAGGCGAGTGATCTGAGCTGCAGTTGACCATAGCTTCTGATGCCTTCTCCCATTGCGCTCCTTCCAAACATTATAGATTGTCATCTGGAATACCATTCGAACCAATATCCAGTCCAGAGGGGAGAAACGAGCATGCTGTATAGCTAGCAATGTATCAGACCATTCAGGATCCATTCTCTGACCAAGCAAACGACCAGCAATGTTATCCAATACAGTGTAGCTAAATGTGCAAGCAAAGAAAAGATGGTCCCTAGTTTCATCTATTTCCCCACATAAAGTGCAATGTTGCTGCATACCCCAGCTGCGCATCCTGTCACCAGTAGAGAGCCTATTTTTTATCGCCAGCCAAGTGATTAAACTATATCTCGGAATCCCCTGAGCAAACCACACAACCTTGCTCCAAGGTACTGTCCCGCGCTTAACCCGAAGTTGGTGCCAGGTTTCCGATGCAGAAAAATGATCCTTGAACTGATTTCTTGAATGCCGCCATAACGTTTGATCCAGACCATTTTCAGCGCAAGGGACCGGTGCGTCTCTGATCAGACCAAGAAGCGCTGGAAAGTGCCTGCTACGCTGCCCTCGAATGTGCCACTGCCCATCTCTTACTGCATCACAAACCCGAGCATTACGAGGGACTCCATATTGTATTGTACCTGCATCTCCTGTAATGTCAATGATTTTCCCTTGACCAAGCCAATTATCAAACCAGAAAAACGCATCATTTCCATTCAGTATTTTTGTTTTCATGAAGGGATAAGCAAGATCTCTCAGCTTTAATAGCTTCCTCCGTATCCAAGATCCTTTATGGTCCTCCTTGACATCCCAAAAAGAGCTACCTCGTAACAAATAATGTTGAACCCAAGAAACCCACAGTGACCCTTCCAATGTAAACAAACGCCAAATAAGCTGAAGGGAGAAGACTGTTGCAGAATCTCTAAGTCGACGCAGACCCAAACCACCTTCATCCTTAGGAAAACAGAGTTCTGCCCAAGCAACCTTTGCTTTATGGGACTGGTGTGGAGAACCAGACCAGAGAAACGCGCTATAGAGACTCTCAATCTCATTCAAGCAAGAAACAGGGAGGATGAAAGCAGAGCTCCAGAAGTTGACTATGCTTGTAATAACTGATTTGATCAGCTGCAGCCTCCCAGCGAAAGAGAGACTTTTGTTGGACCAGGTGAGCATCCTGCTGCGGACCTTGTCTACTAATGGTTCATAATCACGCTTTGTAAGTGTCTTTGTAGTCAAGGGAAATCCCAAATATCGTATAGGCAGAATCCCTACGCTGATCCCCTTAGCTACAACAGCAGCTCCAAGGGCGCCTGAGGTGTCACCAGATGCGAAGACTGTGGACTTCGAAACATTGATGTACAGACCCGATACACTCGCAAATTGATCCATTACCTCCATTATACCATCTAAAGAGCGAGCCTGGCCATCGGAGAAGACGAGGATATCATCTGCAAAGCTCAAATGAGTAAGCTTGACACCTATACAGTTCGGGTGGTAGCCAAACTTCCCAGCCTCCGCAGCTTGATTCAGCATCTTACAGAGAACGTTGTTGAGAATAAAATATAGGTAAGGAGATAGAGAACACCCTTGGCGAATTCCCCAAGCGCTAGTGAAGAAACCTTCCAGATTTCCATTCACTGCCACTGAGAAGGATGCTGTAGATATACAAGTTTTATCCACATGATGAACTGATCTGGCAGGTTCATGGCTTTAAGAACTGAAGTAATGAAAGACCACTTGACAGTATCGAAAGCCTTCGCGATGTCAAACTTGATAGCACATCTAGAGGAGGAAGTCGTCTTGTGGTAACTGTTCACCAATTCAGAAGCAAGCAGCACATTCTCAAGGAGGAGGCGGCCCTTGATGAAGGCACTCTGGTTCGGCTCAATAGCTTCGGGAAGAATTTCTTTGAGCCTTCGAGCTAGGATATTGGACATTACCTTGTAGAGGAGATTACAGAAAGCGATAGGACGATAATCCTTCATAGACTGAGCTGCTTCAGATTTCGGTATAAGCGTGAGAATTGTGGCATTTATACCAGTAGGTAAGAAGCCAAACAGGAAAAAAGATTGCACTGTCGTGATAAAGTCCTTCCCAATGACTGGCCAAGCAGCAACATAAAATTCTTTAGTAAACCCATCCGGACCCGAAACCTTATCGTTAGGAAGGGCATGTAGAGCAGATTTGATCTCTTCCCCACTAACAGGTGCCACCAATCCAGTGGCAGTGGAAACTGGACAACAGTATGTCAACAGCTCTTGCAGAGACGTCTCAGAAATCTCCTCCCCCTCTTGGTGGGTTTGAAGAAACCTTTTGTAAGACCCGATCCCGGCCGACTAGGCCGCGGTCGATGCCTCACGTCGCTCAGTCCATACCCGGACCGAACCTCTAAAAATTTTGCCCTTTATTTAAAATATCGCCCATTGGCGAGGGCTAACTCAGATCCTAGCTCAAGACTACCTTAGTCATTCCCTAGCTAGATCCTTTCAACTTATGCACAGCGGAATAGTATCTACTTAACCATTGGTCTAAAACCAATCTAACACTTGTCTGGTCAGATCACCTCAACTACTGGTCAGTAAACGCAACTGCCAGCTAGCTCCAAGGTCAATCCTGAACCTAGACCAAGTCATACAATCAGAGGTTCCGTTCCCCTAAACCATTCTATCTAGATCTATGCAACATTGACAGATCATACCTTTGCCACATCCACGGAGCTTGTTAGCTCATCGGCCCAGCTACACTAGCTGAATGAACTCATAAACCAGCTGATCGAGCTGCGAGGTAGCCTTGCCCAGCTCCCCGTCCACTCGTCCAACTCCCTTATACCTGCATAAACTCTTCCCTTGGGTACTTAGTCATTCAGCCAACCATCCCCACAGACATAAGTAACCCTTGAGAAGTCTTCAAACAGCTAAGGACATGCATCTGGCCCTTACCGGCTCATGCACTGTCCCACATCCTTTTTGCCTTATCAACTTATGATACCAAGTCCAGCTCATGGACTAACAATGCCCATCAGATCCTGAGTCAATCAACCAACCACCCCACATGACTCAGAACTGATGAGTCTTCACACTTCCTAATCAGTCATGGAACCATGTCCCACTGAACCTGATTAGTGTTGCTCTTACCACCGGTGCATCCTTTGATCAATCAGATCAGACACCTTGATCCATCATCCAAGGATCAGGTCGTCCATCCTTACCCATGATCAGATCACACACGGCCTGCCTTACCAACACCAAGGTTGATAACCAGCAATTCCTTATGATCAATATCATAAGTGACAATATGTTCCACCACACAAACATATGATCAGATATCCTAACACAAGGATCTGACCCCAATATGCCCTCAGGTGCAATTTCGACCGCAAGCAAACCTGCTCCAAAAACATAGCAAATGCTTTGCACATAGCTTACCAACCCAAGGCTGATAACTAACATTCCTTATGATCAATAATCATAAGTGACAAACATTTCACAATACACAAGCATATGATCCGATAACCTAACACAAGGATCTACCATTGCATGGCTGGTTCCAAAACTAATCGATCATTTTCTCATTAAACCCAAATCTGGCCGATTTCAAATGTGATCCAAAAACTAAATAAAATTCATGTAAATTCATTATAATTCCCAACTAAGAGAATGCCATAATCAGAATTTGCAGATCCGGCCTCGATCATAGAGATCTCGGCCACGAACAGCCAAACCGGCCAAACTGACCATCTCTAAATCAATTCGATAAAACCCAATAAAAATCATGATAATTCATTATAAATACCCACTAAGAAGAATCAATCATCAGATCCCCTCAAGTCCTTCAGGAACTATGAGATCCGATCATACCTTCCAAACCAAGGCCATGGAGGATTTCTCCTAACCGGCCAAGGCCATGGTTTAATGTCATCAAGTCTGATCCAAAAGACTACACCATTCATTCATAATATATATATTCCTCAAGGACGTGCCATACTTGGCCATGATCAATTCCAGAGTCAACAGAATTGTAATTCAAAAGGTAATCATAAAACCGGTTACCTTATACATGATCTGATTAGATCATGTGCCTTCCCTTATCATGGACGGCCATGCTCCTCCAGGGCACGCCTCCATCATTGTCCTATCACATACCTCCAGTATTGATAAGATCTATTCAAGGGTCGCACCAACTTCCCATCCATGGAACTTCCATGAAACCAGTTTCTACACTGCATCCGCCTTCAAGGCTGTCTTGGCCTGTAAGAGTGGAGTCTGGCCTTCTCCCTTCTCTCCTGATTATCTGCGTGTGTTCCCAAGACACAGAGGAAGCCCAGGATGTGATCATCCATGATCAAACATCCTCACAGGGTCGTCCATCACTTCCCCCTTCAGTGCCCATGAAACTGCCTTTCTACACACATCTGCCCTTAAGGCTGTTCATGCCATTGAGACTGGAGTCCGGCCTTCTCCCTTACCTCCTGACCATTTGAGTGTGTTCCCAGGGCACAGAGGAAGCCTAGGACATGATCATCCATGATCAATCACCATCAAAGGGTCGTTCTCAACTCCCCTTGTGATTGCCCACAAAACTGCCTCTTTGCTGCCTTCACACCACTCTTGATCTTGGATGGAGCAATCCGACTCTCTCTCTCTTTTTCTCTGGTTTTCTTTGTGTTTCAGGGTGTAGAAGGAAGCCCCTGGTGTGCCTGCAAAGGCACGGACTTGCCTTCCTTATATAGGAGAAGGGGTGGTTACTTCTTAACCATCGCATCCCTTCGGTTTCATTTATGTCCATTGATTTAATCAATGGTACAGATTGCACCCTTTCACCTATGGCAGTTACCAAACGTCCCTGACAGGACTAACTGCTCCTAGATACATCACACACAAGCCTAGGCTGGTTGCCCAAGCCCCTGGTCCGATCCTAAGTGCCCACCGGCCCATAGCCATCATTGACTAACCAACCGACCCGGTAACTGCCCAGAACTGTCACACTGGTCCGAGCTTCCAACACTCCATCCAGCTGAGTTGAACTGACTCCCAGCTGACCCAGCTGAGTGAGCTAGTAGTCCAGCTACCTGAGCTGGCCAAACTTGATGTGAGCTACACTGAGCTTGTCCGAGCTTCGCCCAGCTGACCGAGCTTCATTCTCGCATCGTCCAGCTGTCTCATCACTATTCAATCTTACTAAGTCCCTTGGTCTATTTCCAGACCTAGACTTAGTCTTCTCATGATCCATTCTGATCATTCACTTCATTACAGCTAGTTCACGATCAATTCCCATGATCTGAACCAAAGCAGTCTCGTTTCTGTTGAAACGTCTATGTCTCATGTCAAGTTCAAGGAACGGGGACATGACAAGTCTCCCCCACTTACGAAGGATTCGTCCTCGAATCCAGTGGTGTTAACCTCTTGTCTCATGACAAAGGTTCCATCCGAACTCCTTTGTACCCGGAACATGGAGCATGCTCGATTGGTTCTTTCTAACCAATTCGTTGCATCTCCCACCTTGTTCCTTCTCACTGACCACGTTCTGGTCATCATATACACAACAAGTCTCCCCCACTTGATAGATATTTAACCCAAAATCTTATCAAGTGGTCCATCAAGCACCCAAACAAATACCTGACTTGTGTCTCAGACCCAACTCTCCAGGTTGCGGTCCTAGTAGACACCAAGTCTCTTACTCTCTGACCCTAGTCCATGACTAGATCATCTTCAGTCCCTAAAAACTTACTGCATACCCGAGTCTTAGTAGATTTACCCAATCTCCAAGCCACTCAATGTATCAGTCAAGTCTTAATGAACTCGTTCCAATCTTTAGGCCGCTTGTTGTACCACAAGTCCTAACAGATTGTTTTGTTTCCTTATGTCCTTACAGACACCAAGGGTTCATGATCACAGCCTAATCGTACTGGATCATCCCTTAACCGACCAAAGCCTTTTCCAGCTTGGCCATATTGCGATCTTAGTCCCTACTAGACTAACCGCCTTATCTTTACTTCTGTCCATCACTGGACTTTGTCATATTTCGATCCTGGTCCATTTAGGACGTGATCATATTCCGGTCCTGGTCCACTCAAGGACTAGACCGTGCATTCCGACCATAAGTCCATCTCCGAGTAGGTCGTGTCCTGATCCTCGCCCCTTACCGGACTTGATCATATTACGGTTCTGGTCCACTCAGGGACTCAACCGTCTCAATCAATACACAGCCTGAAGCTACCATCTTTCTGTTTCACAAAAAGAACTGGTGCTCCCCAAGGCAATACACTAGGGCATATGAACCCCTTCTCAAGCAACTCCTCAAGTTGCTTCTTCAGCTCGGCCATCTGAGCTGGTGCCATTCTATATGGACTTTTAGATAATGGGCCCGTTCCAGGTTCCAATTCAATGATGAATGGGCCAGCCCTATCAGGGGGAATGCCCTGTAGTGCCCCAAACACATCCTGAAATTCCCGAACCAACGGTATACCCTCTGGGTCACAGGCCCCTACAACCTCATCAGTGTAAATGGTAGCCAAAAGGCCTCACAACCATTTCCAAGCATCCGTTCTATTGGACTGCTGAAACCACCAAACTACAAGAGGTTGGCTTGATTCCTTGGTACTTAATCGGGGTCCAAACTCGTTCTCAAGTTGCACCCTTCCCAGGTGACAATCTCGAGTTGCCCGATACTTTCCCAACCAGTCCATGCCCAAGATCACTTCATGATACTTGAGGGGGACCACAATCAGATCTATAGGCATCGGCCTATCCAAGATCACCACAATTAGATCTATAGGCATCGGCCTATCCAAGATCACCATAATCAGATCTATAGGCATCGGCCTATCCAAGATCACCACAATCAGATCTATAGGCATCGGCCTATCCAAGATCACCACAATCAGATCTATAGGCATCGGCCTATCCAAGATCACCACAATCAGATCTATAGGCATCGGCCTATCCAAGATCACCACAATCAGATCTATAGGCATCGGCCTATCCAAGATCACCACAATCAGATCTATAGGCATCGGCCTATCCAAGATCACCACAATCAGATCTATAGGCATCGGCCTATCCAAGATCACCACAATCAGATCTATAGGCATCGGCCTATCCAAGATCACCACAATCAGATCTATAGGCATCGGCCTATCCAAGATCACCACCGATCATTAAGTACTTAGATGAGTAGGATTTCGGTTTGATCACACATTTGGAAAATGTCCCATACCATTCTCCAAAGCATCACACATTTGTGAACGTCCCATACCATTCACAAAAGTGTTTATAGTATACCTCAATCCTCATCATACTAAGATACTTAACATCGTGTTTCCAATTCCTCTTGGAATTGATCCATTCCATTCATTCAATCTTAAGGAATCCTACCTTGACTTACACTGAGTCCAAGCTGATCCATCTGATCACATGCCCACTCATGTACTAGCCATGTAGCGTCTCCCTTAGACTAACATGAACATTTCATATGCTCACTTGTTTTGAACGGCCACCAAGGGATAACATTTACCTCCAAGAGAGTGCTGCACGTTTCTTTCAACCTAAGCCACTCTCTGGTCCATGTTACTTCCTTTGTCCAGGTCGTCCATACAAAGCTCTTGCATTACGTCCATCATCCAATCCGTCCATTATTCCCAAATAACTAGATAAACTAACCTTTATGTTTTCAGGGTCTTGCCGTGGAAGAGTGTATCTTGGCTAAGCCGGCTCATCTTGGAACTTCCCCGTTCACAAGCATGAAACCCAAACTTACCTCAACTCTCACTTGGCTCACCACAACTAAGGTTCCAAGTCATCTCAGTTTTCAGAAATAATTTCGGTTTGGAACTCAACATCTTTGAGCACTGTCCGTAACAGGATCAACCTGGCTCTGATACCAACTTGTAAGACCCGATCCCGGCCGACTAGGCCGCGGTCGATGCCTCACGTCGCTCAGTCCATACCCGGACCGAACCTCTAAAAATTTTGCCCTTTATTTAAAATATCGCCCATTGGCGAGGGCTAACTCAGATCCTAGCTCAAGACTACCTTAGTCATTCCCTAGCTAGATCCTTTCAACTTATGCACAGCGGAATAGTATCTACTTAACCATTGGTCTAAAACCAATCTAACACTTGTCTGGTCAGATCACCTCAACTACTGGTCAGTAAACGCAACTGCCAGCTAGCTCCAAGGTCAATCCTGAACCTAGACCAAGTCATACAATCAGAGGTTCCGTTCCCCTAAACCATTCTATCTAGATCTATGCAACATTGACAGATCATACCTTTGCCACATCCACGGAGCTTGTTAGCTCATCGGCCCAGCTACACTAGCTGAATGAACTCATAAACCAGCTGATCGAGCTGCGAGGTAGCCTTGCCCAGCTCCCCGTCCACTCGTCCAACTCCCTTATACCTGCATAAACTCTTCCCTTGGGTACTTAGTCATTCAGCCAACCATCCCCACAGACATAAGTAACCCTTGAGAAGTCTTCAAACAGCTAAGGACATGCATCTGGCCCTTACCGGCTCATGCACTGTCCCACATCCTTTTTGCCTTATCAACTTATGATACCAAGTCCAGCTCATGGACTAACAATGCCCATCAGATCCTGAGTCAATCAACCAACCACCCCACATGACTCAGAACTGATGAGTCTTCACACTTCCTAATCAGTCATGGAACCATGTCCCACTGAACCTGATTAGTGTTGCTCTTACCACCGGTGCATCCTTTGATCAATCAGATCAGACACCTTGATCCATCATCCAAGGATCAGGTCGTCCATCCTTACCCATGATCAGATCACACACGGCCTGCCTTACCAACACCAAGGTTGATAACCAGCAATTCCTTATGATCAATATCATAAGTGACAATATGTTCCACCACACAAACATATGATCAGATATCCTAACACAAGGATCTGACCCCAATATGCCCTCAGGTGCAATTTCGACCGCAAGCAAACCTGCTCCAAAAACATAGCCAATGCTTTGCACATAGCTTACCAACCCAAGGCTGATAACTAACATTCCTTATGATCAATAATCATAAGTGACAAACATTTCACAATACACAAGCATATGATCCGATAACCTAACACAAGGATCTACCATTGCATGGCTGGTTCCAAAACTAATCGATCATTTTCTCATTAAACCCAAATCTGGCCGATTTCAAATGTGATCCAAAAACTAAATAAAATTCATGTAAATTCATTATAATTCCCAACTAAGAGAATGCCATAATCATAATTTGCAGATCCGGCCTCGATCATAGAGATCTCGGCCACGAACAGCCAAACCGGCCAAACTGACCATCTCTAAATCAATTCGATAAAACCCAATAAAAATCATGATAATTCATTATAAATACCCACTAAGAAGAATCAATCATCAGATCCCCTCAAGTCCTTCAGGAACTATGAGATCCGATCATACCTTCCAAACCAAGGCCATGGAGGATTTCTCCTAACCGGCCAAGGCCATGGTTTAATGTCATCAAGTCTGATCCAAAAGACTACACCATTCATTCATAATATATATATTCCTCAAGGACGTGCCATACTTGGCCATGATCAATTCCAGAGTCAACAGAATTGTAATTCAAAAGGTAATCATAAAACCGGTTACCTTATACATGATCTGATTAGATCATGTGCCTTCCCTTATCATGGACGGCCATGCTCCTCCAGGGCACGCCTCCATCATTGTCCTATCACATACCTCCAGTATTGATAAGATCTATTCAAGGGTCGCACCAACTTCCCATCCATGGAACTTCCATGAAACCAGTTTCTACACTACATCCGCCTTCAAGGCTGTCTTGGCCTGTAAGAGTGGAGTCTGGCCTTCTCCCTTCTCTCCTGATTATCTGCGTGTGTTCCCAAGACACAGAGGAAGCCCAGGATGTGATCATCCATGATCAAACATCCTCACAGGGTCGTCCATCACTTCCCCCTTCAGTGCCCATGAAACTGCCTTTCTACACACATCTGCCCTTAAGGCTGTTCATGCCATTGAGACTGGAGTCCGGCCTTCTCCCTTACCTCCTGACCATTTGAGTGTGTTCCCAGGGCACAGAGGAAGCCTAGGACATGATCATCCATGATCAATCACCATCAAAGGGTCGTTCTCAACTCCCCTTGTGATTGCCCACAAAACTGCCTCTTTGCTGCCTTCACACCACTCTTGATCTTGGATGGAGCAATCCGACTCTCTCTCTCTTTTTCTCTGGTTTTCTTTGTGTTTCAGGGTGTAGAAGGAAGCCCCTGGTGTGCCTGCAAAGGCACGGACTTGCCTTCCTTATATAGGAGAAGGGGTGGTTACTTCTTAACCATCGCATCCCTTCGGTTTCATTTATGTCCATTGATTTAATCAATGGTACAGATTGCACCCTTTCACCTATGGCAGTTACCAGACGTCCCTGACAGGACTAACTGCTCCTAGATACATCACACACAAGCCTAGGCTGGTTGCCTAAGCCCCTGGTCCGATCCTAAGTGCCCACCGGCCCATAGCCATCATTGACTAACCAACCGACCCGGTAACTGCCCAGAACTGTCACACTGGTCCGAGCTTCCAACACTCCATCCAGCTGAGTTGAACTGACTCCCAGCTGACCCAGCTGAGTGAGCTAGTAGTCCAGCTACCTGAGCTGGCCAAACTTGATGTGAGCTACACTGAGCTTGTCCGAGCTTCGCCCAGCTGACCGAGCTTCATTCTCGCATCGTCCAGCTGTCTCATCACTATTCAATCTTACTAAGTCCCTTGGTCTATTTCCAGACCTAGACTTAGTCTTCTCATGATCCATTCTGATCATTCACTTCATTACAGCTAGTTCACGATCAATTCCCATGATCTGAACCAAAGCAGTCTCGTTTCTGTTGAAACGTCTATGTCTCATGTCAAGTTCAAGGAACGGGGACATGACACCTTTGGAAATGAGTGATTGCCTCCTTTCTAATGTCACCTGGATCCGTTAGAATATCACATGAGGTAGTAGTTAAGGAACGAATGGTATTCCTAGAGGAACGAGATTGAGCAGCTCGATGGAAAACAGTGGTATTCTGATCACCCGCCTGTAACCACTGAAGGCAAGATTTCTGTCAGTAAATTTTCTCCTCAATACTAGCAAGTAAGTTCCATCGCTTTGAAGCTTCAGCCTCAGTAGCCAGATTGATAGGGGTTGGATCCATCAGAACCTGGTTCTGACAATAACAAAGATGCTCGTACGCCTGCTTAGTTCTGTTTGGCAAGTCCCCATAATGATTTCTGT
This sequence comes from Brassica napus, assembly GCF_020379485.1. Classification (NCBI taxonomy): domain Eukaryota; kingdom Viridiplantae; phylum Streptophyta; class Magnoliopsida; order Brassicales; family Brassicaceae; genus Brassica; species Brassica napus. Next base: position 40,694,171 of record NC_063445.1, read on the forward strand.
TCAGGGCACGAAGATCATTCTTTAGCAGCTTCAGCTTTCGATGGAACATAGATAAGGAACAGCGGGAGTGATACAATAAGGGAGATGTATCCCAGAAATTCTTCACTGTAGGGAGAAAATCCTCATGGTCCTTGAGGTAGTTAAAAAACTTTAAAGGTTTCCTCGTTTCATCTCTTTTATCGGAAATATGTACTAGACATCGTGCGTGATCAGATACACCTCCTGCATCAAACTTTGCATAGGATTGGGGATAGAACCGAAGCCACACATCATTTATTAAGGCTCTATGTAGCTTCTTTCCAATTGGGTTACCCTCTCTTTTGTTCCACCAGGTGAAAATAGCTCCAACATAGGCGAGATCGGCAAGCTCACAATCTGCTACAGCATATTGAAACTCCCTCGTACCAGTCTGATCCGTTAGGTAATCCATTGCACGAGAATGTTTCATTGAAGCGAGAGTGGCGTTGAAATCACCAAGAACGATCCAAGGCAAATCAAGGCGAGCATAATCTGCTCTGGTACCTTTAAGTTCCTCCCAAAGCTGCCTTCTCTCAGTCATGCAATTAGATGCATAAACTGCAGAACAAATAAATTTGTCCCTGGTTTCTGGAATTTGGATCGCACATGTGATGACCTGAGAGCTCATGTGCAGCTTAGTGACCACCACCTTATTAGACCAACAGAACCAGATATGCCCCAATCTGTGATGCTCATAGTTCGTTAGAGAGCTCCATCCAGGCAAAGCAACCTCCATACGTTTTATATGATTTTCCTGTTGTACTCTTGTTTCGATAAGACAACCGAAAGAGGGTTTTTCTACTTGTATCCAACTCCGAACCGCTTCATGTTTACGTGACATGTTGAAGCCGCGCATATTCCAAGCGAAAAAAGATATCATAACTTCCTAACGGAAGTCTTTTTTGATGAGGAGTGAACCTACGCATACTTGAGGTCCTTCGATCTAGCGATCGTCTTCTTTGTGACCTTTCCTACATTGGCACCCATTTGTGAACCTCTCTGAGACACCGTGGTGGGTTTCCGCTGGCGCTGAGAAGTTTCTTGCACCACTTTCTCAACATGATCCGCTACAATCTCCCCCTCCTCTGTTTCAGATAACTCATCAGTCTCAACTTCCTCCTCCTTACTTATATCTGCCAGTGCTTGAAAGCGCGAAGGAGATACTGTTCTACCGCCACTTACACTGCCACCCACAACTTCTTCTCTAGATACATTAAGTTGACCACTCACTTCTGAAACTCCAATCTCAGGGGTAGAACTCCCACCAATTCCATCCGAAACCGTCCCACCAGTGTCTGGAGTCTTCCCTGACTGACCCACTTCCACCATACCCGCACCAAGAACAATAGAGTTAAGCATTTTATTCACTTCAACTCCGTTACCGAGAGGAGCATATGGAGTAAACTCTTCCAACTCCTGAAGTAACTCTGAGACAGGATTCTTTTGTTGTCTTTGGTCGCCATCAGCCACCACGAGAGGCAAGTTAGAGCCCTTTTCCTTTTGCAAAATTTCTATGTTCTTTGCAGAACACTCAGTGCCTTTGTGCCCCCACTTGCGACAAACATCGCACCCTGGAGGTAACCAAGGGTAACTCACTTCCAACATAACAGAAGCTCCATCATTGTCAACATACAAGATTTTCTCCACCAGAGACTTGTGTAGATCCACCTCAACTAGGACACGAGCAACGTCAAGACGAGTGCATTTTTCAGTGTTTGGGTGAAGCTTAACAAACTTCCCACAGCCCGAGCCAAGCACTTCAAACCTTTATGTGAGAACATCAGATTTGGAACTCCTTTGAGATCAACCCACATTGGAAGAGCCGACAAATCAGGAGGATTCATAGCTGTTTCCGGAGACCATTCATGAACAACCAAAGGGACATCACCCACATGCCAGTACTTTCGTTGTATTACTCTTGATCGCATCTGAGAGTTCTCAATATGAAACAAGACCGTCTTCTTCTCAATAAACTGCACATCAATCCGAGAACCCGAACGAGGAGTAGACCAGATACGGTTAACTGTCGCGTGTATGGATCCTACATGTGGCGCATCACCAATGAAATAGCCAACTACGAAGCTCTGCGAAAGGGGTTTAGGGTCTTCGAAAACCTCGTTGGGAATTTTTGAAATTTCCGCTAATAAGTTGTGAACTTATTTGGCTATTGCGACGAAATCCCGACGAACTTCATTTTTATTCTAATTTTTTTTTTAAATGGGACTCCAACAAGTTATTTAAAAACTCTTGTAACTTATTAAAAAACTCCAATAACTTATAAAAATAACTCCAACAACTTATTAAAATACTCCAACAACTTATTAAAAAACTCCAATGACTTTTACAACTTATAAAAGTCATTGGAGTTTTTTTAATAAGTTGTTGGAGTATTTTAATAAGTTGTTGGAGTTATTTTTATAAGTTATTGGATTTTTTTAATAAGTTACAAGAGTTTTTAAATAACTTGTTGGAGTCCCATTTTAAAAACAAAAAATTAGGATATACTAGGTGGTAACTTTTCTCTTCTTTTTTTTAATATAATCTTTGTTTTTTTTTCTCATTTTTTAACTTAATCTTTGATTTTTTTTAAGGTTCAACAAGTCACACAACGGCATTACCGCCTGCATTAATGCGATGATGTATTCCTTGCTCCGCAAAGGATACAAGACCTACAGTGTGATGCCTTCCGAAGAAAAGGAGATATGGTTCCGTAATTTTGCGGTAATCTTTTAATTTTCAAAAAAAAAATTTACTTTTAATTTTTTTTATTTATTTACTAATTTCGGTTTTTTTGTAGCAACAATTCAATTGGGAGTCTAGGCATACCAAAACTGTTCGTCTGGCCTTCCACGAGAAGGTCGCGGAGTCCTATACGAACCAGATCTACGAGTGGAAGCAACTATGGCTCAGGGGCAAGATACCGAAGAATATCAACACCAAAGTTTGGGAGGACTTGCAGGTGCATTGGGGGAAGCAGGAGACTAAGAAAAAGTCTGCCAGAAACGAAGCCTACCGCAACAGTGATCGTGGTGGGAAAGGTGTTTTTGTCCACAACCTCGGGGCTTGCAGTATGTCTTCTAAGGAGGATCAGCTTGTAAGTTCTATTTATTTAAAATATATTTTTAATATTTTTACATATTTATTGATTAACTTTGTGTTTAGGTTGAAGCAAATGGCGGTAATCTCGTTGATCATGTTGATGTCATGAGGGAAGCATATACTAACAAGAAGACAGACGAAATTCAGGATTCCCTCATCAGAGATGTCATAGATTTGGTGCAAACCAAAAAAAGCAGAACTCCTAGCTTCTTAGCCGATGAACTCTGATGACGATTCTACGGCAGCTTCCACCAACCTTTGCTGACTTCAAATCAACGAAATGGTGGAACAGGTAACTTTTTAATTTTCCTTTCATTATTATTTTAATTCTATTACTAATATTTATTTTTTTCCTATATAGACGGTTCCAAAGAAGAAAGGACGTTTGGTCGGTTTGGCTCGTCGTGCGTCTTCGTGTCCTTCTTCACAAACTCCATACACAGATCCCATGATCATGGAGCAGCTGCAGAACAATTGGCAGATCAGAAGAAAACCAACAACGAGATCATTGACAAGATGAAGCGTTTGTTCCCAGATGAATTCCAATGAATTTTAGGTTTTTTGTTTAAAAACTTGAAAATGTTTCTTTAATTTATGTATGTTTAATAACTTGATTTTTTTTTTTAATTTATGTAAAACTTTTTTGTATAATATTATTTTTAATTTCAGTTTTTATTGATTTATAAAAAATTAATTAATTAAATTATTCGAAATAATAAAAAAAAATATTCCGACGAAACTTTCTCCGTACGAAATTTCCGACGGTAAGTAACGTCGGAATATTCCGACGAACATGATGCGTCGGAAATTTCCGACGAAACAGTCCGTCGGATATTTACGACGAAATTGTCCGTCGGATATTTCCGACGAAATTGTCCGTCGGATATTTCCGACGAAATTGTCCGTCGGATATTTCTGATGAAAAAGTCCGACGGACTCCGACGGATACGGGCTCTCGGAAATTCCGACGGATTCAGGCGTCGTCGGAATATCGGAGTAACATCATCGTCAGAATTTTGTTGGACATTTTTCCGACGACGGCATCAGTCGGAAATATATTCCGACCAATGACCGACGAAACTCTTCCGATGAAAAATGTTGTCGGAATATCCGTCGGAATATTGTCTGTCGGTACTTGTCGGAATTTCGTCAGAATTTGTGACGAATTTCCGACGAACTTTTTTTTCCGACCAGATATTTCCGACGACGGTTTTCGTCGGAATGTCATCGGAATATGGCCATTCCGATGAAATTCCGACGAATATGGCCGTCGGATTTCGCGTGTTTTCTTGTAGTGGAGTAACACCAACCAAACCCTAAAACTCAATCACCAGCCTTTAGTACTATATTAAAAAATGGATATGATTATCAACTATTAAAATAATATACATTATGGAGATTCGAATGCATGTCAAAGGCGCCTGTCTCTGAAACAGATAAAGTGTCTCTCACCAAACATAAGATTGTGAAGAAGCAAAACTTCTTCAACTAACTAGACTTTCATCTAGCTTCACATGGAAACTCTTCTTCCTAAACTCTTTTTCAATTAGTAATGCCATTTTTTTACGAAAAAATAGATAAAATAAATTCACATTTAATACTCCAACCATTAAACATAAATTCACCCCCAAATGCTATCACCTGACTACCTGAGAAGTGAGATCGGCAGCCATATAAATGAGGGAAGTAGTGATGCTCTTGGTGGTGAAGGGATGCGACTCCAGCTTTCTCAAATACCATCGTAGAAACCCAGGTTGTTTCAAAGAAGAAGCATTTTTCGATACTACGAAGCTCCCAGCCGTACGCAGGTGGTGAAAGGATCGGCCGAGGATTGCTTTCCGACCGGAGTACATGGTTTTCAAGGGCGACCCTTTGGTTCCATGGAGAGAATGAAGATCGGAGAAGAAACGTTTGTTCAAGGCAACGATGTTCATCTTTCTGATCTCCGATGATTTGTTGATGGCGGCAGGCCGGCATCTTTTGTTTTGATTAGGACTGGAGTTTGTAACTAAACCAAATATGACCTGAAAAACCTGACGTCGATCGAACCGTTTTTAATAAAAACCGAAAGAAGCCTAAAGACTAGGTACCTAATATCGGGTATTATCCTGACCAAACAGAAAATTAGTAAAAAAAAAATAGTTACACTTATTAATCTTTTTTACATAATTTTTTTTTCCTGAAACTTGGCTTAAAAAAAAAAAAAAACTTGGCTAAAGTGTTGAGTCTCCAAACAAGGCAACCAGGCTATAATGATACAAACCTTTCCTACATATCATAAGGTCGTATCATTTTACATAACCTAATGTATAGTTTCATATTGTGGAGTATTTTTTTTTGAAAATTTGGTAGTTTTTACGCTATACTAGGGGCAGGACCCCGCGCTATATAATGTCTTAATTTATGATGGAGTAAACCCGGTAATTGATGCTTTTCTTAAACATGTATTGTTGCATTGTAGACATTTGCATATGAAGAGGTTTGTGTGTGGGGGCATAAGCAGGGAAGTGTAGGTGTGTTCTTGATTTAGTCGAGGAGGCCCAGAAATGACGACCATATGACCAGCGTGTCTTTTTGGTATTAGTTATTTGTCTCACCATCTTTGAACCTATTATTTGTATTTGCGTCACTGTTTTTCGTTTGTTCTGTTTTGGTTCCATTCGGCTTTTAATTATGTCCTTGTTATCGGGTTTAAGGTTTGATACTATTAGTAGACAGATGAATCAGTTTTATAAGGGTCTGTATTGGTACATTGTTAGATTTGGATTCTCTAGGGTTTGGTTGAGCTTCTATTTGTAATCCGTGTCACAGTTTTTGTTGCTTCATGTTCAGGGGTTGCATTAGTAGTAGCTCATAGTGTAATCTTGTGCTCCTTGAAATGATTCATTTGTGCTTTGTTTGATCATTATCTATCTCATTCTGTTATAAGACAAAAGGAAGTAATAAAAGAGAGCAGATTACTATAGTCATATCCACATGCATCGTTTCTCCTGATATGAACTTCTGGCTCACTTTGCTATTTTCTTGAAGGTTGAAGAGTTAAGACTCATGGAAGCTTCCAAGCCCAACCCAATCAATAAGATGGCTTGGTCTATGTGAGAGTTGCGTTTTTGTTTTGTAGATCCAATATGCTTAGAAAATCTTCAAACCAAGTTTCAAAATGACTTGCCTTTTGCATCAAGACCTCTTGTTTAGGCAGTACTTGCATCTGTGCAAGAAAATCATGTGTCTCTCTTATTTATTAAAAAGAAAAAAATGAGTACATTCGTTTCCTTCTAAAGAGGGATTTGTTTGTATATGACAATTGCAATCTGATATCTCAGGTTTTAACCCGAAAGACTAATTGCAAGTGTACAGTAAAGTACGCAGTAGTAATACGGGATCGAATCCACAATGACCAAAGTTCACAAGAAGAGCTAAAGATAAATTACTAGCTAAGGCTAAGAAGAGATTTTTGTTTGGTTTTGCAATAACTAAGAATAGTAAATAAAAGTAAGCTAGCTAGATAAACAGATAAACGAAGATGAAAGACTATCAGAAAAAACGTTGGGCATAGAGTATTCTCGGGAAATCATTTTGTTGCTGACAAACAAATAAACGACTAGAGAAAGAAGTTAAGCAACGTCTTGAACTGAAACACGATAATAGAATTAACCTACTGTCGTAGCGCTAACTCTCTAAGTTATAGAATCCTCCGCACTAACTGTCGTTGAGTTTCAGATTCTAAACAAGCAATAAGATCAGGTTCGATATGTTCACAAAGCGTAATAACATCAACTATCGTTGGCTAAGGACACTTTGCTCATCTAAAGTTGTTTCAAGCATTTCATCAAGCACCTGTCGGGCGTGAAATAACTTAGGTTTAGAAGCTAGGTAGCTAAACAAGCTTCAGCATTAAGAACACCAATAGATGAAGAACCATAAGATAAATCTCGAGATCTAGCAATCCTAGGTCAACAACTCATGAGATCCCCTTGTGAGAAACCCTAAACCCAACTAAAAGACTACTCACTAATTTTCATGGAAATCCTTAAGAATATGTTAAGATTAAGGATAAACATGATTTAGAAATATAATCTAAAATAAACATAACAAGATCTGATAAACTAATAACTGAGACAAGTGTAGAGAGAAGTCTGCAAATATAGACAAAAAGACAAGATAAAGGAGAGAAAAGAGATCCTCTAGGGTTTTTCCCTTTACACATATATATAGTCCTAGGAAATAAGTCAAAAGCTAAACGCCAAACGCTATTTTGATGAAACGCTGCGATATGGAAATCTCGTTTTGCGTTTGACTTCTGGTTTCATCTTGTTCACGAAACTCGGGCTTGAGCTTGTGGGATCGAGAGCATTTAGACGAGAAGGCGAGGTTGAGTCCATCGGTCGATTCGTCTGGATCGGGATGGAGAGTTGAAGTCTGGGATTGAGATTGCTGATCGAGCAGACTATTTGGGTCCAGCGGTGGATTTGAGCTTCACGGGTCATGGTTGCAGGCTGGGCGTCGAGAGCTACGGATCGAGCGGCTCGTTATGTCCAAGTGGTCGCTTTGCTCAGCTCGGGATGGAGGATCAATGGCTGGCTCGAGGGCACCGAATCGAGCACGTCGGAGAAGAGCCATCGACCACTTCGTCTTCTTCATCCTCAACTTCTCAGTTTATTGCAAATTTGCAAAACAGGTCCCTGAGATCTGTGCCTCTTTCCTTTTCGACCCCATAACTTCCATTTGTGAGCTTAACCCATAGCTTAGACCCAATACTTCTAATTCTGCACTCCAGCCCCCGTAACCTGAATAAACTCTAAAGAACACAGAAAGACTCCAAAATGACCAGAATACATAATAAAAACTAATCAAACTTAGCTAGAAATCAATGTAAAAACCGATAAATATGAGACTCATCAAATCCCCCAGACTTGAATCTTTGCTTGTCCTCAAGTAAAGGAAGCAAAAACTAAACCAAAGGGAAAAGAAGTTTGAAAATATGGGAACTAACATTTTCTTTAGACAACCGTCTTTACCATTACATGTTGTAAGCCACATCAAAAAGCACCATCCTTAAGAGATACTTCCATGTACTTGACCTTCAGCTTAGCAACCATACCACTTTCAACCCACAGCTTGGAGTGACCCAAATTCGCCATCACTGACTTCTTATTAGGAACTGAAATGTGCAGTCTCATCAAGGGAGTATCGATCAATGGATACATGGAGTCTTTCTCGTTCAGGTTTCACACTTTCGGTTTCTTTCCTCTCTCTTTTCTCACTTCCTTCAGTCGATTTCTCCCTAGTTTATAGGGTATCATTTTATTTTTTCTATCGACTGAGTTTATTGGACAGGCTTCCATGAGATGCGAGTACTGATGGGATTCACCACCAGGTTCCCGATTCACTTCTTTTTGACCTTTATCCTTTTTTTTTGAAGGGAAGAGAGAGGGAAACCGTACTCACATTCTTTTCAGACCTGAACGAGGATTCCGATCCAGTGTATACCAAGCCCAAGATTAGAGAATTAAGTAGATCAGGTGAAGTCAGCTCTGGATCCTTCAGATAACCAAACAAGCATGGGGGGCACTGGCAGATCGATCCACTTGGACGTTTTCATGTTGTAAAATCTGCAGTGAGTGGCTAAAATAATGGTCACTAAGGCGTTAGTTAGGCGGTTAGTTCCGAAGAAAATGGTAGTTCCTGGAAAAAATTTGACTCGATAAATCCGATCAAAATACATATATATATATATATATATATATATATATATATATATATATATTAGAAGAAACACTCATAAACACCAAAAAGAGAGAGTGTTAGTAGCATCCTCCCCAGCCTTACTTCACACCGTCTCCGTGTGAAAGCAAATCCAAAGGAGGAGCGAGAAAGAAAATAAAAATCCTAAAAGAAGAGAAAAGAAAAATCTTACCGGTGGGTTGCCTCCCACCAAGCGCTTGTTTATAATCATGAGCCTGACTTTTGGGGTTCGGTTTCAGTCCAGGTGAGCATGAGAGCTTGCTCCAAAACAAGTCCCACCATCAAACACTTTGAGCTTCAGCACCTTGCTCACAAAACCTTTCACAGCTTCCATACCTTTCTCTTTCATCTCGGGAGTGAGAACAGCTCTGACTTTCGAAAAAGGCTTTGAGGTTCCTTTGCATTTCACCTCATAATCGATTATACCATTAGAACAGCTGTGAGGTATCAACATCAGATGAGGATCGCCCTTGATCCTTTTGCCTTTCAGCTTTTTCTTTGCTTTTGCATCAGACTTCTTATGCACGGTGTGATTGTCTTTATTCAGAGCTTCTTTGACTTGACCTTTTTCCATGAGGTCCTCTTTAGAAATAGGTACATGAGTGCTCTGATCAAGTACAGAGATGCTAGAGGCCAGTCGCGTACACTTATTTGTGGGCTCGGCTCTGTAGAAGACATTCTCATCGATTTTCACGAAAGAGATTCTCTTGTTAGGCATATCCGTAACTGCACCCACGGTGGCTAAGAACGCTCTTCCAAGAATCAACGGTCTATTAGAACCATTGCTTATCTCCACTACCTGAAAATCAGTAGGAACAACGCAGTTTCCCACTTGGACAGCTAGGTCTTTAACGGTACCTTGCGGAGACTTGGTAGAGGAGTCTGCAAATTCCAGAGTTAACTTTGGTGATTCTATTTTAAGGCCCAACCGCTCAGCGATGTCTTTGGACTTGAGGCTAACTGTAGACCCAGTATCACAGAGAGAATCCATGAACTTGACTCCTGATATTGAACACAAAACCACGAACTTCCCAGGGTCTTCTAACTTGGGGAGAGTCTTTATCGGAGATGATGCATTCATGGTTTTGATGAATAATTCCTTGATCTCCTCCGCTGATTCTCTGGTGTTTATGAAAAACCGGTTTCGATGGTACATGCTCCAAGCATCTTCAAATGACGTGGTAGAAGGCATCCTTTTCATTATTTTCTTGAATCCAGCTAGTGTCTTCTCGTTGATAGGTTCTCTCAAATGTTGTGGCACAACAGGGTACGAGATTCTTGGTACATACACTCGCTCAGATGAGGTAGAAGCATGAATTTTCACACTGCTCTCGGGCTCGACAGACTTAGGCAGGGGATTGATCATTCCATTCTCAACAACCTTCTTTTCAGTTTCATCTTCAGATCCTTCAGCCTCCTCATCCTCTCTGGCCGAGACAGCATTGCAATGAGCTTTAGGATTCACCTCTGGTTTGCCTGGTAGGGTACCCGGTGGTGCCGTACTCGCTAATCAAGCTTGAGCAACTTGTGTCTCTAAAACTTTCATGTGGGTGTTCAAAGCTTCGAATTTCCCATTCAAATCTCCTTACATGTTGTCGACCTTGCTGTTGATTTCTGAAGTGCTTCTCTTCTGTTCTTCTAGCACCATTTGTAACATCTGCTTGATTTCACTGCCTTGAGAGGACTGAGAGGTAGATGCATTCCCATGAGCCTGGAAGTTTCCGTACAGCTGCTTCTGCTGAAAACCGTTGTTCCCGCAGTTGTTCCCTTGGAATTGGTTTCTGTTAAGATACCCTTGATTGAAAACACTCTGATTCTGCGCTAAGGGTCTGCTCTGGAATTAACTCTGCTTGTTACCTTGTTGAGGGTAGAATTGATCTTGTGGATTTTCCACATTGTTGTTCCGGTAAGATAGCAAATGCTGCTGGTTCCTGAAATTTTGATTGAAGCTCTGGTTGTAATTTCCTTGACCACCAATGTAGTTGACATCAGCTTGCAATTTATTTGAGTCGTCACCAATGGACTCTAGCTGGATCTAATCACTCTGATCTCCCACGAAATGAACTGCTTTCTGATCTCTCTTCAGCAGCATCTCAATCTTGGCACTCAGCTCATCGATATTCTGAGAATTAGAGCTTGAACCTCTCCCAGAGCGTTCATGGTCTGATCTACGATTCGCTTGACTAGATGCAAGGTTGTTAATCAAAAGATATGCTTCTTCCACAGTCTTGGTCATGAAATCGCCATTACTAGAAGTGTCCATGGCGTTTTTGTATTTCTCACAAACTCCATTGTAAAAGATGTTCAGCAGGTTGACATCAGTATAACCATGGTGTGGACAGTTTGTGGTGTATTCTCTGAAGCGCTCCCAAGCTTCGTGAAAGCTTTCTGATACTGTCTGCTGAAAATTTGCAATCTTGTTCCTGAGGTGAGTTGACATCGACTCAGGAAAAAAGTGTTCCAAGAATGCAGCTTTGGTCTCTTCCCAAGTCACATAAGAGTTAAATGGGATAGATCTCATCCATGTATCTGCCTTATCTGCCAAAGAGAAATCGAATAATTTGCACATCAAGGTCCCTATAGGTATCCCGTTGGTCCTACTGGTGCTGCAGATGTTTTCAAAACGTGGCAAGTGATGCATCGGGTTCTCAGAGGGGAGCCCGTGAAACTGTTTCTGCTGCACCAAATTTATGAGACCAGTCTTGATTTCAAACTCTCTTCTCTCTATAGGAGGTGGATTGATGCCAGATCGACTCGCATAGAAAGCATCAGGAGTATCATATTGTGCCAACGTCATCCTTGGCAATTCCTTTTGCACACCCGGTTGCCTCGCAGCTGCAGCCAGTTGTTGAATGTTTGGCCTATTGTTGCCATGTTGTCCACCAACAGCAGGTAGAACTTGCTAATTGTGGTCTATCTGATGGTCATGAGGACCATCCCGAAGCTGAAGATTATCATCGTTTCCAGCCATCTCAGCTTCTAGTGCCTTTCTTTTCTTCTTGTCCCTCTAGACGGCCGAGTTCTGGTTCTAAAGGTATGAGATTAGATGATCCTTGGCTCCTAGTATGACACCTGCTCATGCACCTGGAAGCACACAAACAAAGAAGAAAAGAGTAGAGTAAACAAGAAAATAAAATGACTTAGTCTGAAACCGATCCAAAGCTCTAAAGTGAGCAATTGGTCCCAGGCAACGGCGCCAAAAACTTGATATCTCAGGTTTTAACCCGAAAGACTAACTGCAAGTGCACAGTAAAGTACGCAGTAGTAATACGGGATCGAATCCACAAGGACCAAAGTTCACAAGAAGAGCTAAAGATAAATTACTAGCTAAGGCTAAGAAGGTTTTTTTTGGTTTTGAAATAACTAAGAACAATAAATAAAAGCAAGCTAGCTAGATAAACAGATAAACGAAGATGAAAGACTATCAGAAAAAGCGCTAGGCATAGAGTATTCTCGGGAAATCATTTTGTTACTGACAAACAGATAAACGACTAGAGAAAGAAGTTAAGCAACGTCTTGAACTCAAACACGATAATAGAATTAACCTACTGTCGTTAGCGCTAACTCTCTAAGTTATAGAATCCTCCGCACTAACTGTCGTTGAGTTTCAGATTCTAAACAAGCAATAAGATCAGGTTCGATATGTTCACAAAGCGCAATAACATCAACTATCGTTGGCTAGAGACACTTTGCTCATCTAAAGTTGTTTCAAGCATTTAATCAAGCACCTGTCGGGCGTGAAATAACTTAGGTTCAGAAGCTAGGTAGCTAATCAAGCTTCAGCATTAAGAACACCAATAGATGAAGAACCATAAGATGAATCTCTAAATCTAGCAATCCTAGGTTGACAACTCATGAGATTCCCTTGTGAGAAACCCTAAACCCAACTAAAAGACTACTCGCTAATCTTCATGGAAATCCTTAAGCACATGTTAAGATTAAGGATAAACATGATTTGGAAAGATAATCTAAAATAAACAGAAGCAGATCTGATAAACTAAGAACTGAGACAAGTGTAGAGAGACGTCTGCAAAGATAGACAAAAGGACAAGATAAAGGAGAGAAAAGAGATCCTCTAGGGGTTTTCCTTTTACACATATATATAGTCGGAGGAAATAAGTCAAAAAGCTAAACGCCAAACGCTATTTTGATGAAATGCTGCGATATGGAAATCGCGTTTTGCGTTTGACTTCTGGTTTCATCTTGTTTACGAAACTCGGGCTTGAGCTGGTGGGATCGAGAGCATTTAGACGAGAAGGCGAGGTTGAGTCCATCGGTCGATTCGTCTGGATCGGGATGGAGAGTTGAAGTCTGGGATTGAAATTGCTGATCGAGCAGACTGTTTGCGTCCAGCAGTGGATTTGAGCTTCATGGGTCATGGTTGCAGGCTGGGCGTCTAGAGCTACGGATCGAGCGGCTCGTTATGTCCAAGTGGTCGCTTTGCTCAGCTCGGGATGGAGGATCAATGGCTGGCTCGAGGGCACCGAATCGAGCACGTCGGAGAAGAGCCATCGACCACTTCGTCTTCTTCGTTCCTCAACTTCTCAGTTTATTGCAAATTTGCAAAACAGATCCCTGAGATCTGTGCCTCTTTCCTTTTCGACCCCATAACTTCCATTTGTGCAGATTAACCCTTAGCTTAGACCCAATACTTCTAATTCTGTACTCCAGCCCCTGTAACCTGAATAAACTCTAAAGAACACAGAAAGACTCCAAAATGACCAAAATACATAATAAAAACTAATCAACTTAGCTAGAAATCAATGTAAAAATCGATAAATATGAGACTCATCACAATCTCAAACCTTCAAGCTTTAAACCAATTTTATAATCTATTCACATCCTAAACGACAAATACAACTCTACTTCTCAAGTATCAACGAACCATTTTGCTAAAACATCCAAAGACTGACCGAAACTGCAAAAGAGCTATATCATTGATGGCACTAATGCCTATGTTGTTGAGATATCTCATACTTAAGAGGAGCATACTCATGAGTCATGACCATCGATGGTAACAGGAGTGGTAATCATCTGCGTGATGAAACAACACATATAAGTTAATATAAGTTCAAACCATATTGGAGATAAGTTTTCACATCATAAAAAGTTTATCTAAACTATTAAAACAGAAGTATAAATAGTATTTGACCCTCAAATTTCCTCAATAATTACGAGGAAATGCCACTACTTTGTATCTAAACTTTTAGTTTAATTAAAAGGCCTACACAAATTTAACCATGAACATTAAAAGCCTATTACGTTAGATTTGTGGGACTATTATCGTTGTTTGGACCTTAAAAAAAGCTCGGGTTAATAACATATATAACACGATCTGATCTAAAATATCAGTAAACATGTTTGTCCAACTAAGAAAGTTACGGCCCATTATTTTGATTAAGGTGATTTTCATTGTGCTTGATTACTATTTTCTTTTTATATGATCATACAACAATTTAAATAGATAATATAAATATGTTATACATATATATATTCACGTTATATCTTTTTTTTGTAGAATAAGTGGTATAGTATAAATATTAAAATGTAGCTTTCTCGTCTATCCAGCTATCATACATATTCATTTGGAAAAATCTAATCTTAAATTGTCAAAAAGTCTTTGTCTTTGGTTTTGGAAAAACCATATTAATATAAATACAAATAAACATAATATATATCTGATCCATGTGGATGATAGATAGAATAAGAAATAACGTATGTAACATTAGCTTACATACAAACTATCAAAATATGATACTAAATGATCAAGGTCACACATATATAAATTGTAAAAAGAATTAAAATTTTGTAAGAGTTTAAGATTATAAATTGAAAATAAACCCGCACGGGTGCGCGGATCAAAGTCTATTTTAGTTTAATTTTTTTTTTTCAAACGGCTATTCTATTACTCAAGCTTGAGGTGGTCTGGGAAACCAGACCGGAACAGAACAACCAATGTAATACAAGTCCCTATGGAAGGATCTCGCTATCTTAGCTAGTGAATCAGACGATACATTTTCCTGACGAGGTACAAAAACAATCGAGAATTCCGAGAATCTTGCTTTCAACTTCATAAATTCCTCCAGCTCAGTAGAAAAGCTCGGTCATGCTCCAGGGTCTTTGGTCATCGCGATTAATTCCTTACAGTCAGTCCCAAAAGATTGGCATGTTGATACCTGTAGCATACATTCCATTTCCCATGATAATGCTTCCAGTTCAGAATGCTGTGGTGAGATTCGACGTCGTTGATTTCTTGCTCCCAATAATTGTAGCGCACCACTTGAACTTGCCCATGTCCATCCATAACCACTAAAGAGTGCATCATGTGTCCATGATCCATCTATCATGCAGCGCTCGGAGATTGGATTCCCTATTGTGTTTTGTTCTTCCACCACCTCATCCGTTCTTTGATTTGCGTCAAACCAAGCTTGGCATTCAGATTCAGCGTGTCTGACAGTTTTCAAAGGGTCCCTGTCAATTCTTTTAAAGAGTTTGTCGTTTCTCGCTTTCCAAATAAACCATATGATCCATGGATATGGGTCCCTGTCCAGTTCTGGTTCTACAATATCATTCTTCCTCCATAACAGGTAATCTATATTCGTGAACTGACTTCCGCTTGGAAATATAGTCGGCGGCGTTGGGGTTGATGCATGTGCCCATGTCTGAATTGCAGGAGGACACTCAAAGATGGCGTGATTTACAGATTCATCATCTGCACCACATCGAGGGCAGTAATTATCGCATCGCATATGGCAATGAGTCAGATTACTCGTTACTACTAGTTGGCCCGATACCACCTGCCAAATGAGATGTCTCATTTTTGGAGAAGCTTTTATCTTCCAAGCATAGGCCTGCAGCTTTGTGATACTAGGCTCCTTCGTCTCCAATGACTGTTCCTTTAGCAAATTAGTTGCCACCCAGTAACCTGATTTGACAGTGTACATCCCATTCTTCGTATAGCTCCAGCAATATCCATCTCGTTGATAGTCCTGGCTTATGGCCAGTGACTGAATCAATGGGATATCCTCCTGATGGACATAATTCTCTATCATCTCTGTATTTCATCTCTTCGGGTTCCCAATCATCAGACTGCTCACTAGCATCATTGGGTGGAGTACTGGTGCAATTGGCATTGCTGGTCTCGCAGGTATCGTTGGGATCCAAGGATCTTCCCACATCCTGATTTCATTCCCAGAGTGTACCTTTTGTCTAATCCCCAGCGTTATTAATGGCTTTGCAGCCATTATGCTCCTCCACCCATATGAGGGACTGTTAACATCATTTAATCGTAATGGTGAGCTAAAATGAAAAATATTGTCCTCTCAATACTCTTGCCAGTAAAGAGTCCGGAAATTGCACTAATCGCCACAGTTGATTCCCAAGTAATGCGAGATGGAACTCATGGATCATCCTGAACCCTATTCCTCTGTCTTCCCTTGATTTGCAGAGTTGCTCCCACTTAACCCAGTGTATTCCTCTCTTCGGAGGGTTCGAGCTCCACCAGAACTGTTCAATGGCACTAGCTAAGTTGTCACAGGTCTCCAAGGGGAGAAGAAGGGTCGACATTACATACGTAGGTAGAGCCAGCAGTATAGACTTTATAAGCACCTCCTTTCCTCCCCTTGTTAGCCAACTTCCTGTCCAGCCATTAACACGGTTTTGTAGACGTTCCTTCAGAAAGGAAAAGAGCCTTACCTTCGAACCACTAATATCTTCAGGGATACCAAGACAGGAGCTCATTCCTCCCTCATTTGTAATTATAGTTGATAGTTTCAGAGTATCCTTGACATGTCCAAGTATTCTTTTACCAAAGAGTAAGGAGGATTTTTCAAAATTAATGCATTGTCCCGAGGCTTTTCCATAGGTCCCAAGTGCTTTCATAACTTCATCGCATTCACGTGGCTCCGCCTTGCAAAAGAAAAGGCTATCATCAGCAAAGAGAAGGTGGGATACCGGGTGGCTAGCACGTGAAACGTGCATCCCCGTAATCTTTCCTTGGTTCTCTGCATGATTAAGAAGGCTAACGAGCGCTTCCGTGCATAAGATGAATATGGAAGGAGACAAAGGATCTCCTTGCCGTAAACCTCGTTGAGGGGTTATATTTCCTCTTGGTTGACCATTGAATAAGACATGGTATTTCACTGATGATACACATCGCATTATCCATTCAATCCATGTGTCTGAAAATCCCATCTTCTTCAAGACTGCACTAATAAACTCCCATTCCAACCTATCGTAAGCCTTACTCATGTCAGTCTTTATCGCCATTCGCTTCACCCTTCCCCCAGAGTTCGTGCGCAGAGCATGGAACATTTCCTGAGCTATCAAGACATTATCTGTTATCTGTCTTCCAGCAACAAAAGCTGACTGGGTTTCAGATATTCGATCTGGTAATACTTTTTTCAACCTTTGGCATAGGACCTTGGATATAATCTTGTAACTGACATTACATAGACTTACTGGCCTGAACTGTGACATCTCATCTGGCTTCTCCTTCTTAGCTATAAGACATATATTTGCATCATTAAGCCCATTGGCCATTGTTCCATCGAAAAGGAACTCATTAACCATACGAGTTAAATCTTCCTTCACAATGTCCCAGAAATTTTGGTAAAAAAGGGCAGTGAAACCATCCGGACCCGATGCTTTTTCAGGATGCATCGCAAAGAGAGCCAACTTAACTTCCCATTCAGATACAGGAGCTGTAAGATCTGCGTTTATCTGGTCAGTGATGGTTGTGGAAACATTCGCCAATGCCTCATCAGTGAGTTGAGAGTTGGATGTTTGAAACAAATCTCTAAAGTAACTAGTAGCAATGGCTACTAATTTTTCCTCCTCCTCTACAAGGTTTCCTGCCGAATCTAGAAGACTTGTAATCTTATTCCTGGCTCGACGTTGCTTTGTAATGGCATGAAAAAATTTCATATTCAAGTCACCTTCCAGAAGCCAGAGTATCCTACTCTTCTGCCTCCAAAACTGCTCTTCTGCCTTAAGAGCATCAGTTAATTCCTTCAGGGCCTCTACTATTTCTTCAGTCGTGGCCTCGTTATCAGAGTAAAGATTTTCGACCTTAGCTTTAAGATCTTCGATCATTTTTGCAGAGTTTATATCCCTTTCTCTTTTCCACTGAGATAATGATTTTCTGCAGCTGGATATATGATCCATTATGCTTGCATCAGGGGAAAGATCAGAGGAGTTCCAGCCGTCTAAGATTACTTATCTTATTTCTTCACTTTCTAACCAACGCTTATCAAACTTGGAAGTTTTCCTCTTTCTGGTTGGCTTAGATAGTATATTCGCAAGAACCGGACGATGATCTGATCCCCACATTCTTAAGTACTGGACTTTGGAGTGTGGAAACTTTTCATGCCAGTCTTCATTGCCAAGAGGACGATCAAGGCGACACCGAACAGTGTCATTAGTGCGCTTTCCAGCCCATGATAGTTTGTTCCCAGTGCATGGGAATCCTAGCATTCCACAATCTGATATCATTTGATTAAAAGAAAGAAATGAAGAATCAGATCGTATCCTCCCCCCTTCCTTCTCATGATGTCCTGTGATTTCATTAAAGTCCCCTATCATAAACCAAGGCCCATCTTTAATTGTTGAGAAACGCGTAAGACGTTCCCAAACTTCGTCTCTTCTCTCTAGTACAGGGTCTCTATAAACAAATGTCATATAGACCTTTATTCCATTAATGACCGCTTTTACATCAATCATTCGATTATTAGAAAATAAAACATCAACTTGAAATTTATCCATAAAAAATAAAGCTAAACCACCACTTTGGCCAAGAGGCTCAACGGTAAACAATTTATTAAATCCTAGGTCAGCCTGAATGTCTTGCAACAGCAGCTTCCTATTTTTAGTCTCAGAAAGAAACAAAAGTCATGTGGGATGCTTCTGACACATCTCCTTAAGGCGTCGAACTGTGAGGTCGTTTCCTATCCCTCGACAGTTCCAACTGAGCGTCTTCATTGACGATGGTGGGGCGGATGTTTGGCATCCACCGTACCGTTCTTTTGAAACGCTTTTGATTTCCACACAGCCGCTCCTTTCTGGTGCCCACTCTGTCCTCTCGCACCACTACCATGTCCTGATGTTGTCTGTGCATTTATCCTTGGTGAAGCCCTACGGCTTACAGCTTGTGACGACGAGAACAAGGAACGCGTAGCACTCCTCGTTATAGCTTTCGCATAGTCATCTCCAGCTCCATCATCTTCGGATTTCTCCTTCGCTTCAATCAAAAGGATTGAATTACCATGTTCTGAAGCAAACACCGGCTGCGATATGTCCTGCTCAAGGGGCTCTTGATTTTCTGTCTTGTTTAGTTCCTCTCCGAGGAGATCATCTTCCTCCATTATCATTAATTCATTACCCACCGGAATGTCGTTCATATCCGCATCACCTATACGATCCTCCTCATCTTGTTCTTGTTCACTTAATGCATCAATCTTTAGAGCATCATATGGTGGAATAAGATCATCCGCTGTCCCAACATGCACTGTCGACTTGCCACTTCCTGACCCACGGTAAGTGACATTCGTGTCATCTCGTTTATGCTGAGACCTGTCTGGCTCGACCACACTCTTTCCTCTGTCCTCGATTGTCGTCCTTGGATTCATAGATGTACGATCAGTATCCCTATCCATACTCCTGACTGGTTCAACGATTCTTAGGGGCCTCTGTTTCTCCTTCCATTCTTTATCCCTAAGAGGGAATCGCTTTTCTTGTCCTTTATTACGTACTGACAAGTACGGATTGTATCGAGACTCTCTTGAGCTGTTGATACGATTTACTAGGTTTGAGTGAGTTGATCTCTGGACTCTCGAAGTGGAACTTGACCCATCATTTAGAGACCTATAAGAAGTCTCCTCTTTACCACGTTCTGCTTTCACACGAGATGCCTCATCCTGTCTTGGTGGACGAACTCTATCAAACACGTTCTCACGAGGGTCCGTTTGGTTTAGATCATGCTTATGTAAACAGTCTTGACTTTCATGTGACATAAGACCACACGTTGAGCAATGTTTGAACAGCTTTTCATAGAAAAGTTTGATCATGATATCCTCCTTATTCTTTGTCTGCAGCTTCCGTGAAAACTTCAGAGGCTTGGTTGAGTCCACTGAGACCTTAATCTTCCCCTCCACCGTGTCTGATGCCTCCAACTTGCCCAGCCGATCACCAATAGCTTCCAGATTCTGTTTCGTGCACAGGTGCAGAGGGATTCCTTGCAGTTGAATCCAAAATGGGATCATTGATGGATAGTTATCGTCAATCACCGGCTCCCAACGTACGAGCACAAACATACAATAATTATGGTGAAAAGGGCCTTGGTTGAGAATAGAAGCAAGATCCTCCTCATTATCAAAGTTGAATAAGAACCGACCATTGCCTAGATCACACGCAGAGATCTTGTCAGACATTCCCCACTGTTCTGGCACCGCAACAATAAGACGTTCGACGTTCTGCTTCTTGGGATTTAAGATCTTGCATATAAGAGACAAGCTATACTCTTTGATAAGATTCTCATCAGCCTGATCTGGAAGTAGTATAGGGTCATCGTCATCATCCTGATACAGAGGACCTTTTCCTTTGCTTGACGCCATCGGTATCGTATGGATACAATGTGTAAAGCTTTGCGTTGCTTAATCTCAGTGAAACAAACGACGAAGATCGATTTGTAAACAAAGAGGGTGATCAGTGGTGGATTGCTTGGAATGAACCGGGCACAACCAGACGATAATGATCGATCGGGAATGAGAGACTAATCAATCACTAAGGGTGAATCGATCAGGAAAAGATCTTCGTTTCCTTAGTCGCCGTCGGAGTCGCATAATAGTGGTAATCATTAGCATATTTCAATGGTGGTTTAAAGGGTAAATTATATCTGTAACAATACCAACGTTTGTACAATGAACTTAAAAGCATTGGCTGCTGTACCTCCATCACATCCACCGTTGCCATCCTCTGTCGCAGTCAATCAGTTCTTGTTCCGACAAATATTTTGATTCTCCTATCTTGATCTTGTTTATACCTTCAACCGCTCCAACCACGGAGAACGCCCAACAACTTATTTTATCGACCTAACCTCAATCTCAACGGCGGTGGCGATGTTCAAAATCAAATCTTGCAAAGACATATTGAAAATAATACCACAAATGTGTCTCTAATTTATGATTGGAACGTCATCTCTTTCTCTCTCCAATCAACTTCATCAGGCAAAACATATCCTTCACCGTTCACCGTGAATCCCATGAATTCACCATTCTTCTTGATGTTACGTGATACATAAAAGTTTAAGAGGCGATCGATCACATGAGAAGACCGACAAAGGCGGAGAACTCAAAGTAGCAGCAGGTTGAGCAGAAATAGCATCAGAAGCAAGCTTCGCCGCCAGAGGAACTCAGTGAAGGCATATGAGATGCTGGATTGCCGGCGCTAGCATCAACTATTTATAGCGATCATGCTGCCATTGGTTATGAAACGCTTGAGGTCTTGATGGTATGAGTAAAGAGGGGAAGATTAAGAGATAGGGAGGAGATAAAGAGGTTCATGGATACTGATTGGAAAAGTATATAAAGTGAAAGACATTTATGGGAAGGGAAATGAAGGTTCAACTAATCACCTCCTAACTTAATGGCGTGAGTTAATCGACGTTGTGCCGTAGTGGGGAATCCTAGGTCTTAGAGGAAGACGAAGAGTAAATGATTAGCAGGCGTGTTTGGGTCGGTATGATAGAAATCTAAATATGGGCATGCTGCTTGCTTTTTGGTCTTCGCAAATTGGATTCGCAAATGGGCAAGTAAACAGGCTCAAAAGTCATTGAACGAATAACTAAAAACGTGATTAGAGCACCTCGAACGGGTTCTATCCATTGGTGTTCTAAACTTGCCATATATGTATATGTATATATTGTATATGTGTATGCAGTTGTGGGTCTGTTATTTTGGGAAGAACCCCTCTTAATAAGTGCTCTTATAGCCTCTGCGGGTCCCACAATAAATGAGAGTTTGCTGACGTGGACTGTCTGAGAAGTCAGCAAAAACTCATCTATTATATTATAGATTATTGTGGTTATTTCAAATATTTTTAACTAGTCTAAGTACTTTGACTAATTTTGATTTTGAGGATTTAATTTCTAGGGATATCTTCGTTTTATGCCACTTTATATGTATTCAATCTTGTATTTTAGTTTTGAATGAATATATATGCAACATCCCGATTTCTGATATATGTAGAATGACTTAAGAGAATTGATTTGGCAATCTATGTCACCAAAGTTGACTTACCTTTTCTGCCGTTTAAAATTACATGATTAAGTGCATGACTGGTTTCCCTGCTACCACCCGCAGACGCAGCTTTTGCAGTTGGTAACGGTTGTTGGCGTTTTGCAACAATCACTCAAACCGCTCTAAATTGTTTTAAATCGTTCTAAACCACTTAAATTCAAAAGCTGGTTCCAACTAGCATTTGCGGTTGCTGACGGTTGTGGGAGGGTAAATATTTGTTTTTAAAAACAATATAAGTGCAAAAATAAAAAAATAAAACTAAGAATTTTAAATTGAAATAATACAAATATTAAAATATATGTATTATATTTTAATTTATATTATAAATTTTAAAAATAAAAATATTTTCTATAAATTTTAAAAATTTTAAAATATAATTTTAAAAATATTATTATAATATTATGATTTTTAATATTTGTATAGTCATATAAAATGTAAATATAGTTAATTTATTATTTAACAGATGTTGTATTTGGTGGTTAACCAATCATAAGTATCCCGCAAACACACCATTTTTTAACCGCAGTACCAATCGTACAAATATCTTAAAACCGTAACCACCCACATCCATAAACTCCCGCAACCGTAACTGATGCGGTTACCCAAGTCAGGCTCTAAGCGTGCTTAGGCTGAAGTAGTGAAATGATGGGTGATCTATTATTAGGAAGGGATTCGCAATACCGTGCGAGTGACGTCAAAGCTCATGGAAAGGTCGGATGGTAATTGCAAAACTGGAAATAACCTATTTTACTCATATACAGAAGGAGTGATCCACAAAATTTCAGCTAAAGGAAGGACGCATGTGTAATTTTCTCACCAGACGAGAATACTTTCCTTTAAATTCCTCTCTTGGCCGAGCTCTCGCTTTTTCTTTCCAAATCAAAGGATCCTTCAATTTTCAAACTCCTCAAGAAGACGAGGTTAGGTTTCTACATACTCCGCAGTCTCGCCGGCTTTGACGTATGATTTCCGGACACGAACTGGTCAATGTTTTTATAATTCTAGGCTTCTTAGCTTTTCTAATATACTTTACATTACAACTTCGTATGGTATTTTGAATTAAAACATTTGTAGATCACACAAACATGATGTAAAATAAAAGAAGAGAAGTTGAAATTTTTTACCCATTGCTGGGGTCACTTCTAAGTTGTAACTAATTTATCCACTTAACTACATGTTTTAGAATCGATATGTATCGTAGAGAGACACCCAAGAATCACAAGAAATGATTTGTTTATGACATGGAATAAGGATAAGTGAACAACCAACGGGATTAAAAATACAAAAATACCAAATAATTAATCATCTCTTGTTGGCCAAGTAAGACTAACTTCTCTGAAAGAATACTGAATTTATTTTCAAGGAAAGGTTTAAGGTAAAATCTCTAATAATATTATTAATTGTCAGAAGCGTCCATAATCGAACAACTTTTACCAAAAAAAAAGAGATAAAAGGAAATTAATAAGCTCAACTCATCGTCGTGATACTTTATGCTGGAACTTTAGGTCAATACACGGTCAAATCTCGATATTGGGTGGCTCAGAATTTATTAAAGATTACGGAGGAAAAAGAAGTTTTGGAGCACGTTATTACAAAGCTCCAAGCTTTTGCATGGAAATTGAAGGCTCCTACGAAAATATGTAATCTTATATGGCAGTTGTTAACTAGTCATGTGGCAGTAACAAGAAACTTAGTTGGACGCAATATGAGGTGTGACAATTATTGCCCAAGATGTGGAGAAGTAGAAGAAACTGTCACACATGCAATTTTTGAATGCCCATCAGCTCTTCAAGTGAGGTTTTTATCATCAACTCCGACAAGCCCAAATATTTTCCCGGTATCCAGCGTCTACACAAATATGGATTATCTATTATGGAGGAAAAATAGTATTATTGAGCCAGAGCAAGATAGAGATCTTTATCCCTGGAAAATATGGTACATTTGGAAGGCTAAGAATAAAAAGCTCTTCAGGGGAATAGATAGAGATCCTTTAGAATTAGTTCGACATGCAGAGAGTGAATGCCAAGTCTGGTTTGATGCTAATGAAGTGGTACAAACAGTGGCACAAGATAATATAAATGAAGAACCCCAAGTCGTAAGCTTGAGAAATATTTGCTTGTTAGATGGATCTTGGACATCTTCTGCTAACTTTAGTGGATGCGGATGGGCCTGGATGGATAGTTCTGGGAATATTCAACTTATGGGGACAAGAAACTTTCCTTGACGCGAATCAGCCTTACATTCGGAAGTAGAAACAATGCGGTGGGCGATGGAGAATATGCTGCAACATTCAATTTGCCAGAGCTTTAGGACAGACTGTAAGGAACTAATTGCAATGGTAAAGTACCCTCAGGCGTGGCCAAGCTTTGCGACGGAATTGGAGAGGATAGAGACGCTACAGATATGCTTCCCGGATTTCAACATCACTCACGTTCCACGGGCGCACAATTAGACTGCTGATTTTTTAGCTAAGACTGCTAGATCTTTCCATAGGGAGTTACATTTTGTTGGCTGTTCTATTCCGGTTTGGTTACCCAGACCACCTCAAGTTTGAGTACTAGAATGGCTTTTTGAAGTAAAAAAAAAACATAATTTATGTGAACTAAATTAAATATAAAACTGAAACAAAAACCTTTAAAAAAGTCACAAAAAATATAAAAATTAAAACAAATGAAAGTTAACTAAAAAAAAAACCCAACATCATTAGTAATGTCTCTTATATCATTATTAAAAATCTTGCAATGATTCATCTTCCATGTGACGCTATGGAGAAGAACTTTTGTTTTTAATAAAATTTGCTTTAGGTTTTAGGTTTAGACTTAACATCTACGTTTACATATATAAGAATATAAAAACACAGAGTTTTCTATTTTTTTAATCAAATATTTTGATGATTGCATATTAGGTTAGAAGAATATATGTTAATGAATGAAAAATGAAAAATACGTGGTTTGGTATTAGAATTTTAGTATATTGGTATTACTAATATTTTTAATTTAAATAATACAAAAACACATCGGTTTCTCGGTTCGGTTCGGTTAAAACCAAACCGAACTGAACCATTCGGGTTGGATAAATCTTCAACCGAATGGTTTGAAATAGACGTTGGTTTGGTTTGAATCGGTTTTTGTTCGGTTGGTTCGGTTTGACTCGGTTCGGTTCGGTTTTTTGGCCCACCCCTAAGTTACACTTATTAATCATTTTTACATAATATTTTTTTTCTTGAAACTTGGCCAAAGCGTTGAGTCTCCAAACAAGGCAACCAGGCTATAATGATACAAACCTTTACTACATGTCATAAGGTCGTATCATTTTACATAACCTAATGTATAGTTTCATATTGTGGAGTATTCTTTTTTGAAAATTTGGTAGTTTTTATACTATATTATTGTGGTTATTTCAAATATTTTTAACTAGTTTAAGTACATTGACTAATTTTGATTTTGAGGATTTAATTTCTAGGGATATCTTCGTTTTATGCCACTTTATATGTATTTCATCTTGTATTTCACTTTTGAATGAATATATATGTGACATTCCGATTTCTGGTATATGTAGAATGACTTAAGAGAATTGATTTGGCAATCTATGTCACCAAAGTTGACTTATCTTTTACGCCGTTTAAATTACATGATTAAGGGCATGACTGGTTTCTCCGCTACCACCCGCGGACACAGCTTTTGCGGTTGGTAGCGGTTGTTGGCGTTTTGCAACAATCACTCAAACCGCTCTAAACTGTTTTAAATCGCTCTAAACCACTTAAATTCAAAAGCCGGTTCCAACTAGCGTTTGCGGTTGCGGACGGTTGTGGGAGATGGTAAATATATATATTTTTAAACAATATAAATGCAAAAATAAAAATAAAACTAAGAATTTTAAATTGAAATAATACAAATACTAAAATGTATCTATTATATTTTAATTTATCTTATAAATTTTAAAAATAAAAATATTTTCTATAAGTTTTAAAATATAATTTTAAAAATATTATTATAATATTATGATTTTTAATATTTTTATAGTCATATAAAATGTAAATTTATTATTTAGCTGATGTTGTATTTGATGGTTAACCAATCATAAGTATCTCGCAAACACACCATTTTTTAACCGCAATACCAATAATACAAAAATCTTAAAACCGCAACCACCCGCATCCATAAACTCCCGCAACCGCAACCGTTGCGGTTACCCCAATCAGGCCCTAAGCGTGCTTGGGCTTGAGTAGTGAAAGGATGGGTGACCAATTACCGGGAAGTGATTCGCAATACCGTGCAAGTGAGGCAAAAGCACATGGAAAGGTTGGATGGTGATTACAGGGTCAGTAAACATGACTTTTGAGCCTTAGAAAAATTAACGGACCAACCGTTGGAATTAGATAGAATCCACAGGCCGATTGGGCGAGCGTGGATGGCCAAAAAGTTTTAGCTAGTTTTATTAAAATATTAAGATAATTTTATACACTTTTAAAATATTTTTGGTTAACTTTTTGTAGTTTTGTTTCTAGATTTTTGGTGGTTTCGAATAATGGGTATAATAACCTTATCTGAATCACAACTGATTCAAAATCTCTCTTAGTTTTTTCTCTCCGACTTCTCTCTAAAAGTCTCTCGACACAGGAACTCGTTTCGGTGGCCGGTGGCCTACCGCCGCCGGTTACCATTCTCTTTTTGTTTTTTGTTTTTTATTTTTTGTTTTTGTTTTCCTGTATCATATTACTTATTAATCGTATAAAAGTTTCGCTAGGCGATTTGCTCTTCGGTCAATAGATCGATCAATACTTCCGCATAGTCGGATCTATCATCGCGAGGCGATTTTGTTGTGTTAATAAATTCCGATCATCTCTGATCGGATCTTGTAAAATCTAAAGCTCTCTTCTGTTTAATCAGAAAATGGTAATAAAGAAGATGTGGGTTTAACAAAGACGTCTTATTTATGGTCGGGGCGAACGTTCAGTCGGTTACAAGAGAAATGAAGAGAATGCGACAGAGAGGAAGCCGGTGGCTCGATGAGCTACCGGAAAAGTACAACTAACGGCGAGATGAAGCAAAGGTGAAAACCCTAATCTAGCCGCTAAGTGTTAGCCAATGATTTTGGATCCTTCTCTCGTTGTTTCCCCTTTTCCTTATATAGTCGCCCTGATGTTTCGTCCTTGACCTAATTTACGCCATCTTGGTGGGCCTCCTCTGCCGGGCCGAAAAGCCCGTAGGCGTCCGAGCAGCCGCTGAGCCGAATATACTTCAGTCGACGATGATCGACTAAAAGTACTCAAGAGTCAAGCCGAGAGACCTGACTCTTGAGCCAACTGATCGAGCCATCGCTCTACCTAATCCGGGCCAGGCCTTTCTATTCTTCGGGCCTTGCGGGGTGGTCAAATCCATCCTCTACAGTAAGTCCCCCCCCCCAGTCCATTAGTGAGCGAAGTGCTTTCTGGCTCGTGATGGATTCTAAGGTTTGAAGGTTTGAGGGAATAGAAGGCCTGTTGGAAGGTTGGAGCGGTTGGTCGATGAGTCGCACAGCGTCGTTCTCTCGGAGGCGAGCAGTAGAGACTTTATCGCTCCTTTTGGTCGTTGTGTCGCCATGAAGGTTCTGGAATATTTCCGCTTGGGGCCGATTAGTCGCGGATATTCAGGTCCCGACTGACATGTCTAGATTAACCGTTGGTTTATTCTGATTTTAAGATGACCGACGTCTGATTTAGACGAGAAGCTGAACCGTCGAAGGGTCCGCCGGACATTTGGGAGAGTTTCGAGGCCCAAATGGGCCCGTTTGAATTTAATGATGACGCCTCGAGTTTCCCCCCTTCTCTTCCTTTCATAACATGTCGAGAAGTGGAATCGTCGCGAGGGTCCGCTGGGTTTTTAGGGTGGATTTCGAGGCCCGATTAGGCCCGAATAGACCTAATGATAGCGCCTCGAGTTTCCCCCCTCTCTTTTCCTTATAAATACGCAGATCCTCTCTCATTTCTTCAAGTTTTTCTCCGCGATCAAAGGTACTTTCTCTCTCTTTCCTTTATCTCTCTAAGCGTTGTTAGATTCATTCGAAGCATTCTTCGCCGTTCCGTTCCGCGATGTCGCCGGGTCAGAGGCTATCGAGGCAGCAGAAGGGGAAGGCAGTCGCAGCGGCGTCGAATCCGACAAGGAATCTCGACGGGGATCGTGTCGGAGATCCGGAGGCGATTCATCGCGCGGCGATGATGGACACGGCGAATCTATCTCATTCTCAGAGGCTTCTGGTCGTGGATGCTACGAGACTTGCGAGAGAAGGAAGTGAGAACGTCATTGCGAGAGATGCAATGGAATGTTCGAGAGACGGGCAGAGCGGGGCGATGCCTGTTGACTCGGTCACCCTGAGAGCTCGATCTGCGGAGGGCGGTCCCTCGGAGGACGATGATTCTGAGGCCGAGTTATTCCCGACTACCATTTACCCCGAAGGAATTTTCGAAGAGCTTCCTCAACTCCATCCCGACTTATTGCGTCCTGCCTTCTTGGCCGGTCAGGACTGGGAGGGCGTAGAGAAGACGAAGTCAACTCCAGGAAGTGTGAAGAGGGTTCTTCGGGCTGCGGGTGCCGTAGGCATGACCTTCCTTGTGCCTTCGTTTGCGCAGAGACCCTGGTCTCCTCCGATGGGGTACCAGACGGTGTACGAATCCTATTTTCAGGAAGACACTCGTTGCTGGTTGCCCATCCCGTGACTGATCACAGCATACGCGAGACGTTGAGATCTCACGATCAGTCAGCTGCTAAATGGCTCGCTGCGACTAGCGGTCACTTTGTCGGTTTTGGCGAAGAAGATTGATATGCCGATGAGCGTTAGGTCGTTCGAGGAGATGACCTCGATAACCGATATGAAGGATGGCACTTACTCGGTGAAGATGCGACCGAACTGCAATGTGTGTACCGGTCATCCGAATAAGACGCAGAACTGGCAGCGTTCCTACTTCTTCCTTAAGTCCGACAGCTCGGCCTTCGAGGAGCCTCCCCAAGATGATTATCGAGTTCTTAGGAACCGTTCTTGCGGTAGAATATCCTGTCGCGAACCGTAAGCGATTTGTCGATTCTAACAATGCATTTTTTTTTTGCTTTGTATGCAGTCGGCCATCCTACCTCTCCAGTTTATCCCGAAGATTTCTTGAGGAGTGTTCGTGCCGTCGCTTTGCTTCGAATCTATCGTTGGTCCGAGATCTCCGTTGAGAAGATCCGTGAGCTTAAAGATCGAATCGCTCGAAGTACGTTCTCTCGCAGCTCTAGATTGTGTTCTTTTAGTCGCAAGGTTTATTTGTCGTGTCCTGACCCTTCTGCCTTATGTTTTCAGGAGAGTGGAGATCCGATCTTCCGACCGTTCTTCCTATTCGCGCTAAGCGACTAGACATCTTCCCGAGAGACATCTAGAAACAAGTTTCCGAGGCAAAGAGGATGGGTACTCTTCCTGATTTGAGCGCGATAATAGCGGCCCAGCTGAGGCTGACTAGCGGGGAAGGACCCTCGATGACGATTCCTCGTGCTGGCGAGGTTTTCCCTTCCGGTGCCAGAAGTGCGGGGAAGGGCAAGAAAAGGAAAAGAGGTGACGGCTCGGGAGTCGAGAGGAGTACTGATGAGACGAGTGACGTCCCTCCTTCTGGTGAACCCCAGAAGAAGAAAAAGAAGAGAAGGACAAAGAAGAAGTCCGCCGGCGAGCAGTCGGAGAATGCTGACGAGCCGATCGAGCAAGAGGAGGAGGATGCTCGAGAAGAAGAACTTCAGCCCGAAGAGGGGGCTTCTGAGGCTGAAGTCTCGGGGGGGGACGGAATGATGAGGAGGGAGTAAGTGAAGGAGAGGAACGTGAGACTTCTCTTAATGCCGCCCACTCGGGTGGTTCTAAGGAAGATAGTGAAGGGTCGCCACTCCTGATAAGGAGGGGAAATGAAGAAGATGATGATGAGAGGCGCTCTCCTGTTCTGACGTCTCCTCGCGAGAGAACTCCAGTTCCCATCGGGGGAGGGGCCGTCCAGACCGGTACTTCTTCCCGCGGCGCCGCTATCCTAAGGAGGGCACCTAGATTCAGCTTTCCCGACAAGGTCGACTTCCACTACGAGGGACCGGCTCCCTTAGTGTACGTTCCAAAGAAATGTGGAGAGTTTCTCTGTCAATTAAGAGGGAGGGCGAAACCTCTTCCCGCTGTGAAAGACCTTATCTTCGGGAGTGAATACGAAGAAGCTGCGAGGGCCAAACTGCTGGTAAACGGCTTGGTCCTCTCTTTTTTTTAAATTCCTCGACTCCTAACTTCTCACGATTTCCATTGTTTCGCGTGTTCAGGGTGATAGCACGATGAATGTCGTGATTGATAAATACGACACGGCCCTTAAAGGAGCCTTGGACGAGCTCGAGCTGGCCAAGAAAGAGTTTGCTGAGAAGGAGGAGGTTTCCGCTCGTCAACTGAACGAGTCAAGGGACAATCTGCAGAAGCTCAACGGGATGATGACCCGCACCGTTGCTCGACGTGATGAGTTTAAAGCCGCGCTGGAATCATCTCGAAGAGTCATCCGCGAGCTTGAACAGAAGGAGGGACTCCAGAATTTTGGAGGTGACGAGAGAAAGGGGGAGAGTTGAGGCGGAAATGACTGCCAAGGCTAATCGTTGCTTCGCCAAGATTCGTTCTCGAGTGGAGCGTCGGGGTCCTTACGACGAGGCTCGGTTGCTCCACATACCGCAAGCTTCTATTGATATGTTCGTCGAGCACGAGAGAAAGTACGAACAAGAGGCTGAGAAGCTTAAGGTTGGCGAAATTCCCGAAGGCGATCTCAGACTTTCTCCTTTCTTGTTGGAGTCCCAGTTCGTGGATGCTCGGATTCTGGCGGGTCTCGACCCGTATGGTTCCAATGCTGGCTTAATTGACCCAGAGACTGCGGTGAATCTGCATGTTTCGCGTACTCATCCGATCGGAGAAAGGCGCGAGGATCCGACGCTTCCTATTGAAAACCCTTCGACTGTTCTTGAGGAAGGAGTGCCTGGTCGAGGAGCTCGAGTCGATGGAGATAACGTTCCTGTCCTCGTGCTTTCGGACACTTCAGTCGAGGGTCGCGATTCGCCGCCTCCAGAAGAGTCCCGTCGGGGCGGTGAGGAAAACACTGGCGAGGTGTCGGAGGATGTTGCGGTGCAAGTCGCTCCGATTGCCCGCGAATCGAGCGTCAGGGCTTCGGAGCTTTCCGCCCTTAATGATCGCGAGAGTGATCGGGAAGCTTAATCTTCTTTGTTTGTTGTTTCTTTTGAGTCCCGGAGGACTTGTGTTGTTGCTTTTTAGACTTTTGCCTTTTGAGGCTTCTACTTTGTTGTTTTTCTTCTGTTATTTCCAACTCTTCGAGTCGTATTAACTGTTTATCTTTTATTGTACTTGTCAATCAAATGCATGATTTCTCAAGATTCGAAGTGACTTTGTTTGTTTAGTATAAACGTTATTCGAGATATCGAATCGTTGTAGTGTTAAGCTCGTCATGACTTTGTCTCGGTCGATCTCTTTGACTCGCGATCGTTCGTCATTTGAGTTTCGTCGTTAATCATGAGTTCTCGACGTTGACGGTTCCAAATCGATCCTAACGTAATTTTCAAGCGTTCGGTGGGCCAGACCTTACTTAGTAAATTACAGGGTGAGTTGGAGTCATTGTCTCGGCCGTGTTGGTTTAAATCGCAACACGGTCGACTCCCGTGAATACGTGTCTGATCAGGACATATCCAACGTGGGATGTGTGTACCGATACGCTTGTTCGAGAAGCCGGGGCATGCTCGTGTGGGCATCGCTTAAGTGATCGTCTGCTTCGGAGATCGATTCCTCGGGGAGGGGGTTTGTTTTTTTTTTATTTCGGCTGGACCCCTTTTTCTTTTGGGCTGCCTACGTATCCCTTTATGGGAATCAAATCATTCGTAGTTCTTAGATTGTGAGTAAAAGTGGCCTTAGAGGCGCATTAACTCGGTATTTTTTTTTTTAAACGAGAGAACGTGACCGTTGGTCGTTCTTTCGCCTTTTAAAGAGATCGAATAAAAGTGGCATTTGTGGCGCATTTACTCGGTGAGGCGTTCGTCTCGACTAAGGATGGAAGAGGCAGAGATGTTTGGAGTTCCAAGCTCTCGGTACTGCTTCGCCTGTTGAAGTCTCGAGACGGTATACTCCTGGTTTGATGACTTCGACTATCTTGTATGGTCCTTCCCAGTTGGCTCCGAGCTTGCTGGCTTTCCACTCCTTAGTATTTTCAAAAACCTTTCTTAAGACAAGGTTGCCCATTTCGAGGGGACGTGATTTGACCTTTTTGTTGTAGCAGCTCTCGATTTGATGCTGGTAATTCTGGATACGGAGTAATGCTTGGTCGCGCTTTTCCTCGATGTCGTCGAGTGCGTCAAGCAGCATGTCGCGGTTGAGTTCGGCGTTTTGTGGCATTCACTTCTGCGGGAGCCATTGCCTCGACGCCGTAGGCCATCGAGAAGGGTGTAGTCTTCGTCGCGCCGCGAGGAGTTGTTCTATGGGACCACAGGACACCGTCTAGTTCATCTGCCTAGCAACCTTTCTTTAAGTCGAGTCGTTTCTTCAGACCGTCGATGATGGTCTTGTTAGTCGACTCGGTTTGGCCGTTACTTTGCGGGTTTCTCGGGGTCGACATGTTGAGTCGAATTCGCCATCTGTCGCAGAATCCCTTGAAATGATGCGAGATGAATTGTGAACCGTTGTCTGTGATGATCTCATATGGGAGCCCGTGTCGGTAGATTATGTTCTTCCAGACGAAGTTTTGCACCTCCTTGTCGGTGATGCTGGCATAGGCTTCGGCTTCAACCCACTTGGTGAAGTAATCTGTGAGGACCAGGATGAACTTCTTTTGTCGAGATCATCGGACCGATGATGTCCATTCCCCATCGCATAAATGGGTATGGAGCAGTCAGGGTGTGAAGAAACTCCGTTGGGCTGTGTATGGTGGTGGCGTGACGTTGGCATTTATCGCATTTGCGCGCGTATGTCTCGCAGTCGGCGTTCATGGTTGGCCAGTAGAATCCGAGGTTCTTTACTTTTAATGCGAGAGCTCGCCCGCCTGAGTGATTGCCTGCTGCTCCTTCGTGTGTTTCGGCCATGACGAGTCTCGTTTCTTCGTCGGCGATACATTTGAGTAGTACCTTTGTTGCAGTCCATCGGTGTAGTTCCCCGTCCATGACAACGTAGTGTGCGCTACGTCGCTTCAGTCGCCGCGCGTCCCATTTCTCGGTGGGCAATAAACCTTCAGCGAGATAATCGATGAGTTCCTTGCGCCAATCTGTTGGCTGATCATCTTGCGAAGGAGGTTCTGCTTCGTCGTTGTCCATCGCTTCGCTGATCGCTGCTGCAATCGCAGTCTGCTCTGCCTTCGTGTCGATGCTCAGTTTCTCGATTTTGTGGATTGGGATTGTTCTCTTGACTTGGTCGTGTAGCTTGCTTCCTAGAGCGGCGAGGGCGTCGGCACATGCATTTTCTCCGCGAGGAACCTTCGTGAGTTCGAAGAACTCGAAGTCTCGCGTGAGGTCTTGGACGAGTTTGAGGTAGGCGTCCATCCTTTCGTTGCGGACGTCGTAATCGCCGAGGTACTGGCTTACGACGAGTTGAGAGTCGCAGTAAGCGCTGACTCTTTTGGCTTTTACTGCCTTGGCGAGACGGAGCCCTGCGATGAGGGATTCGTACTCAGCTTCGTTGTTTGACGCCGCAAAACCCAAACTGAATGACTGTCGGATGAGTTCTCCTGTTGGTGATTGCAATTGCACTCATGCTCCCGACCCTTTACTCGTGGATGAACCGTCAACGTGTAGGATCCAGTTTACACTTGGTAGGATGAGGTCTTGCTCCAGCTCTGGCGTTAACTCGATCAAGAAGTCGGCAAGGACATGTGACTTTGCTGCAGTGCGATTCTTGTACACGATGTCATGTTTACTCAGCTCCATCGCCCATTTAGTCAACCGTCCTGATTGGTTAGTATTCTGCATAACCGTTCGGAGTGGTTGGTTGGACAGTACTTCGATCGTGTGCGACTGAAAGTAGGGTCGCAGTTTTCTGGCCGAGGTGACGACGGCTAAGGCCATCTTTTCGAGTGTTGGATATCTCGTCTCCGGCTCGGTCATTCTTTTACTTGTGTAAAAGATTGGTTTCTGTTCTCCCCGATCTACTCGAATGAGTACGCTGCTGACGGCGGAGGATGTTCATATGAGTGT
This sequence comes from Brassica napus, assembly GCF_020379485.1. NCBI lineage: Eukaryota > Viridiplantae > Streptophyta > Magnoliopsida > Brassicales > Brassicaceae > Brassica > Brassica napus. The sequence continues at coordinate 40,728,519 of NC_063445.1, forward strand.
CGGGGTCTGTTGGAACAGAGGCCGTGGCCATAACATTTTCTGGCACCTTAAATCCATTATCGTTGTCTACAGTATTATCGGTCTAATCTGTGACCAGTTTTCGGAGTTGTATGGCGGCCAAATACGACCAAAGACATCTGCTCCATAGAGACCAGATCCGTACCTAAAACAATATATAAAGGCATGTTTAGTACTTGTTCGTTTCATTGTTTTTTAACATGAACTTGAAACTAAAACCTTAAAGATTGTTTAGAGAAGGAGCCAATGTCTGTTCTCAAGAAAGTCTGCAAGGACCCCGACTCGTTCGCGTACGCTTTGCAGGTGCACTCAAAAGGCTCCAAAAGACACCAAAATCACCAGTTTCTTCAAAATCGTCCATGAACCTGTAAACTCTCTAAATAGACTCTATATCGTAGTAAATATATCATAAAACACCTATATACCATGGCTAATAATGGGTGAAATCCATGGTATATCAATAATGAAGAAGAAGAGGAAGCACCGTCAACTCCAAAAGCCAATCGTAAAACTAAGGGCTCTTCGAACAAAAGAAACAGTGAAACCGAGCTAGAAAGCCAATCGTAGAGAGACAATGTGTCGCCGGCCTCTGGCTTCGATAGTACTGGTGGGGTCGTGAGGTAATGCTTGAGTTGATTGAACGCCTCTTCGCATTTTTCGTCCCAGACGAACCTCTTGTTGCCCCTTAGTAGCTCGTAGAAGGGAAGACACTTATCGGTTGATCGCGAGATGAACCTGTTGAGAGCTGCTATGCGTCCCGTTAGTCGCTGTACTTCGCGGCTGTTCTTCGGGCTCGGAAGGTCGAGAATCGCCGAGATCTACTTGGGGTTAGCTTCGATTCCTCGCTGAGTGACAATGTAGCCGAGGAATTCCCCGGAAGTGACACCGAAGGTACACTTGGCCGGGTTGAGCTTCATCCCGTAGTCGTTCAAGATCTTGAAGTAGTCGCGTAAGTTGTTTAGGTGATCATCGGCCTTGAGCGATTTGACTAACATATCGTCGATGTACACTTCCATGGTGTTGCCAAGCTGATCAGCGAACATTCGGTTGACGAGTCGCTGATAGGTCGCGCCAGCGTTCTTTAGCCCGAAGGGCATCACCTTGTAGCAGTATGTCCCTCTGTCGGTGATGAATGCTGTCTTCTCGCGATCGTCGGGATGCATCAAGATCTGGTTGTATCCCGAGAAAGCGTCCATGAAGGTTAGGAGTTCGTTACCAGCAGTTGATTCGACGAGACGATCGATATGAGGGAGTGGGTAACTGTCCTTTGGGCATGCCTTGTTGAGGTCCGTGAAGTCGACGCATATGCGCCATTTGCCGTTTTTCTTTTTGACGACAACCGGATTAGCCAACCATTCGGGGTATCGGACTTCGGTAATGAAACCCGCGTCGAGGAGCCTATCGACTTATTTGTTTACGGCTTTAGATCGTTCTGGACCGAGTTTTCGTCGCTTCTGTCGGATGGGTTTGAACGTCGGGTCGACGTGCAGTTCATGAGAGGTAACTGCGGGGTCGATCCCCTTCATGTCGGAGGTCTTCCAGGTGAGCGTCGAGGCGTTGACTTTGATGAAAGAGATGATCCTTGAACATATGTCGTCGGACAGGTAGACGCCCACTCGGATGATTTTCGTCGGGTCGGACTCGTCGATTGCGACTTCGCGAACTTCCTCCTTATGGGGGTATATCTTGTGGAGTGGTTTACTAACGGAGTTGACAAGGGAAGCCTGTTGCTGCATCTTTACAGTTGCGATCAGCAGTTTTCTCGCGGCTTGTTGATCTCCCCGAATCGTCTGTGTTTTGCTGTCCTTTCCAGGAAACTTGACGCATTGATGATAGGTCGAAGGAACGGCTTTCATGGAATGCATCCATGGTGTTCTGAGTATGGCATTATAGGGTGCTTTGGCGCGGATGACGAAGAACTTGACGGTGCGGGTTATACCACCTGCGTATACTGGAAGACAAATTGTCCCGATCATTTTCTCCGAGGCTCCGTTGAAGCCAGTGAGCGTGCGAGAGGAAGGCTTCATATCCCTTAAATCAACTCCCATTTTGTCGAGTGTGTCGCGAAAGATGAGATCGACCGAGCTGTCGGTATCAATAAGGACTTTTGCGACTAGGCATTCACCGATGTCAAGGTCGACGAGGAAAGGATCGTTATGTGGCATGTGGAAGCCCTTGGTATCCAGTGCCGAAAAAGTGATCTGGTGATCATTTTTGACTGGAGAGAGGGCCACTTCTTAGACGTGGTTGCTTGACGTTTGCAATCTTTGACGGCTCGAACCGAGTCACCACAAGGTGGTGATCCGCCCATTATGACGCTAATATGCGGGGCTCGGGTAGCTCGCATTGATTCTAGTTGCTTCCTCAAATCGTCAGTTGTGTTCTCGAATTTAGGAGTTTCTGCAGGCTGTTTCTTTTTTGATTCGAGACGTCGTCGCAGATCGGACCTTTCGAACGGTTGAGTTGGGCTCGCAGGTCGTCGGCCTTCGAATTGAGCTGGTCACGAAGGTTGCCACTTTGATCGATTCTCCGGGCGTTGCATTTTGAGATGGTCGCATGGAGGTCGGTGGTTCCTGTGTTTTCGTTCGTGGCGCTCTTTCGCTTCAGTAGAATGCACAGGTCTTTATCTGTTGTCGAGGGAGCGAGAGACTGCTTATCCTTGCTGTTCAATTTATCGCGCAGGTCTGGTTGCACTGTCGGGACGTCATCATCAGAGGAGTCACAAGGGCGAGAGAGTATGACTTCCACTCGTCGCCGGCGACACGGATGTTTGTCTTCTGACGAATCGTTGGCTGGATAGACGTTGTTGACGGGAGTGCGCTCAGGGCTTGCTCTTTCCTCGCTCGGGGTCTTGTTCTTTTGAGACTTCTGTGCCTTCTTCTCCTTGTTCTTACTCCAGCCTTTGGTGTTTTTTGGTGTCGTAGGAGAGGTGGGCATTTGGATTGTCCCATTAGTGATCCCGTCGAAAAACTGCCCGATGAGGACCTTGCATTCCTTCGTATCATGGGAATCCCTTTTGTGGTAGAGGCACCATTTTTTTGGCTCCTCGGAAATTGAACTCGCTGGTTCGGATGAGCTTGACTGTTTCGGAGTGGAGTCTCGATCCCAGTGGTTCCAGCCTTTCTCTCGTGTGACGGCTGCTGATTTTGGAGATTCCTCATCACCGACCGAGCTGACGTAGCCTCGCTTCTGAGTGGTATTTCCACCGGATTAGTGCTGGCGGGGCTCGGGGCAGGTGTCGTTTGTTCGGGCGGGTCGTTGTTTTGCTGCCGCTTCTTTTGCGAACTTTTCTCTTGTGTCTTCTTCCATGCGGATAAAGTTGTGCGAACGAGCGATGGCGTCGGAGACAGATTTTGTCGGGTATCGGTAAAGATCCTAACGGCAGGTGGAGTCGACGTGCAAGGTGTTCATCAAAGATTCGACGGCGATATGATCAGGAATATCGATCTTCGAGACAATAACCTTGAATTTCTCCATAAAGTCGCGGAGGCTTTGGCCGTTGGCGTGAGTGAGGTTCCACAAATCTGACACGGTCGCTTCCTGGTTGGTGAACATGATATAATTCTTAAGGAAAGCCGTTGAGAGGTCGTGGAAACAGTCGACGGAGTTCTCTCTGAGGCCGGTGAACCAAGTAAGGGCCGGTCCTTCTAGGGTTTCGACGAAGAGTTGGCAAAAGCCGGCGTCTTTGTGTTCGTCGGTCAGGTTTGCGCGTTGCATCGCTATGTTGAAAGACGTGACGTGAGTAGAAGGGTCAGAGAGACCTTTGAAGGTTGGAAGACGGAGTTTCTCCATCTTCTGGAGCCGCACGCCGGTAACCATTTGCGTGAAGGGTGTACGAAGAGATTCCGCGAGCACATGCTCGATTTGGGGCGCGGACGTCGTCACCTGGTGGATCTTCGAGTTGATGTCGAGGATCGACAGTTTCAACGCGGCTAGTTCGCTTGCGGTGTGCGCGTTGATGTCGTTACCGGCGCTTTGGTTGTCGTTGTCCCGCGTAGGTGCTACGTTGGTGGTTCGTTCTGTGGCGAAAAGGTGTCAACGATACTGCGCCGTTGAAGCTTCGGCGTTTGCAGCGATAGGAGCAAGGATCTTTGCTATCGACGTGATTTGGTCAACTGCCGCCTTCTGCGCCGCTTCTTGTAGGGCGAGGCGTGCCAAGATGGTTTCCATGGACGCATGAGGGGGTAGTGGAGTTACTGGTGTAGGCGTAGGTGTCGCCTCTGGAGCTGGCATCACCTCGAGAGCTTCGTGCTCCTCGCCTGACGAAGAACTGTCGTTGCTTACAACCATAGTACTAACGTTACTTTGCTAGTAGTCCCACGGTGGGCACCAACTGTTTAATCGGAAAACGGTAATAAAGAATATTTTAACAAAGACGTCTTATTTATGGTCGGGGCGAACGTTCAGTCGGTTACAAGAGAAATGAAGAGAATACGACAGAGAGGAAGCCGGTGGCTCGATGAGCTACCGGAAAAGTACAACTAACGGCGAGATGAAGCAAAGGTAAAAACCCTAATCTAGCCGCTAAGTGTTAGCCAATGATTTCGGATCCTTCTCTCGTTGTTTCCCCTTTCCTTTATATAGTCGCCCTGATGTTTCGTCTTTGACCTAATTTACGCCATTTTGGTGGGCCTCCTCTGCCGGGCCGTAAAGCCCGTAGGCGTCCGAGCAGCCGCTGAGCCGAATATACTTCAGTCGACGATGATCGACTAAAAGTACTCAAGAGTCAAGCCGAAAGACCTGTCTCTTGAGCCAACTGATCGAGCCGTCGCTCTACGTAATCCAGGCCAGGCCTTTCTATTCTTCGGGCCTTGCTGGGTGGTCAAATCCATCCTCTGCATCTTCTTCGCAAAAAAAAATGTTTTGTTCCAGTTGCTTGGGATGGATTCTCAATCTATTCAAAGATAAGCACTTAATCCCTTTCAATAAGAGTCAATCTTTACTTTCTTATTTAAGCCGATAGGCTTTTAGTAAAGTTTCTTAGCGAGAAGGAAGCAGTGGTGTTAGATTGACAATCGGGTGTCTTTAATGGAGGTTTAGTAGAGCCGGCGTCTTCAAGACGGTCCAGCAAAAGATCTCTTATGGGTCAATCCGAACTATCTTGGAGTTATAATCTGCGGTGGATGGATGTGGCACCCGCCACTTTCGAAATATAATAAATTGATAAAAGCGGAAATAAAATAATAATACAACTCAAATAATAATAATCTTCATATAATATAAAAGTCAATATGGTACCAAAAGGCCTAAAAGCCCAACATCGATAACATCCGAAACATAAAATACGATATAAACCGAAAGTCTGAAATAGGAATAACATAAACGATAAAAGTCCAAAGGCCTAAAGGCCCGATAAAGATAAAAGCGGTAAAAGCGATAGAAGCCCAAAAGCCCAATAGCACCGGTCCGATAATCACTCCTGCTCGTCGGTCTCACCTAAAAGGGGGAAAGAATGAGGGGTGAGCGACAGGGGAATCGCTCAGCGAGGTATGGGATGCTACCCCGAAGTCCATGGACCCGGACATAGCACTCCGAATAAATATAATTTAATTCTAATGCATGTCAAACACCGTACCTAAAGTACTCAAGCAACAAACAATGGTCCTAGCGAGGTGCACACTCGCCGCCCACTAACAGGCCAAAACACTACCGAAAAGGTGCTCGGTTCATACACACACCGAAAAAGTGCTCGGTAACACACGCCCGTAGACGATTTACCGACACTTCCAGTCTACAGCTCAACCGGTAGACTAAAGTTGGCTGTGACCTCCATACAATCCGGCATACAGAAGTCCGTCTCTGTATCCGTCTCCAAACAAAAACAATCCTAGCTAAGAATTTACATTAAGTGAAACAATCAATGTTGAATCCTCTAACCCCCTAGTTCCGGTTTATGCAAAGAATCCTAAAACCAAACAAGCAATGATAGACTCGATTTCACACAGACGGAACACATTAGAAATAAACTATATTTATTCGAGGTCCTAAGCCGTGTACGAGAAGTTCGGGAATAGACCCTCACCTTAGCAACAATAAGAGGTGGTATCTATGAACTCCAGCTGCTCAAATGGACTCCAAATCTGAAATCAGATCGAAATTTCGAGTCAGAACGCCTTTCGAACGGTTTAAAACGGGTATTTACGGGAAAGTCAACTCGCTGGTCAAAGACTAATTATTTAATTAATTAATTAATTAATAATTAATTAATTAATCCGGTTTTCCCTAACCGATTTCCAATTGATTTTAACCGACCGGTTTAACTTAACCGAATCGAAATCGATTTAAACCGGTCAAACCACCGGTTGACCGAGTCACCGAGTTGACTCACCGGGTTGACTCGGCCGAGTTGGCGAGTCGCCGGCGAGTCACCGGTGTCGGTCACCGGCGGCGACGGCGACGCGGCGGCTTACCGGAAAGTCAACGGCGGCGACGGCGGCGAGGCGGCGACCCGGCGGCAGCTTCCCGGCGGCGAACGGACGGTGGTCGGTCACGGCGGCTCAGGCGAACGTTGGTCGGAGACGGCGGCGAGTGGCCGGAATTCGCGGTGGCTCCGGCGGACGGCGGAGGCGCTTGTGTTTCACGCGCTAGCCGAGGCGAATCTTCGGGAGGCGCGTGTGGCTTCGTCCGGGCTCCGTTTGAGGCGTGGTTGGTGTCTACGGCTTCGTCTCGACGAGAGGAACACGATGATGTCCTTGGATGGACGAGATGATCAATGGTTAGGAAGTTATGGGTGAATTACTAAACGGAAACGAAAATGAACATAAGGCATGCGGTTTCCGGCGTTTACCTAGGGTGTTTATCGGTGGTGGCAAGCTGAACGTGATCACGGCACACGGTTGCTCCGGCGACGAGCTCCGGCGACTCTCTGACTATAAAATAATCACACTTCTTCTTAGCTCTCTCTCTCTAATTCTTTCTTTATTTTCTAAGTGTTTGTGAAATGGGAGAAGGTGGAGGTGGTGGGGTTTTAAAGGCATTACCTTCGGCCTTTGGAGTTGGGGTTGGGTCATTACAATTCTCCCCCACTAACAAGGAATTCGACCCCGAATTCACGTCACCAAACTCTCCAATGACACCCCGAAACAGCTCTGGATAATCAATCCTCATTTGGGGCTCGGACTCCCAGGTATCCTCCTGAATCCCGTCTCTCTCCCAACGAACCTTGACCAACATGGTCATCATTCCACGATCTGCTTTCACTTGGCGATCCAATATCTCTACTGGCTGGCACAACCCACGTAAACCTTTGCCAAGGTTTCTAGGTGGCTGCTTCAAAATGAGCTCTGGCTCTCTCACTACTTTCCTCAAAACGGAAACATGAAACACGTCATGGAAATCTGATAACTCTCCTGATAAATCTAGTCGGTAAGCAACTGCTCCAATCCGCCCCAAAATAGGATATGGTCCCATATATCGTGGTTTAAGCTTCTTTAGCTTCCGAGTCTTAGATCCTCCCTGAAATGTCTTCATTATCAGGTATACTAGGTCGCCAACTTGAAACTCCAAATCTCTTCGCCGTTTATCTGCTTAACTCTTCTGACGGTCATGGGCTTCCTTAAGCCGCATCTTGAGCATCTCAACCTGTTTGACTGTCTCTTGAACCATGGCTGGTTCTATCTCACGTTGTTCTCCCACTTCCGTCCAACAAAGTGGTGTGCGACAAGGCCTACCATATAGAGCCTCATATGGTGCCATCCCAATACTCGAATGATAGCTGTTGTTGTAGGCAAACTCGGCTAGAGGTAGATACTTCACCCAACTACCTTCCCAATCTAAAACACAAGCTCTGAGCATATCCTCCAATGTCTGAATAGTCCTCTCTGACTGACCATCTGTTTGCGGGTGATAAGCCGTACTCATATGAACTTTCGTCCCAAGCGCCTTCTGGAAGGCTCTCCAAAACTCAGACGTGAACTTTGTATCCCGATCCGATACAATGCTGACCGGAACTCCATGCAATCTTACAATCTCGCTGATGTAAGTCTGTGCTAGCTGATCAGCTCTGTCTGTCTTCTTAACCGCTAGAAAATGGGCTGACTTCGTAAGTCTATCCACGACTACCCATATGGCATTCTTCCCTCCTGATGTAGTCGGCAAACCCGTCACAAAATCCATAGTCACCATGTCCCATTTCCACTCTGGCAATGGTAGATTTTGCAATAGTCCGCTGGGCACTTGATGCTCTGCCTTAACCTTCTGACATGTCTGGCACTGCGACACAAAAGTAGCAACATCTTTCTTCATACCAGGGCAATGATAATAGCGCTTCAGATCTCTGTACATCTTGGTATTTCCTGGATGAATAGAGAAACTCGAGTGGTGTGCTTGCCGTAAGATCTCCTTTCTTAACAACTCATCATTGGGCACACAAACCCGGTTTCGGTACATGAACATCCCGCTCGAAGATGTGTGATATCCAATACTCTCGATCTCAATCTGCTTACGCAAAGCTTCATCAGCATCCTGAGCCTTACGCACTTTCCATAACAAATCTGCTTGCTCCACAGCCTCGAGGCCAACTGTCTCACCTTCCACGGTAGTGGCACACAATCTGAGACTAGCAAGTGTCCCAGTAAACTCTTGAACCTCCTTAGTTCCTGAAACATCGCTCCTGCGCCTGCTCAAAGCATCTGCTACCTGATTAGCTTTTCCCGGATGATAAGCAATATCCAAGTTGTAGTCTGCTAACAACTCAACCCACCTACACTGCCTCAAATTCAAATCCGCCTGAGTGAAGATATATTTCAAACTCTTATGGTCCGTGAAGATCTTCACCTTCTCCCCATATAAATATGATCTCCAGATCTTCAGTGCAAATACAACTGCTGCTAACTCCAAATCATGCGTAGGATAGTTGCCCTCGTGAGGCCTCAACTGACGTGATGCGTATGCAATGACCTGACCTTCCTGCATCAATACACATCCTAAACCAGTGCCTGACGCATCGGTGTAAACCTCATATGGTATCCCTGGCCTCGGGAGTACCAAAACAGGCGCATGGGTCAGCTGTCTCTTCAACTCAGTGAAACTCCTCGAGCAATCGTCTGTCCAATCCAACTCGGTGTCTTTTCCTGTTAGCCGTGTCATTGGCTTTGCAATGCTAGCAAATTTTTTGACATACTTTCTGTAGTATCCTGCAAAACCGAGAAAACTGCGGATCTCCGTCGCATTCTTAGGTGTCGGCCACTCTGAAATGGCGCTAATCTTCTCCTGATCTACGGCAACTCCTGCTTCTGAAACCACGTGACCCAAAAATCCAATCTTCTTCTGCCAAAAGCTACACTTACTCAGCTTGGCAAATAATTGATGCTCCCGAAGTTGACCCTACACAATCCGCAAATGTTCAGCATGCTCCTCTCTACTCCGAGAATAAACCAAGATGTCATCTATGAAAACGATCACACACTTATCCAAGTGCTCACGGAATACATCATTCATAAGCTTCATGAACGCGGCTGGTGCGTTCGTCAACCCAAATGGCATCACCACAAACTCATAATGTCCATAACGAGTACGGAATGCCGTCTTCCGCACATCTCCCTCAGCTATCGCAATCTGGTGGTATCCCGATGCCAAGTCAATCTTAGAGAACCATGAAGCTCCCTGTAACTGGTCCAACAACTCGTCGATACGTGGAAGCGGGTACTTATTCTTGATGGTCACTTTGTTCAAACCTCTGTAATATATACAAAGTCTGAAACTCCCATCTTTCTTCTTCACAAACAACACTGGTGCTCCCCACGGTGACGTACTTGGCCTGATAAACCCCTTATCAGATAGCTATTCCAATTGTTTCTTTAACTCTGCCATCTTAGTTGGTGCGAGACGGTATGCAGCTCGTGAAATTGGTGCTGCTCCTGGCTCTACTTCTATTGTAAGAACGTCCGCTCTAGCTGGTGGTGGCCCTTTTAAAGGCTCAAAGACATCCTCGTACTCGGCGACCACTTGTATATCATGCAGCTTATGCTGACCGTCCTCCTTAACCATCGAAATGGTTGCCAAAAATCCCTCTGCTCCACTTTCCAATAATTCTTTTGCACGCAACATGGAGACGATAGGAATTTCCCGGTGTGTCTGAATTCCCTCGCAAATGATCTTTCCTCCTTCTCTAGGGATATTAACTCTTGCCTTCGGACAATCCAAGACTACTCGATGTCGCGACAGCCAATCCATCCCAAGTATGACATCGTAGGAGCTCATCTCCATCTCTGTCAAATCTCAGAGCAACTCGACTCCTCCAAGTAGAACTGGTACATCGTGATGAATGCCAACTGCACCCAACTTCTCCGTGCCGGCAGTCTGGATCTGCTTAGCCTTCGGTTCAAAGACTCTCCGAAAAGACCAAGACTGGACTAAGCACGGACCCACAAAACTATGAGAGGCTCCAGTGTCGAATAAGGTATAAGCTGACTCTCCTCCAACTAAAACCGATCCTACACGAGATTTTTACTAACTACACATGACAACCACGAGCCAAAATACCCAAACACAAACAAGTATGGAAAAGACACATACCTGCTATCGGCTCAGCTCCATGAGGATCTCCAACCGCAAACACACGTGGAGCGATGGCTAGACGCTTCGGTGGTGGTGGAAGTGCCGCATTGCCCTTCCTCGGGCAATCTCTGATGAAGTGACCTGGCTGACCACAGCCAAAGCAAACATGTGCCGCTGCTGGTGCTGCTGGTGCTGCAATATGTCTGACTGGTGGCATATCCAATGTCCTAGCCCGACAAAACTTCGCAATGTGTCCAATCCTACCGCAAGTAAGACACCTCATACACTGCCCACTGTGACTGCGATGGCAACGAGGACATATCGGTAATCCCGACGGGTCCCCTGCTCTTCTTTGAGACTCTGGAGCTTTTCCAGACTTAACATGAACTGCTTTGGCGAGTTCCTGCTCCTCCGCCAAGCCTGTCTCCTGCTCGGCAGCTTTCTCCACCAAATCTCCCAACCGGTGGTAAGTGACTACGCGACACCTGTTACGAATCTCCACTCGCATCCCACTCAAAAACTTTCTAATCAAGTCTTCTTCTGAAATGCCCCCTCCTGCAAATCTGCGAAGTTGGTTGAACACAACCTCATACTCCCTGATAGACATCACTCCCTGGCTTACATGCTCGAACTCGCACTTCTTCTTATCCATCGCTTCCTTCGGAAAGTATTTCCTATCGAACTCTCGAATGAAATCAGCGAAGGTAAGTCTCTCTGGCCCAAAATGGCTCAATCGTATTCCCTCCCACCATATAAGAGCATCTCCACGAAGGTACTGCATAGTCAATCGGAGCGACAACTCTGGTGGACACTCAATAATCTCCAGTTTCCGCTGCAAGGCTAACTTCCAATCGTGTGCAGCTACAGCATCCACTGTCCCGCTAAAAAACTCCATCTCCATGTTTCTCATCTGACATGTCAGCCTGTAGAACCTCTCATTATAAACCGGGTAAACATGAGGTCGCGGTGGTGGTGGCGGTAGATCCTGAACACCATGAGCAAACTGCTGAACTGGACCCTGCTGCAGAGGAACCTGTGGAAGGGGAACCTGCTGAACGGGATCCTGATGATCATGCTGAGCTGGAATCTGCTGATCCTGTTGGACCTGAACCAGTGGAACTTGCTGAGCCTGAATTTGCGGTCCCTGCTGAACGGCAACCATCTGACGAGCAACCTCCTGAGCAGCTACTCGGGCGGCCTCCTGAGCGGCCTGCCTGGTTGCCTCCTGGGCAATCTGCTGAAGTGCCTCCTGAGCGGCCTGTCTAGCGGCATCCTGAACCATCTGTCTCAATGCATCCTGATCAACTGGTGGAGCCGCGGGTGGTGGAACTGCAGGCTGATCATGCTCATCCACATTGTCTCTAACGGCTCTGGCGGTCTAGGCACGTGTGGTTCTTCTCCTTGGCGGCATCTAAAAGGAAAGCGAAAAGTTAACTTACGCTGAGCTTTGGATACCAACATTTAAGGAGCAGTGATATCGAACGGAAAGGTGCTATTATTTTTATTTTCAAAATTCCCAAATCCCCGAAAATATTTTGAAATCGTTTAAAACTGTCAAAACCGAATAAAACCAGGTCTCCAAAAATCGCCATCCCGGGTCGGAGCCGGGACGGAACCCGCTCTGATACCAAATTGTGGCACCCGCCACTTTCGAAATATAATAAATTGATAAAAGCGGAAATAAAATAATAATACAACTCAAATAATAATAATCTTCATATAATATAAAAGTCAATATGGTACCAAAAGGCCTAAAAGCCCAACATCGATAACATCCGAAACATAAAATACGATATAAACCGAAAGTCTGAAATAGGAATAACATAAACGATAAAAGTCCAAAGGCCTAAAGGCCCGATAAAGATAAAAGCGGTAAAAGCGATAGAAGCCCAAAAGCCCAATAGCACCGGTCCGATAATCACTCCTGCTCGTCGGTCTCACCTAAAAGGGGGAAAGAATGAGGGGTGAGCGACAGGGGAATCGCTCAGCGAGGTATGGGATGCTACCCCGAAGTCCATGGACCCGGACATAGCACTCCGAATAAATATAATTTAATTCTAATGCATGTCAAACACCGTACCTAAAGTACTCAAGCAACAAACAATGGTCCTAGCGAGGTGCACACTCGCCGCCCACTAACAGGCCAAAACACTACCGAAAAGGTGCTCGGTTCATACACACACCGAAAAAGTGCTCGGTAACACACGCCCGTAGACGATATACCGACACTTCCAGTCTACAGCTCAACCGGTAGACTAAAGTTGGCTGTGACCTCCATACAATCCGGCATACAGAAGTCCGTCTCTGTATCCGTCTCCAAACAAAAACAATCCTAGCTAAGAATTTACATTAAGTGAAACAATCAATGTTGAATCCTCTAACCCCCTAGTTCCGGTTTATGCAAAGAATCCTAAAACCAAACAAGCAATGATAGACTCGATTTCACACAGACGGAACACATTAGAAATAAACTATATTTATTCGAGGTCCTAAGCCGTGTACGAGAAGTTCGGGAATAGACCCTCACCTTAGCAACAATAAGAGGTGGTATCTATGAACTCCAGCTGCTCAAATGGACTCCAAATCTGAAATCAGATCGAAATTTCGAGTCAGAACGCCTTTCGAACGGTTTAAAACGGGTATTTACGGGAAAGTCAACTCGCTGGTCAAAGACTAATTATTTAATTAATTAATTAATTAATAATTAATTAATTAATCCGGTTTTCCCTAACCGATTTCCAATTGATTTTAACCGACCGGTTTAACCTAACCGAATCGAAATCGATTTAAACTGGTCAAACCACCGGTTGACTGAGTCACCGAGTTGACTCACCGGGTTGACTCGGCCGAGTTGGCGAGTCGCCGGCGAGTCACCGGTGTCGGTCACCGGCGGCGACGGCGACGCGGCGGCTTACCGGAAAGTCAACGGCGGCGACGGCGGCGAGGCGGCGACGCGGCGGCAGCTTCCCGGCGGCGAACGGACGGTGGTCGGTCACGGCGGCTCAGGCGAACGTTGGTCGGAGACGGCGGCGAGTGGCCGGAATTCGCGGTGGCTCCGGCGGACGGCGGAGGCGTGTGTGTTTCATGCGCTAGCCGAGGCGAATCTTCGGGAGGCGCGTGCGGCTTCGTCCGGGCTCCGTTTGAGGCGTGGTTGGTGTCTACGGCTTCGTCTCGACGAGAGGAACACGATGATGTCCTTGGATGCACGAGATGATCAATGGTTAGGAAGTTATGGGTGAATTACTAAACGGAAACGAAAATGAACATAAGGCATGCGGTTTCCGGCGGTTACCTAGGGTGTTTATCGGTGGTGGCAAGCTGAACGTGATCACGGCACACGGTTGCTCCGGCGACGAGCTCCGGAGACTCTCTGACTATAAAATAATCACACTTCTTCTTAGCTCTCTCTCTCTAATTCTTTCTTTATTTTCTAAGTGTTTGTGAAATGGGAGAAAGTGGAGGTGGTGGGGTTTTAAAGGCATTACCTTCGGCCTTTGGAGTTGGGGTTGGGTCATTACAATGGAGTTCTATGTCCTCAAGCAAGGGTTGGAGCAGAAGTGGAGTAAGATGGTTTTGGTGCTTACATAGAGGTTTTCATGGAGCGACGGTGGTGAGAAGCAAAAGTGGAGGATCGGCACAGAAAATTCCCGGCGGCGAAGAGGCGAGGCATCCGTGACTGCCGTTTCGCATGTCGGACAAGTCTCATCAACGCGTGTCTTTGTTTTTCTTCAGCAAACGGCACGTGGAAGGACAGAAACCGATCTTTATTTGTGCTTAGTTTGAAGGACTTCTCTAGGGTTTTATGTTAATGGATCCTATTTGTAATGTCTCTCAAACCATGTAAAACAAGTCCTTTGGGCTTAGTGAAAATATGTGGCGAAAAAAGAAAAAAGAATCACAACTAATCTTATTATATAATTCTTGGTTATTCAAAGTTGCTAATTAACATGATCGCGACATGTGTCAATTAATTTATTAAAATTATGACATGTGTCAAAAATATGTTACAATTCTCTTTTATTAGGATTTAAAAAGATTTAGAAAAAAAAATTATTATTATATTTTTTGGACACTAGAAAAGGAAAATTATTACAAAAATATAGTTTATTATTCTTTTTAAGAGTTAAGAAAAGGAAAATTACTATTACATAGTATTTTACAATTATATTTGTATGGCTCTTTTTATAATATTTTAAAAATATTTGATAGTAAATTTAATTTTTAAAAATTCTATAAACAAAGAATAATTGTAAAAAGCTATTTGAAAGTACTTTTTTCTTTTTAAAATATTTTGTATATTTTTTATCTTTAAAGATACTAAAGAAAGATATTATAAGAGAAAATATTAATTTTTTAAAAAAAATTTATTAAGATTATGACATTTGTCAAAAATATGTTACAATTCTCTTTTATTAGGATTTAAAAAGATTTAGAAAAAGAAAATTATTATTATATTTTTTGGACACTAGAAAAGGAAAATTATTACAAAAATATAGTTTATTATTCTTTTTAGGAGTTAAGAAAAGAAAAATTACTATTACATAGTATTTTACAATTATATTTGTATGGCTCTTTTTATAATATTTTAAAAATATTTGATAGTAAATTTAATTTTTGAAAATTCTTTTAACAAAGAATAATTGTAAAAAGCTATTTGAAAATAATTTTTTCTTTTTAAAATATTTTGTATATTTTTCATCTTTAAAGATACTAAAGAAAGATATTATAAGAGAAAATATTAATTTTTAAAAAAAATGTTTAAATAAAAACGAATTATAAAATCCCCCTAGTACAAAACATTATTTTAAAAAAATCAAATGGAAAAACTAACTATAAAATAAATGATATTTTTTTTTTAAAACCTAAGTAAAAAAAATGTAAAAGTACTCTTATTATTTTCATATAAATAACTAACTTTCCTTTTTAACCGATAAATGTATGCTACAAAAATATATACCAAAATAAATATTATTTTCACATCTATATTTAGGTTTAATGTTCCTCATGTTATTTTCTCAAAAAGTAGTATTGACAATATAAATATTATCTCAGTATTTTCTTTTAATTTCTTTAAACAACTCAATTTTTTTATCATCATTATTACATCTTATGATGCTAACACAAGTTTTTTTTAATTATGATGTTTTTATCGTACATAAGTGTGTGTAAATCTGAGGAATATATGTTTGTATGTATAAGACACAATATATAATTAACTAAACATAATTTTTTATTGAAAATATATTAGTTGTATAAAAATCTTAAAAAACAAGAACAAATTATAGTTGAAATTTTCCCTTTTAAGAAAATTAAAAGTAACTTATTTCTTATAAATAACTAACTTTTCTTTTTAATAGATAATTTTGTGTTAAAAAATTATAAATCAAAAATAACTTCAAATATTTTACCCGATATGACTGTGACATTTGTACAAAAAAAACATTGTGTATGTATTAATAAAATTCTATCATTATGTGAAAATAATTTTTTTTCCTAAAATCCTAAATAAAAGAAATTTGAAAAATAACATTTTCCTCTTTTAATCTTAACCAAATAAGATTTTTTTTCCTTTTAAATCGTGACCAAATAGAATTGTAAAAGCAATTTTTACTTTTAAAATTTAATGATAAATATGATACTGAAAATATTTAATTAAAAATATTAGTGATATTGAGAAAACGATTTTTGAAAATAATATGATACTGAAAATATTTAATTAAAAATATTAGTGATATTGAGAAAACGATTTTTGAAAATAATATGATACTGAAAATATTTAATTAAAAATATTAGTGATATTGAGAAAACGAATTTGAAAATAACAACTTTTAAAAATAGTTAATATTTGCTGGAAATAATTATTTGATAGTATTTTTATTTTCTAAATCTTAGAAAAAAATATTTATAAAAGATTATGTAATTGAAATTTTCTTTTCTAACACCCTAAAACTGTAAAAAAATTTTTTGATAGTTCTTTTCCTTTAAAAAGAATATCATAAACAAAAGAGATTTGTATCATATTTTTTAATTCCTAACCATAAGAGAATTATAATAAGTTATTTGATAGTATAAAAAATTTGATGATGAACATGATACTAAAAATTATTTAATTAAAAATGAAGTGTAAAAATAGTATTGATATGAACCGTAAAAATTATAATTTAAAATTATTTAATAGTAACTAGAAATAATTATTTGATAGCAATAAGATTTTTCTGAAATTCTAAACAGAAGATAATTGTAAAAGTTTATATGATAATACTTTTCCTTTTCAATAATCCTAAACAAAAATATAAAAAAGTATTTGATAGTTTTTCTTTTTTTTAATTTTAAATAAAAACGAGATTTATAAAATATTTTTTTTTCTTTTTGAAAAAATCCTAACAAAAGTAAACATACCTACTTAATAGTATTAAAAAAAGAATTTGATGACAAATATGATGCTAAAGCTATTAAATTAACAAAAATCAAAACTTAGGATGTTGTCGTGATTGGTATTTATGTGTTTGGTTATACGAAAATCAAACACATGTTTGATATGCAGTAGTTTATAATTCATTTAAATTAAAATGTTATTATGAAAATATATCATTAATAAATAATGAATCAAGAAAATTATTTAACATCAGATAAGTTTAATAAAACATTAAATTAGTACATAAGAAAATGTATAATGTTGTCATTGCTTTTTCGACTTATTTAACTTCTAAATTCATTTTTATTTCATTATAATTATTATTTTGGGTTGGATCCGGTTTAAATTTTTACGTTTGGATGTTTTTTCTAGCTCTAACAAAACGAGTTCTTAACTATAAAATAAATTTCACATAACATATGCAAAACAATTTTTTAAAAATAATAAAATGAGTTTTTAATATTTTTTATTAAATTTAAATATCAAATAAAGCCCGTTGCAACGCACGGGCCCAAATCTAGTTCGAAAATAAGAAAACCCAACTAGGAACACATGCGCATGTCATCCAAACGTTTTGAAAAATCTGATTTGAATACGGACGTGTGATACAATCATTGAAAATCAACAAATGAGATGGGGTTTATTAGTTTAGGAACTGAGAGCAATATTATTAAAATTGGGTTCTTTTCTTAACTTTTAACTAAAAAAATTAAGAACCGGTTCTTAATTTTTTTAGTTAAAAGTTAAGAAACAGTTTTTTAAATTCCGCTAAGAACCCCGGTTAATCATGGTCATAGGTAAACGAAGATATTGCCAAACCGGAAATATATTTTACTCATATAGAGAAGGAGTGATCCACAAATTTCAGCTAAAGGAAGGACGCATGTGTAATTTTCTCACCAGACGAGAATACTTTCCTTTAAATTCCTCCCTTGGCCGAGCTCTCGCTTTCTCTTTCCAAATCAATGGATCCTTCAATTTTCAAACTCCTCGAAGAAGACGAGGTTAGGTTTCTACATACTCTTTCAGATTTGTTTGTATGGAGGAGCCTCGTCGTGATTTTAAAATTTGGGGCGAATTTGTGTGTGATTAGGATGAATCGATGCACTCGGGAGCTGATGTGGACGCGTTCCAGGCCGCTCTGAATCGAGATATTGAAGGCTCTACGAACCCTCCTGGTATGGCATCGATTTCAATATTGACCTTGTGAATTCTTGTTTATATTATTCAGATAGGTTATTATTATTACTACTCTTGGTATATGGTTCTGATTTACGATAAAGCAATACTTTAGGAGGTTCAGTTTTTAAGGGTTCAGTGGCCTCTCTATCTGCTCGAATTGATCAATGTTTGATACGACTTATTAGCCAGGGTAGATAGTAGGATGAATTGATCAACTACGCCTCTCTGCTGGGAACCCAAACAGTATAAATAGTTCTTCCCAACTAGAATTTAGCCTGAGTGGCGGAGTTCTTGTTTACCACTACACCAACATCTCGTTGGTTTTTTTGTTCTTGTTTTTTCCTTTCTCTTCATTAGATATTGTAATACAATTAGGATTTGAGCTATCTCAGTCCCTTTTCTGTAGGAAACACCCATTCTCCCAACCAACACTTCACAGCTACATGGAAGAATGATATAGGAGATGCCAGTATGAATCTCCAGACGCAGCACAGCCTTGACAGCACTCAGATGAAGGATCAACATGGATCGGCTTTAGACGGTCAACACCAACATGATTTAAAACGTGCAAATGAACCTCAAGACCTTCATCGACCAGGTCAGCATTGGGACAATCCTCCGCAGGTGCCCCAAACATCTGGGTTGCAGATTTCTGAAAAGAACCCTACTGGTAATGAACCTGAAAGACCGCATAATCAAGAGAGTGAATCTCAGTTTCTTAAACTGCAAAAGATGAGTAGTCAACAGGCTCGTGGAATGGAACAGCCTCCTGTTAATCCTCTGAACCGCAACCCTAAGCAAGTTCCTTTTGCTGCTTTGCTTCCTACCTTAATGGCCCAACTCGACAAAGACAGAGCGCTGCAGCTCCGTACCCTTTATTCCAGACTTAAGGTAAGTCTATTTATGAAATCCCCTGACATTCTGCTCCCTCAGATGTTGCCTTTTTATTGATTTCCTTCTGATACTTGTTTGCAGAAAAATGAAATCCCCAAAGAAGGGTTCACCCGACATATGAAGGATATTGTAGGCGATCAGATGCTTAGGCTAGCAGTTAGTAAACTACAGCAGGTACTACCATTTTGCCTATATTGTGTCATGTAGTGAAAACTAGTACTAGGCATTTAACTTAGGGTATTAGATTGCGACCGGATCCAGTTTATAGGAACATCTTTAGTTTATAATTTTCCAGATACTGTTTTGTTGTTTTTTTACAGTTAAGAGTTCAATGAATGCTCAACCTTTTCACAAAATCCTTAAGAAGATGGTTATACACTCATACTTGCATGGTCTGCATACCTTTTCACAGTGTGTTATCTTAGACGATTATAATAATTTCTTAGGGTATGCGCCTCGCTTGATTAGACGTATGGTTTTAGTGACTTGCGTTTGTTCCACATTGCATTTGTAATAGTTTTGGTGTTTTTCCCTTTTGCATTAGGATTAAGGTTTTCTCCTTTTAAGTTAGGGTTTACGATTGTTATCATTTGTAATGTATAAGGGTCTCTCTTAAATACTTTTTTTATTGGTAACTTGTGGTCGTTTTCAGGTGGGTTATAACCAGGGAAAAATGGGAATTCAAGCTCCTTCTACTGGTATTAATTATTCACTGATACATTCTTGCTTTTCTTTTCACGATCATCATAAAGCTTTATGCTTTCCGTAGATGTGTCTTATTAGTTCCGTGCAAAATCCAAAACCCTTACTGATTCAATCTGTTCAATCGCAGAAATTAATAATCAAAAGTCTCAGTCTGACCCTCGTGGAGTCGTCCACCTTAACCAACTATCTTCGTCAACAAGCAGTTCAGTTCCTGTGCAGGGGCTTACCAAACATCCGCCGCACCAAATGCAGCTTCCACCAAGCTCTTTTCCCATGTATACCAGCTCCGGTAATATTCACTCATTCAACACCAATGTTTCTGGTTCCCCATTGAGACCACACCTTCATGATCCCCATATGAGACATGTGGCGCATAACCAGACCATGGGATCATCTGGTCTTGGAGGACCGCCACAGTCTACGACAAACATGATGACTATGCCCAAGTTTGAGAGGCAAACTTCTGTCAATGATCCTAGTAGGGTTCAAGGTGGCGCTACATCGCACTTCCAAAACAGCTCATCACTGCCACCTGGTCAAGGATCATCAATGTCCAATGTGAAGCAGGAATCAGTTGATCAAAGTTTTGAACAGAAGAATGCAGCCTCAGGGGCTTCGAAGGAGGATTTAGAGAAGGACTCCTCTAGAAACATGGCGCATGCAAGCTCTGTTTCTCCTTCTTCCATCACAACTCAACTAGACGCTAGCACAGCAGTAAGAGCTATTTAATATATAAACTTGTCATTAAAAAGTCAGTTTCAGTTGATCTTTGTTTGCCTCTTCTTCTCTTTGAGCTTTTGGGGCAACCATGGTGCTTCTGTTGGCTTTTTATTTTCGAAAACCTTGGCATCGATTTTATTCCTCGTTTTCCCTTATTTTTTGGTAATTTCTACTATGGACAGTAATTGAGGAAAAAGTTTCAGTTTTGGAAAATATTTATCGTTGACCAATTTTTTTATGTCCACCAGATGAATTCTCGTGGTCCATTGGGTACGTCTCAAGCAGGAGTTAATGCTAGGATGCCACCCAAAAAGCCTTTTGTTGGTCAGAAGAAACCTCTTGAGACTTCATCGTCACCACCAAGGTAATTGAGCTCCTCTTGTTTAGAAAAAGTGAAATTATTTACACTTGGTTTCCTCACGTAAAACTATAATCATGGTTATTTTGACTTTGAATGGTTCAACTTGCAGCAAGAAGCAAAAACTGGTCCCGAATTCTATGGATCAAAGTATTGAACAGCTCAATGATGTCACTGCAGTCAGTGGTGTTAATCTCAGGGTGCGTTTGCTTTAGCTTCGGTTTAGAATAAAAATCTGTTTATGGAGTACTGAATAATATTTCTGGTTTAGGAAGAGGAAGAACAATTATTCTCTGGGGGAAAGGAGGATGGTCGTGTTTCTGAAGCATCTCGGAGAGTTGTGCACGAAGAGGAAGAAAAACTAATTTTGCAGAAAATTCCTCTGCAGAAAAAGCTGGCTGAAATTAGTTGCGATACTTTCCGTATCTGCTTTCGGTTTATGAATACTTGGAGAAACTTATATATATATATATATATATATGTGTGTGTTTTTCTTCTGTGGCAGTGGCAAAAGTCGGCTTAAAGCAGATAAGCAATGATGTTGAACGGTGCTTGTCTTTGGTGAGATGTCAACTTTTTGTGCATTGTTTTGCACATAATGCCTATTTTCTTTTTCTTTTCTCATGCATTTGCGCTCTCAGTGTGTGGAAGAAAGGATGCGAGGACTATTATCTCATATAATTCGGTTGTCCAAGCAGGTTAGTCTAACTGTCTCTTACTTGCTGCCTCTACATTTTTGTATCTGACGTTCTACAAGTGTTTCTGCAGCGAGTTGATACTGAGAAATCTAGACACCGGACTGTTATCACGTCAGATGTTCGGCAGCAAATCAACGAAATGAATCAGAAGGTGAAAGAGGAATGGGAGAAGAAACAGGCTGAAGCAGAAAAGCTTAAGAAACCGAGTGAGGTATATTCTGTGCTCATCATCTATCTTCTTAATTTTTTACTAAAGCATACAGACATTGCAAAGTTTGTTTGTATTATTTTCTCAATGATGCAGAGTGAAGAAGGTGATGGTGGAGTTGATAGTGAGAAGGAGAAAGAAGATAACCGTTCAAAGGGTTTGAAGGTAAGGGAGAAATTAAAAACACATTTTTGGAGGCAGTTTGACTGTAACTTTGCAATTTCTGGTTTTAATTTGTGAAGGGAAATAAAGAGGACGACGACAAAATGAGAACGACAGCTGCAAACGTTGCTGCTCGTGCTGCTGTGGGAGGAGATGATACGTTTTTAAAATGGCAATTAATGGCAGAAGCACGTCAGAAATCTGTATCTGAATCTGGTAAAGATGGGACTCAGAAAGCTACTTCAAGTGGAGGAAGAACCTCCAAGGACAAGCAAGACAGTGGGCGACGGTTTACTGGAGTTGGTGAGCTTTTTTCCCTTTTAATAGGTTTTATATTTACTTCACGGTTTTGTTCCATATAATAAGCTCTGGATTCTTGTTTTCAGGTGGTCGAAGATTAGGGAAGAACCAAGGTTCGTCGCTTCAACCAAAAGTGGTGAGGACAATCTCGGCGAAGGATGTGGTTGCTGTCCTGGAAAGAGAGCCTCAGATGTCTAAATCTATTCTAATGTATCGATTACTTCAATAGGAAGCTTCATTATCACAGAATTGTTATATTTACTTCAATAGGAAAGCTTCATTATCACAGAATCGTTATATTTATAAGCTTCTGATGATAATTTAATCGTCAAGACACCAAAGTTAGTTATTTGCATAAAAATGTGTTCGATGGATTCATTGTTTTTCATGGAACATATGACATGACCAAACATATTAAACGCAAACATAGAGTGACAAGACACGCCCTAAAGACTCGCCACATAATAACCCTTAGTAGGTGCATGTATCCAGAAAAACATTATAGAGTGATAAACTTAAATTCCAAGGTAGTGAAAATAAAGTATTAGCCCAACATACAAGCTAAGCCACAATACCAACAAGCTCAATATGGTGATATAAGGGTTCTTTTGCAAGTAATCTAGTAGTATAATATGATTGTACTGTGATGAACATGTGATGCCTATCTTCATAATCGACACCGTCATTCTCGCGGGCTTAAGTGTCACTAGGCTTTTACTTGTGCTTTAAGTTTTGTTTTCCTTTTATTAATAGGATTAGACAAATGCTTTTTAGAGTAGCTTAAAAAGCAAGCTTTATACAAGGTAAGCTGCATCTTATTCATAATAGGGACAGAGTCCCGCACAAACGCGGAGTTGTTTAGTTTGATATTTCTCTTTACCGTTTGTTTCGACAATTAGATCGGATGTCAACTATTTTACTAACTTTACTCATTATTCCATACTATGAATCGTATCTTTTTAAACTAAGAGATAATGTTAGACCGTAATGAATTAAGTTTAAAATAAATGCATAGTTTTAAATGGGCTTGGGGTTATGAAATCGGGCCCTGTTCCTTTTATCGGTGGTGGAAAAAATTGAATAGCTGTTTATCTTTGACCAAAAGAAAAAAAATAGATGTTTCTCTTTTTCGAGCTTTTAGTTTCAATTTAGTTGAGAGAGAAGAGAAGCAGAGATGATATATGCAATCATATTTAATAAAAACCACACATGTCTTTCCTATAATAAAGCTCATGGTTATTGTTTGTGCAGTGTATTCATATAGACCATGATAATGTGAAGACAGTTCAAGTTCAAACCTAGGAGATGTTATAAAATACGCGGTCAAATTTTGCGGTAAACCAGAATTTATGGGAGAGTGAAAGAAGCACACACACAAAATTGTTAACGGAGTTCAGCCAATGTTGCCTACGTTTCCGGACCTGCTACAGATCTTTTATTATCAACCAGGGAAATTTTACAAGCTCACAACTCACACCCCGATCCCAAATATACTCAAGAAATTACTCGTAATTTCTTAAAGAAGATTTTTTGTGAATTTTTTTTTTTTCTTCTTCTTCTTCTTCTCTTCTCTCGTTCTCTCTCTGTTTTCTTGTTTTGGGATGCCTTTCTTCTTCACCCCAGCTCTCCTTTTATAAGCATGAAGAAGGTGTTTGGTGAGCTCACAATCTTTGACAAAACCAACGTCAACAATTTCAGCTCACCGTCCATGCCGTCACCGTCCATGGCGACCAACACGTAAAACATGTTTTAACAGGAGACACCTTAATACTAAACGGACATAGCCCACCTTATGTGCAGCTTGCCGCATGATTATGCAAATAAAAAGAAATAACTAATTCTTCATTTTAAGAATCATTTGGTGCCCAAAGTGGAGCGATGTTAGCTCAAGTTCAAGAATGAAGTGGAGTAGAACACAGGAACTTGAAAATCCCACCAATAAAAATCTCCATACCTAAGTCCCTCATGAGTCTTCCAATATAACAGCTGTCTTGGTGCCGGCATCCCCGCTTAAATAAGTCACGACTTCAGAGATGAAGTGGTGTTAACGTACCTTTTTTTGAAGGTAGTTGAGGGACTCGTACATAAGTTGATTACGCACCAATGAATCAAAATTATATTCACTCATTCATCTCTATAACACTATATCATGATCTATAACCATAGTTTTAATGATAAAAAAAAATCTTTTTAAATCACTTACAATAGTTAGGCATATATTTATATCTGAACAAACTCAAACATTTTACCGAGATGTGTGCGTGTGTATGTGCCCATAAGGAAGATATACATACATACTTTTCTGGAGCAAATATGTTTAACAGAAATGTCCAGTCTGGAGTTGCCTTGCGCAATTGATTCTAAATCTTTTCCCACATAATGCCGGCAATGAATCCATATCATCATCACTTTTGTTAATCCCCAATGTTAAGTAAGAAAATTATAACATATTTATACATTTTCATTACTAAAATGTATCAGTACCTTTGGTTCCTCTCCCAAAGATTAACCCTAGCCTTAAAGCCTGCTATATTCCATTGACATGTTCGTTTGTTTATACACAATTAATTCTCAGTTTATAAGCCAGTTTTGTATTAAGATATTGTACATAAATATATGTTTGACAGAGCTTTGGAGACATTAAACATATATTGTGGGAATATGGAGCCTTTACCTGATTCATCTCGTAGCGTTTTAGAAACATGGAAAACAGCACTTTACCTGATTCATCTTGTTCATGTAAACATAAGCCTTTTTTCAATGGAGATCATCTATAAAAGTAACAAAGCAGTAGGCAAAATATAGAAGAATATAGAAGAACTTCAACGTAAACAAAACAAAAAGTTTTAATTTCTAGTTCTACGTTGTCTTGGTGTTTATACGATTTGCTACCAAAGTATCTTAAACCCGTAAACAACAATAGTGGTAATAAAGTGAAATTAGAAAAGAAGCTCAATAATATGCATCAAATACAACGCATATAAGATAAGCTGAAGACCGTTTCAGAGATTACCATAGAGGTCTCCCCTGAGTCCACAGTTGGACTTAAAACGTGGAACCTGAACCGGTCAGCGTTGATAGGGATGCATATGTGGTGAAGATGGAAGAGGACAGATCTGTGAGAGAAACAAATGGTTGCACGCAGATTAGCAACTCGATAGATCTCTTTGGGCTTCGTAGGAAGGAAATTTCAGAGAAAAACAATCATATATGTTCGTCGAGGATGAGGATGAGCAGCTCCAATTGAAGATAGAAGATAAACTGAGAGCGTCTGTGAAGATCAATCCTGCTATCAAGCCTCTCCAATTTATAGGGGTTAAAGTGAATTTTCGGTTTCATTGTATCCGAAGGGAAACAGATAGTTGTTTTAGATTGTAAATAGCTTTAATGAAAAAATATTTATTCCGTTGGTTGAAAGGATTAGAAGCAAGATCAACACTTGGACTTGTAGGTTGCTATCATACGCAGGAAGACTTCAACTGATTAAGTCAGTTTTGATGAGTATTGTGAATTTCTGGGCCGCTGTTTTCAGACTTCCCAGTAAATGTTTGAAGGAGGTGGAGCAACTATGTTCTGCATTCCTCTGGACAGGACTGGCTCTTAAGTCTACAGGGAAAAAAGTCGCATGGAAAGACGTCTGCAATTTAAAAAAAGAAGGTGGTTTGGATATAAGAGATCTAAAGGAAGTTAATATGGTCTATGGTTTGAAGTTAATATGGAGAATGGTATCAGGGGAATAGTTATGGGGGAGATGGATAAAGGCTAATTTACTTAAAAGGAAAAAGTTTTTGGCAAGTGAAAGTCAAAACTCAAGCAGGATCTTGGATTTGGAGAATGATGTTAAAACTGAGAGAGGTGGCGAATAATTTCTATAAGAAAGAAGTTGGGAATGGTCGGCACATCTCTTACTGGTATGATAACTGGTCAGCCAACGGAGTGTTGATTGATCCTTTGGGTGAGAGGGGTATTACTGATATGGATATAAGTAGAGATGCTACTGTAGAGGATGCTGTGCTTAATACAAGGCGAAGAAGACGGCATCGCACTCTGGAACTTAACAACATAGAAGCTGAGTTATTGGTAATAAAGGAGAAAAGGAGAAGTAATGTTGAGGATGTAGCTTTGTGGAAGAGAAAGTCTTGTTTTAAATCAACATTCTCGACGCAGGAAACATGGATGCTTACCCGAGAAACTAAGCCTATTTGTAATTGGGCAAAGGGTATTTGGTTCCCACAAGCTACTCCCAAATTTGTTTTTGTGACCTGGCTTGCAATGGATAGAGTACTTAGGCGGAATCAGGGGGTTGATGCAGCATGTGTGCTTTGTAAGATTGCTGTCGAAACAAGGAATTATCTCTTCTATGAATGTTCTTATGCTAGTCAGGTTTGGGAACATCTTGCAAAAGTGATTCTACGAAGCTCTTAT
The DNA here is from genome assembly GCF_020379485.1 of Brassica napus. NCBI lineage: Eukaryota > Viridiplantae > Streptophyta > Magnoliopsida > Brassicales > Brassicaceae > Brassica > Brassica napus. The sequence continues at coordinate 40,755,101 of NC_063445.1, forward strand.
ACGAATATCTGGTCTGAGAGTGTGATATTGATTATGGATGGGAATCGGGAGAAGAATAGCTTATTCTGTATTCGATATGCGTTTCAGGCCAGTGTTCATGCTTTGTGGAAGGAGAGAAACAAGATTAAATATGGAGATAAGCTTCTTCTTCTGTCAAGTTTGAAGAAGTTTATTGATAAGGGTGTTAGAAATCAACTAAGTCTGATGAGATCTAAGGGGAACAAGGGTAGAGAAGAAATTCTTGAATATTAGTTTGCAACAAGATTATAAATAGCTGCTAGGAAGTAATGGCAAGTTTTAAAGTTGTTTGGATTAGATTCTAAGCTAAGGCAACTATTGTTGTAATAAGGCTTTTTTTATGAATAAAATTTAACATTCATTCAAAAAAAAAATATTTATTGTAAACTTTAAGAGGTATACGTTGAACACAATCAAAATAATTGATGGATATGAAAATATTGAGAGGTAAAGAGTTGTTAAAGACTCGTCTTTTCACAGGCTAAAGAAAAGCAGCAGGGATGGTGAGACTGAAGGATCGAAGAATAAGAACTTTGAAAACCTAATCATAAAACTTGTTTGACGAATAAAAATGGCACACTTTCCCCTACTAAAACATAAAACATTAGACTTTTTTTTTTCAAAATGTGCCATATAACTAAATATTGGCCGAATGGCCTTATACTTGACTTGGGCTTTTTCTAGAACTTAAACCAAAATCTTATACCAAATTGAAAACATATCGATCCGAAAACCAAAACAAGCTCGGAAATAAAGGTGGGACCCACAAATAAAAAAAACATGATGTGGATGCCTTTAGGAGAGAGCAAAAATTCTCATATTATAATATACTAGGGAAAACCCGCGCTTCGCGCGGGATATGTTACTTTGTTCTCTAATATATATATTTTTTTAAAATGGTTGTTATAAAGTTTATTTGCTTATGTTCAGATATGTACTATGGTTAATGTTCCGTTCCGTTTTTTTCTTTTCTTTAGAGTTGTGTGATGGATCTTCTATAGGGGTGTTGAATGGATTTCAGTTCGGTTTTGTTTCGGTTTTTTTCGGGTTTTTGATATTTCGGTTTATAAAACTTAGCTGCCATATAAATATTATATCTGTTTTTGTTCGGTTTATATGCTATCGACTTTCGGTTTATTCGGTTTTATACCAAAAATCGTAACTATATTTACTTTTTATAACAAATTTTAGTTTATATAATTATAAATTGGATTTAATAAAACATAACATATATTCTGTACTCTAATTTTTAAATAAAATAATTTATGTTTTTTAACTATACTCTAATTTTTAAATAAAATAATTTATGTTTTTTAACTATCAAAAATAAAAATAAAAATATAATTATATTATTGAATAACTATATTATATCATCAAAAGTCTGAGAGCAAGTTTCCTACAATCAGAGATCGTCCATGTACCAAGAGCGCAGAATACAAAGGCGGATAGCCTAGCACGCAGTGTTAGGATTCAGCCGTCTTTCGTCGTTCACATGGATCAATATCTTCCGGCTTGGTTTACAGAGTCTATATGAGTCTGTAAAGTTGACGACAAAAAAAAAAAAAAATCATAATATTTACCAATTTGATAAAAATAAGAAAAATAAAATAACATTTTTAACTTATAATAAAATAAAAATTATCAAAATAAATGTTTTAAATATAAATATCACATTAATAAATAAATCATGTATATATGATTCATTGGATTATAAATTTACATATAAGTATCTATATATTTTAACTAATCATTTTCTTCATTTTATTTGGTTTTATCTGTTTATATACCGAACCACATCCATATACCTCATTTTATTAAGATAACCTCCATTCGGTTTATTCGGTATTACCAAATCTTAACCACTTTCTCTATTTTGGTTCGTTTGGTTTTAATTTGTTCAGTACCCGATTGAACACCCCTAATTTTGTGTCTATGTAACATATTTTTTTAAGTAGGAATGTTGTACTCCTTCCGTTTCAAAAAGATCTATGTTTTAAAAAAAAATATTTCACAAAGGATCATTTTTTATATTTTTAATGCGTAAATTAATTGTAAACTTCAAATAAAATAATTGTGTTTACTAAAATTCAATTGGTTAAAAATTGTGGAAAATAGTCAATTGCATAAACTAATGCATTGTTAATTAAAATTTGGTATGCTTTTTTAATAAGTTTGACAATCTTAAAATATACATCTTTCTAAAACAGAGAGAGTATTATTTTTTGGATTTTGCCCACACGATTACAACTATTAACATTTAATTCACAGCTTTAAATCTGGATTCGTAACTGGAAGAAGTTAAAGTAATGTTTGAAATTTAATCCAGAAATTAGAAAAGGTATATGGAGACCATACGGTTGCATATGTTGCTCAAATGAAACGAATTTAGTTATTTATTTGTATTAGTACTTAGTAGCATGAGCCCACCCATTTTAAATGTTATTGGGGTGAAATGTAGTTGCAAGTCTTGTACTCCTGTAATTTGCCAAATAAGTTAAATAACATTAAGTTTTTCTCTGTTAGGTAGTCATTGTTTGTGAAAAATTATACATCTCCGACATGGTATGTTCTTCGTGACTGTTCTTGACCAATTTCCATGATTTTCTAGTTTCCTGTATTTTCTTAATCTAGGTTTGAGAGATCGAGAATTACACGTTAAGGCCGTTCATAATTAATGATTTTGAGAGATAAAGATGAGTTTCCAGAAGTTGAGGCCTTCCAAACAATCTGGAAGGTTTTTCTCAGAGTCATATATCCTCAAATCACTAAAACTCGTAGAAGAACTTCATATTCGATATGGAAACACAGGATCAAAATTACAAAAGAAAAAAAAATCATTATTACAGAATGGACGTGGTCACTTTTGGAATCATAGAAGAAATCATCATTCTATGCTCTACATCCTCTGCTTCATCACCATTGAAGGCACCTGCTGCATCAGAAACGAATAAGACGCGTTTAATGTCCGATGTCGCGTACGAACCTGTCGAAAATAGATGTATAAACATACCAAAGGAAACACATCCAAACATACACATCAGAAGTATAAGCAAACATCAAATTCTTAAACACCATCAGTTTTTAAGAATTTCAATCCAAGTTAGATAAACCATTCTTACATAATGTAATTACAATGGAACCCCTTATGTGAGCTTTGAATAAACAGACCTACAACTCATTAAGCATTCAAATACAGTATCTAACTTCTCCTCACCTAGGCTCCTTGAATGAAATGGAACCTCCGGTTCACTCCTAGACAGAGTTGTCCCTGTGGGCTCATACTTCTGCGGTTCACCAAATCGAGAGCGATAAGGTTCTTTGAGAGTGAGGAGAGTCATGCAACTTTTTATGTTGTGTGGAACACCTTACCATCTATCTTCGTTGAAAAGTTCAAGAGCTTTATAATGCATCTGGCTTGGCAACAATGATCATGTTGGAAACTTTCAAAGATTTTTCAGGTGTCCTGCCATTTTCCAAAATTGTTGATACATATGCCTTCACGGCATATGACATGCTTGAAAATTTAAAAAGAATATCAATTTAGGACCGTCATGACAATGATCATCCCAAACAAAAGAAAAAAAAAATTTTAGACCTAAGACACGTCCATTAACCAGAGGAACAGTAATGGGTAAGAAAGAGAGCACTCACGACCAATATGTAGGATCAATTAATCGTTGTTCTTGCTTGCATCATTCTCAGCCGCAGTCCTTGCAGAATCTACTTCGGCATCACCAAATACCTGAGAGTCTCCAATCCAAAGGAGACGAAGCTCCGACATCGCCACCACCGTTCTTTGTCGCCTCTCTCACTATCTAGCGCTCTCAGACACTCCTTTTCCCCTCAGATACAATCTAAAAACGAATCAACCGAGCAATAGTTTAAGATGAACAATCAAAAAGAATCGCCTACAGTAGATAAATAAACAAAACCTTAATCATTATTCATACCGGGAAACTAAATATTATCAAGAATAGCTTATAGATCATGAGTTTCGTGCTGCAATCAGATAGATTTTGTAGAAAGCTTATGATTCAGAAGTATGAACTGATGAATTACACGGTTAGAACATACCTTTTTACAGTCGAAGATTCTGAGATAGGAAGTAAAGGGGAATGTATTCAAAGGATAGATCGTGTGAGTGGAGAAAAATGGTTAATGAGTCCTTCGAAGATGACGCTTCGCTTCAGCGTAACCCTCGTAGTTTCCAAATTTTCCAATCGAGAAGATTAATAGAAGCATAGTGATCGAGAGTGTGGGCCACCAATTTCAAATAACCGAGCCCATTAACAAATCTAACAGTAACAAAACAAATTACTGGTCCACTTAGAAGCCCTCCGTAAAACCAAGCCTGCAAACTCTAAAAATAATGGGACACGCGGCAGTTTGTCCTTGCCCTATTTTCTTAGGTGGCAGCACCAGAAGAGAATCATTGTCTTCTTTATATTAATAGATTTTATAAACTTACAACAACAATCAAGAGATCTATAACACTTAGATGAATAGTATAAACCATATTTTGATTTTGAGAGTATCACCAAGATCAAAGGACCTTCTTGTTCGGTCGAGAGTATTGGCAGCTTAAGAATCTATCATTTTCGTTACATTTTCTTGCAACTAAGCTTCTGCTATCAATTAGTTGGTATCCTACACAAAACGTTCTTGGAGTTTCAACCATGCCTCCGAAACAACATGTTGCGGATATGACAGAGTTTCCGAAAGCATCATTGGCTATGCAGGAAAATATCCGAAGTACAATCCATACTTCAATTGGAGATGGGAGATATGTTAGGACAGCAGCTCACGGTCCAAAATCCAATATTCAATAATGGTGAATCAGAGAATGACGTGGTCGTCATAGTGCTCAACGCCGTCACAATTTTAGCCAACCAGAGGATGTTGAACGGGTACAGCCACCCGATCAGCAGTGGGAGTCCTCTTTCAAAGTTGTAAATACCAGAGTTCCAAGGGGGAGCTCGTGGTGAAGCCTTCCTTGACTGGATTGCAACAGTTGATTAATTGTTGGAATTCAAACAGGTATCCAAATAAAAACGAGTGTCTCATTGTGATGAAATTCCGAGGTCATGTAGCCATTTAGTGGAAACAAGTTAAGACAACTAGGCATCATAAGAGTAAACCTCCAAATCATGGCTTGGGAGAAACTAAAACAACATCTTAAAGCCACCTTCTTACCCTATAACTATAAGAAGATGGTATATACTAAACTTCAGAATCTCCTTCAAAGGTCACGTACCGTAGACGACTACCTAGAGGAGTTCTCCCTTCTCCTCACGCGGACCGACATATACAACAGCGCATAACAACTTGTCTTACAATTCATATGAGGCATTCTTCCCCAACTCCAAAATGCATTATCCCAATTTGATCCCACTACACTTGCAAAATCACATAGGCGCACATATACCTTCGAACAACAGAAATGATCGAAAACATGGGGAAGTCAAACCTCTCGATCTCATTTTTGGAGCAGACTATTTTGCAGGCCACAACAAAGGAACCAGATGCAACGGCTCCTGCTTCTCGTATGTCAGCACCTACAGATAATAATCTTTGTTGCTCAACTCGTATACCAACCTTAAAATGCTACTCATGCGGTGAATTGGGACATCGTTAAATGGCCTGTCCACAAAAGACATGACGAGGATTAGTTATCGACGATAGCCATGATGATAAGGCACTGGTTTATGACTCTTACGGAGAGGAGGACAAACAGGTAGAGAAGATTCAATTTACTACATGGGACACCGGGCATTTGCTCGTCACTCACCGATCGTGTCTCATACCACGACGTCCAGACAAAAAATGGTTATGAACCAGTATCTTTCACTCGTCCAGAAATTCTTGGTCGCGTTTGCAGCTTTATCATTGACTCAGGGAGTTGGCGCAACTTGATGACTGAAGAAGCCGCCAACAAAATTGATTTTCTCCAAAAACCTCATCATGCACCATACTCATTAGGTTGGCTAACTGAAGGTGTTAATCTACGCATCACTCAACAAGATCTAGTGTCGTTCTCAATAGGATCGCACTACAAGGACGTTTGTCCTCTGATGTTGCACCGATGGATATTTCCACTTACTGTTAGGACGACCATGGGAAAATGATCGTAAAGTAACTTATGATGGAGATTAAAATAATTAAAGTTTCACATGGGAGACAAAGCAAATTATACTCCTGCCATCTCGGGCAGTAACACTTCTCCTCCGCAATCATCGGCAATACATCAACCTGCTATCACACCACCAAAACAATGTCCTGTTACTATGCTTTGTTCATATTCATCTTTCGTCTCAGAATTACAAGAGGAAGGTTACACATTTTTCCTTCCTCCCAGCGACCTTCCACCAAATTCTCATCACGCCTCCCGATCCTGTTTTAGCGTCCGTCTTTAGTGAGTTTGAAGAAATCTTTCCAACAAACTTACCGAAAGCATTGCCGCCACTCCGCAACATACAACTTCATATCAATCTTGTACATGCACTACTCTACCTAACCGACCTCACTGCCGCATGAGTCCTGGGGAACACAAATAATTAAGGCGCTAAGTTGAGGACCTACTACAAAAAGGACATATTAAAGAAAGTCTTAGCTCATGTGTCGTTCCATTTTTTTTATTCCAAAATGATGGAGCATGGCGTATGTGCAAGGATAGTCACACTATTAACAAAATCATACTTTGCTATAGATTTTCTATTCCTCGCCTGGATGATCTCTTGGACTAAATTGGAGCAGCAAGGATATTTTACAAAATCGATCTTAAAAGCGGATATCATCAAATTCGAATCCGTCCAGGAGATGAATGGAAGAAAAATTTTAAAATGCGAGAAGGTCTCTTCGAGTGGTTAATAATGCCATTGGGGTTATCTAATGCTCATAGCTTCTTTATACTAATTATGAATCAGGCGCTTCGATTTTTTATTGAAAGATTTGTTGTCTTGTACTTTGACGACATACTAACTCTTGGCACGTCTATGGTCGAGCATGAGGAACATCTGCGACAATTCCTCACTGTGTTATAGAAGGAGAAGCTATATGCAGTAAAACAAAAGTGTGAATTCGGAGTTGCACTAGTTCTTTTCCTCGGCTATGTTGTCTCCGACAAGAAGCTCTCAGTCAACATGTCAAAAATAGAAGCGGGTATGGTCATGGCCGATTCCAAAGACAGTCTCCGAGGTGAGAAGCTTTCACGTGTTGGCATATTTTGATCGCCACGTCGTCAATAACTTTAGCACCATTATGTCACCTATCCCTACTTGTATGCGTGATGGAATTTTTCGTGGGCACAAGTAGAAACATAAGCATTTGCATTAATCAAAGAAAAATTGACTTTTGCACTAATCCTTGTTCTTACAGATTTTTAATCGACGTTTGAGCTACATTGTGATGCCTCCAAACTCGGCATTGGTGTTGTGTTAAGACAAAATAGTCTGTTAATTGCTTTTTGTAGTTAGAAACTTGCAGGAGATAGAAGCCGTTAGAGTATGTATGACGTCAAATTCTGTTATTGTCCAGGCTATAAAACATTGGCATCATTATTTAGTTCATCGGAAGTTTGTTTTGTTCACTGATCATGGTGATCTGCTGCATTTAGACACCCAAACCAAAGTCTCAGCTCGGCATGCTTTGTGGATTTCTTATCTCCAACAATTCACAGTTGCCATTCGCCACCAGTCCAAAAAGAAAACATAATATAGTAGAACCTCACCCAGACTTAGACAACACTGTCCCCAGTGTTATACAGTCTATGATTGGTGGGAAAATAAACCATAAGTACTAAATTTAACAAGGTTTCGCGAGTATACATGCCATTGATGTGAGTATCAATCAACACAGTTAAGTGGCGATTGATACTTGTGATGCTCCGTCGATCGATATTGGTCATTTGTCGGTCGATGCTGATCCAGAACTCATGAACCTTGGATCTTTTTTTTTTCTAATGAACAGTACCTATGCTACAGTGTCGATCGACGTTTTTACTACAGTGTCGATTGATGCTACAGTGTCGTCGTCACTGTTCATCTTTTTTATTTGACCTGCATAAAATTTAAAAACGAAAATCGGTAAAATTTTAAACTAAGCTTAAAAGAAATTACCTATTAGTGGGTTGTCTCCCACTCAGCGCTTATTTTCAGTCATTAGTTTGACTTCTGGAGATCTGATTCTGTCCCATATGAGAATGAGAACTTGCCCCAAACCAAGTCTCAATGTCTACTCTCTGAAGCTTCATCATTCTTTTGTGAAAGCCTCCTCCATATACTCTTCTCCTTTGTCTATCATCTCAGCAATAAGTAGTGCTCGAAGCTTTGCATATGGCTGTGAGAAGCATCTGTTGCGCACTATGTACTTCCTGACACCATCTGAGAAGTGAGTAATCAATGATAACTGAGGATCGCTCTTGATCATTTTTCTCTTCTTCCAATTCATCCTCTTCTTTCCTCCAGACTTGTCTGATCTCCTGTTGGTGTCTCCTTCAAAACAATTTCTACACACATCGAATTCTTTCTGCTCTGAAACGCATCCAGTATCGATCGACGAAGAAGTGGTAGTGTCGATAGATGGTATCTGGTTGGTGTTTTTTAACACTGCGACTGATGGGCAGTGGTCGATGTCGCCTCTATATCTCAACCCTCTCTGAGAAGATTCTGCATGTAGAGGATCATCAAATACGTTAATGTAAGAAGCCAGACGCACACTTCTATCTGGTGGGATAGGAAATTCAGCTTCAAATACAGTGCATGGAACCACAATCTTCAAAGGATCACGAATCATCTTCACTCTTTTGTGAAACCCAGCAGCTTCTCCTGTCCAGACAAGTGGTCTCTGGTGTTTAGGGACAACAAGGTGTGAGGCCTCATACTCGTGCATTTTCTCCTCGATCGATTCCATCTCAACTATGCAACCTGGCGGTTCGTCCAACAATGGGCATCGATCGATATCAAGGGGGTGGTGTCGATTGGTAACTGGTTGGCGGTGTCGATCGATGTCGGGTGGGTGTAGATAGATGCTATCTGCTGAGTGTCGATCGATGATATAGGGTGGGCATTGATCGATGATGTGGGGTGGTTTTTGATCGATTTCATCAGGTTGGTGTCGATCGATGCTAGTATTGGGTGAAGTTTCCAGATCTCCTCTCGTAGTATGCTGATCGTCATCAAGCTTCTTCTTTAAATTCTGATCCATATCTTCAAGCCATTCTTCCAACTCCAAGAAGTCTTTCATAGTAACTTCTCTACTAGAATCCAAATCTCCAAGCTGTTCTCCATCCTTTAACTCCAAGAATTCTTCTAGCTCCAAGAAATCTTCCATGGTGATCTCTTTTTCTACATCTGGGGTAGGATAACAACTTGATACATCAGTGCTCTTTTGTGCAGAGTCTGCGATGTCCTGAGGACAACTCGATCTTTCAGGGATTTCGAGTGGTATCAATCGATGACAAAAGTTTATGTCGATCGCTGTTGAGGTGCTGGTGTTGATCGATTTTGCGGTGCTGGTGTCGATGTTGAGGTAGTGGTGTTGATCGATGCTGACGTCGGATCATTAGTCTCAGCTTCTTCTCTGCTCAGCTCTTCATATCCATGTTGTTTATCACCCTCTACCATAATGTTGTCCAGCAACTATCTCGGAATTTTAGCTTTCCTCTTTATTTGCCAACTTTCAACGAGCTTGTCCCACTTATCATTCTTCTCATTTTCTCGAGTTGCTTCGGCATCATCAAAAATTTTGTATAGGAATGCTCTTTGAATGTCCTCCCAGCTGGTTAGAGATCCTGGCTATAGTTGACTGAACCAGCTAAATGCATCCCGACACTTTATTCTGCTCACTCATTGACACTAGATCCTCAAGCTCTTCGATATGGTTTCTGGGATCTTGGTGAGGAAGACCTTGGAAGGGGTATTGACCTACCCAGTCATACCACTCTCGGCTCATATCAAAGTCATTCACCTCAGCAACATCAATCACATCAAGGATCACATCACCCTGAGCATTAATCAATTGTCATGCGTTCTTGCGAGTGCGACCTTCTTCGTCTCTTAACATCCCATTCTCGTCGACCTTCAGTATGAGCACTTTGATCTTCACTGTATCTCCGCAAGTGGTGTCGTTTTTCCCCAGATGAACAGTATCGGGATGAACAGTATCGGGATGAACAGTATTCGGATAAACAGTACCCGGATGAACAGTGTCGTGATGAACAGTATCACGATGAACAGTGTCGATCGACGGGGGAGAAACAATGTCGAATCGATCGACGGGGGATGAACAGTGTCGATTAACTGGGGATGAACAGTATCGATCGACGGGGGATGTACAGTGTCGATCGACGCAGGATGAACAGTACCTCGATGAACAGTGCTAAAGTGAACAGTACCATGATGAACAGTGTTGTCTGACACAGGATGAATAGTGTCGTTCGATGCTTGGTTCACGCTGCCGATCGATGCTGCTTGGAGGGTGTCGATTGATGCTTCCCTGGTAGATTTACGGATCATGCGTGAATCAGTAGGCTTCTTCTTTGAAGAACCCATAAATCTTCTCTTCATTGTTGTTCCTGGTACTAAGATGTATGTTCCTGAAAGAAAAGAAAATTTTTTATCAATTTTTTCGAATCAGCGGAAAAACCTAGACTAAATCTAACTAAACAAGATCTAATGGCGATCGAAGCTCCCCTGCAACGGCGCCAAATTTGATATCACTCAAATTACCCTAAGGAGTGAAATGTTCTCTCTCAAATAAGAGGTCAAGTTGTAGCACTTAGGGATCGAATTCACAGGGAGCTAGGACACACACTAGATCTAAATAGTTATTGATTAAGCTAGGTCGAATGGTTTTAATAGTAAATAGTAGTGGTGAGCAAGGTAATTGCTCGATTGATTGATTGGGGTTTGATGGAAGGATGATTTGCTAGACTTAGGGTTTCTATTCAAGCAATCATGATTATAGTAGTATAGAGACTAAGGTTGGATATTCTTGAACTCAAACAAAAAGAATAGTCGATCAACTTTCGTATATTTAGACTATCTATCGCCGGATCTAGGACCGTAACTGCCGCTTGTTGGTCCTGAGAAAGTGTCGATCGATTCCAACAATAGGGTGTCGATCGATACACCTTTCAGCCCGTCGATCGATACAACTAGTGAGTTGTCGATCGATGAACCTTCCAAGGAGCGTTATCGCACGGGTTGACGTGTTCACTAGGTTTAACTAAATCAGCTTCCGCTTGTTTCTAGCAATCCTAGCACAATCTAAACTAATCAGACAGAGAACCAAACTTCTGCTTGCGTCATACTATCTATAGACAAGGTCCTAGTTAGCTATTCTAGAACACATGCATTAAGAACTGTTTAATTGATTCTTATCCTAACAACTTAGCAGTTCTATATTTTGGGCTAATCCCTCATGACTATCTGAACGCTAAACCTAACAAGTGGATCTATTCAGACATGAAGTTTACCACAGAAATAATATATATTGTATAGAAAGCAATATGAAAACAAAAGTCAAAACCAAAGGAGTTCCATGAGGACTCTGATGGAGTTCCTCCCTTCTCTCCTAACTAAGAACAATGAATAAAGCTTAGACGTCAACAATGGCTTAGAAAATACATAAATAAGATTTTAGGTCGTCCAAGGGTATTTTGGCAATTTGTGGTTTCTTCTGGGCTTAAGTCAGTCTTGAAATATGCTCGGCCCGTGTTCTGGAATCACCGTCGATCGACACCAAGGGTGCACCATCAATCGACGTTCCTTCATCTCCTCGACAGCTCTCTCTCACTCGCGAAACAAACTGACCACTATTCAGTAAAACATGCAAACTGACCATTGATATCTATTTACTATTCTAGTGCAGTTTTCATACCTATTTGCTCTTATGAATTACTTGGCCATGTCTGAGTAGTTCTTGTAGATCCTAAAATCTACACTAAGTATTTGATAGTGTTTGAGATATAAAACTAGGGAAGAAAGAACTTCGTGGGCGACAATATCCTCAGAACACAACGATATAATTGGATTCAGGTACAAGAATGGACTTTATTCTTATGTCGGATAACATCGAGATCTCGGAGGAGAGAAAGATCGTGACTTAACTCGGGGTCGGGCTGCCTACGTACCCGTTAAGGGATTAAGTCTAAACGTAGTTTGATTATGTTCATCTCGAATGAGAGGTCGGTTTCATCGGTATTGAGTGAGATATAAGTGGCATTGTATAAATACAAGCTCGTGCCATTATCATTAAAACGGTTTGGCTATCTCGAGTGAGAGATCGGCTTCGTTAGTCATGAATGTTTGATGTGTCCTTAAGGACTCGGGCTGGTTACATACTAGTTCAGACATCGTATGAAGGGCTCTCGTCCTTTATCAATCATGGATGCATATCATCGAGACGTAAGGATAACGTCTCTACAACTCGTCTTCTCATTGAGGTGTCTTGAGAGAAGAACTTGGGTCTGATCAAATACATGGCTGTACTTGATCCGTAAAGCACTCAGCAGCACGTCGTTGATCCCATCTCCTTGTCTTTATAAGTAGAATAATATAATTGTGTTTTGTTGAGCTCGTGAGATCTCTTTTCCTCAGGTTCCCTCCCCCTACACAAGAGCAATCTCTTTGTCTTTTATAGGAGTTGAAGTTGTTACACGTGCTCCATTATTTTAGTGTTGACTTCTTCTCTCATTTAAATGAGGCCGACATTCAAGGAGGTCGATAACTAACATATTTGACCTAATCAACACCCAATAATAATAGGAGAGATTTGGAACAAATCTGGGTCCAACATTTACCCCCCAATTCTTCGAGTAAGGTGACGAGGTCTGAGAAATGTATTTTTTTTTTTTACAACTGAAACAACATCGTTCCAAGTCGACTTTCTTCTGGAGAGTTCGAGAAGTCGTTTGCCATTCTATGGCGAGGTCGTACAAGAAATATCGCATCAAGCATTCATTCTTGGTCCTTTCGTGATCGAAATGTGATTTTCTAAGCTATTAAATGAAATGTTTCATGTGGTTTAAGTTTCGTTTGATCATTGAGTGATCGACTTCATTTATGTATATGGGTCCGGATGATAGACCATGGATTTGGCCCATTTTCGTCCATGGTTTATAGGTGTTTTTACTATATATTATTATATTATAGAGTCTATTTATTATATCTATAAGATCAGGAGTGATTTGGAGATAAGTGATGATTTTGAAGCATTTTGGAGATATTTGGGGCAAGCACCCGAGATGACCATCGAGCTCGACCATCGGTCGATATTGAAGGAGGAATATCGATCGATGTTCACACTTGAACATCGATTGATAGTGAAACGCGCAGAAAGCCTGTTTGGTCACAGCCGACTTGAAGCCCAAGTTTTCACCAATTTACAAGATTACCCCTGATGAGTTTTAACCTAACTATATAAGCTTTGCCACCATGTTAGAGGCAAAGTGTGCTTTTCTGTGTTTTAAATTTTATTACTTTCAGCAAAAGGTTTTAGGATTATGATAGATTTGAGAGAAGATCCAAAGTTATAATTTGCTCAACCAATCAATCGAGCAATTTCTTGCTCAACCAAAACTGCAAATTTACATTTTAAATATTAAAAACTTCCTACTTAACAAATCATATTAGATCCATTAGGTTCCCTAGCTCCCTGTGAGTTCGATCCATAAGTACTACAACTCGACCTCTTATTTGAGAGAGTATAAATCAGTCCTTAGGGTTATTTGAGTGATTTCAAATTTGGCGCCGTTGCCGGGGAGCTTTGATAGCCTATTGTTTAATTTTTTGTTAAGTTTCTGACATAAAATTTTTTCTTGGATTTTCAGGTACATGCCCAGCAGTACTAGAAGTAACAACGAAACTCAACTACTGTTCTCACCAGATCCTGCAAGCTTTGAGTGTTCAATCCGCAAAGAAGCACGCTCCTCATCGATCAATAACACCACTTGTTCATCGATCGATAACACCACTTGTTCATCAATCGATTTCTGTCACTAGTCCCGTCGACCGATACTCGCTCACCACTATTGACCGAAGACACTCATCTTCCGTCGACCGAAATCTTCCATCCGGCATCGATCAATACTTCAATCCGAACATCGATCGATAATGAGCCGCGAGACATGGCTGCTACTTTGATACTTGTACGAGATGACAGAGGAAACTTGCATGACCAGGAGGGTCATCTGCGTAATGCAGCGGGTCAGAGGATAGATGCCCAGGGGGCTGCAATCCCTGAGTCCGATACTGACGCTACAGGAGCCACTGTACCTGTGGATGAGGCTGCTCGAACTAGAACGTTGGCTGACTACAACCGTCCAGATCAGTTCTACACCAACCGATCAGCCATTCGTCCTCCAACTATTCAGAGGGGGAATTTCGAGTTGAAGCCGCAGTACTGCACACTCGTGGGACAAAAACCCTACTATGGGTTACCTCACGAGCATCCTATGGACCATCAGGAGAGGTTCAAGGATCTCATATCTGCTATTAAAGTCGAGGGAGTCTCTGAAGACTACCTCCTATGCAAGCTCTTCAAGTACTCACTAGATGGAGATGCTTTGCATTGGCTTAGCAGTTACCACCAGGATCACTCACATCCTGGAGCGACATGAAGAATGCCTTCTTATGCAACTTCTTCGATGAAGCGCGTGCTGAAGACTTGAGGAGCAAGATTTCTACTTTCAGTCAGGAGCCTGCATAGTCATTCAGAAGCTCCTGGATCAGATTCAAGTCTTATCAGAGAGATTGCCCACACCATGGATTCAATGAAGTACAGCTGCTCAGTACTTTCTACAGAGGCATCGCAGTGCAGTACCAGATGGCTGTTGATTCTTCCAGCAATGGGAACTTCAACACCAGGAATCCAGAGGAGGCTGTGAAAGTCACTGAGAACTTAGCATCCAACAGCAGCACCAAGAACACTGACTTTGAGAGGAAGAGATCTGCCACCATCCTTGGGAATGATAAGATGGATGAAGTGAGGGCAAAGCTGCACAGTGTTCACAAGCTTCTCAGGAAGCAGGTCTGCTTGGTTGAAGATGCAGATGCTGTAGACACAGAGAGAAGAGCAGAGGAAGAAGAAGAAGAGGTGAACTTCATTGGTGGAACTGGATTCCAAGGATCTGAAAACCAGGGTGGAAACTGAAACTCCTATGAAAATAGGGGTAATTTCAACCAGAGTTCAAACAGCACCAGAAACCCTACATCGACAACTACAGCAACAACATAGGTTATGGAAATTCCTATTACCAGAAGCCACCACCACTTACTGAAGAGAGCAAGATTGAAGAGATGCTTGACAGGGTTCTTGAGGGACAGCAACGCATGACGGTGGACTTCAATGGGAAGATTGATTCTGTTTACACCAACCTGAACACAAAATTTGAGACTTTGAGCACTCATGTGAAGAAGCTGGAGATGCAGGTTGTTCAAACAGGAGAAGCTGTTAAGAGGCAGGAAGCCTTAGCAAGAGGGGTAGGAGATGATGTGATGAAGCACCACGTGAATGCCATCATAGGAGATGATTTATGGCAAGTGGTGATGCAAGAGAGGCTGCAAGAAGGAGATTTTGAAGAAGAGAGTTCGACGAGCTTCCGCAGATCGCACTGGTGTCGATCGACGCCGGAGTTCGAACATCGATCCACAGATTTCAATCCAAATCGATCGACCTACGGAGTCAACCGCATCTTGCATTGCCGTGAGGATTCTGACTCACAAGGAGTTCGCAGCAAGACACCCACATCCGCCCAGCCCTGTATACGTCAAAATCGATCGACATTCAGATACTCCCATCGATCGACAGCATGACACCGCCATCGATCGACAGCATGAGACCGCGATCAATCGACAACCTCCAGCGCCCATCGATCGACGAACACCACTAACATACCGAGTGCAGATGCCGAAGATAGATGTTTCACGTCTAAATGCACTCAGGCCCAAACCGAAACCTTCAAATACCCATCAGAGACAATCAGGATACCTTCAGATGATGCAGAAGATCCTATGGAAGTAGATAGGGTTCCTATGGGAAGAACCCTGAGGAAAAAAAAAGAAAAAGTGGCGAAACATCTGAAGAGGGGAGCTAATGAAAAGGAAAGGGAAAGTTTCAAGAAGACAGTTTTCAGGATTCCTTTAGAAAAGTAATTCGAGGAGGCTTATTTTACCCACAGATTGTGGATGTTCTTCAGAGAAACAAGGGAAATTGAAGAAGACATTAGGAGAATGTTCTGTGAAGCTAAAGAAAAGATCAGGAAGATGATTACGCTGAAGAAGAAGAGTGATCCTGGGCAATTTGCAATACCATGCACGGTGAAGGGTATTGAGTTCCCACATGCTTTGTGCGACACAGGAGCATCAGTCAGCATCCTACCTAGGGTTATGGCAGACCATCTGGGTCTGAAGGTGGAGCCTTGCAAGGAATTATTCACTTTCGTGGATTGTTCTCAGAGAAGCTCAGGAGGGATTGTGAGAGATCTAGAGGTGCAGATTGGTAATGCCCTAGTTCCAGTTGATTTCCATGTCTTGGATATCAAGCTACTGTAACTCTTCTTTATTACTTGGGAGAGCTCTCTTCGCAACAGTAGGAGCAGTATGCAACCTGCAAACAAACCAGTTGAGGACGCAAAAGGGTAACTCTAGGGGAGTTAATAGACCATGGATTTGACCCATTTTCGTCCATGGTTTATAGGTGTTTTTACTATCTATTATTATATTATAGAGTCTATTTATTATCTTTATAAGATAAGGAGTGATTTGGAGATAAGTGATGATTTTGGAGCATTTTGGAGATATTTGGAGTAAGCACCTGAAATGACGATCGAGCTCGACCATCGGTCGATATTGGAAGAGGAATATCGATCGATGTTCACACTTGAACATCGATCGATAGCGAAGCGCGAAAGCCCGTTTGGTCACAACCGACTTGAAGCCCAAGTCTTCACCAATTTACAAGATTAACCTTAACGAGTTTTAACCTAACTATATAAGCTTTGCCACCATGTTAGAGGCAAAGTGTGCTTTTATGTGTTTTAAGTTTTATTACTTTCAGCAAAAGGTTTTAGGATTGTGATAGATTGGAGAGAAGATCCAAAGTTATAATTTGTGATTTGAACTCCATTAATATCTATTTTACTATTCTATGAAGTTTTCTAACCTAATTGCTTTCATGACTTTGCCATGTCTAAGTAGTTTCACTGTTAGATTTATGGTTTAAATAGGTTATGAAGGATTAGCCCCAACTATAGATTGCTGAGTTATGGTAATTGTCATTTGGATTGTTCATTAATGCATGTTTCTTGATTAGCTACCTAGAACTTTCCCTAGGATTGATAGATAAAAGCGAGAGCTTCATTCTCATCCTAAAAACATTCTAACTGAGCTAAGTTTCTTGCTAAGAGTAAGGCGAGAGTTGATCTAGTGAGCTTAGTACACTTTATTCAACCTGCGCATAAAGATTAACTAGAAGCGCGTCGATCGATATTCATATTGGATAATCGATCGACGGAGCGAAATGTGTATCGATCGATAGCCCTATAGGATTATCGATCGACACTGCTATTGATCGAACACATTTGTTTGGGTCATTAGATCTAGTTAATAGACGAGTTCAAACATGCGACAGCTAATGGACTTGTTGAATTGACAGTTGAGCTTTACATTATCATGCATGCAACTCATTAGGAATCTGTAGGATTATAATTCCAAGTTTCCTGAATAGAAACCCTAAGTCTAGCTATTTCCTTTTAAGCACCAAAACCTCAACCAATCAATCGAGCAATTTCTTGCTCAACAAAAACTGCAAATTTACATTTTAAATCTTAAAAACTTCCTACTTAACAAATCATATTAGATCCATTAGGTTCCCTAGCTCCCTGTGAATTCGATCCCTAAGTACTACATCTCGGCCTCTTATTTGAGAGAGTATAAATCACTCCTTAGGGTAATTTGAGTGATATCACCGGACAGGAGTTCAATGTAGTCTGTTGCGGGAGAGATGAGAGTTGGATGGAGTTTGTGTATGTACAAGCAGTGGGCCGATCTTGTCACCAGTGTCAATTCAGGTTTATGTAAATACTTTTTGTTTGTGTAATGGTGTTGGAAATATATAATCCCAACGAATCATCAAGTCAATGCAAAATAATTTGGCTACACGTCGATAGTCGAACTTTTACTTTGGTTCGGTTATAGGAGCAATTTATATTGCTCGTCCTCGAGATATTTTGCGAGATAGAAACTGATCAGAAATCAAACTCGCGGGCCAGTGGTGGCCTAAGGATATGGTCAATCGATGTCGTTTTTGATATGGAGGGTGGTTTATGTTGATAAGAACTTGGGTCGTTTGAGGCCATGTAGTAAAACTTGCTAAGAGTTTAAAGCTGAAAATAGAGTTCAATGAGGGTTCTAGTCGCTTGAGGCTGAAAAGTAAATCTCGATAATAGTATGAACTATGGACAGTGCAAGAAGAGCATATAAAACATCGTGCGGTTATATAAGTTTATTTATGAAGCTGTGATGCGAAAATAGTGAATCAATATGAACTTTGATAATTTAAAAGTAATGCAAGAATATATTTTCTGATGCAGTATATTTATGTGTAAATAGATTGAAGATAATTGTTTACCGACTTAGGCGCTTCCAGTCTTGGTGACTGCGAGCTAACGGAGAGAAAACGGTGTTGGATGTTCGATTATGTGTTCCTCGTGTAGTTGATGAGAGGTTGAGGTGGTTGTGAATTATTGACTCGAATTCGTGTTCAACTCGTACTACGCCATCGCGAAAAATATTACGCTTCCTGCCACTTCTGTCTTGTTTTCATAAAGGAAATATTGTTAAACAACTTCCGATCTCTAAATAGTTCTGCATGGCTTGTCCAGATTTGTCATTTTCTTTCGCAGGAAATGATTCCACGGTCGGGAGCTTCTTCGATATGATATAGATAGAATATATTCGCTTCTTCTAAGTAAGTGATCAATGTAGGTCGAGATCATTTGAGGCCAGGCTACTTCTCCAGTGGATGGTTTTGCTCCTCCACTTTCCTGAGCTCATCAGAGATGGAACTCGATGCCTTTATCAGAGAACGACGACCTGTCGACCCTTCATGTTTCACGAGCTCATTAGAGATCGAGTTCGTTTGTCTTTTAATTCAGATGCGAGATCTGTTTCTGCTCAATGTTGGTCGGATCTTTTTCTTACACGGATCATATCCAAGTGCTTAGGTTTTTAGGAGCTTGATAGCTCGAGGGGTTTTTGCGTTGGAGCTAGCCGATCCGATCTTTGTCCAATCCGTCGAAACTCAGCATGTGTTGATTTGATTCTGGTCGAGGTGCTGACCAGACGTCTCTTCGGTTTAGATATGTACAGATCATGAGATGGAAATCTCGGGAGCACCTGGGAGATTCTTGGTGGCTCGATCGTGTTCGTTGTCTTGGCTGCGATCTTGATCGTGACGGCTCATATTCTTTGGACTTCCATACTGGGAATCTCCCAGTCTCGTGTGGATTATTATCTCGCTTAGGGAATGTCTCAGAGTTGGTACTGCATTGATCCGAGTTGACATGGGACTTCGTGAAATTTTATGATCGGGATCTCGTAAGATCGAGTGTGATGTCGGATCTCCTCAGATCTGATGGTTGGATCGTTTGTCCTCTACGTCTATTGAATAGGATGGCAGCAGCCTGCGACTCTCGGTTTCGTTGTTGTGGATCAAGACTACAGCGGCTGGATCTGATCTTTTATGTCGGGATAACGATTTCATCAGTCTTGAGATAGACATTAGTTTTGTCGTCTCAAGCGAGACATTAGCATCATCAGTCTCGAGAGAAGGTGTCGGCTCCATCGTTTTCGAGCGAGATGTCGATTCATTGGTACTCGAATGAGACGTCAGGTTCATTATGGAGGAGGCATATCGCAGAGATGAAAGGAACATGGTGGCATTTATAACTCCGTTTGAGAATTCTTCATGGAGGAAAACTTTTGTATCTGTCTTGTGACGAGTCGTCTCTCCAGAGAGAATGTGTTGATATCTTCATGGACGTAGTTACTTGGTAGGAATGTGTGATTCAGGTTTCAATCCTCAAGCCCACGAGCCATCTTCCTCGGGATGTCGTTTTCATGCGGTCTTACAAGCCGTTACAAACTCATAGCGGCTGACTCTATTATGAAGATGTGTTCGATCTGAAGACTTTATATGAATCGTCCTTCTTCTTGTTCCACCAATCACGTGGTGGAAAAAACTATACCTTTTTAATAGGAGAAAACGTATTATTGCTGTTGTCTCTCTTGCTGGGCGAGAGGTCTTTTGTTTTATCACATACATGTATCTTTTGTTTTTTGCCAACGAAGACGTATCGGAGTGGTAAGAGAAACGTGGTGGATGATGTATGGAGAACTCTATGTCAGGCCTGTGCGATCTCGAGGTCTTTGACTTGATAAAGATTCTAATTCGTTTTGTGCGGGCTTTATTGGCCTACGTTACTTTACGAGATCGCACAGGCCTGTTTAAGCCCAACTCGAGTTACCGCTGATTGGTTTCCTGATTCTTTTGGTGGGATACTTAGTGTGAGATCCAGTACCAACAGTTGCCCCCCAGTTCTTCAAGTGAGGTGACGATCTTGGAGAAAGGAAGTCTTTTAACAGCTGAACAACACGACTCCAGGTCGAATTTCCTTTAAAGAGTTCGCGAAGTCTTTGTTTTGGACATGGCAGCGACTTGCGGCTCCTATTTTTGCTGTCATTGACCATGTCTAGTCCGGATGGCGTCTTAATCATTCTCGAGAGAGACATCAGTATCGTTGTCTCGAGCTAGACATTCTTTTCATTGGTCTTGGACGAGATGTCGGTTTGGGATCAAATAATTAGCGAGTCCAAAGATTAGTTAATTAGACATCTTGATCTCATTAGATCGAAATACCGTACGTAGAAGAGTTCGTGTCTTTGTTCATTATCGTAATGAAACATGATTCGTCTCTTGTTGTAATACGGACACGTCTTTACTTTGTGCAATATATATAGAATCGAGTGTCTTCTCTTCTTAAGTAATCTGAATCGTTTTGTCGATATGTTGGAACATGGTTGTGCTTTGTGATTGATTAACAATAGAAATATAATGGCTTTTCACTTGTTCCTCTTGATCCTTGAGAGTTATCGTTCGTGGAAGTGAAAATAGTAATCGCGAGCTCATGAGCTTTCTTTCATTCAAGGTCGGGCGTTTTCGTTTTCAAGGCGTTTTTCGTATTCAAGTGATCGGTAAATTGTCAAGGATTTATATATGATGAACTTTAAATGAATATTTAGAGTTCTATTTTGATGATTTAAAACTCATATTCTTTCCCATTATAACGAGCATATCCGATGTTGTCGAATAGAAGAAGTCTCGTTGTCCATCAGTATATAGACATCTTAGCGAATATCGGAGACTGCGAGACGGGTCGGAAAACAGAACAAGATGACTTGATCACTAAACAAGTTAAGGTTTCGCCATGGGTCAAGCGAATGGTGGGTGCTAGGGCTGTCAGTTGGGTTGGACTGCACCCAAATGGGTGTGCCCAATGGGCATTTATTTTTCCTGGACTCAAGACACCCACACCCATATTTAGCTCACACCCAATAACACCCAAACCCAATTTTACCCATCATCCAATTGGACAACCCAAGCCCGCCCATTTATAAGTAAATTTTAATATTAGCCCAAATCTGTTAAACTTAATGTAAGCCCAATTTTAATATCAAATAACATCAAAATGAGATAGAAATATCCAACATTGAATTGAGTAAATGTCAAGCAATGACTCATCCAAATATATGTCGAGAGCAGACTTGCCACTGCCAACAGCTTTCTGAGAAAAGAAGGCGTAGAATCCCTGAAAAACAGGTTAAACATCATATATATATGATATCATAAATTCATAACACTTATCAGAAATGACTACATAGCATAACTTACCCCATAACCGGCTGGAACATCAGGTATTTCTCCTTGTGAAGTTGTTGCAGCACTACTGATTCTCTGGTTTTTCTTGTAAGCTCCAAACAGTTTATAGATCTTTGAACGAACATTAGCCAACCTTCTCTTACAAGTAGACTGATCCAAAACCGAGAAACAATATTCTAAGAAGTGAAATTTCAGTCTTGGATCCAAAACTGCAGCAACTGCAAGGATATCACTGTATTCTTCCCAATATTTCTCAAACTTGAGCTTCATACACTTCACCATTTCACAAATAACAGGATCAGAATAATTTGCATGAGCTCTCAACCAACACTCAATCTTCCAAATTTCATTGAAATACAAATTTGATGTTGGGTATGAGGAACCCAAAATCAAATTTGTAATCTCAGAAAATGGCTTCAACAAGTCGCATATCACTTCTGCTCTCCTCCACTCAGAATAAGAGAGAAAACTCACAACTCGCATATCTATATATGTAGTTCGATTTTTGAATGATGCTAAATTTGCTTTTTTTGTTAATAAATTTATTATTTGAATAATGTTAAATTGGTATGTTTCTCGACTTTAAATGATTTCTCTTATATCTGAAAAATACAGAAAAGATCACTAACCCACCCCTTGTATAAAAGTTTCTCATAGTTATATACAAAAGTCGAACAAAAGACATACACTAAGGGATGCATTACAAAGAGAATGGCAAGTTTTGTGAGTTGTGTTACATTCGGGTTTTGTATACTGTTGATTCCACAAACCAAAATAATACGCAACTTCGACAATTTCAAACAAATCCATTCGTCAGTTGAGGTGCAAAAGCCATGCTGCTAACTCTTGTTTGCAGTGAGTTAGTTTACAATTTATAAAACTAAATCGATTTGTCAATAGAAGTGCAAAGTCTTATGTTGCTAAATCATGTTTGCATACACAAAGGTTTGGTTTACTGATTGAGAGAATCAGAGAAATGCCTGGTACTCAATAAAAGTGTATATGACCAAGATATCATCACCATATGTATGGAATAACCCATGCTTCGGTTAGGTAGATAAGAGAGAAACATGCTTTATGCATCTTCACAAGCCTCAGAGGAACTATAATCCAGTACTTAATTAAACCAATTTAGAATGTCATAAACCAACCAAAAACTTTGTATCAAAGTCAAATAGTCAAATTAACAGCCTTACGGATGATATTATATTAACCAAAAGTACAAGTCATCTCCATAATCTTTGAACTAGAGGCAAATAACGCAATTACTCTTGGTCCAATAGTAAAAACTTGAGATGAGATGAAGAGATAAACCGAGATCGAACGAGATACAAAGCCCACAACACAAAACGTAGAGAAATCGCGAGGTTAGAGCTAAAATCAAAACAAAGGAATGATTCAAAACTTACCTTGACTCGCGGAAGAGAAAAGGAGAAGACGTAAGGAGAAAAGAATCAATGGGTAAGTGATTCTACATCCACGGGGAAGAGGATGTAATCGGGGAAGAAGAGAAATCGCGGAAGAGGAGAGAATCGGGGAAGAGGAGATCTGATTGATTTTTTCTCAATTGTCTAAACCCTAGAAATTAAGTTTTTGGGCCAACCCATCACCCATTTGGTTTGGACCTGTTAGCCCATGGGTAAGTTGGTCTTTAACCCAATTGGACCATTAATTATATGGGTATGACCATCACCCACCCATGTTTGTTTGGAATGGGTTAGCCCATGGGTGGCCCAACCAATTGACACCCCTAGTGGGTGCCATGATGTCAAAAATGGCTTCACGGGTGGTGAAGGAAGAAGCATGGGGTGTGAGCAAGAGTGAGATGGTGATCTATTTCACTTGATCTGATCTTGATGGCGGTGAGTTGCAACGGCTAAGACCGTGTTTTCCTGGTTCTCCGGTGACTCGCGGCGCATGCTGGTGGCGATCGGTATCGGTGGCGGTGAGACACGGCTCCGGCTTTGTGTCTCTTCCTTCCCGCTTAGCTTGCTCACGCTCTTCATAGTACAGCTCTGGTACGTGACAATAGAAAGAAAACGTGACCTTAAGCACATGGCTCGGCTAGCATTCTCCTTCTCGGTCTTTCAATCATGTGGTCAAAAAGACTTATGTCTTTATTATCTGATGTTTGAAACGTGTTTGACTTTGCTGCTAGCTTTCTTCCTCCTTTTGTTTTCGGGTTTTAGTAAAGATACGAAGAAGAGACGGGCATTGAGATCGATGACGGCAAGTCATCTCTTTCTTCTGGGGCAGACCGGTTTGCTCGATCTCGGTAGGTGAGGTTTTAGCTTCAGTCTTCGTGTCGGGTTTTGAGAGAACGGTATTATATATCGTATCATGGTTCGGTGTTGATGGCAACGGTGGTCGGATCCATTTTCGTGCTTTCGAAGCTTAGGATCGGGTTCCAAGTAAGGATGTTTTTTATCTATCTTCCCCACAGTCGGCGCCAAAATGTAGATCCTAAAATCTATAAGTATTCGATAGTGTTTGAGATATAAAACTAGGGAAGAAAGAACTTCGTGGGCGACAATATCCTCAGAACACAACGATAGAATTTGATTCTAGTTGACAAGAATGGACTTTATTATTATGTCGAATAACATCGAGATCTCGAAGGAGAGAAAGATCGTGACTGAACTCGGGGTCGAGCTGCCTACATACCCGTTAAGGGATCAAGTCTAAACGTAGTTTGATTA
This sequence comes from Brassica napus, assembly GCF_020379485.1. Taxonomy (NCBI): domain Eukaryota; kingdom Viridiplantae; phylum Streptophyta; class Magnoliopsida; order Brassicales; family Brassicaceae; genus Brassica; species Brassica napus. The sequence goes on from NC_063445.1 coordinate 40,779,754, forward strand.
TGTTCATCTCGAATGCGAGGTCGGTTTCATTGGTATTGATTGAGATATAAATGGCATTGTATGAATACAAGCTCGTGCCATTATCATGATATCGGTATGGCTATCTCGAGCGAGAGATCGGCTTCGTCAGTCTCGTACAATTTATGAATGTTTGATGAGTCCTTAAGGACTCGGGCTGGTTACATACTAGATCGGACATCATATGAAGGGCTCTCGTCCTTCATCAATCATGGATGCGTATCATCGTGATGTAAGGATAACGTCTCTACAACTCGTCTTCTCGTTGAGGTGTCTTGAGAGAAGAACTTTGGTCTGATCAAATACATGGCTGTACTTGATCCGTAAAGCACTTAGCACCACGCGTTGATCCCATCTCATTGTCTTTATAAGTAGAATAATATAATTGTGTTTTGTTGAGCTCGTGAGATCTCTTTTCCTCAGGTTCCCTCCCCCTACACAAGAGGAATCTCTTTTTCTTTTATAAGAGTTGAAGTTGTTACACGTTCTCCATTATTTTAGCTTTAACTTCTTCTCTCATTTGAATGAGGACGACATTCTAGGAGGTCGATAACTAACATATTTGACCTAATCAACACCCAATAATAATAGGAGAGATTTGGTACAAATCTGGGTCCAACAGTTCCCTTGTTAGATTTTAGGGTTTAAATAGGTTATGAGGGATTAGAGATAAACGGCGGGGATTCGAAGCCACACATGGCCAGTCCTAATACACAAATCACGGCCACACCCGGCCGGAAATAAACAAACTACAGAAATATATTACAAGGGAACATCCTCACAGACTACAGAAGGCTTTACGATCAACCATTGAAATCGAAGTACCCAGTCATCGATCTCCCCACCGAGTAGTCGTTGACATCAAGGGGAACCGTCGGCTCGTTCACTTCACCCGTCTCATCAGGGGCCCCCGTCTCGGCCTCCACCGTGTCAGGGGAAACAGGAATCGGCTCCCACTGCTTCCAAATCCTCTCCTCGATCTGAGGAATCGTGAAATCTCTGTCTCTCTCTCTTTCATGCGCCTAGTTTGCTTCGGATCCTCGACAACGAACGAATAGTCGGAAGCCTGCATGAGATACAATCCGCCCACAGTACCGCGACAGTCGCAACAGTTCTTCATAACCTCAACCATCTCTTTCTTTCCTCGCCTTTACGCACGACAAATCTCTTTTGCAGTCAATTCTCTCTCACAACGACGAGAATGCTCCAACTCATCCCTCAGACGAGCAATTTCCTTATCAGCCATCTCGGCCCTGAATTGAGCCATGCGAGCCTACTGGTTGCTCGCCTCAAGGGCTCGGTTCATCATGAGAAGGCCCTGCGAAAACTTTCAAAGTAAAAAAAAAGGCCATAAGTAAAACGTGTGTTCAATCGATGCCTTGGTTAACTTCGGCCCCTTTCCGGATCCACCTTCGGCCGTAGGAAAGTCAGAACCAAGCAACTCGTAAAGATCAATCGGCTCACCACTGTTGAGATAATATCCAAGGATGTCTTCGGGAAAGCATTCCCCGTCGCCCGCGTCATAATCAACAGCTATGTGTTTGTCCTTGCGGGTCCTCGACCTCCCCCTCTCTGTTGGAGCCTCGTATGGAACGAACCTGTCCATCCTCTGTTCTTCCCCTTCTTCGACCGGCAAATCCGGCTGGAATTGAGAACGTTGGAGAGCGAGAGCGTGACGAACCCATTTCGGAGTAAATGTAGCCCAAAAGAATGGACCATCGCGGAGTAAATCTCTAATGGTCTACAGACAATCCGTAGTTGGGGGAAGAGGATTAGTCACAGCAAAATGAGAAACAAATGCGTAAGATTGAATATCGTCGAAACTAGCGTATAACAAATCGAAAGTACCTTTCCGGCCCCATCTGGTCCTAAGGATAGGAATGCAACTCTCCTCCACAGAAGCATCATCGATTCAGACAAAGAACAAAAACTTCTTCCAATCATGGTATTTTAACAAGAATTCCGCTATGATCACCATGTGGTTACGAGGACTCAGTCGTACAATGGCCGAAATTCCCACTGGGATCAACATGCCTTCAAGATGATCAACATCGAGGGTCATTGTAGAAACCCTTAAAAAAAAAAGTGGTCGAGTATCTTTTTGGTGGTCGAGTCGCGAGCGATCAGATAGATCGAGAGGTTTCGAAGTACGAGGTGGTCGAAGAATTCATCGTGAGTGAACTATGAGTCGAATAAGCTGCTCGACCATAGTTAAAAGATGTCTTAGATTGATCAGACGAACGTTATGGAAGCATAACATTTTTGGAAGCACAACGTTTTAGAAGCTCGACGGTTTAGAAGAACGACGTTTCTTAACCTCGAAGTAATCCACGAAACTTCGTATCAGCGGAATATTAATTCAGAGACGTCATAAGTCGTAAGCAGGATGAATGCAAGCAGGACATGATCAAAGCACGACGGGAAAACCCAAAGTTGGGCGGAAACCCTAATTTCGGTATTATGAATTTTTCGGGGAAGCCGGATGCTCGGGAAATATTTTTCCGTCAGGTCAGGATTCATTTGGAGTTTATTAAAAATACTCAGGTCATCAGAACGGGCGTCGAAAAATATTGGGATTGATCGCGGGACGAAAAATTCACCGGAAAGGCCGAAATTGGACGAATGGACCGAGAAGCTCGAGCAACTGCCTGGCATGGTATGTGGCAAGGGAAGCATGAGGTGTTGCAGTAAAAGTGATCACAGCATGGGGAGTGACACATAGAAGCACGAGGTGGAACGGCCAAGCACGAGATGTCGCGATGCATGCTACCAAAGCATGCGGTCTGACATGTGGAGGACGTGGTGTCTCCTTGCATGGAGCCAGACCATGCATCCAGACAGGTAGAGGGCGTGGTGTCACCTTGCATTTGAGCATGCTGAAAGACAAGTGGAGCACGAGGTGCCGCTGCGCATGCGTCCGGAGCCATGCGAAGAAACACACGGGCTGCCACACGGCTTGTTTCTGATTGGTTGCTGATTCCTATAAATAGCCCACGACCCCCTCTCATTTAAACACATCCAGAACACTTCAAAATAAGTTTAAAACGTGAGAGAGAAAGCAAAGAAAGAAAGATCGAGTTTCGATAGTTTTCGAGCGATTTAGGCAGTTTTCGAGAAAGTTACTCTGCCGATTTTGAGTCAGCACCTAGAGAAGGTTTTGTTCAAGTGAAGAGAGATCAATCTAGTGAAGACCAGTTCAAGACCAGTCTGGACGTGGGTCTGCTTGAGAAGGTCAAGAAAGGGTTCGGATCGCAGAAGTCGGGTTTGGGGTCAAGGCCACCGTCAACCAAAAACTGTGAGTTATGATCAATTAATTGCTGAGTTATTTTCATGCAGGTTCCCGTTACTTGGAAGTTGGATCATGGCAGGAGGTCGGGTCTAACTGAGTAACGGTTTGATTAGTTAATAGTTGAGGATATGTTGATTAAGTTGATAGCATGCTTGTTATTGCTTGAGAACCGTAGTAGCATGTGCTAATGGTTAGGTTGATTGGTTAGTTAGTAAATGCTGAATGCTTAGATGATATCGCTAAGTTGTGGATAGTAAGGTATTCTGGAATTAGTCTTTATTCTAGATTCTGGAAAGTGGTTGATTGTGTTGTGATTATTACTTTAAACCTTGGTTATATTACCGGGTTTAGTATTGGTTATATTTTCGCCGACAGCATTTGTGTAACCCACAATGCTAGGCATATTAGGGGTGAGTTAGTGTTCCTTCAGACCTCGTACCCAGCGGGTTCAAGGAAACCCCTTATTCGCTGGATCGGGAAGACTCAGAAGAACGGGGTCATGTCCTATGGCTGAGTATTACACGACGGTATAATGTGGCAGTGACCCGAAGGACTGTGGACTGTCGCGTGGTGACCCGAAGGACTGTGGGCCGCGGTCGGTTGAAAGTTTCTTCTTCCGGCCTTTGTGGTAGGGAGATAGGATATTGCCGATAGTGAAGGATGAACCTAACGTCACCGGGGCCCAAGTTAGTTATATATATTATATCGTGTTTTGGGTTGTTAAACTCTAATTTATTTCGAAATTGAGTTTGGTGGTGAGCTAGCATAATGCTAGTTATCTTACTATCTTTTTCCTGCTGCGTATTTCTGATATTGCTTATTATTATTCGTTGAATTGGGTTGAATTGTTGTTAGGTGAACCTCTCGCTTTAAATTGTTTGGGGTGGGATAGCGAGGGGTTGTATTTGTTAGTTGGGGATTGTAACTCGCTGAGTAATGCTAGATTACTCACTCCTCACTCGTTGTTGTTTCAGGTGACCGGTAGTAAGCTTGTAGAGGCCGCGGGAAGCTAGGCCGGCTGGTGTAGATTTGCATCTTTTTGCTTAAGACGCTTTCAGACTATAAGTATGTACTTTTTCTTGCATGGCATGCCACTCCTTGTATAATATTTTGTGTGTTGTTAACCAGATATTATATAAGATAATAAAATCGACATTTTGTGGAAATGCCTTGCTGTTTCTGATATTAGCTTGTCCGAGCTAACACAACGTCAGGTTGAGGTACAGGTTGAGAAGCCTTAGGCTTTGACCTGACGGGACGTGTTAGTGGGCGGGCTGGCCTAGTCATGATTTTCACTTTTTGTGACCTTGGCTGGAGCGCCCGTTAGCCCGTCTTGTAGCGCTCCCCAACCTTGGTAGACGGTCGGGCCGTCGGTCATGTTCTTGTTTGATTGTTGGCCGGTGGTTCGACCTATGCCTAGAATGGTTCGGGGGTGTTACAGTCATGCCCCGTTCGTAACTCAGCACCAGAACCGCTAATGTGCTGCAGACCACACGGGTTGATTTGACTGATCGATAGCCCGAAATGACTGAAGAGCCGCATGATAGCTTCCAGGAGAGGAAACCATAAGTGGCATTGCATTAGGTACGCTTCAAAACACGTGAAGTAGCCATCAGTCGGGGACTCGACAACTTCCCCAGCAACTGGGAGACGAAACTCTACTGACTCTGGAACTCTGCAGAAACTCCAACTAGCGGCAAGCCCATTCGGACAGCTCCTGCTCGGACAGCCCTCCACGGGGTTAGCACGATACAGATGAGTATGCCATATCCCGGGTCTAGGGGGCTTTACGTTACCTCTAGCCACCCAATATGCATCGGCCGAGTGTTCCGCAAACTCCACCTTTGGTGCAATGTTGCCATATTGTGAGCTAGAGTCGTCGGGAACGGAACGATCCTGACGAGATTTGGTGAAATCTTTTTCTCCTTGAAGTCATGATCAAAGAGAAATTTTTTATCAAAGGAAGAGAAGAGAGGAAATTATACTTCTATCTTGAGAGAAAGTTTGTGGAAATGTGCAAGTAAAGAATTTGAAAACTTACTCACATATTTATAGGCAAGATAATTCACTATTCATCCTCGGACTTTCAGACATTGGATTCCGCCTAACTTACCCGGCATGTCTAAACTGCTGGCAAGAACATCATGGTTCTAACGAGCTGGGGGCTAACTGTTGGGGTCAAAATCGGTTACGATGAAATCAAAGTCAGAAACTTTCCGCGAAATGTCTTCTTTGTAAAAGAAAGATAAAATTCAAAAGAATAAAGAAGTGGGAAAACCTAAAATCAAGTTCGTAACCATTCCGAAAGGGATTCACATGACAAGTCTTCGAGAAAGGTTACTCAAGGCCTCGGACAACGGATCCTGGACAGCGGATCCCGGACAGCAAAACACCCATCGTCTAACTCGCCGAAGGGGCAAGTTGGACCGGATGCACCAACCAATTCGCCCGTTCGGCGAGTTGGATCGAGCAAGTCCAACTCGCCAAACGGGTGAGTTAGATCGAGCAAGCCGTCCAACTCGCCTGTTCGGCGAGTTGGATCGAAAATGCAGTCTAACTCGCCCGTTCGGCGAGTTGGATCAATCCGCCTGCCTTCGTCCTGTCCTCGTAGCTCCCCCCCCCTTTGGGGTTGGATCAAACCTTCTCTTGTTTCATCTCGATTGGAGTCACCATTGGAACTTTACGATTTAAAAACCGCAAGAACTCATTTTCTCGAATAACATTCGGATTGATCGTATAAAACGGCAATGGTTAGCTGAACACCTCAAATTGCCTACGCTATACGATTTTATACGAAATCAAGCCCAATCGTTATGACGGTTTATCTTTTGTTACGCAGGAGAAGATAAATGTCAAGTTTGGAGGATAAATGTGAAGTTTCCGAAGATAAATACAAAGATCGAAGAAAAATGGAATATTTCCGCGAAGTGATAAACTCGACCGATGGCATAAAGGGAAAGAGCAAACCACCTCTAGAGGAGTATATAAAGATGTCGAGGTCGAAGATGCAGAGGGACGCAATTTTTCTACTCAGAGCAAAACTTAGCACTTAGAGCAGTTTAGGCAATTTTTTTGTTTTTGTTATCGAGCTGCGACTCAATAGGTTTTCAGGTCTTAGGTGGTTAGAACTAGGATCTCGCCGACAGCTTTTACAGCCGAAGCCTTACCTGTTGTAAACGCTTATACGCAAATTCGGAATAAGATCTTCTTTGCTCTCTTTTTGTTTTATCGATTTCATACTTAGTCTGTTTTTTCGTGTTCTGGTTGCTTGGCGTGTGGTTTAGCGGATATCCGGGACCTCTGGGAAATTTAGGGTTTCATATCTTTCCTAAATCAACGGAAATCGACAGTGCGAATTCCGGTTCCCACAAGGTTTTATCTTTAAAATAATATCAATATCTGTTGGGAAAAAGAGGGATTGGCGCTTGTCAATATCCCACGATTTTGATGGCACGTCCAGGAGGTCTGCAACTTTGAGCTCCAATTCGACCAGTGAGTTCTTCATTAAAGGTGCTCTCAATAGGCCATCTAAAATCCACTTCCCTGTCCAGGCACTAATAGATTTGCCATTTCCAACCATCTGTCTAAGATCACCAGAGAGAAAATCTCTACCATGGATAATGCTACGCCAAATAAAAGAGGGAGAAGAACCCAAACAAGCATTGAGAAAATGGCCTCCTTCAAAATACATACTTCTCAGAATCGAAGCACACAAAGAATCAGGAGATTGAAGGATTCTACACGCTTGTTTTGCCAAAATAGCCTGGTTAATAACTTGGATATCTTTAAAACCAATGCCACCAAGGTTCTTAGTCTGAGGTAGACACATTCTGTCCCACCCAATCCAATGAGTCTTCCTCTTATTCTCCACAGAATACCACCAAAAATCTGATAAAACTGAAGAGATGTTGTCACATATGGCTTTTGGCAGCTTATACACAGACATGGCGTATATTGACATTGACATAGCCACTGATTTACTTAAACACCTCCTTACAACCTTGAGATATCATTCTTGCATGGTAGCCTGAAAGCTTATCCCCAGAGGCGGACCCACGTTGGATAAAAGGGTTGTACCTGCCACAGGTTAAAATTATATATTAGCAAGTTTGTATAACGTAATTGAAAAATACATAGCTCAATTGGTGTTTTTATTTCCTTCTTGACCCCCCCCCTTTAACTGAGTCACTTGGGTTCAAAGGCCCTCTGTTACCTGTTTTTCCTTTTTATTTAATTTTAATCTGGGCCAAGCCCAATTAGGGACACCCCTTAAAATTTATCTCGGGTCCGCCACTGCTTATCCCTGAGATTTTTTTGGGGAAGCTAAAAATCTTGATTTTTGATCCAGAGAAGATCACCGATAATCCTAGGTACTTATCCTCATCGCCTTCCATCAAAATCCCGAAGGTATCATGAACCATATCCTTAAGCTCTTGATACATATGAGCCCCAAAGATGATAGATGACTTGTCAAGATTAATTTTCTGTCCAGTTGCATCTTCATAAATATGAAGAACTAGGATGGTGTCCGCGCTTCGCGCGGAATATTGTTTTTATTATTGCTAAGAACTTGATTTTTTTGGATAATTTAATTATGTTGTCATTTTTATTTGTTAAGATCATTATTTGGTGTTTTTAGTGTGTTATGTAGTAGTAGGTGATAGGTTAATATATTTTGTGTTTGTTATTTCGAATAATGTGTTGTTGTATGTATAGTACGGGTTAGTAGTGAAATGAATATCTAACGTAAAAGAATAATGAATTTCAATAACTTTGTTGATTCTAAGATTAACGGTTTCAGTGTCAAAATTGTATTATATTTTTTCATATTTTTGAAAATTATAACTTTTAAGATGTTTTTTGCCCTCTCCCCATATTTTGACCTTAAACCATCGCCGTCTATGTATTTCGTTACCTTTCTGGTGTGCGGTGCTCGGTGCTTCTCACCATCACCGGAAAAAGACTCACCTCTTTCTCTTGTTCTTCTTTGCCTTCTTCACCTGTGAGATTATATGGTATTTGTTATAGATCAGGTTTATGAGTTTTCAGTTTTTCGGTTGATTCTCATGGCATTGTAGGCTGTTCCAGTCAATAGTGACTGCTCCTCTTCTTCCTTAGATTTCAGATGCTATTAGAAACTGCATTTCCTTATTTGGGTCAGAGTTTAGTCGTCTTTGATGTTGTATTCCTCGTCGTTGGCTTACCGTTAATAGTCTCTGCTCGTCTTGGTTTTCAAAATCTAGTTTTTGATGTTCTGACTTCTATACTCCCTTTCATAGTTCGAGGACAGCTCCATAGTTTGCTGATTTACTTTCGTTTTGTCTCCCTTTCCCTCTCTATTATCGCATCTCTTTGCAGCTTTCATCGCATCTCTGGTGGCTCTCCCTTTCACCTTGTTTGCCACTCGAGGTCTGGATAATGTTTTCGTTCGTGTATGTTATGTAGGCTTGGAAGGTTATTTCTGGTCTCATGTTTAGTCTCTGATTTCTCGGTGGTTGTCTTTCCATGTTTCCTTTGGTATAGGTGTGCGGAGTTAGTCTCTTGGAACTTTTGTCCCTTCTATCCAGAGCTTTGTGGTTTTTTACTTGCATGGCCGTGTTGTATATTCTTGTTTAGTTTGTGAGGTGTTTCTACCTTTTAGCTACTGATTGTGATGCCGGTGCTTTAAGCATATATGTTCCTGCTTTTTGGTGGCCTTGGCCTTTCGATTATTATTCTCCCTTTGATCCGCTTTCTTGGTTATTTGCATTGGTGCTCTAGTTTCTTATTCTTAGTTTGATTATTTTATGATATTAATAGTGAAATAATATATAATTTGTAAATTAAATAATAAAAATTAGTAAAAATAATAAAATGGTGAAAGTTTATGCTATTTTTGTTGTAAATAAATAAAATATTTAAAATATATTTATATTATTTTATTTATTTCTTGAATTTTAGGGACCAATAAGTGTGAGAAGGATTAGATAGTACTCAATTAGAAATTGATGGAGTAAATTGCAATAATCTAAAAGAAGAAAGATTTAAAATACAAAAAAAAAATATGAGGACACATTTCAACTAACCCTCCTTCCACATGTCATAAGAAGGGAAAAATCCAACTTTATATATATAGATACTCACCAGCACCTTACATCCTTCAAGTTCTGCTTTGATCAAGAAGATGGTATCATCTGCAAACAAAAGATGGTGAATCATTGGCCCACTTTCTGGGAACTGCAGACCCGATATGAGCCCTTGAGGCACAGCTTTGTTCATCAGGAACGTAAGATCTTCAGAACATAACACAAAGAGGAAAGGGGACAAAGGATCCCCTTGCCTCAGGCCTCTATACGGTTTAACCATCCCATGAGACTGGCCATTAATGAGAATAGAGTAGGAGATAGACCTAACACAAAATATTATCCAGCCCACCCATCTTGAATGAATACCCAGCGCCAAAAGAAGATCTTGAAGGTAGTCCCATTCCACACGGTCATACGCCTTAGACATGTCAGTTTTAATGGCAAGAAAGTCCTTTGAAAACCTGTTAATCGATTTCAGAGCATGAAGAGCTTCATGGTCTATGATAATGTTGTCAGAAATTAGTCTCCCTGAGACAAAATCCGACTGATTAGAAGACACCAGGTCAGGCAGGAAGGGTTTTATCCGAGAGACCAAAATATTTGAAACAATCTTGTACAAGACTGAGCAAAGACTAATAGGGCGTAAATCTGACATTAGCACTGCACCCTTCTTCGGAATAAGACAAATCTGAGTCAGGTTCCATTCATTAGGGAAAAAACCAGTAACAAAGAAACATTGTACTTCGTCTATTACTTGCTCACCAATCAGACTCCAGTAATGTTGGAAGAAAAAACCGGTCATTCCATCAGCCCCTGGCGCCCTAGCCCCTTTTATGGCAAAGACCGCAGCTTTCACTTCTTCCTTAGTTACTTCAGCAGTTAAAAAACCATTCAAAGAATCAGAAACCCTTGGTTCCAAGACTTTGAAGATTCAGATCAGTGAAGAACCCCATTGACATCTTGAAGCTGATTTAGTCCATTACAAGCTCTCCCATCTTGTACTGCTGCAAGAAACACTTTCGTGTTCTTATCACCATGGAGAGCCCATTGAAATTTACTTTTTTTGTTGCCAAAACGATTCCTCATCCTTATAAACTGCTATCATCTGAGCATTCACGTTCTGAATTCTTTGATAAGAAGGAGGAGGGAGATTGAACTCTTCCTCAATAGAGAATTGGATATTTCTGATTCTACTCCTTGAATTTAAATCGTTCTCCTTCTTCCAAGCTCTTAAAGCTTTTCTGCAGCTCCTTAATCTATCAGCCATAGAAAAGCCAAAAAGATGATCAGGCTGTTTCCAAGCTTTTTCCACTTTTTCCCAGACTCGAGGCTTATGTAACAAGTGCTTGTCAAATCTAAAAGAGCCTTTGTAAGATTGTTGAGACACTGCAAGCTTGATGAGTACCGGTCTATGATCGGAGCCTCTCTTTTCCAAAAACGCCTGGTTGGATCCCGAAAAACTGTGAAACCATTGTTTGTTTCCAAAACACCGATCCATGTTTGATTGGATGAGTCCATCACCTATCTTACCACCCCAAGTAAAGCTATTGCCCGAACCTGGTAACTCTATCATACCACAACCACTTAACATCTCCGCAAAAGGTTGGAAAGAAATCTCACTTCTTCTTGGACCCCCAGATTTTTCTTCATTTGAAAGTATTTCATTAAAATCTCCCATCATAGTCCAGCTTTCTTTCCTTGAAACTCCTTTTCCTAACAGCTTTTCCATACATGATGGTGTTCTTTCACACACGGGTGGCCATAAATTCAAAACATAAAAAACTGTACATTCTCCATCTGCAATTTGACATCCAAAACGTTCTTATCCGCTTCCAAAATATGCACATCACAGCCTTTCCTCCAAAATAAAGCTAGGCCGACGCTTTTACCAATAGGGTTAACAGTATACACATAGGTCATACCCCAGCCAAACTTGAATATCTACAACAACATTTCAACAAATCATAGTCTTTATCAAAAAAGGAACCTCAGGGAAATATGTGCGCCGCATCTCCATGAGCCTAGAAATTGTTAATTCTTGAGGACGCCCCAATCCTTGACAATTTAAAAAGAAAATGCTCATTAAGCTTTAGACGGTCCGCCAGTCAGGACCATCTCAGGTTTTGCGGCTTCACTCTTCTCAAACTGAATGATCATTTGCTTCCTCTTCTCTCCTTTACCATCTGACTCTTGAGAAAACACTACCAAACCTTGAGAAAAGGTCGGTAAAGCAGCATTTGTATCCGGAGTCCTCTTTGTTTTATAAGGTCTTCTTCTTGCCGGGCCCTTCCTAGATTTAGTCCCAGAATGTCCTAGCTCCAAAGAACCTGGGACAAAAACCGTTGAACCAATCGTAAGAGGAGTTGAGCACACTTCTTCAGTTCTACTCGATGAATACTCCTGATCAGATCTCAAAGAAAACTTCTAATCGCTGAAAACATGAGTTTTTGAGTACCTCTGACTTCACCTTTAAATGGGAACCTCCTATCTTGCTCTTCATATTCAAAGACAACCCCCTTCTCTTTATTTAAATCCTTAGAAATAATTGGGGTAGGTTCAAGACTGAGAGCCATTTTCTGGGTAAAAGGATCTTTTACAGTTGCAGCTACTGAATTCTTAATTTTGTCCTCCCTTATCTTTCTCTCAGGGCCTGATACCATTATCAAATTGATAGACCATGGATTTGACCCACTTTTACCCATGGTTTATAAGTGTTTTAACTACTAGTAATTATATTATAGAGTCTATTTAGAATATTTATAGGATCAAAAGTGATTTGGAGGAAATTGATGATTTTGGAGCATTTTGGAGATATTTGGAGTAAGCACCCGAGATGACCATCGAGCTCGACCATCGGTCGATATTGAAGAGGAATAATCGATCGATGTTCACCTCTTGACATCGATTGACAGCGAAGCGCGCAGAAAGCCCATTTGGTCACAGCCAACTTAGAGCCCAAGTCTTCACCATTTTACAAGATTACCCCTGGCGAGTTTTAACCTAATTATATAAGTTTTGTCAACATGTTAGAGGCAAAGTGTGCTTTCTTGTTTTATTGTTTTAGACAGCAAAGGTTTTCTAGGATTTTTAGTAGATTGGAGAGAAGATCCAAAGAGATTTGTGATTGGAAATCCACTGATATCTATCTATTTATCTATGCAGTTTTTATACCTTATTGTTGTTATGAATTGCTTAGTCATGTCTGAGTAGTTCTCTTGTTAGATTTTAGGGTTTAAATAGGCTATGAGGGATTATCCCCAACTATAGATTTCTAAGTTGTGATATTCATTATTAGAATTGTCATTAATGCATGTTTCTATATTAGCTACATAGAACTTGCCCTAGGATTGTTAGATATAAGCGATAGCTTTCATCTCATCCTGAAACTATTCTAACTGAGCTAAGACTTGCTAGAAGAAGCGAGAGCTGATCTAGAAACCTTAGTGAGCATATTCAATCCGTGCATTAACGTTTGACCAAGCGCGTCGATCGATATTCCTATCGAATAATCGGTCGACGTTTCTACAAGTGTATCGATCGATTATTCTATAACGATCGATATTCCTATAGAATCGATCGACACTGGTCAATAGACAAACCTAGAAAGCGAAAGCCTAAGGGTGTCTTATTAAGTGTTGAGCTCTATAATATCATGCATACAACTTGTTAGGCATCTATAGGATTATAATTCCAAATTTCCTGAATAAAAACCCTAAGTCTAGCTATTTCCATTAAAGTACCAGAACCCCAATCAATCAATCGAGCAATTACTTGCTCACAAAACTTGCAACTTTACATTTAAAACATTAATCAACCTAGCTTAACAATTCTGATTTGATTTATTAGGTTCCCTAGCTCCTTGTGGATTCGATCCCTAAGTACTACAACTGAACCTCTTATTTGAGAGAGTAATTCACTCCTTTGGGTAATTTGAGTGATATCAAATTAGGCGCCGTTGCCGGGGAACTTTGATTGCCTTATAGATTTAATCTTGTTAAGCTTAAAACCACTTTCGATCCGCAAAGAAATACGTTCCTCATCGATCGACAAACAACACTTGTTCGTCGCTCGATTTTTGTCAGCCACGGTCGACCCAGAAACCAGTCTTGTCGACCGACACTCGCTTTCCACCGTCGACCGAAGACACTCTTCTGTCGAGCAACATCTTCCATCCGACTTCGATCGATACTTCAGCCCAAACATCGATCGATACTGAGCCGCGAGACATGGTTGCGACCTTGATACTTGTACGTGATGGGAGGGGAGACCTGCATGACCAGGAAGGTCATATGCGTAATGAAGCAGGTCAGAGGATAGACGCTCAGGGGGCTGCAATCCCTGAGTCTGATACTGATGCTACATGCACTACTCTACCTGTAGATGAGGCTGCTCGACCCAGAACGTTGGCTGAGTACAACCGTCCAGATCAGTTCTACACCAACAGATCAGCCATTGGTACTCCAACTATTCAGAGGGGGAATTTCGAGTTGAAGCCGCAGTACTACACACTCGTGGGACAGACACCCTACTATGGGTTATCTCACGAGCATCCTATGGACAATCTGGAGAGGTTCGAGGATCTTACATATGCTATTAAATTTGAGGGAGTCTCTGAAGACTACCTCATATGTGAGCTCTTCAAGTACTCACTTGCTGGAGATGCTTCGCATTGGCTTAAGCAGTTACCACCAGGATCTCTCACATCCTGGAGCGACATAAAGAATGCATTCTTATGCAACTTCTTTGATGAAGCGCGTGCTGAAGACTTGAGGAGCAAGATTGCTATATTCACTCAGGAGCCTGCAAAGTCCTTCAGAAGCTCCTGGATAAGATTCAAGTCTTATCAAAGAGATTGCCCACACCATGGGTTCAATGAAGTACAATTGCTCAGTACTTTCTACAGAGGCATCGCGGTGCAGTACCATATGGCTCTTGATGTTTCTAGCAATGGGAACTTCAACACCAGGAATCGAGAGGAGGCTGTGAAAGTTATTCAGAACTTAGCATCCAGCACCAAGAACACTGATTTTGAGAGGAAGAAATCCGCCACCATTCTTGGGAATGATCAGATGGATGAAGTGGCGGCAAACCTTGACAGTGTTCACAAGCTTCTTAGGAAGCAGGTCTGCTTGGTTGAAGATGCAGAGGCTATAGACACAGAGGGTAGAGCAGAGGAAGAAGAATATGTGAACTTCATCAGTGGAACTGGATTCCATGGCTCTGGAAACCAGGGTGGAAACAAAAATTCCCTTGGAAATAGGGGAAAATTCAACCATAGTTCACAGCACCAGAAACCCTACAGCAACAACTACAACAACAACAGGGGTTATGGAAACTCCTACTACCAGAAGCCACCACCAGCTACTCAAAAGAGAAGATTGAAGAGATGCTTGATAGGGTTCTTGAGGGACAGCAACGCATGACGGTGGACTTCAATTGGAAGATTGATTCTGTCTACACCAACATGAACACAAATTTTGAAACTCTGAGCACTCATGTGAAGAAGCTGGAGATGCAGGTTGTTCAGACAAGAGGAGCTGTTAAGAGGCAAGAAGACTTAACAAGAGGGGTAGGAGATGATGTGATGAAGCACCACGTGAATGCCATCATAGATGATGACTCCTGGCAAGTGGTGAAGCAGGAGAAGCTGCAAGAAGGTAATTTCGAAGTAGAAAGTTCGATGAGTTTTGGCGAATCGTATTGGTATCGATCGACGCCGGACTTCGAACATCGATTGACAGACTTCAATCACAATCGATCGACAGGCTCTCCAGAGCATCGATCAATGAAACCTACGGAGTCAACCGCATCCTGCAATGCCTTTAGGATCCTGACTCACGAGGAGTTCGCAGCAAGACACACACATCCGCCCAGTCCTGTTTACGTCAAGATCTATCGACATTCTGATCCCATCGTCTATCGACAGAAAGAGACCGCCATCGATCGACAACCTCCAGCACCATCGATCGATGAGCACCTCTTACATACCGAGTGCAGATTCCAAAGATGGATATTGCACGTCTCACTGCACTCAGGCCACGACCCAAACCTTCAGATAACCCACCAGAGCCATCACAACACCTTTAGATGATGCAACAGATCCTATGGAAGTTGATAGGGTTCTTATGGGAAGAACCCTGAGGAAAAGAAAGGAAGAAGTGGCAAAACATATGAAGAGGGGAGCTAATGAAAAGGAAAGAGAAAGTTTCCGAAAGAGAGTCTTTAGGATTCCTTTAGAAAAGCCATTCGAGGAGGCTTATTTTACCCACTGATTATGGATGTTCTTCAGAGAAACCAGAGAGACCAAAGAAGACATTAGGAGAATCTTCTGTGAAGCTAGAGAAAAGATGAAGAAGAGGATTACACTGAAGAAGAAGAGTGATCCTGGGCAATTTGCAATACCATGTACGGTGAAGGGTATTGAGTTCCCACATGCCTTGTGCGACACAGGAGCATCAGTCAGTATCCTACCTAGGGTTATGGTAGAGCATCTGAGTCTGCAGATGGAGCCTTCCAAGGAATCATTCACTTTTATGGATTGTTCTCAGAGGAGCTCAGGAGGAGTTGTGAGAGACCTAGAGGTGCAGATTGATAATGCCCTAGTTCCGGTTGATTTCCATGTCTTGGACATCAAGCTAAACTGGAACTCTTCTCTATTACTTGGGAGAGCTTTCTTGTCAACAGTATTAGCAAGAATCTTAGCTCAATTAGAATGGTTTCAGGATGGGATGAAAGCTATCGCTTTTATCTAACAATTCTAGGGCAAGTTCTATGTAGCTAATCTAGAATCAGGCATTAATGACAATCCTAATGACGACTTTTTTATGAACCATTTTTTATAAAAAAAGGATTTCAAGAATGTTTGGATTTTTGGTTAAGTGTGGGAGAAGGATTCGAGTTGTCATCTCGCTCCTTGCCCTTTTGTGGATCGTCCTGTTCGTTTCTCGTCCGAACTGTTTGAGAAGTTCTCAAAGTTTCCGTGAGCGTTTAGATGCGGACAAACAGACATTCTTTCAGGATCTCGTATCTTTTGGATATCATGTCTGGAGACGTTAGAGACCAGTGTGATGGGTTTAGGGTAAGACCTAGGTCTAATTACGGCTTTAGGGGGTGCGATGACTACTTCGACTTACGTTTCCCGTATCGTTTTAGACCTGATTCCATCCCGCTTGAAAGTCCGCGATATGTTCTCGGCTTATACGACTTGTATGGTAGGAATCGAGCATCTCTTCGAGTAAAATATTTAAGTCTCCCGAAAGTGGTGATCAAAATCTCAAATTTCTTTTATAGCGCGCTATTTATCCTCGTCGGATGTAAGAGGATCTATCCTTAGGATGGATCAAAATGTGTTTGTTTAGGACGGCTAACGTGCATAAATTTATCTGAATTGAATCCTCAATGTGACAATGACAACCAAGAAAACTACCTTTAGATTCCGTAACAACTCTTGCAATGAAAACACTTTAGCTTAATCATAAGACAAAATCTTCTTCCCCATCTTCTTTCAACCACTGATGAGTATATCACATTTTTTCCTCTCGCTCTGATTGTAAAAAAAATACTTGCTTCCTTTTTAGTATGTACTTGGGAGATCTTTTAAACCGTAGCACCATATCTCCACTTACTCTATTTTTTGACTTCACTTTTTCTTTTTGGTTAACGTTGCTTCTCGTAGAGAAGAAGCTGTGGCTGCAAGTGTCCTTTCTTGCACATAGAAAGTACATCACTCCTGCTACCGATCACCTGAAGATATGTTAACACATCAAACAGGTGATAAACGTGGAATCCTGTATATGCCTTCAAAGTCAAGTGTATTTATTACCTTTACAGTTTTGTCATCGTACATGATCCACCGATCGTGTTCATGACTATATGCAAAGCAATGATAATGCTGTCCATAATAGCAAACCTGGACTTTCAGAAAGCGCAGAACAACACCGTTAAGATCATAGAAAGCCAGAAGAAAAACAAATAGTAAACACGTACCACAGAAGCTAAGCTATATATGCTCTTAGGGTCAAGACCACGGTACATGATGCTGATATCTATTTCGGTATTCAATGCTGCAAGAGTAGCAGCTATGTCTTCTACACTCTCGCATGTGTTTTGCCACCCTAAAACTGCCCAACCCCCACAAATAATTAGAGTGTTAGGACACAAATATCAGTGATTTGAAAAGGCTAACATTCAACAGAATCCCCAAGAAAAGAATTACCTGCAGTAAAAACATGTGGTGGAGTGGTAAGAAAATGGCGGATATGGTTAGGTTTCCCACACCCACCGGTTTCAGGATCACAGGCTAGTTGGTGGTTCATCTCGACAAGATTTAGGAGTTTATCAAATGCAGTCTCGGAGCAGGTAACCAATGAACACTTGCATGATTAGTATCTCTTTTCACCTTCATGTTCCGTAGGGCACTAGCGTTGATGTTATGGAAAAAGGAAGTGTACTTCATATGCCTCGACTCCAGCCCACAGCTGTAGCAATTCATTTGATCAAAGATATTCATTCCAAACAGAGAATGGGCACTACATGTGCGGTTGGCACAGTCCCATGAACCTGTGTAGTTGCTCTCTGAAGAATCTGTGTCAGACAAGCTTGGGCTCTGAGCAAATGAGCGATGAAGGCAGTCGAAAATCACAGCCAATACTTCTGAAGCATCGTTCATCTGAGCCTGTCCACCATATGACGCCCAACTTTAGGCTCCTTGATGCAACGAAAATACTCTGTATTAGGATAAATATTTAAAACCAGAACAAGTTTATTACCTCTTGGAAGAAACTGCTATCTGGATACAAGTTGCTCAACGCAATCCTGAGTGTTGAAGGAGTTACAGGTTCTTTTCGTATTTCCCTCGAAGCAGCGCTTAAAGCAGTAAGAACTTCATACAATGAGTAGACGACACAAGGATCTCCAACGTGATGGTGATCTAACGTTGAACTACGCAAGAACTCAGCCCGAAACACCCCCAGATTCCATAGAGACTGAGATCAAAATAAAACAACATTAAAACTATAAATCTTTCAAGCTGTAACCTGTAGACATTGATACCTGAAAAATCAAACAGTTTGGATTTCGCATTCTGCCGCTCGGAAGCTGGCCACTATCGAGTTCCTATGTTGTATTCTGCTTCTGCAGGAAGTCACTGACAGGCTTAGAGGGTGCTAATGTGGGTGTTATGACCCAAGTTCCAGGCTTCACTGCTTTCCACGTCTGGAGAAGCAGGATTTTGATTGCTCCTTGTATTTCACAGTGCTTTTGCAATAAATATACCATGTGTTCCCTGTATTGTGTAGCTCGTAGCGTTTTAATACATATATTTTTCACATTGGCAGAGGTTTTAGGTAGTTTCGAGCGCATACTCAGGCTTGCGCATACCCATTTCTGCTTTATGTTTCATACTCGTTTTGATTTTGTGGATGTGCCACTGTGGCCGTGCCACTTTTTGCAAGGGTTGGCCAGGATCGGAGGTCTCTGGAGACCTGATCCAGCTCGTATGCCCCTTTAGGTATAATGATTTCCCCTATGCCTTTATTGTCGGAACAATTTTATTATAAGCTTTGTCCGGAGACGTTTAGCATACATAGGAGTAGGAAATCATAATGCTTAAATTGTATCAATTAGTATAGAAATCACGGTCCGGGGACCGTATTAAAAATGATAGGCTTTGAGGTGCAGGGCGTTCCACCAGTTGGGTTGTATTTTACCTTTGCTATCTTGCAGCCTGTAGGCGCCTGCTCTCCGCACCTCGATGACCTTATAGGGTCCTTCCCACCCGAGGTGAGTTTCCCCGTTGTTTTCTCTGCTCGTCGTAGAACCCAATCCCCTTGCTGGAAGGTCCTGGTTCTGACTTTCTTGTTGTACGTCCTGGCGACGTCTTACTGGTAGGACCAGTTTCTTAGCCGAGCGGCCTCTCTTTTTTCGTAGAGTCGGTCGAGGCTCAGCACCATCAGCTCGTTGTTCTCCTCCTGAGAGGTAGACCCTGAGACCGTTGTTCTCATGTGCATCTCCGTGGGTATTATGGCTTTAGAGCCGTAGACCAGCGAGTATGGAGTTTTTCTTGTCGCTGTTTTGGGAGTGGTCTGGTAGGCCCAGAGGACTCCGTGTAGTTCTTCTGCCTACTTCCCGTGAGAGCCCTCCAGTCGCTTTTTAAGCATGTTGACCACGGTTTTGTTTGTGGACTGGGCTTGTCCGTTAGACTACGAGTGTCAGGGTGTGGCGAAGGTAAGCTTTATGCCCCAGTCCTTCCAGAACTCCTTGAAGTTGTGGCTGGTGCACTGGGGTCCATTGTCAGTGACGATCTCGTGGGGGACCCCGAAGCGAGTGATTATGTAGGTCCACAGGAATTTGCGGATCTAGAGGTCTGTTATCCGGCAGAGTGCATCTGCTTCGACCCATTTAGAGAAGTAGTCAGTGACTACCAGAAGGAAGAACTTCTGCGCCGGCGCCATAGGGAATTTTCCTACTATGTCCATGCCCCACTTTCTGAAGGGCCACGGTGAGCTTATGGACTTGAGGTTCTCCGGAGGAAGCTTAGAAACTGGAGTGTGCCTCTGACACTGGTCGCAGTGTTTGGCTTATCTGTCGGCGTCGGCGGCCATCGTGGGCCAATAGTAACCTGCCCTTTTGGATCTGAACACCAGGCTTCTACCGCTAGACTGGGATGCACAATCTCCTTCATGTATTTATACAAGGATTCTAGCGGCTTCTCGAGGTGTGACACACCTTAGGTACGGGCCAGCGAAGGATCTCATGCATAGCTTCTCCTGATAGATACACACCTTGCGGCTTGCTTCTTAATTTTTCTGGCCTCGTTACGATCTTCCGGGAGAACGTCGTTCTCTAGATACCAGACTAAGGGGGTCATCCAGGTTTCACATCATTGAAGCACAAGCAAGGGTATGCTCATCTGGGTGTTTGTTTCGAAGGAGGATCCCAGATTAGCCAAGGCATCGGCTTTGGAGTTTTGTTCCCGGGGGATTTGAGTGAGCTTGCAACTCTTGAACTTCTTGATCAGTCATTGGGCGACCGTCAGATACTGGATCATGATGTCGTCTTTTGCTTGGTACTCTCCTTGTACCTGGTTGATTATTAGCTGGGAGTCACCGAAGACCTGGATGTTTTCTGCCCCTATTTGATGGGAGAGAGTTAGTCATGCGATTAGAGCCTCGTACTCGCTTTTGTTGTTGGTTGCTTTGAAGTTGCATCTCACGGCCCTTGAGGCCATGTTCCCTGTCGGCAAAGTAAGCACTATTCCCACTCCAGCTCCTATGACGTTGCTGGATCCAACAACGTGCAGATCCATTCTCCCTCTTCCTTGGTTTCGCTTCGGAGTTGTACTTCTTACTCCAAGGCTGGGAGCAACGCATGGGAGAATTCGGCCATGAAGTCTTCTAGGACCTGCGACTTTATAGCTGTGGCAGGTCGAAAGATTACGTCGTACTCCCCTAGTTCCACAGCCCATTTAGCTAGGCGTCCGGAGACTTCGGGTTTGTGGAGAACCAACTTTATAGGGAAGGAGGTGACAACCACGATTAGGTGAGCCTGGAAGTAGGGTCGGAGCTTACGAGCGGCGACTATCAGGGCTAAGGCCAGCTTCTATAGATGGCTATAGCGGGTTTCCGCATCCTGGAGAGCTTTACTTACGTAATAGATTGGTAGTTGCTTGCTTTCCTCCTCGTGTATTAGAACGGCGCTTACGGCGTGTTCCGAGACTGCTAGATATAGCGGCAGGACCTCGCCGAGCAGTGGCTTGGATAGGAGAGGAGGAGTGGTGAGATACACCTTTAGCTCACTGAGAGCGGATTCGCACTCTTCCATCCACTGGAAGTCCTTAGGATTTTTGAGGGTTCCGAAGAAGGCATGGGATTTGTCAGAGAGTCTGGAGATGAATCTGCTCACGTCCGCCATTCTTCCTGTTAGCTTTTGGACCTCTTTGACGTTGTTTCGAGAAGGGATTGAATGAATGGCCCTGATTTTCTCCGGGTTGGCTTCGATGCCCCGGTGGGTTACAATGTACCCAAGAAACTTGCCAGAACTGACCCCGAATGAGCATTTAGTTGGGTTGAGCTTCATGTTATACTTCCGGAGAGTGGAGAAGGCTTGCTGCAGATGTGATATGTGGTCCTCAGCCTCTATGGACTTGACCAGCATATCGTCGATGTAGACCTCCATGGTTCGCCCTATCTGGTCCGCAAACAGCATGTTCACCAGTCGCTGGTAGGTTGATCCTGCGTTCTTTAGGCCAAAGGGCATAACGTTGTAGCAGTAGATCCCTCCGGATGTCATGAAGGATGTTTTCTCCTGGTCTTACGGATGCATAAGTATTTGATTGTAGCCGGGGAACGCGTCCATGAAGCTCATCAGCTGATGCCCCGTGGTGGCGTCGACCAGCTTGTCGATATGAGGTAGGGGAAGGGGTCCTTTGGACAGGATTTGTTGAGGTCCGTGAAGTCTATGCAAACTCTCCACTTCCCTTTCTTTTTCTTGACTACGACGACGTTGGCTAGCCATTCCGGATATTGCACCTCACGAATGAATCCCGCGCCGAGCAGGCTTTTGGCTTCATCGTTGATGATTGCGTCCCTTTCGGGAGCAAACTTCATTCTCTTTTGTCTGACGGGTTGATGTAAGGGATCCACCAGCAGCTTGTGAATGATGACCTCCGGTCGATCTCAGACATATCTGCGTGGGACCATGCGAAGCAGTCAGACTTAGACCTGAGGAAGTCTATTAATCTCCTCCTCAGGCCTTCGGTCAGCTTGGAGCCGATCTTGAGATGTCGGGTCTGATCTCCTTCGGTTAATGGCACGTCGTCCATTTCCTCTACCTCTGGTTCCTCGGTGTGATGAGCCGGAGGTTTACTCTATAATTGCTATAAGACCTTGGTCTTTCCCTTCAGAGTAGTCTGGTAGCAGGAGCGGGAATACTCCTGATCCCCTCTGATCGCCTTTATGCCCCAGGGTGTAGGGAATTTACC
This sequence comes from Brassica napus, assembly GCF_020379485.1. Taxonomy (NCBI): domain Eukaryota; kingdom Viridiplantae; phylum Streptophyta; class Magnoliopsida; order Brassicales; family Brassicaceae; genus Brassica; species Brassica napus. The sequence continues at coordinate 40,802,105 of NC_063445.1, forward strand.
ATCTGGGAAGAGTTGAAGGGACGGCTCGTATGCCGTGAATCCAGGGTCTTCCTAGGATCTTATTGTTGGGGAAAAATATTCCATGAAGAGATTACTTCAGCTTCCGGCTTCCAGGTTCATGCCTCCAGGTTCCGGGTCCGTGCCCCCAGGTCTAGGTCCCTGCCCCCGGGTCTGGGTCCTGCCTCCAGTGTCCGGCTTCCAGGCCGAGTGATTTATCCTGCCTTAGGATAAATGAAAATCTTCCTTTAATAAGGAAACCAGCTTGGATAAGAAAGAATCTCCCTAAATCCGAGAGAAAGAGGAAGAATTTCAATACATATGACCTCCATTAAGAAAAAAGAAAATATTCTATTATCTAAAGATATAATGAATATTTCCAAATCCTATGAGGGAGGCACGACCTCCACGATAAATATAGGTTTCTAAACCTAAAGAAAGGGGTCCGAGACGTCCTTGACTAGAGCTCACAATTCCACCGCCGCCAAGGCAAGGTTCCATACCTAGAAGACCTTCTTCTTCGACACGCTGATGATAGACTGACTCTGGCGGTTGCTATCGACCAGGGGAAGATATATGCTCCCTGCAGCACGTCTACAACTCTACATACTGGCTCAGGCCACGATCTCCAGCTCGTCAGCAGGGTTCCTCCATGCTCACTGAAGCACCACGACACATCATACACACTGCAGCGTATCAACATGACTACCATCTGTTCCGGCCATGTGCCCTCTAGAACAGATGACTCCTACCAACTACAGAGCTACGTGCTCCCAAGGCTACGTGCCCATTAGGCCATGTGCCCACTAGAGCCTCGTGCTCCCAACGCTACGTGCCTCCATTAGGCTACGCGCCTCCATCAGGCTATATGCCTCCATCAGGCTCAGCGCCCACCTAGGCCACGTGCCTCCATATACATGAACAACGAACGACGTGATCCCTCACTAAAGGGTACGTAGGTAATCTCCACTGAAGAATGCAGCTATAAATCCAAACACCCTTCATGGTCCCATGCGTAAATACCCAAGGACCGACCTTGGTAGCCGGAACCATCAACTATAGACCAGGAGGCACCCAAGGACCGACCCTGGTAGTCGGAACCATCAATCATGGATCAAGAAGACCCTGTGATCTTCACTATCGATAGGCAGCCCCCGCCTAACGACCAATCTCCCCTGCTGCTACTAAGGCACCAACGACCTATACTGGCCCATACCCATATGGCGGTATCCTAAGAGCATGATCTCCTGGTTTATCAACTATCGAATCAGGAGAATACACTCAACAACGTGTCTCCTTCCTCCTATCATTCCGTAGAGCTGAGCACGGATCGCTTGTACATAAAAATACCCTAACACATATTGTAGGATGAGTCGCAGTCAACAACAAGGAACTTGGTTGACATGTTGATCCCTTCAGCGTATACAGGGAGGGTCACCTCCCCGGCGGTTTGTTTAAGTTCTCGCTGAACCCTATAAGTGGGGTTATCCTCTTAGTTAGAGCGCTTTCCTCTAGCCCCAGATCCTTGTATGCGGCCTGGAAGATGATGTTGCCGGAGCTTCCATTATCTACCAATATTCGTTTCACCAGGCAGTTCGCTAAAGTGAGTGATATGACCAGGGCGTTGTGATGTGGGGTGAGAACTTTCTCCTGTTCCTTGGCCGTGAAACTTATTTTGTCCGTACCTAGGAGCAGGCATTTTGGCTTAGCCACCTCTAGGCCGTGCTTGGCGTTCCAGGTGCTTTTCTTCGCGGCTGCGTGGCTTATGCCGTTAATCTCCGAACCGCCCGATATGACATGAATCACTCGTTCCTGTCAAGGTGGCGAGAGGGGAGCAGCTTCAGTGGGCTTTCCCGTTGTCTCCTTGCTTACATGGCTCTTGGCCTTCTCGGAAAGGAACTCCCTGAGGTGTCCTTTCTTAAGCAACTCGTTGACCTCGATCTTCAGTGCGACGCAGTCCTCCGTTTTGTGACCGTGGTCTCGATGGAAGTCGCACCAGAAACAAAGGTTTCGGAAAGAGTCGGGTGCTTTCATCTTCTGAGGCCACTTGACATGTTGGCCCATCTGCCTCAGAACATTGATTAGCTCCGACCTTCAGACAGAGAGGTGAGAGATGTCTGGCCACGTGCACACTGTCATCCCTTCTACCTTCTCGATCGGCCGGTTCTGGTATCTGCCCCGGTTTCGATATCCGGAGTCCCTGGCTGGTATTTGAGAGGGTTTCTCATCTCGCTCGGTTCTGTCTGGACTGATCGTCTTGGGATCTTGCTTTTGTTGCGCCTTAGCGCGGCTGGCGACATCTTCCTCCCATTTTACCTGCGCCCAGGCTCGAGATAGGACGTCTTCCATGGTTTTGCACTGGTATTTGGTTAACTCCTTATAGAAGTCCCCGTCGGGGAGTAGGCCTCTTTTCAAGGCATAGATAGCAGTGGGGATGCTGCATTCAGGAATAGCCACCTTATCTTGATTGAAGCGGGGTATGTAGCTTTGTAGGGGTTCCGCCCGGTGCTGGAGGATTTCGTAGAGGCCATCAGAGGTATTCTTCAGGTCCCTGCTGCTGGCGAATTGTTCCACAAACTTATTGCTGAGAATTGCGAAGGAGGCTATGGACCTGGAGGGTAGGTTGATGTACCATTGCAGAGCGGGTCCGGTCAGGGTTGAGCCGAACCCTTTGCACATGGTAGCTTCACGCGACTCCTTTAGGAGTGCTACGGCGAGCATCCTTTGTCTGTATTGGGCAACGTGGTCGTCCGGATCAGTGGTGCCGTCATACGCCTTTATGCTGGGGAAGTAGAACTTCCTGGGCATCTCGATCAATGTGATCTCATCCGTGAAAGGAGTATCGGCATAAGAGTCGGGGTTGCTCTTCCGGATGGGGGGAGGTACTCCTGGGAGCCTCTCTATCATGGACTGCATGGCATCGAGCCTCTTGGAGAATATCTGCTCCAGGTAAGCGACCATAGGAGACTCCGCTTTCGTTGCTCCGTCAGGTGCTTCCTTATCGGGTTCCGGCTCAGATTTGATGTCTTCCACGTCGTAGGTCTGAGCATCCTTAGCCTTCTCGCGCGTTGATGTGTCTCCTCCCAATGCCGTAGGTGGAAAATTCACATCCGTCCGGATTTGGGTGTCTCCAAAGTCGGCATGGGGCGGACCTAAGCCCGGAATCGACGCTTCTTCTTACTCGCCGTGTTGAGGGCTTGGTTCTCGTCTCAGAGGTTAAGATTCTCCGATTCGAGCTGGCTGAGCTTCTCATCGCTCTGCTCCAGTTGCTTGGAGCGTTCGTTGAGTTTCTCCTTTAGGCTCTGGAATTCCGAGGAGAGCTCGGGATTAGCCTCCTCCCGAGTTTTATACAACTCGGTTACTTGACTTTGCAGACCATCGATTTGCCTTTGAAGTTCGGCTTCTCTTTGCGTAGCTTCGGGTAGCTCGTTCTACTCATCCACCGCCATTATCACGTAGTTTAGATTACTCCCCTCCTTCTAGCGCCAAACTGTTAGGGGATTTTTGTGTAGGATCATTGTGAGTACCATGGAACGATGGACAAGACTGGTATTTGTATTGATTTTCAAGTAAGAAAGTAGAAATAGACGTTTTATTAGATCAAATAGCTGGAACTACAAAAGTTTTGAGTAAGAATCCTAGTTCTAGCCGTCTAGCTCTAATCTCTGAGTCTCGAAGTGTCGATCCCTTGCTTTAGGGTTTAGGTTCCCTTTATATAGACTTCTTAAGGCGGGCCTTAGTCGGTTGGAGTACGTTAAACTCTTCCATATTCGGAAATATGGAAGGTTCTCCTTATCGGAAGTTTTCCTTTTCCCGGGGGAAGGGGGCGGTCCCAGGGACCGGACCCGGAGTACTTCGTAGCGTGGAACCGGGGTACCTCTTAGTGGGGACCCAGAGGCCGGTGTTCTGCCTGGGGTCTGGAGAAATTCAATACCTGAGTATTTTTCCCAACACCGACGTCTTCTACCGGGTTTTTCTCCTCCGGTTGGGTTGAAACGCTGGGTTCCGAAACTAGTTGTTTCCTAACCGTTTTTTGAGTCGACGATTCTGGACCGTGTTCTCCAAAGCGTTTTCAGTTAGTGCCTGAGTTAGCTTCCCCCGTTTGTGTTTCACCATTGCGGTGGTGGTGATTTCCCTTAGCTTGTGTTCGGCCAGGAAGGAACGTCTTGACTGTGTCTGGCATCCCTAGATCGATCGCGGCAATTCTGTTACTAGTCGGGAATTTGATGCCTAAGTGATAAGTCGACGGTGTTGCCTTCATGGCGTTTAGCCAAAACGTGCCCATGATGACGTTGTAAATGGCTGGGTGGTCGAGGACTGCGAAGTCGACAATCTTCGTAACTTCTTTCACAACAACAGGCAGTTTGGTCGATCCGAGAGTCATTGACGCCGTGCGCTTGAAACTGGTTAGCGGCTTGGACGATGGTACGACTTCTCTTAGCTCTATGTTCATCCTCTTTAAAGTATTGTGGAAGATGACATTGATCGTGCTACCCATGTCGATGAGAACTCTTGCAACCTCGAGATCTCTTATCACGAGATCGATCAGGAGAGGATCGCAGTGGGGATGGTCGATCCTGCCTGCCTCTTCTTCATCGAAAGTGATCGCTCCCTTCGGGAAGTCACTAGGTGCAGACCATGTTAGCGAATTCGCGCTCGTCTCGGCCTTGCGCTGATAAGTTTTGATGGCAGAGGCGGTATCACTGCAGTATTGCGATCCTCGGATGATCATATTGACTCTGCGGTGACTATTGTCATTGCCCTTCTCGTCCTCCTCCCATGCTTTTCTCCCGATTGGTTCCCTTGGAGAGAGTTCTCCGTTTGAGGGGGCTTATCATTGCATGAAGGGCGGTCAGAATCACCGTCGAGATCTTTTACGCTAGACACTTCGGCAAGTTCTCCGTGAGCAGCTTCGCGGCCAACCTAGCGCCGAGAACTTTGCAGTTTACAGTCGAGTGGCCGCGGGCCTGGTGAAAGTCCCAGAAGGCGTTCTCGTCATAATTTGGATTTCTGGTCCATCTATTGCCCGTCGTCCGGCCTTGCTCCGATCGGGTGTTGATGGCGTAGTTATGCGCTCCCTAGGTCTCTTCTTCCCCATGATGGATGTTTTTGTCGTTCCTAGGGTTTTTCTTTTAAGACTTCTGATCCGAACCAGGATCCTTTGACGATGTCTTCGTCAGCCTCTGCTTTTGCGACAAGACTTTCGTCTCTTCTTTGATGATTATGTAATACGTGGCTTTATGGAGCGCGACTTGGATAGTACGCGGCTTATCCAAAGTTATCAACTTTCTAAACTTCGACTTGTAACAGAGCGTCTTTTAGAGCGCATCTACCGCTACTTTGTCGCTTATTCTGCTGACTCTAGCCATAACGTTCTTGAACCATTTTATGAAGTCACGGAGAGATTCGTCCTCTCCCATGGACATGCTCCAGAGATCAACATCGGAGGTTTCTCGATTTATGAACATAGAGTAGTGCTTGAGAAACTCTGAGGCGAGTTCGTAGAAACTTCCGATGGAATTTCACCTCAACCGAGAGAACCACTCGAGTGCTGCCCCTCGGAGTTTTTCGACGAAGAGGCGGCATTCGCCGGCATCTCTTTCGCTTACTCTAAACTTGGCTCTTTGATCAGTTGTAGTGTCGTAAGGCGTTACCTTGATCTTTTCAGGATCCAAAACCCTAGTTCCGGTGATGCGAGTAGTGAAGGGCGTTTATCGAGATTCCTCGAGCAGTAGATCGATCTTGGGTGCGGTGCTAGTAGTGTGATGGATTTGAGATTTCACTGCTCTAATTTCTGCGACCGTTTTCATGAGATGATCGCGAAGATCGCGAATCTCAGATATCTCGCTAGCAGATTTCCGCCCTTGTCAGCGTTTGCCGAGTTTGCTCCTCGGCCAGTTCTTCCTGTTCGTCCAAGAAGATAGCTTAGTCTTCTTCGGTCGTGGAGTTATTGAACTGGGAATCGTCTTGAGCCACACGGCTCCTTGTACGACGCGGATGCACGTCTGCGTCTTCATCCGTAGGTTCGGACTGACTGCTAGAATCCACATCGACGCGCCTGATTTCTCCTTCCTCTTTGTCTTCCACGATAGGGGGAAGATCTCCCTGGTTTTTCCATGTTGGCGTAGGAGTGATTTCGTCGGGATTTTGCCCGGACTTTTTCCCCTGCACGTTGCCGGACCGGTCTGAAGGAGTTGCAAAATTAAATCTTCTTCCGCGGACTCGGGTTGTTCCGCACGGAAGAAAGGCCCTGGTTCTTGCTGTTAGGTTTTCGACCTGCTTAGCGAGAGAACTCATGACCTTGTCCCGTTCTGCTGACTTATTTTCGAAAGTCGAGAACATCTTCTGGACCTCCTCGAATGTTGTGGTCTTAACGTTAACCGCGGTAACGTTCGCTGCTGGAGTATTTTCAACGTTGTCGTCGGCATTGTTGCTGTCACGAGTTTGTTGGTTGTTGAGATCGTCAGCTGACATGTCTGATCGAGCGTTGGTGGCTGAGAGTTAGATTAATCCGTACCCCCTCCTTCTAGTGCCAAACTGTGGGAACCAAAATTTGCACCATCAATTTCCGTTGATTTAGGAAAGATAGGAAACCCTAAATTTCCCAGAGCCCTCGGGTATCTGCTAAACCACACGCCAAGCAATCAGAACATGAAAAACATACTAAGTATGAAATCGATAAAACGAAAAGAGAGCAACGAAGATCTTTATACGAATTTTCGTATAAGCGTTAACAACAGGTAAGGCTTCGGCCGTAAGAGCTGTCGGCGAGATCCTAGTTCTAACCATCTAAGACCTGAAAACCTAGTTGAGTCGCAGCTCGATAACAAAAAAGGAAAATTGCCTAAACTGCTCTAAGTGCTAAGTTTTTCTCTGAGTAGAAAATTGCGTCCCTCTGCATATTCGACCTCGACATCCTTATATACTCCTCTGGAGGCTGTTTGCTCTTTCCCTTTATGCCCTCGGTCGAGTTTATCACTTCGCGGAAATATTCCATTTTTCTTCGATCTTTGTATTTATCTTCGAAAACTTCACATTTATCCTCCGAACTTGACATTTATCTTCTCCTGCGTATCAAAATATAAAACCGTCATAATGATCGGGCTTGATTTCGTATAAAATCGTAAGTGCGCTCTTAGCCGCGTTCTGGGCCCTTTCGGGCCGTTTTCCGACTTATGCATTTTTAGGATTTTATAAAAAGAGCGCTTTCGAAACGTTGTCGATTCCGAAGAACATTCAAATTTCTCGTATTGTGTAGGAAATTCGAGGTGTTCAGCTAACCGTTGCCGTTTTATACGATTAATCCGAATGCTATTCGAGAAAACGAGTTCTTGCGGTTTTTAAATCGTAAAGTTCCAACGGTGACTCTGATCGAGATGAAACAAGAGCTGGTTCGATCCAACCCGAAGGGGGAGCTACGAGGACGAGACGAAGGCAGGCTGATTGATCTAACTCGTCGAACGGATGAGTTGGACTGCATGTTCGATCCAACCCGCCCGTTCTGCGAGTTGGACGGCTTGCTCGGCCCAAATCGCCTGTTCGGCGTTTTGTATGGCGTGGTTTGTCCAACTCGCCAAATGGGCGAGTTGGTTGGTGCATCCGGTCCAAATCGCCCCTACGGCGAGTTAGGCAATGGGTGTTTCGCTCTCCGAGGCCTTCACTAACCTTTCTCGAAGACTTATCGTGTGAATCCCTTTCGGAATTGTTACGAACTTGATTTTATGTTTTCCCACTTCTCTATTCTTTTGAATTTTTCTTTCTTCTACCAAGAAGCCATTTCGCGGGAAGTTTCTGACTTTGATTTCGTCGTAACCGATTTTGACCCCAACTAACCTGTGGTAGAGGAAGATGATTTTTGGTGTTGGTTACACAACAAGAATTGAGAATACTCAGTGAAGTCAGGATATTGGTTTGGATGTCAAATTCACAGGAAAGAAGTTACGAGTTTAGCAGCAAGTTTCCCTTCATTGAATGTATTTAAAGAGAAAGTTTTGAAGTTGAGAACGTCGAACAAGATAAGAGTCTTCCTGTGGAAAGTTCTTTCGGATGGGCTTCCAGCTGCTGATAGTTTTCTGAAAAGAGTTATGAAAGGGGACTCAAGGTGTCAAATTCACAGGAAAGAAGTTATGAGGTTAGCAGCAAGTTTGCCTTCTTTGAATGTTCTTAAAGAGAAAGTTTTGAAGTTGAGAACGTCGAACAAGATAAGAGTCTTCTTGTGGAAAGTTCTTTCGGATGGGCTTCCAGTTGCTGATAGATTTCTGAAAAGAGGTATGAAAGGGGACTCAAGGTGTCAGATTCACAGGAAAGAAGTTGTAAGGCCCCGACCCGGCTGCCTAAGCCGCGGTCGATACCTCATGTCGCTCGGTCCATACATTGACCGAACCTCTCAAAATTTTGCCCTTTATTTAAAACATCGCCCATAGGCGAGGGCTAACTCAGATCTTAGGTCAAGACTACCATAGTCTTTTACTAGCTTAGACAATTCAACACATACACAGCGGAATATCATCTATCATCCATTGGTCTATAACCAATCTAATACTCGTCCGGTCGAACCATTTCAGCTCTGGTAAGTCTACCCAACTACCAACTAGGTCAAAGGCTGATTCTAAACCAGAATCAAGTCATACAAATCCGAGGTTCTGTTCCCCTAACCTTTCTATCTAGATCTATGCAACATTGCTAGACCATACCTTTGCCACATCCACAGAGCTTGTTAGCTCATTGTCCCAGCTAACTTAGCTGTTTAGCTAGCTTATCCAGCTTGCTGAGCTGAACACTTCACTTGAGGTTCCATCTACTCCCTTCCAGCTGATAGAGCTGCGAGGTAGCTTCGACCAGCTCCCCGACTACTCGTACAGCTCTCTTATGCCTGCATAAACTCTTCCCCTTGCTAATTAGTCATTCAGCCAACCATCCCCACAGATAAAGTACCTTTGGGAAGTCTTCAGCTACATTCCTGGCCACTTCCAAAAGTGCTCCAAAAA